>NW_027491185.1:2070137-2760183 GCF_021521415.1 Bidens hawaiensis | reverse complement strand
CCCCTTCCTATGGGGAAATCATCTTCTCCGCGACCCGCTGCCACCTCCTAGTTCTGTTAACCTTCAGAGTGGTAAGTTGAATTGCTTTTTATCGTTTTTCTCTGTGTGCTTCTTTTGCTAATGTTTCCTTTTCTTTTTCAGGTAGAAGATCTAACGTTGTGCGCCTTCCTAAATGCAGTGGTAGGGGCGCGCAACGCAGTGTTGGGGAGAAGGTTGCGTCTCCGATAGACGCCGCCCGCGAGAGATTCCGTGGATGATGATGACGATGTCGTCATGATCTCCACCGTTCCCTTCGGGGTTTTGGTGTCTTTTTCCGCGTCATTGCTCGAAGCACTCGGTTTGAGTGCCAGCATGGCGTCTTCCCCAACCACCTCCGCACAGGTTTCTGTTGGCTTCTCCTCGCCAACAGTTTCACAGCCTGTGGTTGCTGTGTCTGCGCTGGACACAACGGTTGCCACTCCCATTTTGGTGGCGACTGATGTTGTGTCTTCAGCCGCAGCTCCTGGTACCAGTTGTTGATACGAATTTTGTATCTACCGGTCCATCTTCCTCTTCTTCTTCTTCAGTGGGTGGAGCGTTCACTGTTCCACACAATTCGGGTTCCACCCATGTGATTAATGAAGATGATGAAGAGATACCCCGCGTCTTCAAGAAACCTCGGCTTGGCGGGTTTGTCAAGCGTAGTTTTGTTAAATCGTCAGGTATAATGTTTGCTAATTTCTCTTTTTGATGCGACCTGATCTTTTCTAAATTCGTTTTATTTGTTTCAGGCGCTGGCGATTTCCTCAACGACTGTTTCTCCCGCACCCCCTGGTGTTGCATTTTCTCTGGCGGCTCTTTTTGCCAGTTTGCCGATGATGACAAGTGTTGGCAGCTTGTCAGAGGCGGCGCCTACTGTACAGATGCTGAGTTTGCCAATGATGACGGGTGTGGTTGGCCCGCCTGAGGCCAAAACCATTGTGACGACTGTTCGTAGCGTCGACTGGGTCAATCCCGGTTGTCTCTCTGCCAGCTTCGTCTGCTCAACCGATGAAGGCAATTATGGACGAATCGTCTAAGGTTGGTCTTGAATCAGCTGGCGTTTCTTTCGCTGATTTTTTGAAATCAAGACAGTCTTCACCGGAAAAGAATTTTATTCTTAATGGTGATGAGGTTGTGCCTCCGCCGCCTTTTCGCATGGGTGCGACGGTACAAGGTAAATTTTTTGACCTCTAATGCAGCAGTGGCGGGTTTAGTGGATGTTTGAGTGGTGGGGTGCTAGATGTAGATATGGATCCCCACGACTCAATAGAGGCGAACCAAGTGTTTCGCCCTCGCTGGAAGGTTACTTGTGGTGCCAATTTTGAAGATCCTGCCATTTGCTCCGAATATTTGGAGCATGTTGTTCCTCCTGGTGAGCGCACTGCTCGTAAAATCCAGCCCCAGAATACTTTGTATTCCGACGCCACTTTTCACCAAGTCCAGGCTTTCTCTTGTTTCGCAGAGTTACTGCGCGAAAACCGTGCCCTTCTCGAGGAGAAAATTGATGTCGGTGCTCGTATGAGGGAGATGGAACAATTGGTGAAAGATGCTGAGGCCGGCGCCTGGAAAGCGGGTAAAGAATCATGTGATCATCGCCAAACTTTAAGCGATGTTGAGGCGAAATTGGCGAAAGCTGAGGCAGAACTAGCGGAGTCTGCCCGCTAGCGTGCCGCCCGTTATAAGGAGTTTTAGACTGCGTGCAAAAAGTCTAATGCCGATCTTGCAGATGCACGCAGTCGCGCTGTTGCTGCCAAGGAGGCTTCCGCTCGACTCGAGAGTGAAAATGCTGCTTTTCTCAATCGTATTGAAGACTTGGAGGCGGAAGCCGCGCTGAGAAAGGCGGATGCTGGCAAGCTGGCTGACACGCTGGTTTCCAATGAGGAGACCATTAAGGTTTTGACTTCTGAGCGTGCTACTGCCGCTGTTGACCGCGATAGGTTGTTGAAGCATGCTATTTGCAAGGTATTTTTCCCCTTTTTTGCTTGTTTTTTTGGTTCATTCTGCTGATATTTTTATTTATGCAGGTTGCCCAACGCATCATTAGCGATGACGATTTGACGCATTGCGTTGGAATCCTTGTCAATGCTTCTCAACAGCTTGGCCACAAGGCTGGTTTTCAGGATGCCGTTACGCATTTGCGTGACAATCTCCCACTTGAGGCCTATGCCCTTCATGCCGTTGATGTGGAAAAGGAGTATGCCGCCACTGAGACGGAATATGATTCTCTTACTTTTCCTATTCTTTCCCAAGTTGCTAAGTATGCTAAGGAGAAGAATGGCGTGCAGCTGTTGAGGAATTTGCTTGAGCCTTCGCAGGCTGGCCCTTTCGCCGCTCCTGTTAGCGGCCAAGGAGATAGTGCGGTTGTTGAATCTGGGAAGAGTGTCAACGACGTAGATTAGGCTATCTTCTTGATTTGTATAGTTGTGCCCGTTTGTTTTGTTTTTTCTTTTTGTTTTTATTTACGAGCGTAAGTGCTCGCTTGTAATTACTTGTATATAAATGAAATCAATGTTTCTTTTAACTTGTGAAATGCGGAGTATCGTTTCCATTCAAAATCGACACTTGGCCTGTTTTTACAATTGGAATCGATTTACATATAACACCTTCGCAATTTTGCTGCGTTCCATGTTCTAGGAATTGTTGAGCCATCGAGATGCATTAGAGTGTAGGCCCCTTTTCCCAATACTTCCTTGATTTGGTATGGGCTTTCCCAAGATGGTGCTAGTTTGCCTTGTGTCTGTGCTCTTGATGCCTCGTTGTTGCGAAGGACATAATCTCCGGCATTGAACTCACATATTTTCACTTTCATGTTTTAATACTTTTGTAGCTGGCGCTTGTAATTTTGTTCTCTTATCGCAGCTAACTCTCGACGTTCTTCGAGAATGCGTCGTTGTCATTTGGTAATGTGACTCTTGGTGACGGAACGCCGACTTCGACGGGGATCATTGCTTCGGTACCGTAAGTTAGGCTGAACGGCGTTTTTGTGTTACCTGTATTTTTGTGCGTTCTTATAGCCCACAGTACGTGAGGTAGTTGATAGACCCATCCTGATTTGTGGTTTGCCAACCTTTTTTTGATTCCGCCAACAATTGTTCTGTTGGCGTGTTCTACTTCGCCATTCCCTTGTGGATGAGCAACAGAAGTGAATGTCTGTGTAACATTGAGCTCCTTTAACCATCCTTTGATGTGTTGGTCAGCAAATTGTGTTCCGTTGTCACTGACCAAATTCATGGGTAACCCAAAACGACAGATTATGAACTCCCATATGAACTTTTTGACGCTGTCCGCGTTGATTGAAGCTACCGGTTTTGCTTCTACCCACTTCGTGAAGTAATCAATTGCTACAATTAGGAACTTCACACGCCTTGGCGCCTCTAGAAATGGTCCTGTTATGTCGATCGCCCATTTTTGAAACGGCCAAGAGGCTGTTACCGGTATCATGGTGTTTTTCTGGTGCAAGGTGTTTGGTGCATTGCGTTGGCAGGCGCTGCATCGTCTCAATTCTTTTTCGGCATCTACATGCATGCCTGGCCAATAGTACCCTGTGTTCATGATTTTGGCGACCACCATTCTCGGCCCTGCATGTACTCCACATATTCCTTCGTGGACTTCTCTTAATAGATAATTTGCGTCTTGTGGGTCTACGCATCTGAGAAGTGGACCCAAGTACGATCGCCTGTATAGAATGTCACCTTGGATTGTATAATTCAATGCTTTGTGGCGGATCTTCCGCGCTTATGCTTTGTTTTCTGGTAAGATACCTCTTGCGAGGTAATTGGTGATCGGTGTCATCCAATTTTTTTCTGCTTCTGAACATACGAGAACTTCTATGTTCATTATCGAAGGCTTTGTCAGGACTTCAATGCGGACGTCTTTTGCAAAGTGTTCGAAACCAACCGATGCAAGTTTGCTTAAGGCGTCATCCTGTTTGTTCTCACTTCTGTTGATGTGTTTTACCTTGCATGTGGCAAAAGCTGCCATTAGTATTTTAGCTTGAGCTAAGTATGACGCCATCTTTACATCTTTCGCATCGTATGACCCTTCGATTTGATTTGCCACTAGCATCGAATACACATCCTCAACCCTGCCAACAGTGGTTCGTACTCCGCCTCGTTTTTTGTACTTTTGAATTCTAGGCGAATTGCGTACGTGAAGTGTTGTCCTTCCGGGTTGGTTATTCTTAGGCCCGCGCCTGCGCCTTCATCATTAGAAGCTCCGCCTGTGAACAACTTCCAGACTTCATCTTTTCTTTGATCCACAGGAGGTTCGATCTCTCTTTTGCATTCTTCCTCCTTTTCTTGAGGAATTTCCGCGATGAAATCAGCCAAAACCTGGCCTTTGATTGCTGGCCTTGGTTTATATTCAATGGGATGTTCTCCCAATTCTATCACCCATTTTGCAAGCCTTCCAAACAATTCTGGCTTGCTCAGTACATTTTGTAAGCGAAAGTTGGTGAGGACATGTATTGGATGGCCTTGGAAGTACCTTCTCAAACGTCGCGCTGTCTGGACCAAGGATAAGAATAACTTTTCCAAGGTGGAGTATCTTGTTTCCGCATCTGCCAGGGTGCGGCTTATGTAATAAATGGGCGTTTGAATGCCATTTCTTTTCACCATCAAGACTGCGCTGACTGTTCTTTTTGATGCTGCTAAGTATACTATCAACGGTTCTCCAGCTTTAGGGGCCGTGAGCTTTGGTAGTTCTGCTAGGCGCGATTTGATTTCTTGGAACGCTGTTTCTGCTTCTTCCGTCCATCGGAACTGAGATTTCTTGAGGCAGTTTCTCAAGGTTGAGACGAATGGGAACGATCTTTTAGCATGACTAGACAAAAATCTGTTCAACGCGACTAATCGGCCGTTGAGTGTTTGCACTTGCTTGACAGATTTTGGTGACGGCATTTTTCGCACGGCTTCCAGTTTTTCTGGGTTGGCTTTGAAGCCACCATTCGTCACGATTACTCCCAGGAATTTCCCTTCTTCCATTCCGAAAGAACATTTTCCTGGGTTGAGCTTTATGCTAATTGACCTTAAAGTTTTGAAGGTCTCCTCGATATCCTTTAACATGGTTCCTTCCGTCTTACTTTTGATGACCAAATCGTCCATGTAGACTTCCAAATTTATTTCGATTTGAGGCTTGAACTCTTTGTCCATCAACCGTTGGTAGGTGGACCCGGCGTTCTTGAGGCCAAATGGCATCATTTTATAACAATACATTCCGCTGTTTGTTCTGAACGCCGTTTTGTCTTGGTCTCTTGCCGCCATGTGGATCTGGTGATACCCTTTGTATGCGTCTAAAAAGCATTTGAACTGAAAGGGTACCAGCGCGTCTACTTTAAGATCGATCTCCGGCAGGGGGTAACAATCTTTTGGGCATGCCTTGTTGAGGTCTTTGAAGTCAATACACATGCGTCATTGGCCGTTTGCCTTGGGTACCATTACCGGGTTGGCTACCCATGTTTGCAACTGAATTTTTCGGATTATACCCGCATCAATTAATTTCTGATCTTGTTCATCACAGGCTTTTGATTGCTCTGGTCCCATCTTTCTTTGTTTTTGTACAACCAGGACGAAGGTTGGGTTGACCTTTAATTTGTGTTCCGCTTTGCTTCTTGGGACCCCTGTCATGTCCGCTGGAGTCCAAGCGAAAGCATCAATGTTCTTGACTAACAAGCTTTTTAGTGCCACGCGCGCTTCTTCAGAGATGGTTGGTCCAATGGTTACGCTTTGTTCTGGGAATTCTTTGTTGAGCGTCCATTTTTCCACTTCTCTGGTTTTGCTAGTTTTTAGCATCTTCTGTGGCGGTGTTTTTCTCTCCGCCATGTTGCATTCTTTGTTGGCGTGGATCATTTCTACCCCCGTTGGTGTTGGCACCCCCAATATTCCATTTGCTGTTGACAGGGTAGCATTGAAATCACCAATAGCTTCTCTTCCCAGGATAATATCATACTGCGGGTGTGGAGTCTCCATTATCAGGAAGTCAACGTCTTCCATTCGCGAATGGAGTCCGTCACTTAGCTCGACTGGGAATGTTATCTGCCCCAGCGGGTATTCGATGCTTTGGTTGAATCCCGCGATTGGAGCGTTGACGGCTGTTAACCGACGCTTAACCTTTTCTTCCACTAAATCGAAACATTGGAGGTACATGATGTTGGATGTTGCTCCCGCGTTAACAAAGAAATGCGGTGTCCTGTAGTGACCAAATACAGCTGTAATCACTAAGGGTGCTTTCTTGTTTGCCCCCCCCCCCTCTTACTTTTGGGAAGATGACTTGTTCTTCTTTCCATGCCGCCCACTCTGTTTGTCTTCTCCTTTTGTTTTGGACATTGCATGAGATCATGTTGGCATGAAGGTATTTGATTTTCTTTTCAGGTCTTCCTCCATCCCTTGGGGGTGGACGTCTGTACTTTCCCTTGATGTTTCTGACCAGAAGATCCAACTTGTCGTTTTTTACGCACTCATCGATTGCGTCTTTCAAGTTAACACACTGATTCGTTGTGTGTCCATGTTGTTCATGAAAGTCACAGTAACTTTTCATGTCTGTGTTTGGCCCCTGTTTGACTGGTGCCGGCTTCTTTAGTTGGATCCCTTCACTGTACATGATATGTGTTGCACCTTTTGTCAGTGGGGTCCATCTGGATGCGTTCGTCTGGGGTGAATTCATCTGACCCTTTTATTTGGCTTTAAAAGGTTCAAATGCGGCGGACTCTCTGTCGTTGTTTAGCCTTGACCATATGAAAGACATTCGTTTGCCCTGGCGGGCTCTATTGATGTCATTCCTGGCGTCGTTCTTTGCCAGTTCTTTCCCCAAGCTTTTCTCCATCCGCGCGTACATTTTGGCCGCGGTCATGACATCGTCCCATCGTTGTGGCATACCATCTCTGCCCGTAAGGTTACGAATAAGATCGTCATACTTTACGTTTTGGCGAAAGGCTGCCAGTAGCAGTTCTTCACTTACGCCGCCGATGTTCAGGCCTTCTTGGTTCAATCTGTTGATGAAATCTTCTAGTGTTTCTTTCTCTCTTCTGACGACATTCAGAATGTCCGCTGGGTTACTGATGTGTCGCCGTTGCTGGCTAAATTGTTGGGTGAACTTTTTCGCTAGGTCTTCCCAGCTTGCAATCTGGCCATCTGGCAATCTTTCAAACCATGCTCTAGCAGCTCCAACTAGTGTTAGCGTAAAAATGTGGCACCATAACGGCATGGTCCACCTTGATACTAGCCCGGCGGCTGTGAAGGTTTGCAAATGATCGTCTGGATCTGAGATACCATCATACTGGCCTACCGTTGGCGGGATTTTGGGATTTTCTGGTAGCTCTGCTTCGGCTATTCTTGCCACAAACTTTGACTTTCCTGCCGACGTTGTTGGCCGGTATGGTTTGGAAAAATCAACCGCCGTCTCTGGGTGGTATTTTACTAACTTTTTGGTGTCTAACCCTTTCTAGCTTTCTTCATAGTCCAGGTCGTCTAGGCGTGAGTCTGCCTTTAGGTTCGACCGCCATGACTTCTCTCCTGCTTTGCTGTTTTGCTTAGCATGAGGTTTTTGGCGAATAGTGTTTTTGCACGAACTGGCGTTGAGTTCTCTTCAGACTCTTCCTCTTCATTGCTACTAGAAGCTGTATCGAACAGTGATCTAGGTTTCACAACTGACACCATTTTTTCTTGTACATTGTCTTTTAGTTTTTGTTGTTCTGCCTCGAGCCACGCCATGATGTCTGGCGGCATAGTTGCTTTGGAACGTGCTTTTGTTTTTTGTTTATCTGTGACGATTGGGTGAACGGTGGAGGAGTTAAGGAGACCTCCACCTGTACCTTCCGCGTCCAGATTTTCAATGTGTCCCTCTAGGTTGGCCTTCTGGCCAACCTCTTTTGGCGTGGTCTTGCCACTCATCTGAGTCAAGAACGGAATGAGTTAATGTTCTAGCTATATGCACGGATGGCGCCATGAAGAAACACAAATCCGCCCCTCACGGTCTAACACGTTAGTCCGAGGGTTATGGTTAAGTATTCTACATGATGGGTTATAAAACCTTCTTGGCGCAGACAAGTGTAACCTGCAAAACAGAACACCGTGAGCTCGTTACGAGGAATGGGGGGGATTCTCTCGTAACCACCCTCCGGCGTGAGAATCAGTACTTGATAGTACGAGATAATATAATATGATAGTGATAGTAAGAGAAAGTATATCCTTTACCATTTGGAGGTTTATTGGTATTAATAGCCGGAGGAGAGAGAGTGTGCCCAACCACCCTATCAGGTTTTCCACCAATAATATTCTCCACCCGTGAGGTCGTGGTGGTTGGTGGAAGTTGGTGGGCATCATGGCCTTTTGACAAGAACGTGGTTGTACTGTTTGTACCGTCCTTTATGTGTTGTTTAATCCATATTGGTTTGGTGTTTATCCCTATGTGGGCTGTCACCTATTTGTCCCATGCTGGTGGGACCTTTGTATTATCATTCCCGAGATGTCAGGAAAAGGTTTATATTGGAGTTCACTCTTTGCGCCTTGCAATACGCCTGGTGTAAGTGACATCAAGGCGCCTAGTGTTCCGCTAAGCGTATTAACTTAGTGTTATACTTTGTTAAATGGTGGGTTTCATACCCTACCTCTACATGATCAATAACAACAAACTAATGATCTTTGATTGTGAAATACGAACAACAAAACAGGAATTGTATTCCACTCATTCAAACTGGAAACACAAAATCGACTTAGTTTTTACAAACTTCTCCAAGATTTTATACTATCTATATGTACCATACTACCATCACCAAGAACTATGACTTGCAAGGATTTTTGTGACTTATCATTGTGTGAGTAATCGTTTCACGTCATTTGCACTTTCTTGACGACGTTTCAGCATTAAGGCCCAAAACAAACATAAACATACTAGAATTCGTTTGACCCAATAGACTTAAATACAAGCCCAAATATGGATAAACAGATTAGCATTCACCAGTTCAACACATATAAACTACATAACACGGCCCATGGTCTATATGTACGCAGATGATAATTTTTTTATAACTTTTATCAAAATAGAAACATTTTAATGGAGAACATGATTAAAGCAGCTACCAAAGGTATGGGTAAAGCTAAAATACAAAGAGAGACAAAAATTAAAAGCGTGAGAATGATTTGTGACCATAAAAAAACCTGATACGACCCAACATAACGGTGGGCTGAACAGCAGGCCCAAGAGAGAAACTAAGAAGCCTTCTAAGCTATTGGAGTAAACGTAATTTCCGCATCAAACCGTTTGTTTATTTTTATTTGAATTAGTCTTTTTAGCACATGTTATTTTCCTATTTCTTGTTGGTTACTGCATTAGTGGGATAGTGGTGCATGTGGCCCTCATAATAAGGGACGTGAGTAGAAGTAGTCAATTTGTTTGTTTATTTAAGTATTGTACTTTGCTTTATGAAAATTATTCAGAAAATTGCCTCAAAAGTGTTTCCCTCTCTCTGTACCTTCTTCTTGAGTTTAGCCTACTCCACAGGCCTTAACAAAACCCCTTAAAAATAAATTAAATAAAAATTATAAAAAATCATAACTCAAAATATAAATAAAAACCGAAAAAAATAAAAAAAAACTAAAATGTTTCCGCCATCATTCCCGTTCAAAAAAAATAAAAATTGACGAAAAGACACAATTTTGAGATCAAAGACACAATGACAAAAATGAACAAAAGACACAATTATAACTAAAAAAAGACACAATAGATCGCAAAATATAACACAATGTCGAACAAAATATATCACAATGATAAGTAATATAACAACATAAAGAAAAGAAAAGATACAATGTTAAGGAAAAAATACACAATCAATGACGAAAATAAACACAAAACACAATGATAAATAAAAAGACACACCGACTTTTTTCACTTACCATTGTTTTTTTTTGTTTTTTATGAGAACGAGAAAGACGGTGGAAACAATTTTTGTGTTTTTACTTTTTTTGTTTTTTTATTAAATATTGAGTTATGATTTATTTATTTATTTTTTCTATTTTTTAAGGGTTTTTGTATGTGTCTACAAATTCTTCTCATTTTTGTTCTCATTTGTAGAATAATTTGACCCTCAAAGATATATACTTTTTAACCTTTTTTTTTACTAATCTTCTTTATTAGTGTGACATATTCAGGTTTAGATGTGTAATAAACTTGTAATTTTGTTAGGTTTCTTGCAGTATTGTAAAAGTTGTGTAACATCCTAAAATTTATAATGTTAAATAAAGAAAGTTACGTTTAGTGATTTCGCGTTATTAATTAATTAATGTCGAGTAAAGAACGGATCATGAACTTAGATTAATTAAGATGGGTTAAATGAGAATGGGCCTTAGGTCCATGGGCTTTAAGGGATATAAATATCCCCTAAACCAACCTAAAACCCTAAACCCTCATTTCATTTCCATCATAATCTCTACACAATCAAAAACACACATATACACTACACCATATTCGGCCGAGAGAGAGAGAGAGACATCCGAGACCAAGAATCAAGCCGACCATTATTAGATCTTCAATATACGAGATAACCAAGCAAACCGCGACCACATCGAACGTATAAAAGGTATGTTCTTGACATTTAAAGTTTACGTAGTATTGAACGTTTTTACCTTAAAGGTCCAAGCTTTATAGTATATACGGGATATATATACGAACGAAAACGGTTAGGGAACGTAGGGGGTGATGTCGAACCATAACAAGGGTATTAAAATCGCCAAAATGCTTGATAAAAACCAAACCCGTAGCTGACCTGAACAACTTCGCCTGCAAAAGCTTAACTTCGCCTTCAAAGCATAACTTCACCTTCAAAGCTTAACTTCGCCTACGGCCAAGTTCGCCTAACTGGTAACTTCGCCTAAGGCCAAGTTCGCCTAATTGCTAACTTCGCCTAAGGCCAAGTTCGCCTAATTGATAACTTCGCCTAAGGCCAAGTTCGCCTAATTGATAACTTCGCCAACGGCCAAGTTCGCCTAACTGATAACTTCGCCTAAGGCCAAGTTCGCCTAACTGATAACTTCGCCTAAAGCTAAGTTCGCTTAAGGTTTAACTTCGCCTAAAGTTAAGTCGCTTCATTGATGATATATTGATTTATTCAAAGAGCGAGTCTGACCATGCTGAGCATCTGAGAGAGGTATTGGAGACTCTGAAGAAAGAGAAGTTGTATGCCAAGTTTTCGAAGTGCGCGTTCTGGTTAAGAGAAGTGCAATTTTTAGGTCACGTGATTAATCCGGAAGGGATTACCGTGGACCCAGCTAAGATTGAAGCGATAACGAATTGGAAGACTCAGCAGAATCCGACTGATATACGAAGCTTCCTAGGGTTAGCTGGCTACTATAGGAGATTCATCGAAGGTTTCTCCAAGATAGCCGCATCGCTGACCGGTATGACCCGAAAGTCGATAGTATTCAGTTGGGGAAAGTTTCAAGAAGAAGCCTTTGAAGAATTAAAGAAGAGACTCACGAAAGCTCCAATCCTTGCTCTACCCGATGGTGACGAGGATTTCGTTGTTTGTGCTGATGCCTCGCATCAAGGGTTAGGTTGCGTGTTGATGCAACGAGGGAAGGTGATAGCTTACGCGTCTAGACAGCTCGACCCCAGCCAGGGGCTCTGCCCCTTGGACCCTGCTAGGGGCTGCCGCCCCTAGACCCCGCTGCCAGGGGCGCTGCCCCCGGACCCACGTTCGTTGTGGGTAGTAGTTAAGACTAGAAAGATGATATGAGTAGTGATAGTTAATTGATACGTATACTTGTTATACAGTCAGCCGTGCACAACTGAAGAAAGGGATTACGATTAACGGTGAACGTAACCGTGTTCAGGTGAGTTTCTAGCCCCAATTATGTGTTATGTTTTCGGGGCTGTGTGCATACTCGATATGTTTGTTAATACGCTTATCCTAAGAGATAAGTGTATGCCTTATGTGAATGATGTGATATGTATGAATGATGGCTTGACGGTACGTGAACGATCTTCGGATATTGCACGTACTGTCAGGTTGTAACGCTAAGTATAAGGTAAGTATGATATGTATGCTTATGTGTATGAATGTGATAAAGTTAATAAAAGAAGGAAAGGATGGTTGTATGGTTACGAAGAGGGTACCGGGCCCTAATAATACTCGAGGTATGATGTATGGTTGTATGGTAACGAAGAGAGAATCGAACCCTACTAATATTCGAGAACTAGGTAACCGAACCCTACTAATATTCGAGGAAAGAGGGTACCGAGCCCTAATAATACTCGAGGAAGAAGGGTACCGAGCCCTAATAATACTCGAGGAAGGAGGGTACCGAGCCCTAATAATACTCGAGGAATGTAGGGCGTAATGCTCTTTATAACGTAAGATATGAAAGTAAGTTAATACAAAAGAAAGTACGAAAGTATGAATGAAAGAATATAAGTTTATGTGTATTGTATAGTGTATGATTAACTAGAACTCACTCAACGTAGCTGACTTTTAGTATGCACGCAGGTGAGTACGATGAGGCAGCTCGCTTGAGGAGACACGTTGCACTGAATAAGAGGCTGGCATCGGAAGACTCAAGACGTTTAAGTTTAATGTTTTGTTTATTTTGAAAGACAAAATGATGTTTTAAGACAAGACGTGTTTTGTTATGAAATGTTTTATGAAAGCTTTTATATTCCGCGAATGTTTTAATTAACTCTGATATTTAGAACTGCGTTTATGAGTAAATCCAACACGAAAGTAGGGCTACCGGTAACGGGGCCTTACAAGTTGGGTTTCTTGCAGTGTTGTCAGTGACAGTCGGTCCTCGGGCCCCTACATTGGAGACTTTTTTCAAGTTGGCACAGATTAGTTGGAGGCGGTCAAAGTCGGTCAAAATTCGGGCTAATCGTGCTTGGATTCTCTAAAAGTCAGGCTAGGTGGTCAAAATCGGCTAGGGTACCTTTTGACGTGAATTATACTTTAACATGTATATGATATCCAAAAGTTAATTTTCTTTATATTTACCATGTCCTAGTACTCTTCGAGTACTCCGAGACTCTATTTCCAACTCCCCTGTCGGCCACCTAGGACCCACCTAGCGACTTTTACAACATTAGTTTCTTGTAAGTTTGATGAGACGTTGTAGCCTACAAATGATTGTCCGAAGGTAAATTTAAGTTCATTTAATGTATATTCCTTCTTCATTACATTCTTTGTAAGATCTAATTATTAGAATGCCTCCTGATATGTTTACATTAGTCTCTGTCGAATTATTCTACGACTGTCTCCATAGGTGTGGTTGTGGCAGGTCTAATCAAGGGGGGGGGGGGGGGGGGGTGCCTCAGGTAGTATAGTTCATGGTCGCACACTTCCTCACTGTTAATTATGTCACAAGGATGGGCATGTTGCTAGCTTTTGTTAGTGTCATCTTTTGTAAATACGTGGGGGGTTAAAAGTCGCACTTACAAACCTTGATTTTATTGAGTTGGTTTTTTCTCCTAGTTCGAGTTTAATAATGAATGTATGGGTCAAGGAATAGAGGGTTGTAAAAAGGTTTTTTTTTGTTATTAAGTTAGTAACCATCACCATCAAGGCATCAATAATACAAACGGAAATTAGATTGATAATATATGATTATCAGTTTTATCTCTTGCCCATACTTTGATAGTAATGCTTTACATAAAAAGTGTCTTAAGACGCTAATTTGGATCAAGCCTTCAATGCCTAATGCCTTATTACCTCCAATGGTCCTGAGTCCTGACTTGTACGTTGACTCGGGTACTATCGATCACATGCATGACACCATCACCAAATAATGTTACCCATGCATTGCCTTATGAGGGAAATGTTAAAGTCAATTTTGGGAATTAGAGCATTCTCAAAATCACAATTTCTAAACATATTCGTATGCAAGATGTCTTGGCTATTACATTAAAATTTAAAAAGTCCAATCAGTGGACGTGTATAAAACTAATTATGTTTAAAGGTAGTTGATAGATATCATAATATACTCTGAATAGGAATACACTGGTTTTTTGGAGTCACACCGAGTACCAACTCTTTTCTTATTAATTTAACACTGATAAATGCTTTACATCGGCTAGCTAATTTAATTTGATCATCAAAGGTTTAAAGTATATCTTTTGGATTTAACCTAATCCCTTTTGAACCGACTTCTTCTTTTGATCTGGATCCGAATAGAGGTTTTATCTTGATTGTGAAATCTTTGCGATAATGCGCAGCAAACAAATATACAGTAAAACTCGATAAATTAATACTCGATTATTTAATAAACTCTCTAAGATAATGTTTTTTGCCGGTTCCGACTCGGGGATAGGGCGCTAAATTAATAATTCGCTAAAATTATAAGATAATACATTTTTGATAATTTCTTTAGACCCCATATAAAATATAAATTAATAATTCCTTATACATAGCATATTACATGAATGATTTATGAATGTTTCTTGAAAAATGACTCAATTGTCTTTTGTTTTTTGTTGAAATCAATTTCCCCTTGAATCTCGTCTCTAATTTTTCTTAGTATGGTAAGAACTTCTGGTGTTGTTTTTTCATAACTCAACAAGAAATTGTTCAATGTGATTGCCGCTTTAATAGCTTCGTTTCGCGAAGGTGGCTCCTTGTATACAATAATTAAATGGAAGCTTGAAAGGTGTTTGTAAACTAAGTATTCTACTATAAATTAATAAAATATTAATTAATATATAAATTAATAATTATTAATTTATCGATTAATTAATAACTCTTTTAATTAATAAATTTTAGTGGTACCAAGTATATTATTTTATAGAGTTTCTAATGTATTTATGGATTTCAAACATTAGTTTACCACAAGTATAAAACTATATGTTGCGGGGCTTCATTGGCCTCTGATTCGTCCTCTAATATTGCGTCACATTGTGTTGATTGGACGTTGTCTAGGCTTCTGATAAAGCCCCTGCTCGCTCATTTGATCCCGTTGTCGATAAATCCCTTGTTCGCGAGCCATAAATAACAAACCTTTCCTTCCAACCTCCCTTAGCGACCGTGTGTGGGATGAAGCCCCCGTTGAAGCCCCTGACGCTATAAGGTGTTATGGTGTTTTCGTGTGACGTGGCTGAAGCATCCTGTTGAGGCCCCGACGCTTTAAGGTGTTATGGTGTTTGCTAGTGACGTGGCTGAAGCCCCCCGTTGAAGCACCCTAACGAAGCCCCACAACACATAGTCTAACATTACCACCTATGGAAACAAATTAAGTCCTAGTAATTAGTATGCCTATTTATACTCTTTAAAAATGTTACAAGTCTTGACACATGTCACTCTCACATTAAACCTCATCTTTTTAATAAATTTATAATAATATAATAATATTTACAATTTCTAAATATCATGCTTCAAAATATTAATTTAATATTTACTTCCTATTTTTATTGTTGCAAATATCTGAAATCTATAATTATATCTTACGTTTACTTTTATTTAATTTGTGTTAAAAATTGAAAACTATTTAGAATATAAAAGTGTATTGTTTATTTTATTTTAAAAATTGTTACGAAGACTATTTTACAATGATTTATTAACAATGTTTGATAGCTTTATTGTTTATTGTATATTAATTATATATTAAATATTATATTTTCATAAATTACCCGTATAGCACACGAGTTTCAAACCAGTATGTTACGGTTTATTCGAGACAACCGTCAATCTCCTAAGAACACAAGAGAAGAAGAGAAAATAGATCCAAATAATAATTCTTTTTTATTATTTTTCTTAAACAAGATTACAATATATAAAAAAACAAAGACATAAAAATAGAAAAAGATAAATAATAGGAAATCATAATTTGACTCTAATAAAGAAATTAATTAATTTATAAACTAAAATAATAATAATAATAATAATAATAATAATAATAATAATACTTTTATTATAGGATCGTATCACTGGTTACTTCAGCATATATCATGCTTACTCGGCGTACTTTTGACCGTAAACTCAGGGCGTCACATACTTTTTTTTGACAGGCAGATGATGCTAATAAAAAATAGCCTTTAAATTTACTTCGGTTCGGGTTTTAACTTTTAAAAATGGTCGACGTATGCAGTGTTATTAGTTTATATCAATGTTTGAATACATTCATAATTTCATACATCCTAACCCCGACATTAGATTTGTTTAAATTATTTAACTTACCTTCCTCCTCAAGCAAAGAAATCTCTATCAAAGCAACACATTTGTTGGGCTTAAAAAATAGGACAACACAATAGGGTAGGTGCCTTGAGTTAACTCGTTCCATTTCAATTGGATATCGTAACACAAGTCGGTGTTGACTAATTTGCCAATTATGTAACTTGCTAACGAATCTCTTGCACCTACATGACCGTTCTTGTAGTAAATAGTATTTGAAGAAGTTGTATGCTCAGGTTATTAGTTATAAATAGTAGCCGGAACTGATAATCGAATGTAGCAAAAAGATATAAACTAAATCAGATCGACACATTAATCTTGTAACTAATGGCAGAAAAAAGACAAGAGGAAGCGAAAGATGAGAAATATCAAAAGGTTGATGATTATGAAGGTGTAATTGCAGTTAACCAATTGCACATCAAAATCTTCATAGTTCAAATTTCAAGTTTTGGTGAAGATGGAAATTTGGAGAACCATCAAGGGTTTGAGCACCATACAACTCGACATGGTTTATTCGCTTTCCCTATCCCTCCTTGGAATCGTGATGGAGACGAAGAACTCGCTGGACTTGATAGTATCGTTGATTGTGAAGCTATCGTAGAGACATTGAACTCGGGGACTGGTGGTGGCGTTGCTGCAGCTGCTTATGAAGAGTCCATGGATGGTGAAGAAGGAGGTGTCGTTGGCCAGCCACGCCCACGATGGTGGACGAAATGTTGGACATGTAGAGGACTGGCTTGATGTTAAACGCCCACAAATGTTGGCTGTATCATCAGTAAGAAAATACTATATAATTGTTGAAATATATGTAATCTCGACTTAGCATAATTAAGTATATATTATTTTTACTACTAGTATAATTATAGTTTATATCCTATCTATCTATCTATCTATATATATATATATATATATATATTATGGTTTAAGTTTAAGAAAGAAATTAAATTATTGCAAGAAATGAAAGAAGTGGCTTTTTCTTTTGTATTTCCATTTAATTAAATCATCATCATCATCATCATCATCATCATCATCATCATCATCGTACTCAGTATATCCCACCAATAGGAAAGCTATGGTAGGGTCTGAGGAGGGTAAGATGTAGACAGCCTTACATCTACCCTATAAGGATAGAGAGGCTGCTTTCGGTGAGACCCCCGGCTCGATAGTAGTTTTGTATCAAGCCTTGGACATAAGGCACATAGCACTCAATCATCGGGACACCGGCTGATCGGTGCATGTACCCTTGTCTTTCGGCTATCAACGCCACTACATGATGCCTGATTAACCGTCCGTCACTTTTAACGTTATTTTCACGAGATTAGTAAAATAACGTCAAAATTAGTGCAATTTCACTTTTGCCCACCCAAGGGTTCACACATATATACATCATATGTGCGCACCACAAGCAGGGCTATTCCATTTAATTAAATGTAAGGATATAATAGTAAATGTTGTCATTTTGTTATTTTGGTAAGTATTAATGTCTTGAAAGTTTCATTTTTGCTATTTTATTATTTTATATATCTATTAAAAAATATATGAATTAAATTTTTTTTTGGTTTGTTACGTTTATAATAGTAACATACCCTATAAATCAACATTTCTTTAGTTTATTTATTATGTTTATACTATTAACACAACCTGCTCAACATTGATGATTTACTACATATAAAGCAATACATATTATACAACACACAATATATCATATACATCAAACTGAAACTAATTAATTAATTTGTTTTGTCATTTTTAGCCTTTTATATCTAGAATCCCACAAATAGATTGATAAAATCTATAAAAATTTGGTTCCACACCTACATTACTAGAAATCAGCAAAAAAATAAAACTAGTTTTAGTTAGAACTTATATGTTTTATTCGATTTGTGTTACGAAAATATTTTAGCTCAATGAAGGTTTTTTTTCCTCTCAAAACCTAGCTAGCAGAAGTTATAAGACAGTAGAAACCATAAAGTGTTTGGTTACTTGCAAAAACTTTGTATTGGCATCAAACTATCGTGTTAGAATAAAATAGGACAACGCGTGTTGTTATTTTATTTGTTATTAACATGTATTATGTGTAGGTGTTGGATATATGTGTAGGGATATGCAAGTAGTGTATTTAATAATTTCTTGATATGTGTAGGTGTATAATGATTATGTGTAGGTGTATAATGATATGTTTGTTTACGATATTATGAAACAAAATGCTATGTGTAGGTGTATGAGGTTCAGTGTAGGTATTATATTTATGAGTGTAGGGATGTGCAAACAATGCATATACTATAAACTTGTTTGTTTACAACATGATGCAATAAAATGCCATGTGTAGGTTATTATGATCCGTGTAGGTGTTGTATAAAAATGTGTGCGGGAAACTATGAATATTGATAATTTCTAGTGTAGGTACATCTTACAAATTGAGTTATGATGTGAACGACAATTTATGGCAACAATGCAAGGAATCTTCCAGACAATAATTAAGTTTCTTTATTTAATGAATTATGGAAATTACCATACTATCCTTTTTTATTAAAAGTCATTAAACCTATATACAAATATTTACAAATATGCCATAACCATTGTAGGCCATTGATCACTATTAATCTAGGGCTATAAATAATTTCTTTCATTTCTTGCAATAATTTGATTTCTCTCTTAAACCATCCCCTATATATTATAACTTATGTGTTATTATCAATGAAGATTAGTTGATGGCCAGGTTAGATATCCAACTATTACTATATATATGATAGTAAAAGTGGTTGATGCTACCCATTGGTTTAGTATTAATGGATTGTATGATAAACAAAGAATGTTGTGTGTATTGAGTGTGTTTATTATTGTGACATGTTTCAATGTAAAATTAATGCGCTGCAAGTTCTATGAGCATACAAATTGGTATCAAAGCTAACAAGTCGGAGAACAATCACTGTGTATGTATTGATCAATCAAGAAAAATCATCATCATCATCGTACTCAGTAAATCTTACAAATAGCAAAGTTATGGTAGGTCTGAGGAGGAGGGTAAGATGTAGACAGTCTTACCTCTATCCCGTAGGAATAGATGAGCTGCTTCTGGTGAGACCCCATGCTCGATAGTAGTTTTGCATCAAGCCTTGGGCATAAGGCACATAACACTCAACCATTGGGACACATGCTGATTGGTGCATGTACCATTGTTTTTCGGCCATCAGATCAACCAAGAAAAAGAAACACCAATAATCAAGAAAATCTAGATAATAACTATAACATCGGTCGTCTGCTGCTACTGATCACCATTAAAACAAGACCAAAGATCAAAACAACAAAGTTTAGGGCAAATATTTTCGATTAAGAACAGAAAAACCAAGAACGTTCATCATCAAAGATCAATAATAATCTTCCTACAAACACTTTTTTTATGATTCAACATAGATTGGTGGAATTTTAGCGTAGGACTTCAAGGTCAGCATATATAGGCTACGCTAGATTCGGCGTACGCTACAACGCCTACAACTAAAAACCCCGTATTTCAACTTTGAACTTTTATAACCTTGAAGAAACACGGATCTAAACCCGAATAGTTTAGATTTATATTTCCCCGGGTATGGGTTATGAAATGAGAATTAGGTTAACTAAAGTCTAGAGCCAATCAATTTCGACGAAGATGACCTGCAAAACAGAACCACTGTGAGCTCGTTACGGGAAGGACAGGAGTGGGGGTCTTCCCGTAACCACCATCCAACGTGAGAATAAGTACAACTCTTGAGAAAGATAAACTACTAAGTGATTGATGTAATATGTGGAGAGTGAATGAATACCTCATGATGATAAGTTGTGTATTTATAGCCGGTGGTTACGGGAATGTGTTTGATGTAGATGTCACTATCTAGAAGATGCTCTTTCTACCTGAAAGGACACGTGGTGAAGTTTGATAGGAGATGACAGCAAAACCATTTTAATTGTTATAGGAATGTGATCTTCATACACAACCCCCCCCCCACCACACACACACATGTCTATACGACTCGTATAGGCCTATATAGTCGTATAGGATACGAATGACTGACAAGATGACAAAAAAACAACTTTTTGCAGCCTATACGACCGTATAGACCTATACGAGCCGTATAGGCATTAAATGGCTCGTATTGCTCCCTGGAAAACCACAAAACTATACGGTCGTATAGGGCTATACACCGTATAGAAAACATTTGTAGAAAAATTGAGACTGCCTTTTGACCGCTGTTAATCGCTGCCGGAAAACGACTATACGAGCCTATAGTGCTATACGACCCATATAGACTGTTATGTATGAAATATTATAAAGTGTAACATAATATAATCTTAACGAATGTTCTTAGGGTGAAACTACAAATTACTTAACCAAGTGTGTTATGTAAATATTAATAGATAACTTATTTTATTCTAAACTATCAAATCATTAAACTTTTCAATATAAATCATAATTCTATATAAGTGAAACAACACATGAAAATGTCGAAAAGAAGAACAACTAAAAATGATAAAAAATTTTTTGGTGCAAGTCAGATATATGATAATATATCTGGATGATGGCTACGTATGATGTTAAAGTCATAAATCACATAAATTAAATATATGGTCATCATAAATATTTTTCAAAATAATTGTCTATACGATGAAGGCTACATATGATGTAAGAGTCAAAAATCACATATATTAAATATATGGTCATCAAAAAAAGTTTCAAAAAAATTGTCTATACGGCCTCTGGCTGAGCCCATCGCGTATCGCGATGTAGGCTCGGCCAGTCACCATGTAGCCTTGCCACGTGGCGACACGTGGTAGGCGTTGCGCCACGTGGGAACACGTGGTGGGTGTGCTGCCACATGGTGACACGTGGCGGAGGTTGTGCCACGTGTTGAAACGTGGCACGGCACGTGCGTCAGTGTCAGACAACCCATCGCGATACGCGATGGGTCTCTCTTCTGACCCATCGCGTATCGCGATGGGTCAAGAAAACCGAATTTTCATTTTCAACTCTATGGTTTGGATTTTGACAATTTAGGTCCTTAGACTTTAGAAACTTGATAAATTGAACCCGATATTTTCACGATGTGGCACACTGTATATATATAAACAACCACAAATCAAGTTCGAATTCATCAACTCTCTCACTAAACTCTTTATTTTTCTATATACTCTCCCTTCATACTTTCCCTTCATTTGACATAGTCCTCCCCATTTTGTACTAGAATAACACTGTATATATAAACAACCACAAATCAAGTCCGGTTCATCAACTCTCTCACTAAACTCTTTATTTTTCTATATACTCTCCCTTCATACTTTCCCTTCATTTGACATAGTCCTCCCCGTTTTGTACTAGAACAACACTATATATATAAACAACCACAAATCAAGTCCGGATTCATCAACTCTCTCACTAAACTCTTTATTTTTCTATATACTCTCCCTTCATACTTTCCCTTCATTTGACATAGTCGTCCTCGTTTTGTACTAGAATAAGAATAACACTGTATATATATAAACAACTAAATAAAATATCTAAGCTTTTGAGTGTGACTTAGAGACAAATTTAATAATGCCTCTCATCAAATACAAATATGTCAACTGTTTATTTTACGAATCTTAAATATATATAAAGAAACCTTTAAAAACTTTATAGTTACTCCCTACATTTTTTTCAAGCCTTAAGATTGATTTATTTATAAATGAAGATTTCTCATGCATTTGTTCTGAATTCACGGGTATGGGTCTCACAAACCCAGATAGCTCTTAAACGGGTTATAACATCTAATTAAATTATAAAATTAATCTCATCAAATATTTGATTTGAAAATCCTATAAAACAGGGATATACTAAAAATTAATATTCGGTTTTTTTGAAGACATTATTTATAATTAAAAAACATTATAGTAAAAAATATATATATAAGCGGGCATGGGTCTCACCAATCCCAAATAGCTTCTAAAACGGGTTATAACATCTCATATATTTGTTAAACCCTTTCATCATCAAAACCTAAGTATATTATTAACTTCCTTACAATATATAAAATTAAAATCCAAAAAAATATATAAATATAAGAAATCAAAAACAAAAAAAAAGTAAAAAAAACTAAAATGTTTTATTCGTTGTCCTCGTTAAAAAAAAAGATTACAATGAATTCACTTGAATTCCTCTACATTATGGAAGGATTTGAAATCCCTTTATTTAAAGGAATCTGAAGTAATTGAATTCCAATTCCTTGACAACGAACACACCAAGATGGAATTGAGATTCCAATTCCAACGAAACAAACATGCAATCTCATGGGATTTTAATTCCAATTCCTTGGAATTTTTACGAATTCTGTTAAACGAACACGCCCTCAAAGTTTTGAAGGAAAGTTTTGGGATTACTCCAAAGAATAGTAACCAATTTTCAACTTTGTTCCAATCAGGTCACTCATACTTTTTATTGTTCCAATTAGGTCATTTTACCTTTAAAGAATGTTCTAATCCTAGGTTTTTTACCTATTGAAGATGTAAAATGATGACATGTCATTTTTGTTTCCTTTTTCGTTTATTCTTTTATATTAAATGTTGATGTGTCAATTAGCATTAGAATTTTATAACTGAAATTGTAAATTATGCTTAGACTTTTGATTTAACAATACAACTTCGGCCGCCCCTTCCACAAACTCCGGCCACCCCACCGACAACTTCGGTCACCCTCTCCACCAACTCCGGCCACCCTACCGACAACTTCGGTCACCCTCTCCACCAACTCCGGCCACCCTACCGACAACTTCGGTCACCCTCTCCACCAACTCCGGTCACCCCATAGACAACCCTGGACACCCCACCGACAACTTTGGTCACCCTCTCCACCAACTCCGGTCACCCCACCGACAACCCCGGTCACCCCACCGACAACTCCGGTCACCCTCTCCACCAACTCCGGTCACCCCCACCGACAACTACGGCCACCCACTCCACCAACTCCGACCACCCACTCCACCAACTTTACCACCTCTCTGCCAACTCCGGCCACCCTTCCGACAACTTCGGTCACCCTCTCCACCAACTTCGGCTACTCCCTCCACCAAATCCGGCCACAAGATGCCGATCCGTACCAGAAGTCCATACCAGATTGATGTGGGAAGAAATTTGGGCGTTTTTTTTACATAATTTCTCAAAAAAAGGCACTAAGTTGAAGTTGGAAGTAGCTTACGATGGTGGTCGTCGGCGCATGGTGTTGTTCTTGGTACAGTAGAGTACAAGAATAGTTATACAAACAGAGAGTATAAGCGTGGTGGGGCTAAGACCGATACGGGTTGTCGGAGCCCCCGTGGCGGTGGAGACGGTTTGGTTGTCGGAGAAGCTGAACTGGAGTTTGGGTTATGGTAGAGAGAGAGATGCAGGGAAAGTAAAAATGAAACTTTGTTTATTTGATTTTTTTAAAAGATGTATATAATAACTAAAATTGTTATAAGCATTTAAAATAAAAGAATAAAAGAAAACGGAAACAAAAATGACATGTCATCTTTTTACCTCTTCAATAGGTAAAAAACCTAGGATTTGAACATTATTCATTTATTTGAAGGTAAAATGACCTAATTGGAACAATAAAAAGTATGAGTGACCTAATTGGAACAAAGTTGAAACTTGGTTACTATTCTATAGAGTAATCCCGAAAGTTTTAACATATCTAGAATATTGGGTAAGTTACCAAAATAACCTTAGATACAATCATTATTCCTTCTCTTGATCTTCCAACCACCATTCTCTTCCTCATCGGAAATTATCAACTAGCCCGCTATTAACGTTGTGACTAACCTTTCCTCTGACGACACGCTCCATCCTTTCCACCTCAAACTCGTACGTCTCATAGTGTTCGACAGTCTTGGTCGGTCCTGCCATCTCTGGTAATTTTAGTTCTGACATCGTTCCGAGACTTGATAAAAATATTTTGGCGACGAGAAGCGGGAACCACCGAAGTCATTGTGGTAGTTTATAAGGCCCCGTACCCGGTAGCCCTACTTTCGTGTTGGATTTACTCATAAACGCAGTTCTAAATATCAGAGTTAACTAAAACATTCGCGGAAAATTAAAAACTTTCATAAAACATTTCATAACAATCCAAAACTTGTCTTAAACAAACAACTTGTCTTTCAAAAACAAAGTAATTAAAACATATCACGTCTTGAGCCTTCTGATGCCAGCCTCTTATTCAATGCCACGTGTCTCCTCAAGCGAGCTGCCTCATCCTACTCACCTGCGTGCATACTAAAAGTCAGCTACGCTGAGTGAGTTCTAGTTAATCATACATTATACAATACACACAAACTTATATTCTTTCATTCATACTTTCATACTTTCATACTTTCTTTTGTACTAACTTGCTTTCATATCTTACGTTATAAAGAGCATTACACCCTGCATTCCTCGAGTATTATTAGGGCTCGGTACCCTCCTTCCTCAAGTATTATTAGGGCTCTGTACCCTCCTTCCTCGAGTATTATTAGGGCTCGGTACCCTCTTTCCTCGAATATTAGTAGGGTTCGGTTCCCTAGTTCTCAAATATTAGTAGGGTTCGATTCCCTCTTCGTTACCATACAACCATACATCATACCTCGAGTATTATTAGGGCTCGGTACCCTTTTCGTAACCATACAACCATCCTTTCTTTCTTTTATTAACTTTATCACGTTCATACACACAAGCATACATATCATACTTACCTTATACATAGCGTCACAACCTGAAAGTACGTGCAATATCCGAAGATCGTTCACGTACCATCAAGCAATCATTCAAACATTTCACATTATTCACATAAGGCATACACTTATCTCTTAGGATAAGCGTATTAACAAACATATTGAGTATGCATACAGCCCCGAAAACATAACACATAAATGGGGGCTTGAAACTCACCTGAATCCTGTTACGCTCTCCGTTAATCGTTATTCCCTTCTTGAGCTGTGCACGGCTAACTGTATAATATTTACATGTATCAATTAACTACTACTACTCATGTTGTATTTCTATCTTTATATAACCCACAACGAACGGGGGTCCGGGGGCAGCGCCCCTGGCAGCGGGGTCTAGGGGCGGCAGCCCCTAGCAGGGTCCAAGGGGCAGAGCCCCTAGCTGAGGTCGAGCTGCCAGGTCAGCTTGGAAAAAAATTATTTCCATTAACTGTCTTAACGTATCTTTCATTAGGTTTTAATTTATTTCTTAGCGAACTTGACTTTTGGCGAACTTATTATTAAGCGAATTTAACATGGGCGAAGTTAACCCTAAGCGAACATATGCCGGGCGAAGTTGTCACTAGGCGAAGTTATATATTAGCGAACTTAACCAGCGAAGTTCACACGGCAGCGAACTTATAACCTCAGCGAAGTTGGTTTGGCGAACTTGGCCCGACGAATTTAGCTTAGCGAACTTAGCTGCAGGCGAGGTTACCTGCAGGCGAAGTTGCCCAGCTGCCACCTCTGTTCAATCTTAATCCCCCACAATCATATCTGTTTTAACGTGAAATTCTTGGATACGATATTTAACCAACTCGCGATCAATCCTATGGTCGTTTTTGGATAAGATTTGGCCCGAAAACGCATAAAGTTGGGACCTTTAAGCTCAAAATGTTCGATACTAGTTTTAAGGGTTCATTTAATTGATCCGCACAGGTTTATGGTTTCATTAGTTTCGTTTTAGCATCAAGTTAAGAACTTTACGTTTCATTTACACCCGATCTATTCTCGTTCTAAGTTTTAAGGCCAAACGTTATAAAAACGTAAACTTTAAGGTAAAAGACATACCTTTACGTGCTCGTTTGATCTTGGTTAGCTTGTTTAGGAACTCTAGATCTTGTATAAGAATCGAATAACAAAGATCTAATCACAACTAACGTTTACTCGCTCTCGGATCTCGCTCGTCTCTCTCTCTCTCTCTCTCTCGGCCGTATATGGTGTGGTGTAGAATGTGTGTGTTTTTGAATGTGTAGAGAAATATTGAAGATGGAATGAGGATTAGGGTTTTAGGATGGTTTAAGGGGTATTTATATCCCTTAAAGCCCATGGACCTAATGCCCATTACCCTTTTAATCCATCTTAATTAATCCAAGTCCATGACTTTTCTTTATTTAATACTAATTAATAATTTAACGCTCGGTTACTTAACGAAATCTTCCTTTATTTAATATTATAATATTTTAGGATGTTACATAGTTACAACGGTTATGGTAACCGGTGGGTACATATGAAGGAAACGATGACGGAGTTTGTGACTCTGCAGATCCAATGACGGCTTTCTTAGAACTTTGGTTTGGGGTTATTATTATGTTATTCATGTTTTATTTTTTTAGTTTTCTTTTTATGAATTTAAATTTACGCTTTGTTCCCGAGTCTCATTTAACAAGGGGAGGGGAAGGAAATGAAAGGAAAATGTAAAAAAGTCATGTTCCAGAGATTATTTAAGGAGAGAAAGGGAGAGGAGAGGAGGGAAAATGCTAGAAAATTTTATCCTATACTCATCCTCCCAAATTGAAGAGATTTGAGGAGAAAATATGTTTGTTTAATTTTAACTCCATTTTTATTCCTAAACTACCCTCTTATCTTATTTGATCTTTTTAAATAAGCATGATTATCACCATTCACGTTTTCCATAATCCATCATTATTTTTGGCTCCGTATTCTATCAGTTTTTTTTGGCACAAAGAATGCATTGCATTTTGGCGGCATAGTTGAACATTCATCGTCTTTCCTCGACCTTAATAAGGTTAGTTTGATTTTTAATTGATTATTCAATGTGTTTTCCTAGATGATAAGTATGCAAAGTGACGGCTAAGAATTGTCAATTGTGTGATGTACAGTTGAGGCCACCACAATTTAAAGGTGCCATTTTTTCTTATAGATAACTCATAATTTGATTAATATAGGATTCATAGTACTGAATAATAGTAACTATTTTTATTATTTAATTTAAGCAACAAATAGTTAAATACTCTTCGGTTAAAACATCATGAGCTATATTAATTTATATTATGAATTTGGCAGTGCTAGGATTTTCGTTTGTTATTCATAGAAATCTAGGTTGATTTTTTTTTAGTTTATTACTTTTGGGCTTTACTCCTAATAATTAAGCATCTTTAAGTATTCATAGATGTTTCGTTTTTGTTTTTTAAAGTGAATTTTGGCACTTTGCTATGGATGATCAAAAACTTCGTGATCAACTACTCGGTATTATTCATGTTGTGCGAGCTAGACAATTGCAAGCAGCTAGCCTAATATGCTTATTGGTAGCTTTCATTACACGACATAAATTGTCTATAAAAAAACATGCTAATATACCTACTAGAGATGTAGTTTTACAACGGCGGTATGTACGAGAAGAGATGTTACATGACCTTTCAAACAACGGTAAATGCTGTGAACTTATCCGTATGAGTGAGAGAGCTTATATGACATTGTGCAATATCTTAAAGCATGACGATGGTCTTCGACCTACTCAACGAATGTCTGTTGAAGAGCAAGTTGCAAGATTTTTACATATTGTAGGTAATGACATGAGAAATAGGTTAGCCTCTTGACTATACCGCCGTTCTAGATCAACAACTAGTCGGTGCTTTCATAGAGTTCTGAGAGCGATTATATCTTTAGAAAGTCAATATATTCAACAACCTAGAGGCGATATTGTCCCGAAAGAAATTCAAGAGAAAAAGAGATTTATCCTTTTTTCAAGGATTGCATAGGGGCAATTGATGGAACACATGTTCGTGTCAAAGTACCAAACAAAGATGCCGCCAGATATCGTGGTCGTAAAGAATACCCAACAATAAGGCCTCGTTTGTTTTCAGTAAGAGAATTATGTCTTAATATGAATATTAAAATATGAATATTAAGAGCTGGTTCAAATGTCTGAAATCTGAATCATTAATGCTGTTTGTTTTTTTCTAAAACATCTGAATATTAATAAACGTCTGTTTGACCATTTTAAATGTTAAAACCTTTTGCAGTTAATTTAAAATTAAAGTTGTCTTAACATAAAACGTTAAAAAGAAAAGTACAACCACAACTACAATGTTTCCAAAACATCTAAGCACTCAAATTCGATTTCGCATTAATTGTGTCGCGATTCCATCTCTCATGTTTATCATGTATTGTTGATCTGCACCACTCCCATGTGATTGAAGCTCATCATCATCAACATCATCATCATCATCATCATCATCATCATCACCTTTGTCGTTATCACCATCAATAGGCATTTGAGGTTGATCATATTGAAAGAATAGCTCATCACTTAAGCCTTCTTTTCGTATATAGTTATGAATTGCAAAGCATGTGATAGTGATGTCTCTTTGTTTAACCAAAGGATATGGTGGCATTTTCTTCAAGATAGGAAAAGGTGCCTTTAACACACCAAAAGCACGTTCAATAACATTTCTAAGTTTAGCGTGTGCGTGGTTAAACTTTTCTTTGCTATTCAATGCACGTCTTCGACGAAAATCTCCAAGCCAATATCTAACATTGCGATATGGTGCCATAAATCCCCGAGTGTGTTTATATGCAGCATCACAAAGATAATATTTATCTTGAAAGAAAATAGAAACTGTTAGTGTTTATATGCAGCATCACGAATATAATATTTGAAATTGTAATTATACCTGTGGGAGGAAAGGGGAACTCAAAATCAGGATCAACTAATGATTCATTCAATATTCTAGCATCATGTGCGGTGCCTTCCCATCAGGCCACAATGAATGTGAAGACCATATTGAAGTCACAAATTGCCAAAACATTTTGATAACATTCACTCCTACCTCTTGCTCTATACAAATGTTGTTTATCACGAGGGACAATAGCGTGTATCAATGTTCCGTCAAGGGCACCAACCGCTCCCTGATTGAAAAAGTTTATTACAATATACATATACATAATACAAAATATTAGAGTGGCATTTAAACTAATGTTACCTTGAAAATTCGTCGTTCCCTCCTATTATTTCCAGGAATATTTGGATTAGGATTAAATGAAGTTGGTCGTATAACTTCTTCGGCAAATATCATCATTTTTTCTAATACTTCATGAAAATACTTATGAATCGTTTCTTTTGAGAGTTGAAACCTACGCTTCATCCATACAAAACCTTGATTGTGACCAATTACCATCAAGAATGTAGCCATTTTCTCCTCGACTGTTACATGTTTGCTATCTTTTAACCAACCTTTTGCTTTGAAATGTGCACATAGTCGAACAAATGAATCACGTGACATGCGCAACAACTCGATGCATTGTGTACCATTTCCGTCCAAAAGCTCCATGGTAAATTCATGGCCAGACATAGCGGATGTATTATCCCTATTTCGTTTCATACGCCTAGGCTGGAAGTGCTTAAAATAAAAGTAAACAAAAATAACGAAAGCGAGCTTTTGAGTATTATCCATTAACCTGTTAACACAAATGGACAAAGTCACATAAATACCAAATAGTTCATAGGATAAGCACCAAAATAGTTCATGGAATAAGCACCAAATAGTTCATGGAACAAGCACCAAATCGTTTGTAGCATAAGCACAACTAGTTCAAAAAAAATAAAATAATAACCAACTAGTTCACATAAAACGTACCAACTAATTCTCAAAAAAGGTACCAACTAGTTCACAAAATGTATCATCTACTTCATAACAAAGTCACAAAACACGAAACAGAACTACTTCATAATCCCCAAAGTCTTCACCATCATTGTAATCCAATTTTTTAAGACCTCCGGATCCGATGGTAGTGTCATCCATGCCTCTCTATAGTTGTTTGAAGGTTGTCTAAAGATACCACATGCGGCTAAGAAAATTGGATCTGTGGCTTCCAACCCAAGTCCCTTTAACTTATCATGACATTCATCAATTGTCGGCCTCACCGGTTTGTTTTCAGCTAGATTGGAAATTACCTTTCTCATGTCTACCTCTAGGTCAGTCAAATTAATGGTGTGTTTAGCCTTTTTATTGGCCCGACCCCGATCTTCCTTAGGAGCATTTATGTGTTCGGGGATTGAGGAATCACCTTCAAAGCCTGTATCATAGCCGGTTTCTTCATATGTGTTTTCTTTGTATGTGTTTTCATCATCTAGACTCTCAGTAGGACCACTATCAATCTGATGGAGTGGAATGACAGAAGCTTGGGAAGATGAGGAAGCTCGACGGGGAGTAATGGGACGACAGATAGAACCTGTTGCTGAATTCTTATCGAATAGAGTTGCACAAAGCTCATGATTAGCTAATGGCGTGGTTTTCAAGGAAGCTGCCTTAGGATGAACCTATATTTAATTTGGAGACGTTTACAATTAATAGGTAATATATATATATTAGAAAAGTATACTTGTAAACAAACCTTGAAAACAGTGTCCCAATCTTCATTTGTTAGCGTAAACATATTTGTGTGAGGGTTATAAATGTTTCCAGTCTTTCTTTTCAGATAAGACCAAGCTAAATACTTTGCTCTGAGGTAATCATACTTGTTTTTTAAATGTTTTTGTTCAACCCCCATGCCATATGCTTCCAATAGTTTTTTTTACCAACAACATCCCAAGACTCCCTTTGTAAGCTTACTCCCATATAGCCCACCCTAACCGTTTCTTCTAAAAAGAGTTTTTCTTGCTCTGTCGTAAGTTTCAATCTCTTATCACCCATGCCTAAGATCAACAAAAAACAGGGCCGCTGACATAATATTTTTAGAAGGTTTCTAAGCATTTGAATTTGAAAAAAAAAGTTAAGAAATTAACACCTAAACTAGCTGTTACAATTGTGTATATATGTTTTTGTTTACCAACAGTCCACGGCATTAGGGGCTGTTATCTGTATAACATACAAACTACAGTATCTATCTATATTGTTACATTAAAGCTATAGAAAATGATAATCAATAACCCTACAGCCTACAGATTTTACAAGTATAACATCTTCTTAACAATCAAAATTACAAAGTCACAGATAGTATTCAAAACCCTAACAAACCCATGAACAAAATAACCTTAAAACATCAAGAAATCAGCCATACTAATCAAGATTCAACTAGAAAAGATAACCCATATCTACACATTCATACCAATAATAAACAATAGCATCGATCTCACCTGAAATTGGGGGAAAGAGGAAGACCGGCGGAGATGGAGGGCCGGCAGAGGTGAAGTCCGACGTAGGTGGAGGGGAGGCGGTGGTGGTACAAACAAACGTATCTCAGTTCTGACCGTGTTTTTTCTGAGTAAGAGGTTTGTTTACCTCTTTTTCTTTAAGAGGCCATTTAGAAGTTTTACCTCTTAATAAAAAACAATAAACAAACAGCCGAACCTCTTAATGCCTCTTACCGAATCAGACTTCAAAGGCCATTAAGAGATTTTTCTGAAAAACAAACAGGGCCTAAATGTATTGGCAGCTTGTACATTTGACTTGAAATTTACATATGTTTTGACTGGTTGGGAGGGGACTGCATCAGATTCGATAATAATAAAAAATGCACTTACATGAGGAAGATCGTGACAAAGATCTTGAAGATGAAGTCTTACATGAGGTGTTAAATGGACCAGTAAAGGAAGAACATCATAGTACTAGAGGCATACGAGAGAGTAGTACTGAAGCAGACCAATTAAGGAACTCAATTGCAAATCAAATGTGGACTAACTATTTGATGTTACAAGAAGATGAAATAGATATGCCGGATTAGTTTTGGAACAATACAATAAAGTAGTTTGTTTTGACATTGTATTGATTAGTGCTTGAGAATATTTATGTTATTTGGTTTTTGTATTATTAGTTACTATTGATTTTATCGATTGCAAGTTTTTAATTGTTCTAACTGTTGAATTTGTGTTATTAACTATTATTATGTTTAATTATTGCAAGTCATCATGAGCAAACATGACGCCAATGAAACTACCAATGAGAAAGAAAACATGATGTAGACGGAAACTATGGATAATGCATTCATACAATCCATGATAACGCAACAGATCAATGGTTATAGAATTGGTGGAAATTTTACTCCACAAGCATACAAAAATATGGTTGCACAAATCTTCAAATGACTTTTACCAAAATTCATTTGAAGAATCGTTTAAAAACGTTGAAAAGTCGTTTCTCTAGCTGGTATGATATGTTTAACGGAACGTCATTAAGTGGGTTCTCATGGAATCCTGAAACTCAACTAATTGAAGCGGAGGATGAAGTTTGGAAAAAACTAATAGAAGAGTTTTTAATTATTTACTTGAATATTCCGATTATCGTTTATTATACTAATTGTCTTGATTTTGTTTAATTGTCTTGAAGTAAGCTAAAAGCTGCATCATTGAAGACGAAGAAAGTCACAAACTATCATGAAATGCTAGATTTATTTGCAAATGATAGGGCATCCGGTGCACAAGCTGAAACTGCTAAAGAAAGAAATGCTCGATTGCAAAAGGATGATGTCGATAACACAGAACCATCTCCAGAACTAGATGAATTCTTAACTGCCAATAATGTAATTCTAGAGAGCCAATACAATCTTGATGATGATGTTCATGTGGTTAATCTTACATCTTCTCTACCTGAGCAATCTTCAAGTGCAAAGAAATGTAAGAGTAGAAAAAGAAAAGTCGAACAAGAAGATGATAGTTTAACCTCAATGATTATGAATAGTGTTGGCAGTGTAGCTAATGCTATTTTTAAAGGTAATAAATTTATTCAAGAGAGCAATAACATACTTGAAAGAGTTAATCATCGCGAGTATACTGGTGATGAAATTATTAAGAATTGGAACCGATGGGTTTGGGACCTGATGAAATACCACTCGCTTTCAATTATTTGGTGGAGAATCAAGCTAAAGCAAGATCGTTATTTAGTTGTTCTCATGATATGTAGTTGCGTTTGCTTAAAGGTATGATGGGCTTAAGTAATTAATGGAGTTAATAATGCATTTATCTAGTAAAGTTTACAATTCGGTTTGTTTGTTTTTTTTATATTTTTGACCTTTTTATGTCTTTATTGTTTATTTGACTTTTTGGTCGTGGATTTTGAAAGAAATTAATAGTTTAAGGATTATTTTTTTTAATGGTTCTTGTGTTTATTTGGTCTTATTGTCTACTTTAATATGAGCCGAGCTCAAGCCTAGTCAAGCTCGGGCATGACTTGGCTCAGCCCATATCATTTATACCCGAACCTACATATAACTTAATGGCGAGAATATACCTGCACTACATTTAAAGAAATATGTGATATTGGTGTTCTCAAAAACTGATAATCATAATAAGTTTAATTACTTGAATATGAATTAATGGCGAGAATACACCTACTTACATTAATATTGAGTTATGGAAAGGCACGTTAGCTGCACACTGATATATGAACACTAAATATTATCTCTGATGTTGACTTTGGACACAAGCAAATCAAGTAATAAAAGAAAATTGGATATTAACATAAATATCATTAAATAATCATATCAGCTAGCAGCTTGGAATTGTTTCTTGTTAGATTGATTTGGCAATGAAATGTTAGTCTGTTTTATTAAATTAAATGAAAGTATTAAACTGAATTTTAGTTCATAAGCAGGTTAGAATCAAGCTTTTCATGCTTAAATGAATGCAAATTGCTTGTTAAACTCAATAAACAAACATTTGTCATATGGCTACATATTAAGTTAACACTTCACAGTCAAGCTCGAGCCGAGATTTGGCCCGTTTAAGGTACTAAACGACCTAGAACCGAGCTATGCGCGTTTAAGGTATTAGACATTAGTTATGCTCAATAATGAGATGTTGTGATTTGATCAAAGTGCCATTTATTTGACCAAATTTGTTAACGAGAAGAGGCAACAAATGTTATCCAATGTATTTTCTATTTTAGTTTTACTTAAAGGTATAATAGTAAAATTATAACTTTCTTTTCTTTTCCTTCCAACTCGGGAACACATAAAATATTTAAAATCCTTTATTTTCCTTTCTTTCCCTTTAAACTCGGGAACACAAAATAAAACTTTTACTTTCGTTTCTTTTCTCTCCTAATTTCTTTTCTTTTCCTTCCCCTCGTTAAATGAAACTCGGGAACACAGTGTTAATGTTTGTTAGAGTATTCCCAGCCCATTCCATATAATTTTCCTTATAATTTAGCTAAAAAACACCATTCCATAAATTTATCTATAATTTTTCAAAAATCTTCCACATTCTATTCCCTATTCATATCCATAAATCTTTTTTTTGTTATTTTTTTCTCTTTTGTCTTGTTATATATTATATGGTGATTGGAAGATAGTTGATATATTATATGTATGTATCGAAAGTGAGACCCTATATTTAGGTTTTTAGTTTAGTTGTCATATAACTCATCCATATAATAAGGAATGGAATGGAGAGGTAATTTTGATAGTTTTCTCAACATTTACCCTAAATTATTTGGATTTAACAACTTTAGAAAATGAGTTGGGAATGCTCTTATATATAAGATTAAATGGTCTTTTTAGATAACCTTATATTCCAATTCTATGTACTTATATATCAACCAAACACATTATAGGTTTTTAAAGGATTCTTCAAATTCTAATTCCAATTTAAAATCAAATTCTACGAAATCCATGAACCAAACGCCCCCTTATTCTTAATAAAAGGATTTTTACATATATTACATTTATCAATTTCTATAAAATTTTATTAAATAACTATTTTTATCTTTTTTTTACTAAAATTATTTTTACCGATTTCGAACATGTTAACCACCTTCGAACGCATTAATCAACTTCGGACGTGTTGTTAGTATCAGAGTGTAATTGATAAACTATATTTAATCTAATTAATAGTATTTAATCTAATTAACTTATAAATAGTTTTTATCCCTCGTATTACGAGGTTGTTTTATATTATTTGTTTCTAGTATTTATATATTTTTTTGGATTTTAATTTGATTTATTGTAAGGAAGTTAATAATATAATTAGGATTTGATAGTGAAAGTGTTTTACAAATAAATGAGATGTTATAACCCGGTTTAAAAGCTATTTGGGATTGGTGAGACCCATGATCCGCTTATTTTTTTACTACAAAATTGTTTCTTAATTATTAATAATATCTTTTCAAAACAAATTGGATACCAATTTTTAGTGTATCACTGATTTTCATATCAAATAATTGGTGAGATTAATTTTTAATTTAATGAAATCTTATAACTCGTTTAAGGGCTATCTGAGTTTGGTGAGAACCATACACGTGAATTCGGGTCAAATGCATGAGATGCCTCCATGCACAGATAAAACAATATGAGCTTGAGAGAATGTATGGAGGTTTCGTTTATATATATTTTAAGATAAGATATATAATTAACTAATAACTTGAAATTATCAATTTGTTAAAATGTAATTAATTAAACTAATAGTTAATTAGAGATGATATATGTGCCACATCATTTTTGACATTGAGTTTAATTAATTATTAAAAGGGAAAAGTGAATACGGTGTTGTCAGTCGTATAACCTTACACGAAAAACCAATCAAAACTATGTAGTTTTGATTAAAAGCTCTATTTAATTAAACTCCTTCCCATACATACAATAATTATATACCTCCACCAACACTTGACTATAATAGAAAGTGACAAAATTTCAACTCTTTTAATTGTAATGTTTGTTTAAAAAGAATTAAAATCATTAATTTAACTATTACGATTTGAAAACTAAAGTTTTGCAGGTCTTTCAAGATGGGGCTTTTTTCTTTTTATTGGATGAATTTGTTTTTCATTATTTTTTTTTTATAATGGAATCATTATATGTGATATCATTGAGAAAATTATGGTACTTAAAATTTAAAAAAAAAACTTACATAATCCAAGAGTTTGCAGATTTCCAGATGAGCTTTTTGTGTTTACATTTATTTATTATTTAACTACTATATATAACCTCATTTTAATTAATACACAACTTAAAATTCAAAAGAAAAAAATCAATTAATTCAAGAGTACGAAGATTGCAGCAACTGTTTTTCAAATTCAAGATTAGTAAGTAAAGATTTTTATAAAAGGAGAAGGTATTTTAGTTAAATGTGGGGGTTTTCAATCAAAACTACGTAGTTTTGATTGGTTTTCCGTGTAAGGTTATACGGCTGACAGCACCGTATTCACTTTCCCCTTATAAAATATATAATTTTAAATTAAGAGTCGTTACTTGTTAGGTACGCGGAGTACTTAAGAAATATTCTATTTTAATCTAATTAACAAGTTAATCCGCAAACATAGGAACTTAAGAAATATACTATATATATATCGACATTCCAAGTACGTGATGGTTGATCAAAGCAGCGAAGAAATGAGAGATGATGAAGACGCCCACTAGGACGCTGTTGAAGAGCATATAGACAGTGATGAAGAGGAGTATGAGAAAGACCAAAAGGTTAGCAATGATGCTAGAAAGTCCACCATAATTAATAGCTATGATCACAGAAGTAGGTGTGATGAAGAGTACAAGAAATTACACCAAAAGGTCAGCAATGATGCTATCGCGCCAGAAAGTTCCCGGAGGCCCATCCCTCCTCCTCCCCCTCTCCCTCCACCACCAAAATTCAGTTATCGGCCCGGGCGCCGCATCTCTCATGTGCCAGAGTGGGATACAAATATACATGGTTCATTCACTCAACATCCGCCCTCGCAAGCACCCCTAGAAATCTCCAAAGGAAAATTCCACCGCATCGGATCTCCATTTTCTGCTAAGGAAGACCATGAGTTCGGGCGAGATACGAATAGACATGATTTGTTCGCTATGACTACTTTTAATGTTCATGAGGGCCAAGATGAGATCATTGCTATTAATGGTGGTGGTGGTGGTGGTGGCAACAATACTCGACAAGTGTCGCTTGGGGTTTCTTCTAGTAACGAGTCTATTGGTCGTAAAGCAGGAGGTTCAAGCAAGCGTGGATGGTGGAAGAAAGTTTGGCTCAAGTTGACCGGCTCATAGATTAGTTACTTGCCGTACGTAAGACTTGTTTGTTTGATTCCCTCTCTACTGATTTGCTTAATTTGCTTTATTAATCTAGCTTGTCGGTTTGTTTGTTGTATATTCGAGCCCGAGGCCATGTAAACAAAGCCCATTTGGGCCATTAATAATACAAAGCTAGCATGGTATACTTTGCACTATAAATAGTGCAAGCATACACATGCACACTAACCTTTTTTTTGCAAATTCACAACCTTATCCTTTCACAAACTCTCTCCCTACTCTCTTTCTTTTCCATTTCGGGTAATAACCAACACCAACAAGATCCGAGATCTTGGTTGCATACTAGTGATTTATGCTAGCTAGTAAGTGAGATTGATTCAAGAACTTTGTTGTTTGATCCGTTATTAGGATCCACAATTTGTATCAGAGCTTGTGGCTCTACTAGTTGTTGTTCTTAGGTCACAAATTTAGATTTTAGTCTTGTTTGAGTGTTTTAAGACTTGTTTTTAAGTGTTTGAAGTGGGTTTCTGGCTTACTTGTGTGTTTACAAGCTTGAAATAAGTGTGTTATAGCTTTACTAAAATTATTCGGGTGCTGGAAAATGGAAAGTGTGTCCTTTGTGTTCTTGAAAGTGTTTAGAATCAAGAAGTTTGTTTAGCTAAGCTTGGAGGTTGTATGTGAAGAGTCTTAAAATTTTCACTGGGTTGCTATTTGAATTGATCGAGTTCCATTGAATGACAAAAAGTGAAAAATTGTACCTTCTGGAAATCATTCGAATCGAGTTGGAAACCATTTGAATCGAGTTTGCAATCCAAACGAATTGAGATGAGAAACCAATCGAATCGAGATTTGAAACCATTCGAATCGAATTGGCAAACCAATCGAATCGAATCTCTATTCGATTCGATTCATTTTTCAATTTGATTCAATTCAATTTCCCTTTCGATTCGATCCAATTTCTGTTTGATTCTATATGTTTATCATTCGATTCGATTCCTTTTGAATTCGATTCGATTCAATTGAAATTCGATTCGTTTGTACTTGCTATAGTTTGGCAAAAAATGTTGAAGACTTATTTGATCTGAATTCTGGTTTGCAAGATGATGATTGATCCTGAGACGTTCAAGATTTACCTCATATTTGAAAATGAAGCTGGTACCACTAATAAGCCCTCAAAGCTACTCAACTAGAATAGTAATTTTGAAGAATTCAAGTGGAGGTTCAAGAACTATCTAAGAATCAATCACTTTGCTCTTCTAAGATCAATTGAAGATGGTCCTCACCAACCCACCACTATGACTGCTGATGGACCGGTTGATAAGCCTGTTACAGCCTATGATGACGATGATAAGAAGATGTTACTTGATGATCAAAAGGCTTATGGTACCTTGAGTGTGTGTTTGTCACTTGAAATCTCTCAAACTTTGAGAGAGCACACTACTGCCAAAGGACTTTGGGAAGTTGATAAGCCTGTCACATCCTATGATGACGATGATAAGAAGATGATACTTGATGATCAAAAGGCTTATGGTACCTTGAGTGTGTGTTTGTCACTTGAAATCTCTCAAACTTTGAGAGAGCACACTACTGCCAAAGGACTTTGGGATGCACTAATTGATAAGTTTGAAGGAATACTTGGAGATGAGAAACAGTAAAAATTAAGGCAATGTTGAAAGGTGGATTCAACACATTCAGTCATGGGAGAAATTGTTGGAACTCTCATTAACAGGTTTGAGACATTGGTAAACAAGATGAGAAGTGCAGGGATAGTTTATGATCAATCTGAAATCAATGACAAGCTGCTAAACTCTTTGCCCTGCACCTGGAATAGCAGTGTTATCACCATCAAGAGAATAACCAATCTAGACAGAACATTGTTGTTCGACTTGACTTCCACCATAAGATCATTTGAAATGGATGACAAACTCATATTGGGCAATCATATCAGTTCCATCAATCATGCGGGAATCTCTACTGGCCAGGAATCAATAACCTCAGTAGAGCCGTAAGCTCTGATACCAATTGTAGGTCCTAGATACGAGATCAAACAACTAAGTTCTTGGATCAATCTCACACCAAGCTAGCAGAAATCAGTCATGTGTAACCGAGATCTCGGATCTTGTGTGTTTGAGATTAGTTTCGGAAATAGAAACAAAGAAAGGATAAAGAAGAAAGAGAGAAGGTGAGCGTTAGTTATTTAGACAAAAGGTGTATTGTGTGTGCATGCTCTAGCTATTTATAGTAGAGTATGTCATGCTTCATTTCCATTAGATGGCCTTAAGGTGAGCTTTTTCACAAATGGTCCTTAAGCCCAAACATACATAAGATAAACGAAAACTAACACTACATAACGTTAAAGACTGAACAAATACAAAAGACTTATCAAAACTAAGTGGGCTCTACATTTAACACAAGGCATTTAACTCCACGAGTTAGTATTGATAGTGTATAAGAATATATATTTACAAGACATAGATTCCAACTAAAAAAAATAATAGCCCTTTTCTAGTAGTGAGGTATTTAAGTCATTTCAGATGTACTTAATTAAAACACCCAATACCCATTCATTTCAAGGACCCCCCATGCTATACATTTATGCTATTCGGGAACTTTCAAAAGTTAAGGGACATACTTGTAATATATATATATATATATATATATATATATATATATATATATATATATATATACACGGGAACAATCCACGTAATTAACTCTTTTTGTTAATTCACTTAGGATCGAGCTAGGTCAAAGCGAGTTGGATCTGATCAAGTTGGCTCTTTTGTTTTCTTTTACATTACTGAGTAATTCTTACCTCTTTTAATCACATGTTTACTTATGAAACTTATAACTAAAAATAACTAAAAACTGTAGTATTTAAACATTTATATGTTATAAAGTAGCTTTTTAATTGTTGTTATGGTACATAGCTTTAAGATTTAGAATTATCGAAATTATTATTGTATATATAATTAAGATAAATATATGCCAGTGTTGTAAATATAAGGGTTGTTCTTGTTTCTTTTTCACATGACGTATACGCTCTGACTTTTGAACATCCAATTCTGCCAACTTTTATTCCAAGTTGACATTACATTGAACTACTTGTATTTTTAAAGTTCATGATTAATGAGAAAATTAAAAGTCCAATAATAACTTTGTGAATTTATATTAACAATGTTGTCACAATCTTAATATTTTATTATTGTGATTTTTATGATAGAGAGACACAACAAAGATCACTTTGGAATTAGTGGTGATGGTGGTGGCGGCGGCTGCAGGACTGAACATGTGCCCCTCGGGGTTTCTTCTAGTAATTGTAGTGAACCTGTCATACATACATTGAACACTGAAACTAGTAATGGCATTGCTGCTACTTCTTCTGAAAAGACTATTAGCCCGCCACGGTGGTGGAAGAAATGTTGGCTCAAGATGACCTGTTTATAGAACAAATTGAATTCAACAATATGTTGTCGTCGTATCAGATCATGAAACGGGGTAGGGAGTCTCTCTGTGTCTCTGTTTGTTTGTCGATTTGATGTTATAATTTTTTGTTTGGCCATATTAACTCTTTCTATTTAAGATAGAAATTTTTGTTATATAATATATATGCCATTGTAGTTCTTTTAACCATTACAAATTCACATATGTAACTTTAAGTCTACATGTTAGTCATTTTACTCTTTTAAGTGCTTCAAATTCGAGTTTTTATAGGTCAAAGTTATTTCATGTGTTTTTCTAAACAATGTGGACGTTGCAATCCCAAAGTCGGGTAATGCCCGTAATTTTTATGCAAGATGTCGATTATCGATCTATTTTATTGAGAAGGAGTTTGAATATTGAATGTGATCAGAAACATAAACTATGGGCTGATGTATTGTGAGACACTGAGACATGTTGAAGTTGTCATCGGCTTTATAATTGAACCCACTAAAACTGAGCTCGATTAATAATGCCGAAGACATACGTTATTAGCCCAAGCGGGTAGATAATGAGAGCTGATCCTCTACTTTGTCCTATAAATTCTTTTCTTATTTGCAGTGCAATTTGGTATTTATTGTCCAAAGGTGATCCCTAAACAAGGAAAACAAAAGGCATGCTTATATATCTATTCTGAAAGTGTTACATGTTAATTAAGTTGGATCAAGCTAACACTCACTAACAAGGCAAATTAATATCTCAAAACCACTTAGTTACGTTGCACCCTATTTTTTTAGATTCATTTTAATTTACTTGAGGTATAGTTATATGGAGTTGTTATTTAGTTTCAACTTTCAAATGATTTTATTGTGACCTTTTTTATTATTTTTTTTTCAAGCTTATTATATACTACTTTTTTTATGCATCTAATTATTACTATAGAATAATTTGAAAGTTTGGTGTCGCCGGGTAAAGTTGCGCCGGGTAAAAACTAGCTTTTTTAAAATACAACGGTTGGAACGGGCCCGAAATCAAAATCGGTTAATAACCAGCATAGTACAAACTGTATGTATTCTTTCAATTTCAAATCTCATCGACACATCAACTTCTTTGCTTGGTACATATGTTGAAACTGGTAATTCATTGTCACCTGAGAGCTTGTTATGCAAAATTAAAGACTAATAGTTCTGTTAAACTTTTATCGCTCCATCCATTTTTTTACTTTAAGTTAAGCAAGTTTAACACTGTATTAAGTTTCTTAAAATTAGAACCAGTATATAATGGTTCATCTACATCTTCAAATAGGTGTTGTAAATTTTCAATTTCGGCATCACCCATATTAGTCTCCATGTCATGTAACATTTCATTTACGTTGTCACTGGGATCATTTGAATGGTTATCATCATCTTTGGGTCAGTTGAATTTTCATCATCAACATCAAGGTTTAGTGGGTCATTGTTATATGTATTATCGTTAGTTGTCGATGACGTGCTAAAATCAACTAGTGATTTTTCATGCCTTGACCAACAAGGGTATCTTGGCTTAAACCCATTTTCGAACAAATGTACCTCTATTTCATTGGTATCATTACAATATTTAAAGTTTTGACATTTGGAATAAGGACAACAAATCAACCGACCTCCTTTATTGGCGTGATGTGTTTCGGCAACCCTAAGAAAACTTTTAACACCCTCCACGTAAATTTCAGATTGTCGCAAAGCTTTGTACATCTAATTGTCACGATCCATCAAAAAATTAAAATAAACAAACACGTGATGTAAATGTATGTAAGCCGGTGCTTTAAGGTAGTGGATCTTAACTCACTTTTTGAATATTCTATCTCATATGTATACATTTTAACGTGTTAACTATTTAAGAAAAAATCGGCAGTATTTCCCCTTAACTCCCCAAGTATGCGTATAAAAGAAAAACCAATGGAGTAGGAGAAAAGGCTACTGATTTTTTCTTAAATAAAAGTCAACACGTTAAAATGTATACACGTCCTAATAAGATAGAATATTTAAAAAGCATTCCCAAAAGGGACAATCCAAAAGTTATCTCTATTAGACATTTACCTGCATATGTCACCGTATAATCCTAACCAAACACGTCAATAGAATATAATCTAACTATACTATTAAAGCAATAGGCTTTAAGTCAATTTCCCCTCTTTCTATTGGTTGATGATTATACTTTCCATGTATATCAATGACTTCTCTAATTTTCATCTTAATAAAATAAATCAATAATAAATTTAAATAAGATTCATCAATTCTCTTAAAGTATTCTCTTTCATCTTTCATTTAATGTTTAATTTTGAATTTTGAATCTTTTATAATTATGTTTCAACTTAATAATTATAATTAATAATTAATTACGATTTCTTTATTATGTATACTATAACTATAATTATGTTTTAAAACTAATTTTATTTTATTATTTTTGATTGATTTCATTCACAAGCTTTGTTTCTTCCCAGCAGGTTTAGTGTTTTTTAGATAATATATAATATATAATTTAGATAACTAATTAATATTTCATCAATAGGATTCAATATAGAGAGATTACGGATTTAACTTTAGTATAATTGGTTCTAATATTATATTTATGAAAATTTATCAAATTGACCGGTTTGTACCATTCACGTTAAATTTAGGAAAGAATCACCACCTTGATTAAGGAAATTGTTTAATTACGGAATTTCTAAATTTGAATTAATTATTGTATATTATTTGATTATTTTATTAAGTATACGATTAAGCATCATTAAGTTTTACTATAATTACGGATGTTGACCCATTGTTTAATTACGGAATTTCTAAATTTGAATTAATTTTTACTATAATTACGGATCAGAATTTATTATAATTTTATATATTAAAGACATTGTTATTTTATAAATTACATATACGGTGTTATAATTGATGATTAATTATATTATTGTAAATAAATAAATTAGTAACTTATATTTTTACATTAATAAGTTTATTTTCGTATCTTTAAATATAGTCAACATTTAAATTAAATAATATTACATTTATAATAATCTAATTTTGGAACATTACATTTTAGTAAATTCAAATTTTGAAAATCCATTAATCCTAATTCCCTGCTTTTCGTTCTTACTTAATGTTTTTTGAAAATTTTTGAAATTCCCTAATTTTTTGTTAATAATCAATTCCCTATATATCTTTCTTCTATAATTCATTCTCCCATAATTCCATGCGTATAAATACTTAACTTTCATATGGTAATTCTTACACCATCAACCCCTCTTTAGCAAAAACGATTAGCTTTGTGTCTAAGGTTTTAATAGTTGTTTTTATATCGTCCATTTTTGTATTCATTTTTTGACTTAAAAGTGTTATTGTTCCTAAATTAAAATACTAGGCAATCAATGATTATTAATAATTATTGAATATTTTTAAAATCTGGCCAAACATTATAACTAACTTATTAATGTAATTATGATATTAATTATTCTAATTTAATTATTCTAATTATTATAAGAATTCAAAAACTTACTAAATCATCTCATTTACATTATATAAATCTCAAGATTGAAATCCCTAACCATTTTAATCTCTCTCTCTCTCGCCTTATTCCTCAACCGTCTCATATATTCTGGTAATGGCCGATTTTGTTATACGTTTTTTCGGTAAGGTTCTATTGTTTCCGGTAAGGTTTTCCGGTAATGTTTTATTTTTATTTTAATTGTTATATGATTTTTTTATAATCTCTTTAAGTTGTAAATCAAAATCTAAGATTGAATTGATATGTTGAAGTTATTACGGTTTTCCAGTAACGTTTTCCTGTAAGGTTTTATATTTATTTTAATTTTTATATTACTTTGTTATAATATCTTTAGATTATATATCAAAATCCAAGATTAAACTGATAATTTTCCGTTTTTGTTTGTATTTATATTAATAATTATATGATTTTTTCTTATAATCTTTTTAGGTTATATATCAAAATCGAATATTCAATGGAGATCTTCATTATTTCCTTTTCCAGTTCCGCGATTCAAATTTTCCGGTTGTAAGTTATTACTTAAATTTTACATTTTCTCACATGATTCAAATCTTCCATAATTTGTAATATATTTATTATGTTATATTAACATTAATATTTAATTTTATCATTTCAGGTTATTATCCCCAACTTGGTATAGCTAATTTCATGGATTGAGAATTGTTTGATAAGATGTCTTTTATTTTTGTTTAATATTGATTTATATTTATGTTAGTATTCATGTATTTATTTATTTTTCATAATTTATGTAATTCAATTGATTATCATATAATCCCGAAATGAAATTTAGTTGATTATTCTTTAATACATTAAATTATCTATAGTAAGATAATCAATCTTATATTGTTGTTGGTCAAAGTACAATTATATTGAATATGTTTAAATAACATGTACATATTTGATTATATTGAATATGTTTAAAATAACAACAACTTGAATAAATTAACGATTTGACTCGATTTGGCCATTTATATTGAATAGGTTTAAATAAAATTTACGTATTTAAACATAATTCTCATTCCTAATTTGACTAATTTTTTTCAAACTTTTTTTTAATACCATCCATAATTATAAACTCATTTCATAATTATTCAATATTCATGCATTAACTAAAATAATTATTAGTTTCTTCTAAATATTTCAAGTTATTGTGAATTTAATGTCAATTTCAACTAAATTCCTTAAGTGAATAATAAAACTTATTTATTTGAACCATTTTGAAATTCGAATTCTTGACCACTTATATGAAGTTTACAAAAGTAGGTTATACAGTTAATAATCTGGTGCTCACGTACATTATAGAATCTTTAATATATTTGACCAATTTAATATGTCTTTATTATAATTTTTTAATTACCGTGTTTAAATTAAGTAAAAAATAAATTATTATTGTTAATCAATTAATGTATTTACGTTTTTATAAAGATTCTTATAATACGTGTTTTAGTTAGGTTAGGTGATATAATGTTTTAAACACGATTAATTACAATATAATTAAAATTGATATGTTTAAATCTACACCATATTTCAATCTAAAGCATAAAATTAGTAATGTACAAGAATAAGTTAGTAATTGATATTTATTACTATTAATATAATTAATCAATCAATTAAATGAATTTTGGTAACTGGTATGAATTGTCAATTTCCATACATCTAAAATCAGACCCAATTAACAATAACATAAATAATTATGCGTCGAATATAACTTTGTTTAGCTTTATAAAAAAATAATATACACTAATTAAGCCTATATATTAAAATAATATTTACTAGAGACGGGATATGAAATTGAAAATTTTAATTGAGTCAACTAGTTAAAAATAAATGTATAAAATAACTTCAAAAGATGTTTATTATACGGGATATGATACAATTAATTAAGCCTATGTATATACTATATTTCTTTATTAAAATGATGTTTACTAAAGAAGGGATAATATAATGTTTACTAATGAAGGGATGATATACCTGTATAATATAAGATAATAATAGACAAACAAAATTATAAGACTTTTAGTTTAAGATATACAATATATTTTATTATGTCGTACAATATTTTGAATCTCCGAATATTTGATTTAATTAACAATTTTGTTAATTAGGCCTATATATTAAAATAATGTATAATGTCAATTAAACTAAAATACTTACGTAATAATAAATGCAGAATAATATAAATTAATTAATAGAAATTATTAATCATTTAATAGAATTGATTGTATAGTATTTTAATTTATTTTATAATTATTTTATTATTCTAAAGATTTATTATTATTAATGAATTTTACGTGTTTTAGTTAGCTGGGGTTCATTTTTTTATTTGACCAATTTATAATTATGTTTAAATGTCAAGATGCATGCTTAAAATAAACCACACATATTTTCGATAACCATTTTATAATCATAGCTCATTGTCTCTTGAAACTAACAAAATTCAAATACGAGCCAGTCATGAACAATATTTAACGAAAAACTAACTCAAAATAAAGTGTATGGAATATGTATAATTTACCGAAACAAATATGACCTTTTAAAGTTAATAGTTAGACATTTTAATTAAAAAATTGATTTTTTTTTTCATGATGGTAAGTTACTAACTATATATTTTTTTTCCAGTCTGACATTTGTTAGAAGTAATTTGAATTTGTAGCAGCCAAGTCCAAGAGATTCGCAATACAAAGTTTATCATTCATTTCAAAGTTTATACTATTTGGATATATGAGACGAATGTTGCGGGTTATTAGTTTACTTGTAATCGTCTTGGTATTCACACATATAATCTTAGATATTCACTATAATTGATTATTTATGCTAAGTAATCATCATCTTTAATTTTAATGATACATTGCAATCATTTATACATTTATTTATTTCTGTTTTTAAGAATCGAATTTGACAACTATTTTTTAGTTTTTAATAGTCTCCAATTTTAACAAAGTTTCCATCTTTTATATTTGAATAATTTTTAATTACGAATAAATGTCAAAATTATTGTATACAATTGAAAAAAGAATTATATAATGAAATTAATTTTAAATAAGCTAATGATGTTAAATAAATTGAAACATAACTTATTGCAAATTGCAATCACTTTAATAAAATTTTAATTTGGGAATGACTTTTATGTAATAAAATTAAAATTAACCGGTTTAATTTAATTATCTCTATATTATTTTAGTTATACTTAATTAGTGAAATTAGTAGAATAAAAATTTATTGGTTCGATTTAACTTAAAACATTTAACTAAAATGTCTTTGAATCGAAATAAAACAAAATTTTAATTACAAAATAATTTATAATAAAATATACCTTTATTTATTTATTAATGTTGAAATGAAACTCATAATACCTTAAGACTTTAGTTGTATATTTACTCAGGTGGCTATGATTTATTTTGTTTATTATATTGTGAATCAAAATGGCTTTTTTCAATAAAATGTCAAAAAAGTTGATGGTGGCCAATATGATGATAACATGTTCATGTCTTCGTTTGGTTTTTTAATTAGGTGTATAGTAAGTTTGTGTAAGTATTAACTTTTTATGTATACAATCTAAATGTTTAATATTTTGGTTACAAAGTTATGCTAAAATATTTGTGTTGGTTTGATATGTTAGTTATGAAATTTTATGGTTGTCTATATGTATATGGTTGTTTCTATGTTTTTAACCCATGTTTAACATGGGCTACTATTATAGAAATATATTGGTGGGTTAGATACTTTTACATAAATGAATTTTTGATCATCTATGTCGATTCAAGTTAGCCGATAATCTTCATATCCAGTTGAGTAAGTTGTGTTATTGTTGTTTCATGTGTAATCTTTCTAATTTTCATGTATTTAATATCTATATGAACACCAAATATAAATAACCTACAATTGTCACTAAAGTTAATAATACTTGGTTTCCCAGTTTTCTAATTTTTCGGTTTTGTGTATTAAAATCCTTCATTAAGTCAGCAAATTTGAAACATCATGCTATATAAAATTCTGTTTTTATATTTATGTTGTTCATCTTTTACATATACTAACCATATTATATTCTATTATAGATGTCTTCAAATTAAAGAAAACGTAATTTTTAGTCAATCAACGTCTTTCAATTAGAGGGGTAATTCAAACGGTTAATCATTTTAATATTTTTTTTATTTACCCTTTAAATGTTTTTTAAGAATGCATTTTTTTTGTAAACGTGCAGCTTCAACGCCATGAGAAATACTTACTAGCATTTTGAACGGTAACATTTTATTTTAAACGCGTTAATACAATATATTGTATTAAAATATAATTTTTATTAACTAAAATATAGTAAATAAAAATTAATATGTTATTAACTAAAAACTAGGCATTTGTAACCGAAAATTATAAAGGATTTTTATTATATTTATTATTAACTACATTATACCTTTTTGATTCAAATTTTTAATAACATTGAATATATGTTCACACATTTCTTTTTTCTATTTTCTTTTTTAGAAATGACACGAAACATAATTTTCAGTTATCCAATCCTATTTTATTTTCTTAAAACCAATTAAAATATATGTTTTAACTAAGATGTGTATACGAATCAATTTATGTTAATTAGAAGCGCAAAGATATTTCTCCATTATTTTTTTACATATATTTGGTTAACTCAATTTATATTGTTTCCATAATTTGCAAGAAAATTCACAAATTTAGTTGTGATCCATATAAAAAATCAGTTTTTTGGTTTTTAAGTAAGATCATACAAATTATTTTTTTATATTTTAATTTGAACTAAAATTTTCATAAACACATTATGCTAAATAAATCAAAAAGACCAAAATTATTTTGACTCATAGATTGGTTCTAAAAGTCGATGTGTCAATAATGTTACTAAAGAATATGGATCAGAAGAACGGTTTGTGTGATGGAACTAGATTGCGAGTAATTAATTTGGGTAGGCGTTTTGTTGTAGTAAAAGTTATTTCAGGTACTAATACTGGTTGTCGCACTTATGTAATTCGTTGTGGTCTAACACCTTTAGATAAGAAACTTTCGTTTAAATTGAAAATAAGGTAGTTTTTTCCAGTTGTAGTCTGTTTTGCAATGACCATTAACAAAAGTCAAGGTCAATCTCTAGCAAGAGTTGACATATATCTCAAAGACCCGGTGTTTACACATAGACAACTCTATGTAGCTTTATCAAGAGTGAAGAGTGGTGTGCTAAAATTCTTATATTAAACAAGGAAGACAAAGTTACAAATAAAGAATAATCTGGTTTATAAGAAAGTCTTTTTAGTAGCTTATGAATTTTACATTTTTAACTTTTGATTATGTTTTCAAATATTGTAATTTGAATGTTGTTTGGGTTTATCTTTGTATTTCACAATCATTGGTTTTCGTACCAATATTATTTACAACTTAAAGTATGTTGTCGTCCCGAATAATATATAACAACTTATGTTGTCTTTTCAAATGACATGTGGTTGTTCGAAAATTTCAATATTTTCACCCATGTCGTACACGGGTTAATAACCTAGTGAATCATTATTTTATGTTGGACAGTCCATTCCTTATTCAACCTAGTCGATTAAAAACAAAAAATTACAAAACAGTCATTAAATTAAATATCATATTATCAACTTGTAAAAATCTAAATAAGATGTGTCGTCACGTTCCTTTCAAAACTTTTAGTTAAAAAGATGAGATAATATAATTGTTTATGCATTAAATTCTGAATTTGTGGATCAAAGGAGGGTAAAGAAGCATTAAAAAAGCAACACATTCATTTATATTTTCAACAAAAAGCAATACATTACTTACCATGCATCGACGATTATGGTTATATTTATCAGCGTGCCAAGCATGTGCCCCATAAACAATATTAATAATTTTATTATAACTATTATTAAGACAAAAGTTTGATAACTTTAAATAAAACTATTTAAACATAACAAATAAATTGTAAGTGTAAATTGTGTACGTGTTGAAAGTATTAATTCATTTGCTGTCATGTTGTCGCTTGTAGAAAGATGTGCAAATAATATCATGCTTTCATAACTCTAGTTTGTACATTAATTAATAAATGATATGTCGATTAAAATCAAGTCACAAAGTCATATCATAGTTTATCAACCTGTTAAACATATATGCCTATAGATCAAGTTGACTGATAGTGTTTCATTATTCATTTCGTAGACAATGTCACGGATCGGGTCTAGTTAAGTTGACTTTTAAATTTTATTTTAATACGGAGTATTTACCAAGTAGATTTTACCACTTTTCATCACTTTATTATTTATAAATACGCCCAGTTCATATTTTTATTCTTTTTTATTTAGGAAAATCCAATAACTCGTGAAATTTATTTTGGTATTTACTATTTAGATTGTTGTTAAGATATAGATCATGATTTTATGATTTTAATGTTATGTTGATTTATTAATGGTTATGTGTGAAGGTTGCATGCATGGATTGTTAATACTTTTTGCATAATCGCAAAGCGTTATATCTCGAATTGATGCCATGTTCACTTAATTTGAACTGTTTAATTACAAATTACATATTTAATAAATTTGTTGGAAAAAATAAAAAATAAACTAAAAGAGAAAATAGACTAACAAAAGTAAATTTTCCTAATCACGTAATTTAGTGATTAAACCACGAGTTGTGTTGCATTAGTATACATATATATTTTTATGAAAGGGTTTCTACTGCATGTAAACTTTTAAGCATATGAAAACAAAATTAGAGTTTTTTTTCTCAAAAGAGTGTTTGAGGAAAAACTATTTACCTAAATGGTGTTCAATAAAAAATATTTACTAATAGTAGTGTTAACAAGCTTTTTTCTCTCATTTACTCTAACTCTTATTGTTAATTGAATAAAAATAAGATGCACATGTAAATATCTCTATTTTATTTTTATCATAAAATAATAATACTAATATAAATATAAAATAAATAAGTTTCTATATGTATACGCCTTCTGTTATTATTATTTTTTCTTTGGGAATCATACTTTGTTTTTATATATATACAAAGTGTATTTATCTAATCAAATTTTATACTAAAAAAATTTTAAAACGTATAGCTTATTTTTTTAATCGAAAAGGTTTAAATAATAACCTTTATAACTAAATATTTATTTTATTGAACACCGAAGAACTAGGAAAAAAAGTTTATACAAATATAAATATCTCACAACAAAAAATTTGATTTAGATTGTGAATTTTAAATACATGCTGTGCTTCATTTTCCCAACATAGTTTTTTATTTTCTTAGATAAAAAAAACAAACGTAGTCTTTTTTTATATCCATTTCCTTGTGGTTTGATCGTACAAAGCTACATAATAAGTTAATAACAATGGGTAAAAAAATAGTAGGGGTCATTTCATATGCACCTATGTACACTTTAGCAAATCTTATAATTTCGTACCAATATTATATATCTGAATTATGTTGTTAATCTTTTAACTATTGTATTTTTGTTAATATTAGTGAGCTTAATTGACTTTTTGTTTTGTTTTTTAGTGTCTTCTTTAAAAAAAATATTTGATATTAATCTTTTTATTTTATAAGCTATTTTCCCTTTTCCTAATAAATCAATACTTTAATAAAAACTACATTTTATCTTTCTAGCTTCATACTTTAATAAACACGTTTCTTTTTAGAAATGTTTTTTTTTTGTAAGAAAAGTTTCTTTTATTACACACTATCTGTTATTTTATTTCTTGCTAACAATAAAATATAGCAATTTAGGGTTACAATTTCTTTTTTTTTAAGAGCACCATTTGCTTTAAAAATTAAAAAACGACACAATTCTTCTCATTTTGTAACTATAGTTGTTAGTTGGAGGCAAAATTGTTTTTCTAGAGTACTTTTTGTAATATTATTATTATATTAGATTATATATATTTTCTTTTCATATTGTCTATAAAATATGTTGGATAATAAGCCATATATAGTCAAATTGTTTTATTACGTGTTAAAAACTGGCTTCTCTTTTCGAGTTGTGATCCTCATTCCCCAGTCCCCACATATCCTAATTAACGTGGTCAACCCCTTTTAATTAGAAAACAACTAGCTTTTTTCATCTATTCTTCAAAATTTCATTCATATATAGTGTTTAAAAAAATGATTTATGAATTTACGATATTGAAGGTGTGTCTAGCTTTACAACGATGGATTAAGTTCTTTTATAATATTATTATGCATGTATGAATCATGAATGAATTGTGATACTAATGGTACATTTAATTGATTACAATGTTGTGTCTTCTGTTTGTTATATTATTGATGTTTGGTTTCATATAATCCGACCAAATATGAGTATAAAATTATATACTCGTATTTGCATTTTTTACAATTTCCGTCCGTATATAAGTCGCTAACCTAGTTTATCATTAACATATAAGTTTATACATGTAGAATCCTTCTACAATCATCTATCACAAATGCAATGTCGTCTTTGAGGTGGGCAGGGAGGGCGATGGACCATGCTATCTTATCGTCTAAGACCATGATCATGTGGCAACAAACGGTCAAACCCGATACAAGAGTGGTCGTTACATTGCCATTCTTCAATGCATGTGGAACTAGCTGGCACGTATCGTGTTTGCCACTCAAGTTTGAAAGGTATATGTTACAAACATATAAACGAAAAATAGCCTTAACATCTAACCAGTCACATATCAATCTCAATAAAAACAAACAACGTAAGTTAGCAAGACAAACAAGTGCTAATAGTTTGTAACAGAAACTAACAAATGATTGATCATTTTGGTGTAATACTTGTACATATCTGTAACTTATTAGTATACTTTAAATACATAAACAAACAAACTTTAACATATTAATATGCTTTTAATTAGTTTATCGCATGTACAAACAAATTCAACAAGAAAAAAAAACACATGTGAATCAGTATTTCAAAACAAGTAAACAATAAAAACCACAACAAACCCGAAAAGTAGGATTTAGGGGTTATAAACATGCCGAGACGCGTGCGAGTTACTTGAGATCAGATCGATACAAAACTCAAAATGAGTCATACTTTTCAATCCAAAGCCAAACCTAAGCCTCAAATAAAGCTCGTTTAGTTATCGAGCTCGAGCATAGCTTGTATGGAAGCTCATTTAGGCTCGTCTATAGCCTTGAGCATTTGAATTTCTACGTATTATATTGACATTGCCTAGCCAAGCTCAAGTCAAGCTTCGACTCGTTTAAGGTACTACACTAACTTGATCTGAATTCAAGATCATTTAAGGTTTTACACAAAATCAATAGAAGTATTTAAATACGTATATGAGTTAGTAAATAAATAATAAACAAGCCGAGTCCAAACCAAACTTAAGCTTTAAACATAGCTCAAAACTTGCCAAACCCGAACTCAACCCCTTAAATCAGAATGAGTCAAACTTGGGTTTGGGTCATTTACACCTTAATTTGCCAATTCCCAAAAGTCCAAATATGTAAAAGTAATTGAAAGCACATACAAATTAATTAATAAAAATTTGCTAATTCCCAAAAGTCCAAATACGTAAAAGTAAAAGTAATTGAAAACACATATAAATTAGTTAATAAATAGTAAACAAGATAAAATCTAACCAAATCTGAACATGAAAAACAATTCACGAGCTAAACTCGAGCTTTAAACAAAAACTTAACCTCTCGAACGTCAAAACAAGCAGGGCTACAAACCAATTGCCAAAAGCCCAAAATTACAAACCCGACCCGACACTACCTATCACGTGCACCTCACATGCAAGTAAAAGGCTGAAACACCACCAAATCCACAAACACGCATTAATTATCACACCACCTTTAGTTCTTCTTCACCTGCACTATCCCTCCATTTACTCCCTCATAACCACCAAATGGACACCGGACAACCACTACCACCACCATTCTTCTTCACAACCACCACCATCCCACAAACCTACAACCACCACCACCACACATCATCACCCTCAACCTCCTCCTCATCACCAACATCTTCAGTAATAATCGTAATCATAGTAATATCATCCGCCATTATCTTATCAGCCACCATCTACCTCTTCATCCGCTTCCTTACCCGTCGATGCAACCGAACTAATCCTTTCTCCCCAGCAGACGACATAATAGTAATAGTACCAAATAACATAGAAACCGAAAACGAACACGTGCGGAGTCACGTGATCTCCATACCTAACAATAATAACAACTCCTCACTGGAGTCGTTACTACCGTTATTTACTTTCTCCTCAATAGGTGGTAAATTCGACGGCGGCGGAGATTGCGCCGTGTGTTTATCCAAATTCCACGGCGCAGATCTTCTCCGCCTGTTACCCTTATGCTGCCACGCGTTTCATGCCGAGTGCATTGACACGTGGCTTAAATCCAACCAGACGTGTCCGCTTTGCCGGTCGAGTGTAAACCCTAACGAGTCGGATATTATGAATGCTCTCGGCGGCAGTAATAATAATAGTAGGAGTGGTAGTTTTCGTATCGAGATCGGAACGATAAGTCAGCGGCGAGATCCGGCGAACTCCGACCGGCGGTCGTACTCCGTCGGGTCGTTTGACTACGTTCTCGACGACGGTTACGAGATTCCGGTGGAGTCGACTCACCGGAGTGTGGCGTCGGATTGTACGGACAAGGATTCTGTTACGCCGGAGCCGCCGGGAGAGTATTTGGCGGCGGAGGTGGCTGCTGCCGGTGGTAGTGGACGGTTTAACTGGTTGCGTGATTACGTGGACCGTGTTTCAACGTCGTTACGTGGCTCTGGTAGGTTCTTCACCGGAAGTAGTCGTCGGAGTGAGAATGTGAATGAGTTTGAAACGAGTCATGGGAGTATCGGAGAAGAGATTAGTGAGCTTTTCCGGTGGCTTTCAGGGGTATAATGGTAAATTCGTAGTCTTTTTTATTTTTATTTTTTCTGTTTATGGAAAGTGGTAATTCCATATTTTGGTAGAGTGGGATTTTGTTTTTTAATATAAAAATGTTTTTTATATTTTTAATGTATATTAAAGACGTTTAAATTCTGCACAGAAGGTATTTATTTCATGCATTTAATATAGGACAGATTTTATTGCAACAGGTAAGGTTGATATATGTCATTATATCGCATGTAATGTTTTAGTCCATGTTTTAAATAGCAGAAAATACGTGTACAAATTTATTTTTTGATCATGTCTATACATGATATATATATATTACAGTTTAAAATTTAAAATAAATTATACATTTTGAGATATTTTATGTAAATAATAAAAGATTCGATAATATATATGTCATCAAAGATATGTATGTATATAAAGTTAGATTAAAAAAATATATAACAGATTCCATGATATGGACAGCCAAACATTCTAAGTGTTGTTACTCTTCTCCTATGATGGTGGATCTTTTGTCATGTTGGGTGTGCTCAAGTCGTGGCAAATTTTAAATTTTCCATCTTTTTTTTTTTTATTTAATTATTTATTGTTCTTCTTTTCCAAGAATACATATTCCAATATTGTTTAAAGAGGGTCGTTTTGAAATTCGATCTCCTTTATCATGCGAGATGACTAATTTGGTATGAAACTATGAAAGCTTATTGAGATATAAGGAGTGGTTTATTGTAGCAAGAAGGTTTAAGGTAAATATGGAAGAGAGTGTACGTTAGGTTGACTTTGGACCATGCCAACACTGAAAATGTAAAAACGCAGCGGGATTGAATACTGGGTTAATTAGGTCTCGTTTGGTTCATGAAGTGGGGTTGGACTAGTTTCTTTGCAAATTAAAGAAATTTATGTAGATCGTTTAATTTTTTGAATTTTGACACATGATTTAGCATAGAGTTACATAAATGAATACGAACATATATACTTAACAAACACGATGAAGATGAACAAAGAGGCACCAAGTTAAATTGAATATAACCCTCATAGGACTAGCCACACTTACGTGAATTAAAAAACATTATAATCAATTAATACGACGGATTGGGTTGATTCCGAACGCATGATCGATAAGTCATTTCGATTATTGGTTGTTTAAAACGGGACCAGAAATCAAAAGCATTATACACAAACCGGTTTTTGCTTGTGTTGAATCAATAAATGATATAGAGATGAGTTGAAACTTTAAAGTGATTTTGTAGTTTTTGCTTTAAAGAAACTAGTTGTTGAATCAATAAATGTATGTCGCTAGTGGAATATCGGGCCATCCTCAAATACTGGTTGATGGTACACCTTTTCCCGGTGGATGACCCGTGTCCCGTATGCCGAAAGGCTTGTTTGGATTCTTTTGGGGAGCATGCAGTCCATTGCAAAGAATTACCAGGCTTTAAATATCGACATGATCTAGTTCGAGATGTGCTTTACGACGTCCTTAAGCGGGCCGGGATCTCGGCAAAAAAGGAAGCCCCGGTGAACTTCTTAACCGACCCTTTAGATGGGAGATCAACCCTACGACCCGCTGACATTCTTGTTTTTGGATGGGAAAAAGGGAAGCACGCGTGCGTTGATTTGACAGGTGTGTCCCCCCTCGTTGGGCTACGGGACCATGGGTTTGTGGTGGGTCATGCGATAAACAAGGCTGAGGCGGGTAAAGTAGCTAAGCACGAGAAAGCTTGCCTTGAGAATCAGCACGTGTTCATACCGTTTGCTTTTGACACCTTTGGCGCTCTCGGCCCTGACGCGGTTCAGTTCCTTAAGCGGGTTCAGCAGGTGGTCAGCAGTAACTCCGCCCATGCTAAAGGGAACGTTGTGTTTAGTAGGGTAGGGTTTACTATTCAGAAGGGGGGTAGCGGCGCAACTTGTTGCCCGTCTATCTGCCGTTAATCTGTAATTGTCCCGGTGTAAACATCAATAATATTTATTAATATGTTTCACGATTACAAGAAAAAAAAAAGAAGTTTTTGCTTGTGTTAACACTTTTTACGAATCAGTATATGTTGATTCTTAATCACGAGATTTTGTTGTTAAATTTATATTTCAGGAAGAAAGAGATACATACAAGTACATACAAAGGAATAAGACAATTTAAGTGAGTCATTACTAAGTATTTAAAAAACAAACAAATCTTCCTTTTCAAAAACACTGATTACCATTTATCCTATCAGAAATCCGAAAAAAATAATGAAAGGATTAGAAAATAACCTACTAAGTGAATGACTTAGGGCCACCGAGGTGTACTTTCAGATATTTAGGACCGGGTTCCACGGTTTTGAGAATTTTAAATCTATAATCGAAACCCGGCTCTACTCTCTCCTGGGTTTTTTAGGTTTTTTATCAGGTTTGATCATTTAACTTAGAAACAAATAAATAAATAAATAAAATGTTAAAAAACAACATTAACATCTTCACTCGTAACATAAATAGGCATATAAGAAACCAAAAAACAAAAACCGATCCAACAAAACCTATAAATTTTAACGATGTTGAAATTGATCGAACAAAAAACTGTAGAATTGTTGTTGAAAAGTGTAAAATCCATAGAATTAGAAGAATAAATAAGCGATTACAACTTAGAAGTAGAACCCACATAACTTGAAATCGATGGAATGCCAATTGAGGATTCAGTGACGGTATACTAAATGATTGGACTTTCCTGAAATTAGGGAAGCAAATGAGCCGAGCCAAACCGAGCGTGAGCTTGGCTCGTTTAACTTACACAGAGCTTGAGCTTAGCTCCTTTCAATCTCTATTTCTAAGGCTCAAGTTTGGTTCATGAGTATGTTTTCAAGCTCAAGCTTGGCTGGTTCACTATCTTTTTAATTAACTCTTTATATTTATAATCATTTTTATATAACATAACATATGTCATTTAGTTATTTAGTTAGTTTTTTTATAACATTATATAGATTAATTAATAGTTATTAACTATATATAAATATATAATATAACAATTGTATTAATGACTCGATAAGTAAAACTCGGGCTTAGACTCGTTTATTAACGAGCTTACTTTTAGGCTCGATCAGGCTCGGGCTCGTCTAAGCTTTGCTCGATCGAGCTTTTTTACGAGCCAATCTCAAATAACTCGGTTTGATTGCACCCCTACCCAAAACCCATAAATGAGTAACCACTAACCGCACCGAATTGGAACAGTTGGGGTTTGGACGTTTGGTTATCATGAATCTGGGTTCTTGCTTCATGGATACGAGTACTTTCGGTTCTGCGTTTACAGTTTATTGGGCTAGCGAATCTGTCGTGAGTCATTATGGGCTTATACAGTCAATGTGCAATTAGTTTACAACCAGCCCATTCATGATAAACCCCACAAAATGACTCACTGCTTCGACTCTCCACTGCAAAACCCCTTAATCAAATCCAACCGGAAACTGTCAAATTGAAGCTCTCACCGCCACCTCCGTCGCCGGAGCCGTCATAATATTCAGGTCAGATGAATCACCGTCTCACCTTCTTCTGTCATTCAATATTATTAAAACCCACAAACCCTAGAACAAATGGGTTCACTTTATTTAAAGCATTCATGTTCACTTCATCCCAATACAATAATAACAATTACAGACGATTTAACCCGAATCCGAACCCGAATTATAACTATAACCATAACCGTACCCATAACCCGGACCCGAATGACCCATCAACCTTACTGAAAGAAGACGGAGTATCCGTCTGTTCTGAACTATGGATTGAAAGTTTCCGAAACCCGAATCAAACTGTAACCAATTTGACTAATTACTTAAGAAGATTTGAGTTATGGGTATTGGCTTACCAAAAGGTTTGTGCCGATGAGTTGGGTGCGTACATGCCGAAAAGCTCGGTGCAAAGATCGGCGCTTGAGGATTTGTTAGCGCTTAGAAACGCGGTTCTTGATAACCGGTTTAGGTGGGGTGCGCGGTTGGAGTTTTTCATTAAGTCTCCGAAGGATAAGACGGAGTACGAGTCGTTGTCAAAACGGAAGATTAGGGCGATTTTGACGACGACGCAGCCGAGCCCGTTTCAGGATAGGATAGTGCAAGAGGTTTTGTTTATGATTCTTGAGCCGGTTTTTGAAGCGCGGTTTTCGGAGAAGTCGTACGTGTTTAGGCCGGGTAGGACGGCGCATACGGCTTTGAGGGTGGTTAGGAGGAGTTTTGCGGGGTATTTGTGGTATATTAAAGGGGATTTGAGTACGGCTTTGGACGGGATGAAGGTTGGGTTGGTGATTAGTGCTTTGATGAGGGATGTGAGGGATAAAATGGTTATTGATTTGGTGAAATCGGCGTTGACGACTCCGGTTATCACGAGCCCGCCTGTGGAAAAGAAGAGGATTCAAAGAAAGTATCAGAAGAAACGGGTTTTAGCGGAGGACGAACCGAAGCCCGACCCGTATTGGTTGGAATCTTTTTTCGGGTTTGCGCCGGAAGAAGCGGAAAAGGTTCCAACATGGGGGCATTGTGGGATTTTAAGCCCGTTGTTAGCCAACATTTGTTTAGACGAGTTGGATCGTTGGATGGAGGGTAAAATTAAAGAATTTTACCGACCGTCGAAAAGTGATGTAATTTGGAACAGCCTGGAAGGAGAAGTTGACCAAGGCAATACTTCGTGGCCCGAATTTGTTCCTACTAGCGGGCCCGATAAGACCCGAAAAATCGATTATATTCGTTTTGGTGGTCATTTCTTGATTGGAGTTCGCGGTCCGAGAGCTGATGCAGCGATTCTTAGAAAACAGTTAATCGAGTTTTGTGACGAGAAATACATGCTTAAACTTGATAACGAGTCACTCCCGATTGAGCATATAACAAAGGGAATAATGTTTCTTGATCATGTTTTATGTAGACGAGTCGTGTATCCGACTCTTAGATATACCGCAACGGGTGGTAAAATCATTAGTGAAAAGGGCGTCGGTACGTTATTATCGGTAACCGCGAGTCTTAAACAATGTATCAATCAGTTTAGAAAATTAGGATTTTTAAAAGGCGATAGAGACCCGGACCCACAACCGTGTTTTAGAATGTTTCACGCGACACAAGCGCATACGAACGCACAAATGAACAAGCTCTTGACTACTATGGTTGAGTGGTATAGATTTGCTGATAACCGAAAAAAGGTAGTTAATTTTTGTTCTTATATTATTCGCGGTTCGCTTGCTAAATTATACGCTGCAAAATATAAGCTTCGATCACGGGCAAAAGTTTATAAAATCGGTGATAGAACTCTTAGACGACCGTTAAAGGAGAAAAAGGGACAATCACCCGAGTATAACAATTTATTACGAATGGGCCTTGCGGAGTCGATTGAAGGGCTGCAATATACCCGGATGTCGATTGAAGGGACAATCACCCGAGTATAACAATTTATTACGAATGGGCCTTGCGGAGTCGATTGAAGGGCTGGAGGCCCGATCACGAGAAGGCGTTGCTTGAATATATAAGATTGGATGATCCGAAAACGTTTGAAGAAAACCGTACGGCTTTAATTAAAGAAGGGCTTATTTCGCCTCAAGATTATGTTTCTATGCTTGTTTGGAATTATAAACGAAGTGCAGCGCTTAATGTTGTTAATAACGAAGAAGGCAAAATGTTGTTGGGGTCGGGTGGTGAAAAGGATAAGTTGAGTATTGAAGATGAGGAAGAGCGTGAAGAGCGATTACGAGCTACAAATGTTTGAGGTGATATGTGTAATTTTGATTTTTTTTTGAAGCACAAGAAAGGTTATAGAGTAGCATGTATAACTTTGATCTCTCTGTATTCTATATTATTATTAATACAGTGTTATGCTTTATGTGTTCATTATGTTTATTTGTAATGTAATGTTATAAAGGTGTAAATTTAACAGATTATACAACTCTTAAATGTGAAGTTACGGTTATCTTACAATCTCTTAGAATCTATTACCTTCCCCGTTTGGTTGCAAGTGTTGTCCTCTGCCGTATCCTTTTGCTTTTTACAGTTGTGGATCTTCTCTTTTGTCTTCGCCTGCTGTTTGCATTTCTAATCAACCGCTTTCTAAACATCCATTAGCTTTGCGGACTCTCTTTGCGATCTTCAGTTTGGTTCAGGTAAGATGATTCTTTTCAATTTGCCGTTGTGTGTTTTGTTTTTCTTCTGTACTGTTCTGTGGTTTCTGAAGTCAGGCTTTTAGTATGTTTCTTGTTTAGATTTGTGCATACCGCTTGCTGCGTTTACAGATGTTTTTGGCTGGTGGTAGTTTTTTTTGGTTATTTTGCAAATGCATGTTGTTTAGTTACTTATAAAGTCTGTTTCTTTGCGTGTTCTTTAGTGTATTGGTTTGTTGTGTCACGGTTGGTGTTTTTGCATTACTTATGAGATGTTATAATACTTATATGATTTATTGTTATGTATTGTGACTTCTGAAACTTAAGTTGTTAAAATTAGGATTTTAGATAGTGTTTATTTGGGTGCACATCATGTGTTTGATGATACGTTTGCGTCAGGTAATTAATTTATGTTTTTAGTTTTTAAATTGCATGTTAATTTTTAGGTGTTTACCTGAAAGGGGAGCTATTGTTTGCAATATCTGTTAGCTTATGTTTTTAGGGTATCAATTATATGCTAATTTCTTGGTGTTGCTTAATTTCGATATTACAGATAATTGTAATTTTACTATACATCCCTAAGTTTTTACTAAAAAAAAATTAGTAATTGCATTGGACTTGAGTTGCTACCGTGTTTAAGTACAGGTTGGTTTGGTCTATGGCTATGCGTTAATGTAGATTGCTTGCACGCTGTTTTTCTACAATTGTAATTTTTCAGCTACCTTTTGATATATTATATTGATTGCATAATAATGTGTTTGTTATTATGTCACCATATATTTGTCCAAATTATTAGTCCCAGCCTGCAAATAGCAAACACATACCTAACTGTAGCAGACCTAAATACTTTGGTACTCGCTTTTGAAACAACAAATTAACTCATGTATCCAATAATCTAAAAAAGGCTGGCATAAAATCCAACTATATAGTGTTTATCTTTTTACATGGTGGGTTATACGCGTTTATACGAGATGTATAACCAGATGTTAGGGGTGAGCAAGATAAGGGTCGGACCCTTGAAACCCTGTTACCCGACTCTTAAAACCCTTAATTAGACACGAATAAATAATATGGGTCGGGTAAAGGGTATTTAAATTTCACCTTAAAGGGTAAAGGGGTTTCAAGGGTCCGACCTTTTTCAAACCCTTGACCCGTTTACTAGATAGATATACATCAGATTCACGATTAATCTGGAATTTATGAGTGGTTTGCATTTCATATATGATTCATCAAAAATTTTCCAACTATTAAGAAAAAAAAGTAAAAGGGTCATACCACTGAAAGGAAACATATGTAAAAAAATCACTAAATTGTTCTCTACAAGTAATTTGTGAATATGAATATTGTTTGCATCATTTTAAATGATTGATAAACTTTCGAAGTTAGACTTTACTATGTTATGAAATGAAAATATAATTATTCTAAGATTCATATATTAAAGTCATTTATTAGATATGCAACTAGTAATGTAGAAAATGAGATGTGATTACTGTCTTAAAGGGTAAATGGTTTGACCCTTGAAACCCTTATGTATACCCGACCCTTTTATTGGTTAGAGGGTAGGGTCTCGGGTCCACATTTTTTCTTAAAAGGGTAAAGGGTCCGGGTAGGATATTAGATAAAAGGGTCAACTCTTACCCTTTGAACAGTGCTACCAGATGTGGTCTGCATGTTCCATATTCTATTAATACTATCACTTTATAACTGCATTTTCTAACAGAAAAGCCGTAATGGCGACTAGAAGAATTTCAGATCTTACACCTGAACTTGTGTTATTGGTTCTGATACAAGATGACAACATTCAACGACATTACTTCAACTTTGTGTGCGTCTTTAATAGAAAAACAAATTGCTCACAGGTATGCATTCAAGAGTTTAAATAGTTTAAATATGTACCAATTAAATGGGTGAGAATGAGAAACTATTGAGAATTAAATATTACCATTGGTCTGAGAATCTTTATTTGTTTAATGTTAAATTATATATTTACTATGTAACAATTATAGAACTGTTACCTGTCGACACTAGCAAATACTTTTTCCCTATAGGTTCGTTACAACCGAGCTAAAAGACAGCTCAGGTTAAAATATCAAAACTATACAAAAAACCATTACGCGTACATACAAATATTAACAGAAGTACTTTCAATACACAGAAAGCACCAAAATCAAACGAGGCTGCCCTTCAACCTAACCCAAGCAAACTACTATCTTTCGGTTGTCATCAGTAATCATGGCAGTATGTTGATGTACTAAAGTTCTTTTGGGCAGCAGCAGGCGGGGTAAAAAAATTCAATTTTGATGCAGAGGCAAGCTTCATACTACCTGCAACCATGATCCGTAAATATTAATAGTAGTTTTGTGTCAGAAAGTTCAGCTATTAGTTACTAAGTGAGGGTAGTTTAGACATTTAACTAATGAATAGACGATTGTAGTAAAGTATTATATGTAGAGTAAATTGATGTAATTTTTATTGGATGTACAGAGTCTTGACTCTTAAGTCAAAAAGTCAACACATGCTAATTTCAATGTTGTGAGTACAGAAGATTTTGAGGCTGATGCTCTCAAATCTAAATCATAAGTTTTGAATTTGAAGATTGCTAATTTGACGTATATGAACAGATTTTTGGTGGGATCCTATGGTTGGTTATGCCCAAGTTTTGACTTTAGAAAGTCAAACAAACAAACTGAAATCACAATCTGACATCCATGTTTTAACTTTTGACCTGTAATCTTAAATTTTACCGTTTATTGGGGTGGAGTTTGAACAATCAAGAACACTTAGAGCTAACGAACACAAATCAACGATGATTGGATTAACCATTTTCTAACTAATGGTCAAACTAACAGTTGATCTAGTTGGAGGGTTGATCGGCTCTTAGAATGTCATGCACCCAACCCTGGCCTCTCTAATCTTACTTCTAAATCTAAATTCGTCTTTTTGTCCGCTATGATGATAGATATCTTTTCCCAACATCTTGGTACTGCTAAACCAAAGGTCCATTGGTAGTTTGAGGGTAGATTAGGTGAACCGAACACCACTAATTTATTTATTTGTGTCGGCCACACTTAAAGTTGTGCCGTGTTCCGGTGTTTGTTGTGTCTCGGGTTAACTTGTTTGATGTTCATTGCGTATACGAGCAATGCTTAGTAACTTTGTAACAATTTAATAAGAAATTACCATCTGAATCTTATGTATACAATATTAATGACAAATCTTAGTCAAACAAACATCACAAATGGTTATTGGTGAGGATAAGTGGATTTGGACAATGATAAAGATCATAGTTATCAAATGCGATAAGCGCTCGAAAGCGTTGAGGTTGGGCCTAGCGCCCAGGCGATAAGCGCAAAAAAAGCGCCCGATTTAAAAAAAAGCGCACATTAATGAACAAATTTTTTAATTCAATAAACATTCATTTTAACTGTCAAAAACAACAATTTGATCCATTAACACATTTATCATAATATCCAGATTTCCAAAAATTAAAAAACTAAAGCCTAATCACAAATTCTGAATATTTTAATCATTTATTAACTGAAGACAAATAATATTTAATACGCATGGGAAGTTTGGGAAAAGATTACAGTGCTTTAGTGGATTTTTAGGTACTCCTAGAGAATAGGAACATGTTGTTTAAATGATATTTAACATGCATGGGAAGTTGTGAACATATTAATGACGCTTTAAATATCTGAGGCATGCAACTCGCAATTAATGTGCTTAAAAGCGCTCGATTTTAACAACTATGATAAAGATAGGATATTTACTGTTAGTTCGGCTCGCGAGTTTTTGAGAAATCAATCCACCATTGAAAACCAAAGTATCTACGAGTGAGTTAACTGGATTCCTAAAAAAGTGATATTTTTTTTCTTGGAAAGTAGTACGAGAAAGAATAGAAAACCTGGACCACACTTTTGAGAAGAAACATTAACGTTGTACAGTATTATGCCCATTTTCGGAGCATAAGGAGACGGTGGATCATTTGCTAATCACAATACTCTATGACACATTCAATTTTGGATGACATGAAGTTACAAAATCATTATTGCCAAGGATAAACAAAAAAACTTGTTAATCCAATCAATATGCCCTATGGACTACGGAGTTTATGAAATGTAAAGATTTCAATCGGGTCAATGTTATACAAGCTAAATCAAGTTGACAGAAGAAATAGAGACCTTAAGCTTTCTTTTGGTGTTAACGGAGAGAATTGATATACTTTTGAGATATAACGTATTTGTAAGTCACATAAACCTTTTTTGTTTAACTAGCATTTACTTGTTATCTTTGTTTAATACAATACCATTGTACCGTCTTTCATAAAACAAAACAAAGAATATTATTTAGTTTTTACTTAAAAAACCAGTTTTGAAACCGGTCCCCACTAATAGCCGAGCAAACAGTCTAGAAGGCTATCGAAGACACGACACAACACAACACAACACAACACAACACAACACAACACGAGTAAGTAGTAACCCTAACCCATTACCCACCCACTCTTTGAACTTAACTCACATTTAGTCTCTGAAAAACCAAAGCTGCTAAATCTTATCTATCCATGGCAATGGCATCCTCCAGTTTCATCACTGCAGCTAAACCTTTTTCTTCTTTCCTTAAACACCAACCTTCATCTTCTTCTATCCCTACAAAAACCACAACTTTAGGTATCCTTCTATTCATTTTCACCAATTTCTTCTTTTTATTGTTTATTAATTAGTTAGTTGTGTATTGATTAGGTCTACGAAGTAATTCGTTCAAGGTTAATGCAATTGCTACCAAGTATGAGCCCTCCAAGGTAAGTTTATTATTATGCATTTGTGTCTATATTGTTCTTTAGCATTGTGATGTATTGTTTATTTAATGGTTCTTAATTGCTTTGTATTTAAAGGTTAAGCCGCAAGCCGACCGAGTGCTAATTCGTCTGGAGGAGCTTCCTGAGGTGATTAATCCTTTGTTTATGTGTTTATGTTTATGGTCATGTTTCTTTTAGTTGTGCCTTAGTCTATTATCAGGAATACATTCTAAGCTTTGCAAGTTTACATTTAAATTTGTTAGTGTTGTGACTCGTTAGGCGCTAGTCAGGCAGTGGGGGTATTGACTTAACGATTAATGGGATTAATCAGATTGGAATTTATGTACCTTTTCAAATTTATTAAAATCAGTACAATTCTTCAAATAGTTCAAACTCCAAAGATTTGACGGATTTTGATTGGTACCGATTTTAGGGGCTGATTTCTCATGAATTCCGATTTTTACAGCACTGGAATTTCTAGGGATTATTAGTGTTTTATTCAGAATGCGTTGTAAATTTTGCAAGTTCACATTTGAATTTGGCAGTGTTGTAGAACTTGCTGCACCGACTAGTGATTAATCGGATCAGAATTTGTTATGTACCTTTTCAAATTATATATATACACACACAAAAAATTTTATATATAATTTTTCAAAATAATTATAATGTTTCAAATAATTCAAAGATTTTGACCGATTAGGTAAAATCCAATCTGTAGCCTTCTAATTTCTTATTAATCGGCTCCTAGTCGCTATTTTTACAATACTGGAACTTGTGTTTGATCTGTTTCTGAAAGTTTCTGTTCTCTGTGAACTATTCCATAATATGTTGTCATGTTACTTCTTAATTGTCTAACTTAATCTTTCTTTGAGTTACAATGCTATGCCACACTTTAAATTTAAGTTAAGCATACCGTATACCTGATCTTCCTCTTTGTGTCCAATTTAGAAATCTGCTGGTGGAGTTTTGTTGCCCAAATCAGCTGTCAAGTTTGAACGTTATCTTATGGGAGAGGTGAGTAATAATATAACTTTAACTTCTTGTATGCTCTGTTTCAAGTAAAGATGCTTACTTTTTATTTTCTAATGCCATATGTGTTTTATGTATTGAATATAATCTGTATGCTTGTCTCAGATTCTTGCTGTTGGTACCGAGGTAGGAGACTTAGAAGCCGGGAAAAAGGTATGTTAGTTTAGTTCTAATTAGCCAGTTTCTTAAGTGAGCCTATGTTCAAACTTCATGTTTATATGTATAGTAGTGTTTCTAATATAAGATATCGTTTTGACACCGGTTTTGCTTCATCTGCAGGTTCTTTTCTCTGACATTAACGCTTATGAGGTAAATACTAATATGCCAACATTTACATGTATAGTATGTTAGAATGTTATAAACGGTTCATGAGAACAATTATATGAGTTGTAACAGGTGGATTTGGGAGCAGAGGGAAAGCATTGCTTCTGCAAAGCAGGAGACTTGCTGGCTGTTGTCGAGTAGACAAGTATGAAATCACTTCATCTTCTCTGCATCCCATAAATGAGTGTTATTCTTTGTTGGCGGTTAAAATACAATCACAAGCATAACGAATTATGTTAGCTTATTGTTATTCAGAAACATTGATTTAGTCGTCGTTTCTGTTTGGACTAATGTAGTTGAATGAATAAAGCCGGTTTTAATACAAAAGTGGCTAATAAGACCCACCCGACCGTCTCAATTTTAGTTACAAGTCTAAACGTGTCGTAGTATGATAACGATATAATTTGATATGTTAGGGAAGGCAGAGATGCTGTGCCTGTTGGTGTTAGGTTTGCATCACTATAGTGTGTTCTAGTATTACCTAGTTGGTTTAGACTGCACAAGTCGAGCTTATTATAATGGTATCCATCAGATTGGTCTAAAAATTTAGCTAGGCGCAGCTGTACTCCTGATTGTAGTTTGTCGTCTTGATTGATATAAAATATAAGGAAAATTCTCAAAATGTCCAAGGCTTTGTCCGAGACTTTCTCAGAGTGTAGAGAATTGTTGTGAAAGATAATAAGATTAGTTGGTATTTACATGATAGAAGATTTTTTTTATGCTGTACCATTTCTCAATAGTAAGAAAACTGATTTTGGCATTGTTCACAAGTGAGTGCGCTCACGGGCACCGCCTTACTCGCTCATGTGTTACATTAGTGCTCATGCTTCTCCTTCACTGACCATAAAACCATTCCTGACCAAACACAATGATCGTTTGCTTGTAGTGCTACAATAATGAGTTATATAAGAGGAAGGTGATAAATGTAAGTTTGAATGGTTTGTTTCATGTAGGCATCTTAACCTGCGATAGTGTCTTATAGGTATAAGAAATATGGTATTAGCATATTCATTGAAAGTTGAGTGATTTGATTGAGACAAAATAACAAAAATAATAATAATAATAATAAATTAATTGAAACATACTTGAAAATTGGTTGCTAGATGTGAATTATTTGTGAGGGGAAAAACTAAAAAGTGATCATAGTTGTAATTTAATATTTATTTGCAAGGGTAAAAACTCAAAAGGTGCTCATAGTTGTAATTTAATATATACTACTCAGTTGTCCGCGCGATGCATCGTACGCACAAATGCAACCGATGTTAGTACGTTTGTACTCAGTTGTCCGCGCGATGCATCGTACGCACAAATGCAATCGATGTTAGTACGTTTGTAACCTCGCAACGGTACGTGCATAACCCGACGGTGGTATGCATTTAACGTGGCATCGGGCGTGTAATCGGTGCTAGTTTGCGCGCCACATAATGCCTATACGTGAGCAACCCGATATGTATAAACAATGTCATCCACGTAACTGATGCTTGAACGCGCATAACATGTGGCAACAAACAAGAAGCAAAGATCAATAATTTCAAATAAACTACTTTTAACATAATCCATTTTGACGGACCTGCTCCGATCCAAAAATGTTTTAACCCGAAGCCTGTTTTGACATGAACTCTTTCGATCCAAACTCATCCCGACATGAACTAAATTAACCCTTTTGTATTAACCTGTTCCAACCCTAACCCGTTCCAACACCATTAGGCGAACATGCCCGACCGATTGCCGGTAATAACTGGTAATCATGTAATATGTTAGTTTTTTTAAAATTAATAAACTATAGCAATTCCATACTCAAATTAAAGATAATAATATGCTCGTTTTTATGATGTATTTTTTTAGAAAAAATATTAACGTGTGAAAAAGTTACGGCCGTTTAAATGTCGTGTGGTAGTTGGTTAATAATTAGGGGAAAATATGTAACTATTTAATATATTAACAAAACTTTATTGAAATTGAAATACTATTATTGTATATTATTTTTGAATAAGTAAAGACTATTTTACCCCTATATTCTTAAAATTCTATGCATTGTTACTTGTACAATAAGCAATAAGAGTAGTATCTCTTAAAATTTTAAGAGGTGACTCACTCCTATATTATATATACTAGCATGGTGCTCGCACGATGCAGCGGGGTATGTACGCGAACATGGCATCGAATGCATAACCGTGTTACCGTTTCAGTAAGTGCGTGACTTCACAACAGTATACGCGTAACCCGACGATAATATGCTCGTAATGCGGCATTGGAAGCTCAACTGGTGTACGGTGTCAGTAAGCACGTCAAACGACTGTACGCGCGCAATAAGGTGTCGATGCACACGTAACACTACATTGAATGAGTCTTGACCAGCCACCCGTTCCGCCTGACAATGTTATAACCCGAAATCCGTACTGATTTAACCCTTTCGACCCGAACCCGTCCCGAGCCAAACCAAATTAACCTTTTGTGTATCAACCCATTCCGACCTTAAGCTTTTAGACCCATGACCCGAACGACGAACCCGCCCGACCCGTTTTGCCAGTTCTTAATGGTAATCACGTAACACATTAAGTTTTTAAAATGAAAAAAAATATAGCAATACCATACTCAAAATAAAGAGAATAAAATACTCGTTTTTATGGTATAATGGTTTTTAAATAATATTAACGTGTGAAAAAGTTATAAACGTTTAAACGTCATGAGGGTAGTTGGTTTAAAATAAGGGGTATGTATGTAACTATTCTATAAATTAACAAAATGTAATTAAAGTGAAACGACCAGATTTGTAATTATTATTGAATAAATTAAAATCAAACCGTGTGTTATTTTTGCTAAAAGACAAAATTGTCAAAAGACAAAATTGCTTCTAAAATATCTTAATTATATGCATTGTGGTTTGTACTTAAAGCAACAAGTTTGGTACCTCTTAAAATTTAAGAGGTCCCTCACTTATACTTTATATATAGTATATATATAGATATAGATTATAGATATAGATAAACGAGTCTTATAAGTTATAAGGAAGTCATCATTAGTTAGTTTCGCATAATTTGTTATGCCATGTGGTACCATGTTACGTACAAAAGTTTGGTAGTGAACATGATCTTCCACCATACTTGTAGATCTTCCACCATAAATATGGTCTAGTTTATTAGTTTTATTAGAGAGAGTTAAGAGAGAGTCAAGGAGCCCCATCTCCATGTACGTTTGCTATGTTCGTGAAGTTCGTTTGCCATGTTTGTTTGATTATATGAAAAGAGTCGAGAGTTGTCACCCTAATATCTCGTGTTCGCTTGTTTGATAAGTTTGTTTGATATGATTATTTGATCCGTCTGGACCAACATCTTCTTCTTGTTACTTTATTTTTATGTTTATCTTTTTATATATGTACAATGAACGATAATTTATGTGACAAAGACATAATTCTTTTTAAGACAGTGGGCGAGTTAAATTGAGAGTTTGAGACCATATTAGCTAGACTTTCCCACGTGAACACAACTTCGAGATGAATTTGTCATATTGAGCATGATCAGTGTGAAGAGAGGGTCTTCTGTTCACATGCGGAATGCGTTTAATGAAAACATTATCATTTCGCCATCATAAGTCTCAATTCACAAACATGAGTTTGTTTTCGCGAATCCCCTAATTTTAATTGTCACATATCTTATTAAAATGACACATTTTATCCATTGCATATACAACCTTGCATAGGTATGTGAAATATGTTTTTCTTAGACTAGAGCATTTTGGATTTTGAGGTAAAATTAGAACATGTCACGTTAAGTTGTTGACATGTACAACATATTATAAAATATTAATGAAAGAAACTAAAGATAAAAAACGTTTAGAGATTGAACTCTACGGTTACATATTGAGATCTATGGCTCTATAAAAGTACCAAACAAGCCATTATCGTTGTTTGGGTCTTTCAGTTTGTTTTAATGTTATTTCAGAAATTGATATTGCTTTTTTTCCTTAAATAAGTAGGGTTCCATTTCTGCCTATACAATGCATATGACAAGTACATTTGTGACTTTTTACCATTGTGACTTTGTACCATAAGTTTTACGAATTTCAGATGTTGAGGTGGGCGTATATGCAATTGCAACAAGAATTGGAATAACTTATACGGCTTATAATTCTCCCCTTATAAGAAGAAAGATAAATCAAGTGAGGTTGCACATTAAGATAATAATGTCGCTAGTAAGGTGAGAAAGTGTATAATTCATCTTGATGTACATTGTTAGCCTGATGAATCATAGGGTCCTGGGGTTTTCCCGATTATTTATACTGGTCGTAAATTTAAATATATTAACTTTATTGACACGCGATGCATAACTAAAGTAAGAATTGATCACTCATGTTTGGAGCATGTGGATTAGCAAAGACATCGACTTAGAACATGCATAACTTGTGACTCGTCTAGTTACAAGCCCATATGCGGTTTGTTCTGACTCTTATATCCAAATCTCACATGTGGAGCCCTGATTTTGAACTTAATGGATTTCCCCCAACTTTTTCCGATTTTAGTTATTACGTTTTGACTGTAAAAATGAACGAACCATTAAGTTTATAAGTTTGTGGGTTTATTATATTATTGAGACTTTTATAATGTTGAAATAATACTTAACTATTTATTTATTAAAACGAATGAACCATGACAATATTGATGTGAACAATGTTTTATCTTGGAAATATTGAGCCTTTTATAATGTTGTAACACTACTTAACTATTTATATATTAAAATTTTAAAAATTATTTGTATATGTTTTTAAGATTAAATTTCTTTCATGGTTTTTTAAATATGATAAATTATTCAAAATAAAGTTGGGAATTGGTGAACGACCAAAACACACCTTTTTTCCTTCTACTTAAACCAATTTACTTCTTAAAAATCCAAGAAGCATTTGCCATAAAATAATGGCTTCTCCTTGCTCACTACTCTTTTTATTGTTTACCCTCTTTATTTCAACCCATGCACAAACTCTAATTCATGGCACTTGCAAAGTTTGTTCTCAACAAGATCCAACTGTGAGTTACCAATTTTGTACCACCTCTCTTGAAGCGGCCTCAGGGAGCCGTCACACCGACGTTAGAGGCCTTAGGAAGATCTCACTCCGGCTAACACACGACAATGTGACGGACACAAAGAATCACATCAAGAGCTTATTGAGAAAGAAGTGCCATTCATCTATAAAGATGCGTTTAGATGATTGTTTTGAGCTTTATTCCAACGCGGTCGCTGATATTAAACAAGCCATGAGAAATTACAAGTCGGAGCACTATGATGACGCCAATATATTGATAAGCTCGGTCATGGATACCGCCACTACATGTGAAAATGGGTTCAAAGAGAAGCGTGGTATTTTTTCGCCTTTAACCAAAAGAAATAATGCGACTTTTGAATTGTGTGGGATAGGCCTTTCTATCATACATATTCTTCGAGTTGGTACTAAGTAAACATGATAAAAAATTTATACTATGCAAGATCTAGATTAAATTATGTAAAGTTGTGCTTTTATAAAAAAGGATTGTGAATCATCAATATTATTACTATATTCCAATTCATGGATTTTGAGTTTCATTTTTCTTTATTATTTATATAGTATAATAGTTTACCTCCAATTTTATAATTTGTTCAACTACAAATTTGGAACAAAATCCAATGCACGAGAACATATGTGTATTGTTGGTTGTGATTTTGGATTTTAAAGGTTCTTTTGCCAATTATATGTTTTGCCTTAAAATGTTTTCGTAAGCATGTTATCATCCACAAGTATCGTTTAATGAACCAAAATTCAATTATTTCTTCGTCTCAAATTTAAATTATACTTGTATTTTAGTTTATTGTAAAATAATACTTTTTATTACTGAAATGAACTCTTACATTTTATAAGGATAAAATATAGTAGTTGTAGAATGTATTTCTTATATTTTATTAAATATGATTTATTTGAATATTTGGAATTAATACTGATACTCCCTCCGTCCATTTGAAAGTGTCCATATTTCCTTTTAAATTTATCCCATTAGTAATGTCCACTATCAAACTTTATTAATTAGTTTTCAAATTTACCTTTAGAATGCAATCACTCCAACTTCTTTACATTTTGTCTTTTTATATATGTAAAGGGCATTATAGTAATTTGTTAAGAAAAAGCGTAATTATTCAAATTTTCTTAAATTTTGTATTTTTCAAACCATGACACTTGTAGAGGGACGGATGGAGTAATATTTTGTCACGCTATGTGATATCATTTCACATGTGTTCAGTTGAGACTTGAGATATGGAGATTGCATATCACATACGTAATCATCCACGTTCCCAGTACTTTTATCACTTAATTTGGAAACAAATAACCAACAACCCATAAATAGGTCTAGTTTGTATACCGAATGATTTTAAATAATTTTTTAGTAGTATTTTACAATAACTTTGATTATGTGACAACTTATTGGAGCTTAAACTTTTACTTATGAAAGATTATAAATCTTATTAATAGAATGACTATGATTGAGAGACAAAATACTTCAAGTAGCTTAAACGTGTTAGCGCAATAACAATTCAGAAATTGTGTAGAAGAAGTGTGTACACTAGTTAAAGAGTTGAGGCCACTCCTCATGACAACGAACCAATGACCAATGAACCTAGACCATCATACACGGTAGTTGACTCAAGATTTTTTTCTACCATGGTTGGTTTTTTATTTTTGGATCATTTGATGTTTTCTTAAGTCGGCATTCAAATTTTTGGTTCATGTAGGGGTATGGTATTAAACCCGGTTTACAATCCTAAATTTATTATATTTGGTTTGTTTTATTATATGGGCTAATACATTTGTTATTGGGCTGAGGAGGTTTGTGGAGGTAGCCCTAATTGGGCTAGGCCCATTAGGGTATCATGATGGTGGCCATGAGACTCTATATAAGGAGGTCTTCACCTCCTTATCATGGGGTCATGCTCAGTAGGTGCCACCACCAGTTTTTGTGTCTGTGAACAAGAGATCTTCAAGATCATCTTAGCGGTCACCTCCACACCCCCAAAACGCCACTGCAGATCGCGAGCAGCCGGAGGAGAGGATCAGCAGACCAGGATGCGGTTCATTCATCTCGAAATCCGTGGAAGCTCCGTCATGGGTCAGGTCAGATTCCATTTCGTGCTTCGACATTGGCAATTACTCTGCGCCTCAGCGGGTCGCGCGCGCGCGCCCAGGCAATTACTCTGCGCCACAGCGGGTCGCGCGCGCGCCCAGGCAATTACTCTGCGCCTCAGCGGGTCGCGCGCGCGCCCAGGCGATTACTCTGCGCCACAGCGCGCGCGCGCGCCCAGGCGATTACTCTGCGCCTCAGCGGGTCGCGCGCGCGCGCCCAGGCGATTACTCTGCGCCACAGCGGGTCGCGCGCGCGCCCAGGCGATTACTCTGCGCCACAGCGGGTCGGGCGCGCGCCCAGGCGATTACTCTGCGCCACAGCGGGTCGCGCGCGCGCCCAGGCGATTACTCTGCGCCACAGCGGGTCGGGCGCGCGCCCAGGCGATTACTCTGCGCCACAGCGGGTCGCGCGCGCGCCCAGGCGATTACTCTGCGCCTCAGCGGGTCGCGCGCGCGCCCAGGCGATTACTCTGCGCCTCAGCGGGTCGCGCGCGCGCGCCCAGGCGATTACTCTGCGCCTCAGCGGGTCGCGCGCGCGCGCCCAGACGATTACTCTTCGCCACAGCGGGTCGCGCGCGCGCCCAGGCGATTACTCTGCGCCACAGCGGGTCGCGCGCGCGCCCAGGCGATTACTCTGCGCCTCAGCGGGTCGCGCGCGCGCCCAGGCGATTACTCTGCGCCTCAGCGGGTCGCGCGCGCGCGCCCAGGCGATTACTCTGCGCCACAGCGGGTCGCGCGCGCGCCCAGGCGATTACTCTGCGCCTCAGCGGGTCGCGCGCGCGCGCCCAGGCGATTACTCTGCGCCTCAGCGGGTCGCGCGCACGCGCCCAGACATGAAGGCAGAGCATGCTCAAGCAATAAGCATGCTCAAGCAATAAGCATGCTCAAGCAGCAAGCATGCTCAAGCATCAAGCATGCTCAAGCAGCAAGCATGCTCAAGCATCAAGCATGCTCAAGCATCAAGCATGCTCAAGCAATAAGCATGCTCAAGCATCAAGCATGCTCAAGCAGCAAGCATGCTCCAGCATCAAGCATGCTCAAGCATCAAGCATGCTCAAGCAATAAGCATGCGCAAGCAGCAAGCATGCTCAAGCATCAAGCATGCTCAAGCAATAAGCATGCCCAAGCAATAAGCATGCTCAAGCATCAAGCATGCTCAAGCAATAAGCATGCTCAAGCAGCAAGCATGCTCAAGCATCAAGCATGCTCAAGCAATAAACATGCCCAAGCAATAAGCATGCTCAAGCAGCAAGCATGCTCAAGCATCAAGCATGCTCAAGCAATAAGCATGCCCAAGCATCAAGCATGCTCAAGCAGCAAGCATGCTCAAGCATCAAGCATGCTCAAGCAATAAGCATGCTCAAGCAGCAAGCATGCTCAAGCATCAAGCATGCTCAAGCATCAAGTACGCTCACGCATATCACATGCTCACGCGTAACGCATGCTCACACATCACAGATGCTCACGCATTCAAAATCTTTAGATTACGCGTCCCACCGCGTATCAACTTCGGGTTCCGCATGCGCGCTCCCGGCGATCACTTCGCCACAGCAGTTTTGCATTCGCGCCACCGCATACAAGTTTTCGCATACATGTTTCGCACTTCCTTTTACTAATTTGAGCAATATGACAACATTATATTGACGTCAAATTAAAAAGAAAGCGAAGTAAAACATACATGCGTGAGCTCCAAGCTCAAACGCGTTGACGAGTCTTAACTCTAAAACGTCAGGGCCTTAGCCCAAAAATATGAGCTTTAGCTCAAACTTAAAGGTTGGGAATCCTCATAATATCCCGTATGGCTACGCGCCAAACTTAAGGGTTGGGGACCCTCATAATATCCCATACGGCTCCGCGCCATAGGCTGGGAATCCTCACAATTTCCCATACGGCTCCACGCCATAGGCTGGGAATCCTCACAATTTCCCATACGGCTCCGCGCCATACTTAAAGGTTGGGAATCCTCAATTTCCCATACGGCTCCCCGCCATACTTGAAGGTTGGGAATCCTCATAAACCCGTCGGCCACGCGCCAGCTTTTATTATCATTACTTTCATTGCCCGTAAGACGCCCCGCGCGCAGGTTTCCATTATTATTACAGCCCGTAAGACGCCCCGCGCGCAGGTTTACATTATTATTACAGCCCGTAAGACGCTTCGCGCGCAGGCTACTATTATTATTAACAGCCCGTAAGACGCCCCGCGCGCAGGTTTCCATTATTATTACAGCCCGTAAGACGCCCCGCGCGTAGGTTTACATTATTATTACAGCCGTAAGACGCTTCGCGCGCAGGCTACTGTTATTATTACAGCTTGTAAGTCGCCTCACGCGCCAGCTCAGTTATTATTACAGCTCGTAAGTCGCCCCACGCGCCAGCTCAGTTATTACTCTTAGCTCGTAAGACGCCTCTCGCGCGCAGGCTTTATTATTTTCAGCTCGTAAGACGCCTCTCGCGCGCAGGCTTTATTATTTTCAGCTCGTAAGACGCCTCTCGCGCGCAGGCTTTATTATTTTCAGCTCGTAAGACGCCTCTCGCGCGCAGGCTTTATTATTTTCAGCTCGTAAGACGCCTCTCGCGCGCAGGCTTTATTATTTTCAGCTCGTAAGACGCCTCTCGCGCGCAGGCTTTATTATTTTCAGCTCGTAAGACGCCTCTCTCGCGCAGGCTTTATTATTTTCAGCTCGTAAGACGCCTCTCGCGCGCAGGCTTTATTATTTTCAGCTCGTAAGACGCCTCTCGCGCGCAGGCTTTATTATTTTCAGCTCGTAAGACGCCTCTCGCGCGCAGGCTTTATTATTTTCAGCTCGTAAGACGCCTCTCGCGCGCAGGCTTTATTATTCTCAGCTCGTAAGACGCCTCTCGCGCGCAGGCTTTATTATTCTCATCTCGTAAGACGCCACTCGCGCGCAGGCTTCATTGCTCAGCTTGTAAGACGCCTCTCGCGCGCATGCTTTATTACCCAGCTTGTAAGACGCCTCTCGCGCGCAGGCTTTATTTCTCAGCTCGTAAGACGCCTCTCGCGCGCAAGCTTTATTATCCTTATAACTCGACACCACCATTATCTTAAGGATCACAACGCGTCACCATCATGGAGAAAATCTCCCAGACTCAAGACAATAAAGATAAGGCCGAATAAAAGGGAAAAAACCACCCTAACACCTTATAAAGTCCAACGCTCCACCTAAGCGCTTGCGCGCCCAGGAGCAACGCTGGACTTGGGGGGGCTTGTAGGGGTATGGTATTAAACCCGGTTTACAATCCTAAATTTATTATATTTGGTTTGTTTTATTATATGGGCTAATACATTTGTTATTGGGCTGAGGAGGTTTGTGGAGGTAGCCCTAATTGGGCTAGGCCCATTAGGGTATCATGATGGTGGCCATGAGACTCTATATAAGGAGGTCTTCACCTCCTTATCATGGGGTCATGCTCAGTAGGTGCCACCACTAGTTTTTGTGTCTGTGAACAAGAGATCTTCAAGATCATCTTAGCGGTCACCTCCACACCCCCAAAACGCCACTGCAGATCGCGAGCAGCCGGAGGAGAGGATCAGCAGACCAAGATGCGGTTCATTCATCTCGAAATCCGTGGAAGCTCCGTCATGGGTCAGGTCAGATTCCATTTCGTGCTTCGACAGTTCATGTTGGTCCGGATAACATAAATAATAATAATTTGTCGTTGCAACCGGTAGAACTAAGCTACAATGACATATTATGGTAATCATAATCATGAAAAGATAATGCAACCTTCAATAACCATTTTTAAAGAATAATGAACTTCTCAAACGAAGTTGAAACTCCTTTTCTTTTCTTATTTTTTGCTTCACCTTTTTTTTTCAAACGTAATATGTATAGATTGACATATTTTAAGTAAATTAAAAAAACCCGGAATTCAACGTTAAAAAATATCAGTGGTTGCTTGGTAAATCGTAATATATATTACATATATATAAATATATAAAACTATATGGTTAGTTGACCCCGCACCGCATACATTGGGTCCATCCATGATATTCATTCACACAACGGAATGACTGATTCTTGTTAATCCTCCCACGACGCTCATGTAAGACGGGCAAGTGACAGTAAGCTTAGTAGAAATTTAACAAAAAGGTGTATAATAAACATGATATGAAGTAAAGTCACAAATGAAAAAAAAATAAATAAATAAAAGCATTGCTAAAACATGATATGAGAAGGAATTATGTTCATGCATATTTTGTAAAACTTGAAGCAATCCCAACTTGAAGGACCCGAATGGTTAATACGAAAAGTACATGGGTGGTACGGAAGATCTCAAGGGACGGTTTGGTGGAGATCCAAAATTCAGGGACCAAGTTGAATAACTTGGTGTCATAATTATCTTTTACTTATCTATACATACTATTAAAGCAAGAAACAATTTCCACATGACATCATTCTAGGGTGTTCACATAGGATGCCACCTCAACTCCATGTCACCAATTTTCTTTGTTAATCATGCCAAATCACCAATTAAACTACATTTAACCCATTAACCCATTTTAGGTTAATTTCTCGCGGGTCTTCATTATCCATTAACCCGTAAATTCAAATACTATATTTAAGTCTAAATTCTTCTGCTTGCACTATTCACAAACCTTAATTGCCGCTCTTAGCCTCTTATTTCTGCTTAATATTTCCGATGCAAGGTAACTTATATAAATTAATTTCCGGCAACCTTATTATTTTTTCTGGTTATTCTTTCTTATAAGTTTTATATGTTTATTTTCAGAAATAACTGATTTCAAAAAAATCAGTTTTGTAAATCATAAACGGTCATGAAGGTGATATGTGGACGTTTTAAGTTTTTCCGGTAAGTGTTGCCGGTTTATTTTTCCTATCATGTTTATAACGATGGTTTTTTTTATATTTGTTACAATACTTCATTTAACTTTGTTAATCAAAATATGAACTTTCATGATTAATAGATGCTTCTTTCGCTTTTCCGGTATACCATGGTCATTCTTACAATATCGTTTTTCCGGTAACACCTTTAAAATTTTCCGTCTTTTAATTATTGTTTAAAACTCCATAATATATATATTAATTGTCTAATTTATTATTTCAGGTTGTTGTTCGACTCATCTATACTAATATCGCTTTTCCGGTATAGCATGGTCATTATGACAATATCGTTTTCCTGGTAACACCTTTTTAATTTTTCGTTTTTTAATTATTGTTTAAAAGTCCATAATATAATTATTAATTCTCATTTTTATTATTTCAGGTTATTGTTCGACTCATCTATACTATTATCGTTTTTCCGGTATACCATGGTCATTCTGACAATATCGTTTTTCCGGTAACACGTTTTATATTTTCCGTTTTTTAATTATTGTTTAAAAGTCCACAATATAATGATTAATTCTCGTTTTTATTATTTCAGGTTATTGTTCGACCCATCTATACAAATATCACTATTGATGAAGACTTTAGTATCTGTATTTTTATTATTTATTCATGTATATATTTATTTTAATTTTCAATATTCATGTATTTAAATATTTCAATTATATATATTAGTTGTTTTCCATTTTGTTAATAAATTAAACCATTAACTATTCCATTTATAATAGTTTGACTTTCCTAATTTATGGACATAATCGAATGACCATGGTATACATTGACTTTCCTCAATTAATACAATTAATTTAATTTATATTAATATACAATGAGTAAATCACTACTATCATCTATACTAAAATTCTTAATATTAATTAACCGTAATTTACATAATAATAAAGTAAATCAAGTTATACAATTTATTTAAAATTAAATGTTCATAATCTATAAATAATAATACATAATACGGAGTAACAACTTTACTAATTTACATTTAAATTGTAAATCAAGTTATACAATTTATCTATGGTATATCTATACATTTTTGTTGTATGATTTGATTTTTAATTTTAATTTATAATAAACAAAAAGTCCATATTAATTGATATGTTTCCTTTTAATTTCATTAAATATACAGTAAAAAAGTCTCATGTTTCCTTTAATTTTGAAAAAGTCAATATTCATTCAAATCACATTCATTCTGGTTTAATGTTAACAATCCCTTAACTAATTAATGTTACATATATTTAATTTATTTAAACAATATATGTGATAATATATTTTGTAACACTAAAGATATCTTAGTCTAAATCATATATATTAATGTTTCAGATTATTTTGTAAAATTAAAAATATTTTATCGGTTGAACAATATAATTCGAAATTAGTCAAAATCAAGTTGATACTTTTATATGATGTCCAAATCAATTTTTCCAGAATTATAATTATAATTCCCAATTATTATCAATCATTTCTATTTATTTTCCATTTTACATAAATAACTAAAAATTTACACTATATATGCGTTCATTTCTTAATCTTTCTCATCACCTTCAGCAACTAGAACATCCATTGTTTTTCTTCATCTAAGTTAATGTCATTTTTAGTTTTAATTTAATATTTTTTGTTTTATCTTTCACATTTTTCATTCATTATACGTTACTAATTCATTTTGTTCTTATTTCTTAAGGTCAATGGAGTCCCAGAAGTTTACTATGTTACACGAGATTGATGTTCTTAGATCTACTCCATGTACAATTAAGGTAAAAGTGTTGAATGTTTGGAGTGTCAAGGATAACATTAAACCTAATGAAGATTTCTTGATTGAAATGGTTTTTATGGATGAATCGGTAATGTTTAGTTTTACCATTTATGTTTATTATTTTTTGTCCCTTTTGTTATGGTTCATAATTTGTTGTTTGTTTTTTTAAAAATACAGGGTAACCGAATGCAGTCTACAGTATTTAAACAAGATATATTCCGTTTTAAACGTTATTTAAACGAGAATGCTACACTAACTATAGTCAACCCTAGCCTTGTATCTAATGCGTCTAATTACAAGGTTATCGACTGCCCTAATAAGTTAGTGTTAAACTCCAATACCCATGTTAATCCTTGTAGCCAGTTTGATGGTCCTACATTCGGTTTTAAGTTTTACTCATTCAAGTCAGTTATTGATAAAGAGATCCCGTTGAAAGCAACTATAGGTATTATTTAAGTAGTTTATTTATTTTTATTTATCAACATTTTTTGTATTTCTAATTCTTTAATCCGATGTCTTCCAGACATAATTGGACATGTTGTTCATGTTGTTAAAGATAACAATTGTAATCTGAGAGATGTAAAAAGAAATGCAAGATTAACTATGGAGGTTTCTGATATCAGGTACATGTATTTCATTAATTTATATGTCAGTTTGTATTAATATTTCTTAATTGTGGAACACTATAAAATTTTTGTTATAATATTTGTGATTTTTACAGCGGTGACAGTGTTTACGTTACTCTTTAGGGTGATTACGTATCACAGTTCTCTAAGTATGTTGTTGACCATTTTGATGAATCACATTTGATTATTCTCATGCAATTTGGTATAGTTAAATACCATAAAGTTTTACTTTTTATTTTTAATATGTAATTGAAGACTTTCTTATTTTAATATCATAATGACTATCTTGTGTTTAAATTTTTAGTGAAACCGTATGTGTCTAATTCCTACGGTTCTGATGTTACTCGTGTGTTCCTCAATGATAGTATTTATGAGATAGAAGATTATAAAACACGGTAATATTATTAATATATCTCTTTATTTGTTTATTAAATAATTATTTCCTTTGCATTTCTAAATCCTTATAAATTTGTTTTGCAGTTTGTTTGAATTTTTAGACTTCAATGTTGATGGTGTTGTTCGTAGCCCGATTCCTGTAAAATTGATGTCTACTCTTGATGAAGAGTTTCTGATGGCTACATCATTTTTCAACATTTGTGAAATTTGCACTATATTGCAGGTATATTTTTATAATAATATCTAATTATAATTTATATCTATACGGTTATGTTATCTTTTTTAATTGATTTATTTTAGCCAAAGAGTATTATAGTACTCGGGACCATAAAAGCGGTTTGTCCGGATTCAAAATGGTACTATGTCAGTTGCAATAGTTGTAGTCGTAAGGTGATAGTGACTGTGGTGGAAGGCGAAGATGTTTATGAATGAAAGAATCAGAGATGTAACACTTTGGGTGTTACACCTACTCCTAGGTATATTTTATATTGTATATGTAAATATATTTTAATAATAAATGTTGCTATGTTGTTGATTAAAAAAAATATTTCAGGTTTAAGATTAAGCTAAGAGTTCAAGATGGCAGTGGTGTTGTTTCGTTGACCCTTTTTGATCGGGATGCCAAACTTATTATCAACAAAAAGCATCTGAATTGCTTGCTACTAAAGATGAGGTTATGTTTTTATGTATTCATATTCTACTGCTTAATGTTTTATTTATGTAACACATGTTTTTATTATAAATTTTTAGGATGATGTTGGGCATAGTGGATTTCCCACAGAGTTTTACTGTTTGTTAGAAAAGAAGTTTGCTTTTAAAGTTGAGATTGCCGATTTCAATTTTAGGAATAATGTTGAGGTATACGGTATATCAAAGCTAACAGACGATCAAGAAATAATTTATGCTATTGAGATTAGTCTAATGCCTGAGTTTATAGTGGTAATTCATCTGCCTTTAATTTGTATCAACTGCATTATTGCGTTATGTTTTAATTCTTTGTATTATATTTGTAGCCTTCTGATTCTGGATCTCTAACTTTTGAAAATTCTTTAACTGATCTTCAGTCTACAAGTTCTGCTTCTTTAAAGGTATTTTTCACTTCTATATACTTTACATTATTTGATATTTTTGGTTTGTTTTTATATTGTTTACACCTTTTTTTTACAGATTTCTGAGTTTGGGGATAACAAGACTCCAGTTTCTTATCGTTTGGTTGATGATGAAGTGAATGAGATCAAGTTGTCTAGTAGTGATTCAGATGACAAACTGAAGCGTAAGCTTGTGGATGTTTTTGATGGTGATCAACCATCGGGATTTCTTCTACTAAGTCGAAGATAAGCGATGTTCAAGATGATTCTGAATTGGTTAGCGTTGTTGGATCAAGCAAGGATGGTGTTAAATTTCTTACTCCAAGGTCGAGAAGTGACTTGAAGACTTTATTGCTTGGTTTTATTTTATTTACGTTTTAGTAATTAATAATAAATACACCTGAGTATGTTTGGTGTTATTTATATTTTAAGACTTCATTTTGGTGGTGTTTTTGAAGACTTTATGTTTCGGTTTTGATTTTATTTACATACATTTCTTATTTATGATGGTGGTTTTTAATTTCTTGTATTTATCCTTTAACTTATTTTGGTTTTTTGTTTATTGCAACTAATATATTTTAGTTTTAATTTTATTATTTTACGTTTTTAATAATTTATTTATTTAAATTTTGGATTACATAATTCAATATTGACTATAACAAATGTATTCAGTATTGACATAAAATAATTTAATTAACTTCTACAAATATTAAAGTTTAAGATAAGATCAATAAAAATACCATAGATATGCTATCTAGGTTATAATATTATATTCCAAGATTAAAATATAATGTTTATATTTTCAAGAAACCCGTTTACAATTTGATGACCCGGGTCAAACCGACTTTTGGTTTCATTTATAACCAATTTTAAATTATTTTTACTCTATTTCAACTATCCGATCAATATCAAAAAAAAATTATCGATTTTCTTCCGTGTTTTGAAGGTAAGTTGGTTACTCCAACCCTAATTATTGTTTGATTTTATTCCCAAACAATCTATATTAATAGATTTTTCTTGATTAGTACACATATTTGTTCATCATTTACTTGAATTTCATATATTTGTTTTTATTACTGTATAGCTAATTACCAATAATATTGACTAATCAGATGAGTTATCCTGCATTAGTCGTGTTTAATCAACCATTCGTTGAACATATGGTCAGTATCTACAAGTTAAAAGTTGTCGTTATTATAATGTTCTTCAAATTTTTTGGTTAATCTATGCTAATTTAGTTTCTGTTGTATTTTATAGAAAATTCCCAAAGATTATTTTAAGCTTCTTTTCCTTCATGAGTCTGTCCATGAGACCGTTAAGATTACACATCTAAATCAAGAGTGGAGTGTTGATATTGATCTAAGCAATGATAAGTATGTATTTGGCAATGGATGGTTCCTATTTATAACAGACAACGGTTTCGGATTTGGTGATGTTTTTCTTTTCTTTCCCAATCAGCCACACGAGTGGAGGTTGTTATATGTTCCAGAACATCCGGATTTGAAGCATAAGGTTTTTGATGTCTATGTCTCTTATCCATCAATGAATAAGTTGGTATGTTAAAGCGTATTGTTATTCTTACTTATATGTCAGTTTTAAATTTTAATATATTTATATGTTTATTTCTTAAAATTTGTCTTTTACGGTATTCTTAACAATGTTTTATAAATTTGTATGTCAGGAATTAAGAGACGATCAGCTTGTACTTTATCTTTCATATCTGAATCGTGGAAGGTCATCTGCCAAATGGGATGTTTCTGCAGCTGATGAAAGTAGATGGACTCTTGTGTTTAAAAGTGTCAAAAACAGTATTCCTGGATATGCATTTGTTGGTGAATGGCCAAGTTTAGCGAGGCATGTTAACTTACAAGTTAATGATTATCTTGTGTTTTTACCGGTTGATCCCAATACTCTCAGGTTATATGTGTTTGATAGTCGTGGTGTTGAACGGACACAGTTTGTTCAATGAATTAATATTGTTGGTGGTTCGGACAATGTTGACATTGTTACTGTTTCAGGTTAATTTCCCAATATTCACATAATTTGTGTATCAAAATATAATTATTTGTTAACTTTTTTATATGTTTTTATTATTAGATGATGATAGCTTTGGTGTTGTTGATATAGAAGGTGAGCGTGTTTGGATTCGAGATGAGGATGTCAGTGACAATTTTCTTGAAGTTGTTATCAGGGATCTTTTGGTAAGTTTTTTTCCATGTCATAAGTTGGTTAAGGTATACTTAATTTTTTTGTATTCAAGTATGTATTATTATAAACACTAAATACTTTTGTTTATATATTTTACAGCGTTTACCTGTTCAATTTGCACGTGACAATGGATTAGATAAAGAGACTAGGTTGGTGTTGATAAACCCAAATGGTGAGGATGTGATCGCTAGAATCCACATTGAATACAATCTTGGTAATTACAAGTTTAGAGTTCATGACTGGTCAGAATTTGTTCGTCTTAATTTGCTCGATTTGGGGAAGAAATGTCTACTCGAGTACAACCGTCCCACTCATTCTCTGATCCTGTCACAAGTATTTCAGTAGGTTTAAAAGAGGCTTTTGTGGTGTCCATGTTTGGGTTCAAGAATATTATCTTTTGGTTGTTTAAGTTCTGTTACAATTGACACTTTAACTTTTTTAAGTTTAATATCTTTTGTTAATTATTATGTTTTGGTATAAACTTAAGAGATTTTATAAAATCTATGTTTATCATATGTTTATATTTGTCTTACATGTTTGTGTGGATGAATACGTATCATAAATGTTATAGTATCTCATGTTTAGTAGTATATATTAATTCTATATTAAATTTACCTATTTATTAGATGTTTTACATATTCATTATTTATGTTTACCATATTTGATTATAACTAACAAATAAATGTGTTTTAATTCTTAATTTGTTATGATTCGTCTAGAATGTAGTTTTCAAATTCAATAACCACCACTCTTATATTCCTTTTATTTATGTTAATATGTTAATGCATTCTAACAAAATTGCCGGGTGTTACCTAAGTTAGAATATTATTTTAAAAAGTGTTATAAATCCCTAATCATCTTTTAGGTTTAACATCTTCTTTATCATTCTCCCGGCCGTCATTGAAGTATGTATCAGTCCCTTAATTTCTTTTAACTATTTCTATATAAGTTGTTTTTTGTAACATCCTAAAATTTTAATTATAAATAAAGAAAGTTATGTTTAGTGATTTCACGTTGTTAATTATTTAATGTCGAGTAAGGAGGGAGTTGGGCTTAGATTGCGTAAGATGGGTTAAATGAGAATGGGCCTCGGGTCCGTGGGCTTAGAGGGATATAAATATCCCATCCCAAACCCAATCTTTCATTTCCACCTTCTTTCTTCACACACTCAAAACACACATTCTAACCGATCAAGATTCGAAGCCGAGACCCGAGATTTTGTTGATAGATCTGAGTTGGTAAGGTAAGAACAAATCCAACAAAGCTAATATTACTGAAAATGGTTAGGATTGGATGGGTTAACCGGACCCGAAACCCAAACTGCCCAAATCGGACCCCTAAAACGTCGATTTTAGGCCGATTTGATGGTTGGGATTTGTAGGCGCCGATCATACGATTCCGTGGGTACCAAAATCGAGTTATTTGGCTAAGAAACGAAGGAGTTATGGGCAAACAGATCTGCAGCGCGATAACTTCGCCTGCAAGATTAAGTTCGCCTGATGAACTTCGCCTTCAAGCGTAACTTCGCCTTCAAGCGTAACTTCGCCTAAGGATAACTTCGCCTGAAGCCAAGTTCGCCTAAGGATAACTTCGCCTGAAGCCAAGTTCGCCTAAGGTTTAACTTCGCCTGAAGCTAAGTTCGCCTAAGGATAACTTCGCCTAGGGCCAAGTTCGCCTAAGGTTTAACTTCGCCTGAAGCCAAGTTCGCCTAAGGTTTAACTTCGCCTGAAGCCAAGTTCGCCTAAGGTTTAACTTCGCCTGAAGCCAAGTTCGCCTAAGGTTTAACTTCGCCTGAAGCCAAGTTCGCCTAAGGTTTAACTTCGCCTGAAGTGAAGTTCGTTTAGAAAATAAATTAAAAACCTAATGGAAAATGTGTTAAGGCAGTTATCGAAAATAAAATTTTTCCAAGCTGACCTGGCTGCTTAACCCCAGCCAGGGGCTCTGCCCCTTGGACCCCGCTAGGGGCTGCCGCCCCTAGAACCCCGCTGCCAGGGGCGCTGCCCCCGGACCCCCGTTCGTTGTGGGTCATATATAGATAGAAATACAAAACGAGTAGTAGTAGTTAATTGATATGTGTAAATATTATACAGTTAGCCGAGCCCAGTTAAAGAAAGGAATTACGATCAACGGCGAGCGTAACAGGATCCAGGTGAGTTTCTAGCCCCATTCCTTGTTATGTTTTCGGGGCTGTGTGCATACTTGATGTGTTGTTAATACATTTATCCTAAGTGATAAGTGTATGCCATATGTGATATATGTGATATGTATGAATGATTGCTTGATGGTACGTGAACGATCTTCGGATATTGCACGTACTGTCAGGTTGTAACGTTATAAAGATGGTAAGTATGATATGTATGTTTATGTGTATGAACGTAATAAAGTTAATAAAAGAAGGAAATGACGGTTGTATGGTTGTATAGTTACGAAAAGGGTACCGAGCCCTAATAATACTCGAGGTATGATGTATGGTTGTATGGTAACGAAGAGGGAATCGAACCCTACTAATATTTGAAAACAAGGGACCAGACCCTTATAATATATGTGATGTTAGGGACCAGACCCTTATAATATCTGTGATGTTAGGGACCAGACCCTTACAATATCTGTGAGGATAGGGACCAGACCCTCATAATATCTGTGATGTTAGGGACCAGACCCTTATAATATCTGTGATGTTAGGGACCAGACCCTTATAATATCTGTGAGGTTATAGGGCGAAAGGCTCTTTAAAACGTATGATTATGAATGTAAAGAAAGTATGTAAGTAAGAAAGAAAGTATGTAAGTAAGAATGATGGTATGAGTACTTATGTGTGTATGAAAGAAAGTTATGAGGTTAAAGTACGTATGTATGTAATAAGGTATTGTATGGTATTGTATGATTAACTAAAACTCACTCAGCGTAGCTGACTTTTAGTATGCACGCAGGTGAGTAGGATGAGACAGCTGGCTTGAGTGGAGGACACATGGCAGAAGACTAAAGCCTGGCATCTGAAGATCTGATATGTTTTATAAGTTATGTTTTGATTTTGAAAGACAAGAGGAATGTTTTAAGACATGATTATGAATTGATATGTAATGTTTTATGAAAGTTTTATTTTCCGCGTAAATGTTTTAATCAACTCTGATAGTTAGAACTGTGTTTATGAGTAAATCCAACACGAAAGTAGGGTTACCGGTAACGGGGCCTTACATTTTTCTTAGATTAATACGTTAATAACTAATATTTTAAATTTATATTATTTTGTTTTATGTAGAAAGATTTTTTTTAATGACAACTTCTTTTCTTATGCTTGTCGAAGATCCGAAATTTCCTATTCAGGTATTCTTAAAATTATATGATAATATTTTTGTCTAAACTTTCAATATTTAATTTTGTAAATCTGAATTTTGTTATTAGGAAATTCCAAAAGAATTTATCTTGCAAAATTCTTTGATATTTAACTTGTTGCCTAAAACAGTTGAGATTGTTCATTACAAAGGATCATCGATAGTGGAGTTAAAAAAGCATGAAAAAACAGTTTGTTTGGGTGATGGAGTTACTGATCTAATGTGTTCTTTGAAATTCGTCCTTATGAGAGGGTTATTTTTGTTTTAATTGAAGATGAAACTAAATGGTTGGTTAGAACTCCTTCCAAGAAAGCAAATTCTACTTTGCATAGACAGGCATTTGTTTTATACAATCATAATAGAATGAATGCTAAATTGGTAAAATTCTCTTTATTTTTTAATTAATAGTCAGTGTTAGAAACATGTATATTAGAATGGTTTTAACATATATTATTTTTTCCTATTTTCCTAACAGGTTGTTTCAAAGAAGAATATTGAATCCCAGTTTCAAGACGCGCTTCAAATCGGAGTAATTAAATTCATATTTGATCATAGCCATTCATGGGAGATAAATTTTAAATTTTATAAAAAACACTATTTATTTGGTGACGGTTGGAAACAGTTGGTTCAAGATTTGGCTTTAAGAGATGGTGACGTTCTTTGGTTAAAGTATGTCAACACGTCTACTGTTGATTTTATAGTGTATGACAAGAACGGTATTCCTATATTGTTTCCACATTTACCACCAATTATTTTTCATCGATTATCAAATTTCAATATACATGGTGAACATACCGTGGAGTCTTCATATTGTGAATCAGTAGTTGGTTATTCTCACAATCCCGTTATACATCATGGTGATAATAATGAGGCTGAAAACTCTAATTGTTATTTAGAGTTCCATAAGAAGATTGAATATCGTATGGTAATAAATTTTATACGTTTGTAATATATTTTTGTTATAAGTCTGTTCATTTAAATTTAAATTAACCATATTAACTTTCTAATTTATTTTGTTTTTAATATTTTAGCGACCACCTGCTGAAGTTGGTAGACTGGCGAATCTGAAAAGAACCCGCTTAATTAAGTTCAGGAGTTTGTTAGGCAATGAAACCATCTTTAAAGTTAAAAAACGGAGGACAAAAAGAGAAGGGTCGCTTTACGTTAATTGGATGGAAGGATTACGTGATTAACAATCAATTATGTTTTGGCAAGACTTTAGTTATTCGTTATTATAAGAATGATGTTGCTTTTGTTGTTCTTAAAGTTATTTAGTTGTGATGTTTTTTTTTCGTATTTATTTTTATTAATTTCGACTTTATTAAAATTTTAATGTAAGAACCATTATCTTTATTTATTTTGTTTGCTTTAGTGATAATCTGTTTATGTATTGTTTTTTATTTCATTCATTCATGTTTATAACAAATATATTTTAACATAACCATAATTATGATAAACAAAATCTTTGTATAATCATAACCTATGTAAATCTAAAATTTATGTTATTCATATTTTTTTTTTAAATCTGGTCAAAATATATTAATATTAAACTATTGACTTACATTAAGCTTTATTAAGATTTTCTAAAGATATTCATTATTGAAATTTATATCATATTCCCTAATTTAAGATTCTTTCCATTTTATTACATTAATGGCATTTTAATTCAGTTTTAGTTTATATTATACATTACTTAAATACTGTTTCATTTTTCCTATATTAACCATTTTCCATGATTTGTCAAGATATTTTCCACCATTTTTTTCCATTATTTGTATAATCATGTCTTCATCTTCTAAGAAACGTAAAAATGTTCTCTCCACTTCAAAGAGCAAAACAACGATCCAACTGGTATTTCAGTCTTTGTTCATATTTCTTTCAACTCAGTCGATTATTTCTTCAATTATACGGTATTCTTTATGTTTTATGTAGGTAATATTCCAAGAGACCCATTGTCTAATGTTTCCAACACAACCCAGTCAAATAATGTTCAATATGTTCATTCGAATCCACCTATCACGGGTTTTTTTAATGGATACTCATGTCCAGTATATCATTCCAATCAATACGGTAAAATCTCTAGGCATCAACCTTTTAATATTAATTTTAACAATATTTAATTTGGTTGTTTTGTAATATTAATATTTTCATTTACTTTGAATTAATCTATTTTCGTATCCTATGTTTGTTGAAATAAAAGTCAACCTCAAATCGGCCATTTAGGTAACGTTTTAAGCAATACACCAGTTAGTATGTCTCAAAATTACACATCAAATAACTATTCATCAAAACACGATTCAAGTAAGTTTTATATATATTATATTTACAATATATTTGTAAATTTATCTATACTACATTATTGGACTTATTATAAACGCAGATTCAAACATTAGAACCCGTACACAATATGAAGTTCAAAGGAGTTGTGTTACTACAATTCACAAAGGGAAGAAAAACTTTTCTCTGTCAACTCTACCTAGCGTAAACAATAATTCCCCAAACTACCAACGTTCGTTTCTCTTTTTGTCATTCATAAGTATTCTAATTCTCTAGCTACTGTTATTTTCATTATTCATTTTTCATTATATTTATATTATAAATATATTTCCAGATGATAATTCTACGTAACTTGGTAGTTTTTATTCTTCAAATCGAAAACAAAGAAAGCAAATTGTAGATGCTAAACGTGATAAATTAAAGCACTCTTTAAACCAAGCTTCTCAAACAATGCCGTCTTCTTCAAGTAAAATCTTTTTCCTTTTAGTCATACATTTGTAATATTAATCTATTTTTTGTTTTATTAGTTATAAAATATTGTTTTTAACAGGTTGTGTTATTTCCTCAAACATCATCCCTAATACAACATCAAATTTGAGCAGTTCTGTTTCTAACTACATAAACTCTAGAAGTACGTCATCAAAAAGGCGTGTTGGAAGACCAAAGAAAACAACCAATACTACTCCTATACCTATGCAGCAGTTAAACGATTTTGAGTTTGTTGTTAATGTTTTTAAAGGCATATCAACAGGTTATTATTTAATACATTATATAATTTTACATTAAATATTACAAATATTGGTCTTAAACTTATATGTCTCATTTATTGTATAGATTACGTTGATCATGGTGATCAAAGTTTCAAATGTGAGTCTTGCAACACGTGCTTGTGGGAAGTTAAATCTAGGAAAGGAAAAAAAACTGCCGATACAACGTTCTCTTAATGTTGTCGCAATGGAAATGTTAAACTTCCTAATTTAAAGCAACCTCGTGAAAGTTATGTAAAGTTGTTTCGTGGCGAAGATCCTATAAGCAAGTATTTTTTGAAAAATATTAGATGATTCAATTCTATGTTCTCCTTTACATCAATGGGTGGAAAAATTGACAATTCCATTAATAGAGGAAACGCTCCTTACACGTTTAGACTTGGCGGAGAAAACTACCATTCTATAGGAAGTATTCTTCCATTAAATAACAAACCTCAGTTTGCTCAACTATACATTTATGATACGGAGAACGAAATATCAAACCGACAACGAGTATTTAGGTAAGGCTTACTTTTAAACATTATATGTTTCTCATTTTTCAAACAATTACTGTTTTATCATATATATCATTTATATTAATGTTAATTTTTATTTGTTTGTCTTACAGTGAATCATCTTCAGATGCCAACAATTACGAAAATTATATTATTAATTATCTCAAGGAAATGTTAGACTCACAAAATCCATTGGTTCAGGCATATCGTATGGTACGTGATACTTTTAAAGAAAATCCTCATATTGATTTGAAGCTCCGCATTGTTGGAACAAGGAAATACGATGGTAGGACTTATAACTTACCAACTGCCTCTGAGGTTGCCGCTCTTATCGTTGGAGATTTTGGTGGCGCAATGGACAAGAGAGATATTATAATTAACTCCAGGTCTGGTGGTCTTCGACGAATTAGTGAACTTCATCCTTCTTATAGTCCTCTACAATTTCCTTTGCTTTATCCTTTTGGTGAGGATGGTTATAAAGTAGACATTCCTCACAGGAATGTCGATCCTTCGTCTACGGCTGCCCGTAAGAAGTGCACTATGCGAGAGTTCTTTGCATATAGGTTACAAGATAGGCCGAACCAATTCTCACTACCCTTAAATGGACGAAGGCTTTTTCAGCAGCTTTTGGTTGACGAATATACCATGGTTGAGAGTCAAAAGTTGCATTTTATACGTGGAAAACATAGTGAACTTAGGTCTGACACCTATGAAAGCCTTCGAAACCTTAAGACGACAGGAAATTCAGATGCTTCAACATCTGGGCAGCGTGTAATTCTTCCGTCATCTTTTACTGGTGGAAGTAGATATATGATGCAAAATTACTTGGACGCTATGTGTCTTTGTAGATGGTACGGTTATCCGGATTTTTTCTTAACCATTACGTGCAATCCAGGTTGGCCAGAAGTAAAACGTTTTTTAAAGGATACCAATTTAAATTCTGAAGACAGGCCAGATATACGATGTCGGATTTTCAAAATGAAGCTTGATTCAATGATTAAGTTGTTGAAGGATAAGACTTTGTTTGGAAAAATCAAAGCAGGTTCGGTTCCCTATTTAATATTTTTTTAATATTTTGTTTACCGTTTGTTAAATATATTTATTTTATTTAATTTTTGATAATTTATTTGTTTGATTACAAATACAGCTGTTTACACAACTGAGTTTCAGAAACGTGGTCTGCCTCATGCCCATATTTGCCTATGCATTGCTCCAGAGAATAAAATTCACAATCCGTCCCATATAGATAAATTTATTTCAAGTGAAATTCATGATAAGGTCACTAAACCAGACCTATACCAGCTTGTGTCAGATCATATGCTTCATGGTCCTTGTGATGAGGCTAATCCCATCTGTAGCTGCATGATTGATAGAGAATGTTCAAAAAGTTTCCCAAAACGATTTCAAAATGAGACAAGTATAGATTCCAACGGTTTTCCGCTTTATAAAAGAAGAGACACCGGGCGTTACGTCGTCAAGAAAGGTATAAATCTAGATAACAGAAGTGTTGTGCCTTACAACAAAATTCTTTTACGAAAGTATCAAGCCCATATAAATGTCGAGTGGTGCAATCAAGAAGGATCAATCAAGTATTTGTTTAAATATATAAATAAGGGTCCAGATCGAGCTACAATTTCCCTTGTCCAAAATAACACCGCCGAGAATGAAGATCCTCAAGTAGATGAGATTAAAGCTTTTTAAGATTGTAGATATCTTTCTGCATGTGAGGCTGCTTGGAGGATATTTGCTTTTGATGTTCATTACAGGGTCCCGACTGTTACGAGACTTCCTTTTCATTTACCTGGTCAACAACAGGTAATTTATGGCCCTGAGGAAGATATTGAAGATGTTCTTACCAAGACTTTCAATTCAGTTTCAATGTTTACTAGTTGGATGGAAGCAAATAGAAACTACGAGCATGCAAGGAGGCTATCATATGCTGAGTTTCCAACACAGTTTGTATGGAAAAAAACATCACCACCAAAATGGGTAGAAAGGCAAAGTGGATTTGCTATTGGTAGAATTCATGCCGTTCCCGCATCATTTGACGAGGCATACTACTTAAGAATACTTTTAAACAAGGTTAAAGGACCGAAATGTTTTGAAGATATTCGAACAGTAGATGGTATTGTTTGTGATTCTTTTAGAGATGCATGTTATAGAAGAGGGCTTTTAGACGATGATAAGGAGTACATAGAAGCAATTGAGGAAGCAAGCCATACCGCAAACGGATATTATTTAAGAAATCTGTTTGCAACAATGCTTATAACATCGTCCTTATCAAGACCTGATTACGTCTGGGATAATACATGGCAATTTTTAGTCGACGGGATTCTTTATCATCAACAAAAGAAACACAAGAATCCAGGTTAGTGTTGTTATATGTGTGAACTTGTCTTTTTTTAGTTTGGTTTAAGGTAGATTTTTTTTCCAGTTTTGTCTCTTAGTGACGATCAATTGAAGAACTTGGCATTACTTCAGATTGAGGATTTTTTGGTATCCAACAATTCATCTCTACGTAGGTTTTCACACATGCCTTTTCCAGATCAGGAATCTGTTTCCACGTCAATGAATCCTCTTATGATGGAAGAATTATCTTATGATAAGGATTCTTTGTCAAATGATTTTAAGCTTTTGTACACATCTCTAACTGATGAACAAAAAAGCGTTTACAACGAAATATTCAACTCCGTGAAACGTAAAAAAGGTGGTGTTTTTTTCGTGTATGGTTACGGCGGTACCGGCAAAACATTCTTATGGAAAACCTTATCTGCCTCAATTCGGTCAAAGGGAGAAATTGTTCTTAATGTTGCTTCAAGTGGAATAGCATCTTTGTTATTAGAAGGCGGTAGAACGGCTCATTCCAGATTCCTTATTCCAATCAATCTTACCGAGGACTCCCAATGTCAGGTAACTATTATAAATTTTATTAAGTCTAGATTATTTCACATTTAAATGTATGTTTTTAAATTATTTTAATGAATATAATGTTGACATATTCAACATTTTCAGGTTAAGGGTAATACATATGTTTCTGAGTTATTGAAAAAAACATCATTAATAATTTGGGATGAAGCTCCCATGATTCATAAACCATGCATTCGAAGCATTGGACAGAACCCTAAAAGATGTTATGAACGTTGATTTGGGCAACACTTCTGGATCATTGTTTGGAGGTAAGGTAGTTGTTCTTGGTGGTGATTTCAGACAGATTTTATTTGTTGCACAGAATGGAACAAGAAATGATTGTGTGAACGCCACAATTAGTTCTTCTTACATATGGTCAAATTGTAAGGTTTTGAAATTAACTAAGAACATGAGGTTGACCGTTGGTTCTCAAATGTCAAATACTTTAGAGATTAAACAATTTGCTGATTGGTTGTTGGATATTGGTCAAGGTAATCTTGGTGGTCCTAATGATGGTGAAGCAACTATAACAATTCCAGAGGATCTTCTAATAAAAGATTCCCTTGATCCTATGTCTGATTTGATAGACTTGTTTATTCCTCTATGTTACATAGGTTTAATGATCTTACCTACTTTCAAGAGCGGGCTTTGCTTGCTCCCTTAAATGATGTTGTTCAAGAGATTAATGATCGTATTTTAGCGTATTTTCCTTGTCAAGAAATGGAGTACTTAAGTTCAGATAGCATCGACGAGGTCGAAAGTGTATCTGAGGATTTTGATCCCACATTGTACTCTCCTGATTTTTTGAATGGTATAAAGATGTCCGGAATGCCAAACCATCGTTTGTTACTTAAGGTTGGAGTTCCTATTATGTTACTACGGAATATAAATCAGAAAAAAGGGTTGTGCAATGGAACTCGACTACAAGTTGTTAGTTTGGGTAAATGCGTCATAGAAGCTAAGGTTGTTTCTGGTACTAATATTGGATTTCGTACTTAGCAGAATAAGTCTTACACCGTCTGATAAGAAGCTTCCATTCAAGTTAAAAACGAGACAGTTTCCTATATCAGTTTGTTTTGCAATGACTATTAATAAAAGTCAAGGACAATCTTTATCGCGTGTTGGATTGTATTTAAAAGACCCGGTTTTTACCCATGGCCAGCTTTATGTTGCTTTGTCTAGAGTGAAGACTCGCGAAGGTATTAAGATTGTTTTATTAGATAAGGAATCCAAATTGATTAGTAAAACCAAAAATGTTGTGTATAAGGAAATATTTGGAAACCTTGTATGAGTTTTTACATTTCATTTTCGTTTATGTTTGAAATCTTGTAATCACCTTTAACTTTTTTTTATAAAATGATTGTTTTATTTTATTTTGTTTAACTATGGTTATATGTTTGTTTATTAATTATCCCTTTACTATTCTTATTTTTTATGTATCTTTTTTATCTTGTATTTATAGTATAAATTATTAAATATGTATGTTTTTAATTATAAGTTATTTGATATATATTGTATATCTATTTCCCAGATTCAAAAAAGAAAAAAAATATAGGTATAATGTTTACAAACAGTCTAAAAGTATAGGCTTAACAATTAGTTCTATGGATTCAATAACCGCCATTATTTTTGATTAATTTATACGATTTTTAAAGATGAACAATCACATCCTAATTTCTTCAATCAGACAATCAAACACAATCAGTTTTTTATTTTCGTCCACAATGTCGACAATTGTTAACTGGAAGTTTTGCTCCGATAACAACAGATATGAGTTCCTTATCAGTGATCTCTCGGTAATTCACAAGTATAACATCTACTCTGTTATGTCTTTTGATATTCTCAAGAAATATCAAATATACGTAGCCGGGAATCGAAAAGTTGTTCTATCTGATGAAGAGAACTCACTGATGAATGCTATACGAGAGGATATTGTACAACATGATCAACAGGTTCTTCCGGTTGTCAATGTGAGTCAATGGTTTTTTTATCCTTTTCAGAATTTGGTTGTTATAAAGTATGTGAATGGGCAACAGAAGACTGTGAAGCCAAAATCAATATTGCAATCAAATGATCTTTATCTTTTAAGAGATTTGGATCAGTTGAAGCTTTCGAATGAGAGAAAACACATGGCACATTTTGATTTGGAAGAGGAGGTCGGTGAGAAGGTTAAATGGCTTTTAGAGTGTCAAAACTATGAATCCGATTTTGATGATCTTCATAGTTCTTTTGAATCTGATGTTGAAGTTTAAAGTAACAGTTATTCAATAATTTGTTTATTTACTTAATTAGTTTAATTCTTTAGTTTATTGATTGCAATGTTTGTTTGTTTATGTTATTACATTAATTTATAAAAACGTACAATAAACTGGTAAAATCGTTTTTTTGGTGTCGTAGGTTGTGATGGCAGTTTGGTTTTTTGTTTGGATTGTTGATGAAGCTGATGGTTGGTAAGTTTACCTCACATGTGTATATCTTCTTTTGTTTTAGAGTTTATGGTTAGTATGATTCTTTCAATAATATGACAGTTTCAAAAGTCTTTAATTTTTTATAAACAGTTGTATTCATTTTGTTATTTATATAAACTTGTGTTACATATAAACATTTTGTGTGTGTTACAACAAAAGTATTTACATATTTATGTTTACATAAAGTCTTTATGATATATGTTAGTAATATTTGAGTTAAATAGTTAATTGACTTCCATGTTTTGTTTTTCTTTTTCAGGTTTTAGGTACTGATGATTTTGTTTGAGGTTGCAAATTTTGACTATCATGTTTTTGTAGCAACGTTAACATCTAATTAGTTGTAATGACTTTTATTATAAACTTAAGTTTGTGTAATTATTAACTGTTTATGTAGACTATCTTATTATCTATATCTCCAATATAGATAAATATTATATCTTTTGGGTTCTAAATTTGATTTTATATTATGGTTGTTTATATATATATATATATATATATATATATATATATTATGATATTGTATGGTAGTTTTAGATACATTTTGTTACATATCTAATGTCAACCCGTGTGTAACACGGGTACTATCCTAGTTATTAAATAAATTAGAGGTCTAGTTTAATTGTGATTCCTAGTTTGAGTAGGATTAGAATTGTGGGTGTTATATAAACCCATCAAAAGGTTTATTTCTAGTAGTGTAGAGAGAGTAGAGAGGGTAGAAAATATTTTGTTCGTGTTTCTTATTAATGAAAAGAGCCGCATAAACGTTTTATGCAAAATCGTGTTTGGTGTTCTTGATTCACTTGTCTAAGGTTTAACATATTTTAGTTAAAAAAACATGCAAGGATGATGATGAAGTCACACTGACTTCAACTTCTACAGCAAAAGCAAACATAACACACAATGAAACCAAAAAGCTGATCAAATGCTGAAATCTTTTATAAAAAATTTTAGCTAGCCATTGGATGATTATATACATACTCAATTGCAAGTGCACAAGAGTCAATCTTATCAGCTTCTTTGTCTGGAATCTCCAATTTAAACTCCTCTTCAATGGCCATTGTTATCTCCACATTGTCTAAGCAGTCCAACCCCAAGTCCTTCTGGAAATGAACTTCAGGAGTCACCTGCACGCGTTTCGATTGAACAATTTCACCACCAATTCATAGATGCTTTATCATAGAAATCATCATTTATATGAAAGTTTACTTTATGTTGTGTGCCCTCTCAACTTCATTTGATCTTAATAACCTGAATATAAAACCGTAGGGGACTTATTTTACAGAAGATGGACAGACTAACACAAATAGGCGAACTTATAATAAAAATTTGGCAGGTTTTGTGTACAAATAGACCTGTAAACTAACCAAACCGAACCGAACCGAACACTTAATCGGACATATATTTGTGTTCACGTCCGTACGTTTAAAAAATGAGCATGTTTGTGTTCGTTTATGTTCATTTGTTTAAAATCAAACAAATACATATGAACAAACGTAAATGAACACAAACACAAATGAAGATACTTAAATGAACACACGTGAACAAATAAAAAACCAAATGACTCATCCATATAATATTTAATTATTTTCTATTAACATATAAACAAAAATAAACATACGGACATAAACGAACATAAATGTATGTTCACGGACATTAATGACCGAACAAAACACGTGTTCATGTTCGTTTGTTTATTAATACACGGACATAAACGAACTTCCCATCGAACGGTTCACGAACAGTTCACGAACAGTTCACTGAACGTTCGTTTGTTTACATGCCTATGTACAATCCATAGACGAGATGATTCAGAGAATAAGTGTAAATAGCAGCAATATAATACAAATAGCATGAAATTTTGAAACAAGATTTTCCTATTTGTCCACACCTTGTATCAGACATACTTTTGTGCAAGAAAAATAAAAGAATTATATAAAGAGTAAAACTAAAAAACTGAAATTATGACAGACATGGGATCTCACAAATCACAATTACCAGATCAGATATCAACAAAATAAAAGTGGTCAAATAAAGACTCTTATATGTTAAACTTTAAGGCAAGTGAATTAAGAACACGAACACGAGGATTTTATCAGCACACGATCGACTCTTTTATTAAGAAAACGACAAACGAGAAAAACTTAATAATTAACTAATACATTGAGCCTATGGTATATATATACCCACGATTCCTAATCCTATACTAAATCAAATACATAATTTAAATCTAAAACAAATAGGATTAAATAAAATAAGACTAACTTATTTTATAATAATAAACTAATTATTATATTAAATATTCTCCAAGATCCTAGGAGCCTTTAATCTGGTTTGGTGTTGGACACATTTAACACTCCCTATCAACACCAAACTTCTTATAACCGTGACACACACGAAACACCTCGACTCGAAACAACCCCGTGACTCAACGCAATAGGTCACGTCTTCTGGCTTCGGCTCATGTGTTCAATTCTAACACTCCCTCTAGATTCATACTTGTTCATCCAAGGTCTTTCACAACCCGCAACACTCGTATATCTTTGGACTTGATTCTTGAACTCGTCGCACGCCTTCACACGAAGTTGCATCTTGGTTCGTTACTCCTTAATCTACACAAGATCTAGGACATCATTCAACTTACATCCAAACAGTAACTCTGCACAATCAAACCCGTTTGTTTCTTCTTCTTGGACTAACAAGAATAGATTACTTTGGCTCCAAGCAATCTCCACCAACATGTTTATGTTGACATATAATACCATTTTCTTCATACTGGTCTTCTATAAACACAAAGTCCTACATGCATGTTGATTTAGTCTTGATATTACAACTGTAACTACCAATCGTGATCTCACATATATGGTCCTTATTGACAGCCCAAAACTGCTACTATTTGCTGCCGCATGACCACCAATTTCAACCCCCATGCGGTATCCAAACACCTCGAATCGTTGCAGCTTCGGTCATGAAACCAGACCCGAACACATCTGATGTTGTTGTCTCGTTTAGACAGCCTGGCAACGCTACCACTTGGGACTGTTGGGTCATCGATCCAACCCACTAAACTACCCGACACACGGAGATTTAACCATATCGACACACGATCATGGCACAACATCATTGCTCGACACGAGGAGATTTAACCATACCGACACACGATCATGGCACAACATCATTGCTCGACACACGGAGATTTAACCATCCTGACGCACGGTGATGCCACATCATCACTGAAACCTTCAACGTGACGAACACCAAAACAAAGTTGACACACAACCTCGTTGTACTCCGTTATATCGGCATACGTAAACCAACTTGGAACTCCCTCTCATCACATGTTCGCCACTGAACCTCTGTGAACCGGTTAAACAACCAACCCATTTGCTTCTTAATTTTGTTCTCAAAGTCGTACGCAAACATTCACGCATGTTGTCCCTATATGACAGCCCGTTTCCATTGTTACTCGAAACGCCGAAACAACCTCTGACCCGTTGTCAGCTACTACCTGAACCTGGATACGTTTGATCGAAAACTTACCAAGATCCGAACCTGGACACACCTTCTTCGATCGATTTCTTTGTTTTAAACGTACTAAAACAGTCGGCCCTCGCTTCCTTCGACTATGATCGGTTCAATCACTAACCTGACAAACAGATCACAATGCGTTCACGGTCGGAACATCAGGTCCTTCCTTCTTGATAAGAATTGTTAAACAACAAGATGTTTTCACAAGTGATAGTTGCAAATCAAACAAGGCACACACAATCGGAATCGCTTACTGCTTCTTCTTGGACACACAAGAAAGACTCCAAAATAACATGCTTTGGCATGCAGCGGTTCTGAACAAACAGAAGAATTATTTTCTTGATAAACAAGTGCTCTATGCTTAGCCACTCAATCTTAGTTAATCATCATTCAAAATTCATGAAACAATGTTGGTTCAGGATAACGTTCTTGACATGAGCCAACAAGATTGACCACCAAACATATAAATTTTTAAACAATTACCAACTTGCCTGTTGAAAACAGTTTCACCACCTTAAAACTCATACGACGCCATACTCACCCAAGACGGCACTCCCGCACGACTATGGACGACTCGAAACAGCTCACCGCCTTTGTCTACTGTTTTTGTTAATTTCCTGGTTACGACCCAAGCCTTTCTTCACACCTGCCCTCCACCGGCGGACACACCCGCCGGCGGAGGCTGCCCCGATCTTCAAACCGCTTCCCGGTACGAGCCTTAGGCTCTGATACCACTTGTTAAACTTTAAGGCAAGTGAATCAAGAACACGAACACGAGAATTTGATCAACGCACGATCGACTCTTTTATTAAGAAAACGACAAACGAGAAAAACTTAATAATTAACTAATACATTGAGCCTATGGTATATATATACCCATGATTCCTAATCCTATACTAACTCAAAAACATAATTTAAATCCAAAACAAATAGGATTAAATAAAATAAGACTAACTTATTTTATAATAATAAACTAATTATTATATTAAATATTCTCCAAGATCCTAGGAGCATTCAATCTGGTTTGGTGTTGGACACATTTAACATTATATCGAATTGGTAACTCGGATTCATTGTATCTCACAGGAAGAGTAACTGAGACACTGAGTTAGATATAGCTACCATGTCTCATTTTTCATATCACAATAGTATGACACAACACAAGTATTACTGCAAGAAGTTAACAAAAATATTGAAATCCATAATTCAGCATTAATGAAACGAGACTCTTGCAGTCGTCTAACACAGTCATGTTGCAGGGACAGATTGACGATATGAAGATCCACAAAATAAAAATACTTCGAATAATATTGCAGAACACTCTGCTTGTCACTTCTCTTAATCAGAATAATCAAATACAAAAACTCAGATCTCTAAAATGGATACTGAACAGAAACTAAGTACTCCAGATGATCATCATGAGACGACATTGACCGAACATAAGTACTCCAGTGGGCCCATACAGAACATATCCTAGGATTGTTGATCTCAAGACCGCCGCCATTTTCCCACCTTATTCTTCTTCTCAATCTCTCCGAACATAAAAACATAGTAACTAATAACCGGTTCCAAAACCCAGTTCCTAACCGGTTCCAAACCGGTTCGAACCGTTGGAGAACGGTCTAATACCCGTTTTGACTTTTTTATATCCGTTAAAATTGAAAAAGGATTTTTTCTGACGGTTTTGCCCCTCAAAGATATTAATATAAATAGGCATATGAAGCGATTATTCAAACACAAGTTCGCTTCACATTTCACAACACTCAAAAACTGAAAACCCATCTTGTGAGCGAAAATCTGCTCTTGAAACGCTATGACAACCGAAAGCGGAGAACCGTCGGTTGGCATCGGTGCAACTAAAACCACACCTTTTATTGTGAGGACGAAACCGGGTTCAAACTCTACTTTGAGAAATCATTTGTCGAAATGCGTGAAGATAGCAAAAAGCAGTTCGTTTCAAGGCGAAGCATCAACCGGAAGCAATAAAGTTTGGAATTACAATGTGAACACACTTCTGGATCAATTTTCAAAGTTCGTGATTCAACAAGGTTTGCCATTCAGCTACATTGACAACCCTCGTTTAACGAGGATGATTCAAGAAACTCTTCAACCGCTTTAGCGTCAAGTAAGTCGTATTACCCTTAGATGTAATTGTTTAAAGCTATGGAAAATGGCAAAACGTGATGTTTGGTTCGCTCCACATGGTATACCGGTATCTTACCTTTGTGTGACCGCGCATTGGGTGGATCCCAATACGTGGCAAATGATGAAACGTACGCTTGCGTTTGAATTGTTTGGATACCCGCATGACGAAGAGGATTTATTCTAAATTTGAGATGATGTGATAACAACTTTTAAATTAGAAAACAAAATTTTTTCGATCGCATTTGATAACACTTCGTACAATACAAACGTGGTTGAAAAATTAATTTTAAAATCTAAACCGGTTTGCAACGGTGTTTTTTTTTTCATAGTCGATGTGTTGCACATACTATTAATTTAGTTGTGCCAGACGGACTTGGCATTGAATCCGTTAAAGATTTAAAAACCGCTTTTAGAAATATGTTATGTGACGTTTTAAGATATAGTAAAGATAGATACGCCGATTATAGAAAATTGTGTCGCGAAAAGAATTCCACTTGTTTAGGTCCGAACTGGGACATACCTACTAGGTGGAATTCGACTTGTGACATTGAAGAAACACTAAGTGACCCCGACAGATTAAGGATAATCTTAGGGTTAAGTAGATGTTTCCCACGAGGGTTAGGTCCGGCAAAGATGGTTAGCTTAGCTACAACTGCGCGTGGACCTGCGTGTACTCCACAGATGCCTTCGTGTACTTCCCTTAGGAGGTAGTCGGCATCTTGGTCGTCAACGCATCTGAGGAGTGGGCCAAGAAAATTACGCCTGTAAAGTATGTAATCAACAAATTGATAGTTCAGTGATTTACAGCGTATCTTTCTTGCCTGTGTCTTTGACTCTGGTAGTACACCCGCTGCAAGGTAATTTATTATTGGCGTCATCCATGTTTCCGTGCCGGTTTGGATGACACAAATTTCCTTGTGCGGGACTGATGGTGCTCCCAGAAGTTCAACGCGGATGTCCTTTCCCAAGTGGGTGAAGGCTAACGATGCAAGCTTGCTTAACGATGCAAGGCTAACGATGCAAATGGGTGAAGGCTAACGATGTCCTTTCCCAAGGGCCATTGTGTCGTTCACGGCCGTGTACGTCCCGTTTATCTGGTTGGCTACTAGCATGGAATCCACGTGGGCTTCCAAGTATTTCACCCCCATCTTACGCGCAATTCTTAATCCGGCCAAGAATGCTTCGTACTCCACTTCGTTATTCGTACTTGGGAAATCCAGCAGAATAGCGTAAGTGTATTCTTCGCCTGCTGGGTTAGTTAGTTTTAACCCTGCGCCTGAACCTTCGTTGTTGGCTGCTCCATCAGTATAGAGTTGCCATACATCGTTGCTGTCTTGTGCTGGAGAGGGTTGAGCCTCTTCCTGGCACTCTTTTTCCCGCGAAGCGGGGAATTCTGCAATAAAGTCGGCCAAGACCTGGCCTTTTATGGCTGGTCTTGGCTTGTACTTTATCGCGTATTCTCCCAACTCAATTGCCCATTTGGCTAGGCGCCCTGACAACTCGGGTTTGCCTAGAACGTTTGCAAGTTTGAAGTTGGTGAGAATGGTGATTGGGTGGCCTTGGAAATATCGTCTTAGCCTGCGTGAAGCCTATACAAGCGCTAAGACTAATTTTTCCAGGGTGGAGTACCCGGTTTCCACGTCTGTTAAGACGCGGCTTACATAGTAGATGGGCATCTGGATGCCCTTTCGTTCTACTAGTAAGACCGCCCCAGTTGCTCTGTCTGTGGCGGAGAGGTAGAGAATTAATTCCTCCCCCACTTCTGGTGCTGTGAGTGTTGGGAGTTCGATCAAGCGTGACCGAATCTCTTGAAAGGCTGCTTCCGCTTCTGGTGTCCAGCGGAAGTGCATTTTCTTCAAACAATTTCTCAATGTTGACACGAATGGAAACGACCTATCCGCATGGTTTGCCAAAAAGCGGTTAAGTGCGACTAGTCGTTCATTCAGTGTCTGAGCCTGTTTGATGGTAGTAGGTGATTCCATTTTCATAATGGCTTCAACCTTTTCGGGGTTCGCTCTGAAGCCATCTTTGGTAACGATGACTCCTAAGAACTTCCCCTCTTCCATCCCAAAGGAACACTTGCTCGGGTTGAGCTTCATGTTTATCTTTCTGAGCGTGTTGAAAGTTTCTTCGATGTCTTTCAACATCGCCTCTGGCTCGAGACTTTTGATGACCAAGTCATCCATGTAAACTTCCAAGTTTCTCCCGATTTGGGCATGAAACTCTTTGTCCATCAGGCGTTGCTATGTGGATCCGGCATTCTTTAGTCCGAATGGCATCATTTGGTAACAAAATGTGCCATCGAACGTCCGAAATGCGGTTTTATCCTGATCGTCAACAGCCATGTGGATTTGATGGTACCCTTTATACGCATCAAGGAAGCATTTAAGGTGAAACGGTGCTAATGAATCTACCTTAAGGTCAATTTCGGGTAACGGGTAACAATCCTTGGGGCATGCTTTGTTTAGGTCTTTAAAGTCTATGCACATGCGCCATTGTTTATTTGATTTTGGTACCATGACGGGATTTGCAACCCATGTTTGATATTTACTAACGCGTACGATGCCTGCGTCAAGGAGTTCCTTGACTTGGGTTCTACACGCGTTAGCCAGCTCAGCACCCATTACGCAACGCTTTTGTATGACCGGCGCAAACGTCGGGTCACACTTGAGCTTATGCTCAGCCTTACTTCGAGGTACACCAGTCATGTCAGCTGGTGTCCACGCGAAGATGTCGGCATTTTTTTGCAACAATCGTTTGAGTAAGGTGCGTGTGGGATTAGTGATCGTTGGGCCAATGGTAACGGCCTGGTCAGGGTATTTGCCATTGAAGGCCCATTCTTCTGGCTCAGAGGTGGTTGGTTTAGCCTTTTTTGGTTTGGGTTTAGGTGAGACGGATGCGATGCATACCTGGGGAATGCCCGTGATCATAGCGACGCCCTCAGCTGTTGGCCATCCCATCATACCATGGACCGAAGACACCACGGCATTAAATCTTGCCATCCCATCTCTCCCGAAGAGAATGTCGTATGTGTGGTGTGGCTTCCTCATTACAACGAAGTCCACGTCTTCCGTGCGGGAGTACTTCCCGTTCGTGAGAGTGACGGGGAAAGATAGGATTCCCAAGTGAGTGTTTGTGCTGCCATCGAATCCTTCCATTGAGGCGTAAACTGTTTCTAGGCATTCTTTGTCTTCATCGTCTAGCTTGTCGAAGAACTACCTATACATGACCGTTGATGAAGCGCCATTATCAGCAAGGGTGCGGGAGGTGATGTAGTGCCCCAGCTGGCTTTTGATGACTATGGGGCCTTCTTTGTTGGCCCCCCCGGCACACGCGGGAAGCGCACTTCTGCTTCCTTCCACGCACTGGGCTCTGTTGTTCGCCGTTTTCTTTCTCTGATGTTGCCATGAACCATGTGAATGCTGATGTCGACGGGCTTCCGCCCATTGCCCTTGTACCGATTGTCTTTCCTCCCTCCGTTCTTGATTGACGCCACGAGGTGTGTGAGTTTCCCATCTTTGACGAATGTTTCGACGACATCCTTCAAGGATGTGCATTCCTCCGTGGTGTGGCCTTTTGTCCCGTGGAAGTCACAGGATTTGCTCTGATCAGCGTTGTGACGCTGTCGGATTATTGGAGCCTTTGGCCATGGGAGCTTGTTGGTGGCAAATATCTCGGTGACGCCTTTGGTGAGTGGCGTCCATCTAGGATTCCGGTTCGACGACTGCATGTTGTCCCTTCCGCCTAAGAGAGGGCGAGAGCTGGATGAGGTGTCAAAGTTTACCCTTGACTGCCAAATACCAAGCTTCCTCTTTTTGTTTTGTCGGGCGGTACGGACGTTATTTTCTCTTGTTCTCTGGGTGTAGAGGTTTGTGCTCTGGGGAAGATTTCTACCCAGTTGCTTCTCCGTTTCGGCAAAGCGTTTAGCTGCCGTCATGATGGCATCCCACGTGGGTGGCATGCCGTCTTTACCTGTCAACGTGCGGATGAGCTCTGGGTACTCAGCGCCCTGGATGAAAAGCGGCGCGAACAAGATTTTCGCTAATAGTGCCCAGACTTAGCTTCTTTGAGTTGAAGCGAGTGATGAAGTCTAGCAAAGATTCGTCTTCTTCCCGGATGCAGTTGAGGATCGTCCATTGCTCTTCAGTATATTTTCTTTGTTGACTGAAGTGCTGGCTGAATTTGTGCTGGAAGTCTGCCCAATCGTAGATGTGGTGGACCGGTAGACGATCAAACCACGCTCTGGCTGCCCCGACGAGCGTCATTTGGAACATGTAACACCATGTGGGTTCCATCCAATTACTGACGGTTGCCCCCGCTATAAATCTGTTCATGTGATCGTCCGGGTCAGATATGCCATTGTAAGTGCCTATGTTGGACATCTGTTTGGCACTCTTTGGAGCGATTGCTTCCGCAATGTCCCTTGCAAACTTGGACGTTCCCGCATTCTCAACAGTTGGTCTGAAAGTTTTGGAGAAGTCACGTGGGTTTCCCCCCGTGTTTTTTGGTTTGAAAGTTTCTCCGAAATTTCTTCTCGAGTAGAAGTCTGCTTCTTTACGCTTCCCTTTCGCCTTATGACGTGGGTTTGCGTCACTGTCAGATTCTTCGCAATCTTCATCATCCACATACTCGCAATCATTGCTCATGTTGAGCTGTTGTCGAGTGCTTCCGAATTCGTCATTGGCCTGTTGGAGTGAACGTAAATGTTCGTCCAACTCGGCTTGGAATTCTTTCTGACGTGCTTCCGCCTAAGCTTTAACTTGTTCTGGTGTTTTTCGGGGAAGTCTCGTCTGTTGTTTCCCCAACTGGGTATCAATGAATCCCAGGAGAGGATTGTTTACTGCACTTGCCCCGGCTTGGGTAACCGGGGTAGTGTTCGTAACAATCGTGTATTCACCGGTGTTCCCCCCAGTAGCTGGGGTTGTGGTTACCGGAGTTTTTGGTCACTCGGTAGCTTTGGCATCGGAGTAACCTTGACCATCTTTCCAGAAGTTTGAAAAACTGAGGAAAAGAAGAATTAGTTCTAGCTTAATGCACGGATGGCGCCAATGAAGAAACACTAAGTGACCCCGACAGATTAAGGATAATCTTAGGGTTAAGTAGATGTTTCCCACGAGGGTTAGGTCCGGCAAAGATTGTTATTCTTCTCAACCTGCAAAACAGACACCGTAAGCTCGTCACTGGGAATGGGGGGTTCCTCCTTGTGACCACCCTCCGGCGTGAGAATCAGACTAGGTTGCTCTGAATATAAGTGTATATAGAGAGAAATAGCTAGAGAGAAGATGATGATACCGTTCCAAGGTGTTGGAGTATTTATAGCCGAAGGTAGGTTTCCAAGCAGGTACGGCCAGCTGTATATAATATTCCTTTTCCACCAACTATGGGCTACGTTCGTGCCACGATAGGAGTTGGTGGGTAGGCAGCGGCTGATAGTGACATTTTGTACTGGAGCGTGCTCCTCCTCGTACTATTGTCAGTGAGCTGTCACCCTGTGATTGGTTCATGGGTTGCTTTTGCCAGATCTTGTCTATTTGTCCATACCTTGGTAGGTATAGTACAAAAGATCTTCTAGAAGCGTACGGACTGGCTCTTTTGGGCGGGAATATTCCCGCCCTGCTCATTCCTTCTTCAGGTGACATTACTGAAATATAAGAGTTAGTGTCTTATGCGTGTAGCCTTACTGTTAGTGCGGGTAGCCTTCCTTCTTGGCTTGTACCCACAGCTGCGGGAACAGGCAGGGTACTGTACCAAGGGAGGCTTTCATGCGGGGACAGCTGGCTTACTGCATGTAAGGTCTTCATCTCTCTGAGCATGGTGGGTCCTGCGGATCCAGTTGGTCTTTGCGCAGACGTACCTCTTCAAGGTGAGTCTTGCGGGTCCAACTAGGCTTTGCGGGAACCTACCTCTTCATACATGTTTGAAAGCGCTTTACGACAAAGATCAACATTAGAATTGTTTCACGATAATCTTGTGGCGCGTGGTGAGGCTATATCCTTTGGAGGAGAGGGTTGGGCAAATGTTAAAGAAATAAACGAATTGCTTGATACTTTCAAAACCGCAATGACAAAATTATCGGGGGTTTATTATCCCACGAGCTCTTTTGTACTTCAAGAACTATTTTTCATGTGTAACCAATTACGCGATTTTGAAAATAAAAATGACATGTGTACGGAAATGATAAGACCGATGAAAGCGAAATTAAAACAATGTTTTAGTCAACTGCCTTCCGTTTTTACTTGTGCCGCCGCATTGAACCCGTACCTAAATGTTTCCGGTGTTGAAGTTGTAATTGATAAAATAGCTTCTGAATTGGGTTTGAATGATGATGAAATGTATGTTGCAAGAAATACAAAACAACAGTTTAACCAATGTTTTCAAAATATGTTTGATAGTTATCAAGCAAAATATGTTTCCACAACACACATGGCATCAGGATCAAGTGACGGCTTAAGCGCGGATCCGATGCTTAGTTTTTATAACAAGTTGCGAAACGAAAATATTAAACGGGGGTGCACCTCATATAGCGAGCTAGAGAGCTATCGTGGGACGGATTATTTATCCACTATGAGTTCCGATGAGGTTAAAGCTTTTGATATTTTGGCTTGGTGGAAAGGAAAGGAATCCCAGTTTCCGATCCTAGCTACTATGGCCCGTGATTTACTAACTGTCCAAGCTTCTACAATAGCTTTGGAATCTGCGTTTTCTGTTAATGGCAGGGTTTTATCACTTAGAAGAACACGAATCAGTCCAATGGCGGTGGAAACGTGCATTTGTTTGAAGGATCATTTGGATGCGGTGGAACGGATACAAAATATACACGAGGAGGAAGATGAAGACGACGACGAAGATGAAGACGACGAGGGAGACTTGAGTATCAATTAACATATGAATTGTATTTCTTGCCCACTAACTCTTAAACCATGATGTTATGTGGTTTAATTGTTTATGATGCAATTTTTACCTCAAGTTTGTGTTGAATGTCTGTTGCAAAATTTTGACAAATAATCAAATATTTACTCTTGCAGTAGATCTACAACATCAACAGTCTACCAAAAGTACTTTGATACAATAAAAAGCAGTGTGTTCATAAAGTTTATAAAGTCTCCGCTTTTAGCTTCATATAAACACAGAAAGTGTCCAATTTAATTCACCTTGTATTGCCTTAATTGCATTATTGCCTGATTTTAAACTCTCAAATACAGCTTTCTGCTTGCTAAATACTGGGTACAGTTTAAGTTACTGTTTTATTGCAGATATGGAAATATAAATAATAAGTGCTTACTTGCTGCTCAACATTAACAAGCCATGCATCAACTTGTTTCGATAAATCTTCTTGCACACTTTCTTCTTCTTTAGTGCTGTAACAAGGCCCGTTCTTTCTTCTTTTCACGAAGCAAATCTTTTGCAGCTTGTTTTTCAGCTTCGATTACTTTATTATTCTAAAATAGAAACTGTTTCATTACATTTGACTTTCATTACATAAGGCAGATGATAACCAATTATAATTTGTAGAAGTTGAAAAGCTAGAACTTTATCAAGAATGTATCAATGTTGATTCGTTTTTATTATCGGGCGCGGAGCACATTAACTAGAAATATCTCAGGTTGGTTAAACTCTTCTCATACCCTATCCAGGGTTCACAAAAGACCGTTCTCACTGTTTGAATAAACAATTGGATCAAACCAAAAATATTTGAAAAACACGCAGAGTTGAATAACATATTGCAGCTCTTAAGTCGACAGATAAAACTGAATACATAACCCTCTATTATACTAACTTACTAAGGGACAATTGCGTATATCATCCTTGTAAAATTTATTCATAGCATATTACCAAAACTGCATATATCCATCCCCTTCTTTAATACGCTTTTGCTAAATATCCAATAACCAACCAATTTGGTGTAAAAATATGGTGAAGTGGGCTGGGTACCCTTTGATTAATAATAATAAAATTTATTAGCAAAACATAAAAAAACCAACAAAGTTTTTGTAAAAAGACAGAAAAAAAACCAACTTAAAAATTGAGTAAATATAAATATTTTGGAAATTTTAAAGTTTTAATCAAAAAGCAAGGGTGTGAATTGAAGTTCATATTCATAAGTTACTAGAAGATGGGAGCTTACAAGGTATAAACTCTGAACACATTAGTAAAAGTTCACAAGTCTGTTACATTGATCAGCATATGAACGATCAAAGTAGAAATTTTTAAGGAAAATACTTTTATCAAAAATAAATATTTTTCGGTTCGGTTAAAGTTGGTTAACAAAGATATCTTAATCGTAACCATATGTAACTGATCAGTTTGGTTGGTTTTTGGTTATTTTTTCGACAAACGGTTAGGTTATTGGTTATGGTTCGGTTTTAGCTCAACCAACAGCTATATCACGCACTAAATTGATGACAAGATAAAGGTATTCCTAATCCGGATGATGTACTATGAACAGTGAATGACATTAAGGCTAAACCATATATAAACCATTGTCTATTAATTCATATTTATACATCTCAACAACCAAACAGATATTCATTCATTATCTTGCAAGTACTCTTATACTTACTGATTCTCAGTAGTCATCCCAGTGACATTGGTTTCAAGTGAAACATAAATAGCATTACAGCTAAAAATTAATACTACAGTGCTATTCAGCTATGTTATAATTTTCTACACAAACTATTTGGAACAAGACAACATGATAAAGATGAACAAGTATGCAAGCATTGAACCTAAGTTATGATTATTGGTTTTTAAAAAGCAAAATTCTTTCTTATTTTTGTTTTTTGAAAGAGTTAAAAAGTTGTTTTCTAGAAGCCAGGCTTTTCAAATGGTTTTTTGAAAAAAACCAATAAGTCAATAAGCTGTTTTGAAACTCAATCTCAAATATACTCTTAGGTATAGCATACAGTACCTGAATGTATTGGTTCGGTACAGGTATTTTGATACAGTCAGCTCTGATATTTTTGTACTCTTTTTTTCCTAATCTTCATTGATCGTGTATAAATATTCATTCATAACCAAAGGTAATCAAGAAATCAAAAATCGTATCAGTCTCATACATAATCAAGAAACTATGATACCAAAACAAAAATGTCTCAAAAACCGTATCAATGTTATTGGAAAACAAGAAAGAAAGGTATGGCTACGGGCATGGTTGTAAAATTCCGACTATTCGTCAATTAACCGCTCTCTACCGCCCGACTAGGGATTAAAGTTGTTTAAAAAGCTCGCATATCAATTTACAAGATTATAAGATATATAACAATAAAACTTTAATAACTAACATAATATATTTTAACAATAAAGATTAAAAAATATACTTTAAATATGAAATTAAATAATAGCTACTATACCATAAAATCATAAACTATTGAAATAATATTTACTTTTTCTTAAAACGTCAATTTCAAATACCTAACGTGCTAATTCATGTCAAAAATCCAAATAGACTCACACAACAACATATCATGGAACGGACCTAACTCATCCAACAAAATGTCATGATTACACATATTAACAATATGACCCAATATCATCTAAAATATTCTCATTCCTATAATCCTTACTATTTTAATATCAACCTAGAATGATAAATTAATGGCAAATAGTTGAGATTTTTTAGTTATTGATATATTGATACAAAACCTTGGACTTCGTCTTTCTTAGATATATTTGTAGTAATATCACCTTTTGTTAGCATGTATTAATGTTGTTCAAAACAAACAATTTCTTCATCTTGACAATCTTCAATGACACTTCTGTCTCCTTCAATTGCACACATTTTCTCCCACATCATCATTGACATTTGAAATAATCTTTGACTTTTAACCTAATCGATTTGGGTTAGATTACATGACTAGGATGCGTACCGTTCGGTTTGGTATTCTCTCATAACCTAACCATAATCAAAAGTTTCGGGGAACTGAAAATGTATAACTAACTAGTTCAATTAATTTTGGTTTTTCAGTTATAGGTTAAATGTACATAGTGGTTTCATAAATGATAGATTCATTTTTAAGCTTGTCTTAATTGAAGCATGTTTAATCTAGTTTTGTACTTGGTCTAAAAGAGAGACTAGTGAAGTTTGTGTATATATTGTTTGATTTTATGAACTATACAAAAAAATAAACATTCCAACAAAAGCACGACATATCAGTTTATAAAACAAACTACAATCGAAACCAAACCATGCAACACTTAGTTGTTTGGTTATGAAACAAGTTATAATCAAGACCAAACCATAATTAAAGTTCGTTTTTCTTTGTTTTTTTATTTTTTCAACTCACTATTAAGTTAGTGTGAGAAGCTCTACTTTTATTAGAAATTAATATGTTAAATATATTATAATATTATTATTCATAAATAATAATTATAATGTAATAATATATTAATAGAAAATGAGTTTAGAAGTAAGTATTTTCAATATAATATTATAGACAACTTTAACTCACTTTTATAGTTTATATTATGTGACTAATCTAAATAAGACAAAATTTCAATTGGCTAATCAAATTGTCATCTTCTGTAAAAGCTATGCACGTTGTCTTGTACCTCTTGTTTCGTGCATCTTTTTTGCTACGTTGATTTATTTTCGTATTTTATTAGATCTTTATATCTTTTAAGTGTTTTCTTTTTCCAAATCATTGATTTTTATATCAGTTAGTTTAGAGGGGAAAAGCTTAAGAGATTTTTAACATGAATATTTATTTCAAAAGTCTGTTGCCTGTATTATTAATCATTTTATGGGTAACTTACATGAAAATATATAATTAAATTTACCTAAATTTCCAATCTATATGATAAATAAGTGATGGTAAGGAAGTTGTACATTGTAACAAAAGTCAACAAATCATAGTATATGGGCAACAACTTACTATGTGTTTCATGTAACCAGATTATTTTTAGGTTTTACGGAATACTTGTTTTGTAAATACATTTGTTACATATACATATAGTAACCGTTTACAATAAAAAAAAAGGTCAGCAAATCATAGTTGATTAATTGCTTACCGAGAGCCAAGCATCATAATTTCGACAACCGTCTCACACTATCACTGCCACCCACCATCCCTTATAGTGAACACCTCAATGCCATGAAGGTATGAGTGAGATGTTTGTGCCGGTAAAAATAAAAATTAAAACACTACAAAAGTTAACCATGGTGCGAGGGAAGGACCTCAGGCGCTTGTGAACAATGCTTGTCCCATGGTTTTAGAGAGTATTATTGGATACATGATTACATGTTATTTATTTACACAATAACTAAAAGTATTACTAATATGGCCCGTGTATACAAGATTACAAGCAGTAAATATTTAATTAACGAGTAATAAGTCAAAAGAGTGTGACATTTGTGAATTGTGAGACAACTAATATACCTTATAATCTTATATCCCTTATTTTCTCATTTTGTTTTAAAATTCCTCTCCCTTCAATTATATAGCAACTTCAGTAATTTGAAAACCAAACCATGCTTAAGCATGATCGACTAATTTACTAGAAACTATTGTGTCAACGGTTAGGTTACTGGTTAATGGACCCCACACAAAATCAAACTAAAAAGGCATAATAAAAAATTAAAAATTGTGGATGCTTACCTTGTCTTTTAATTTGCGCGGGTGTAGTGTTCACACCATGCATAATACTGTTCTGGTTGTGGAGGGGAAAACTAGCTCAAAACAAGGGGAATACCTTAGTTTTGGGTTGGTTAATTATAGAGATGAGATTTATTTTTTCCCGAATACACGTGTATATGTATACGTTCAATACTCGTACATGTATCCGTACATGTCTATTAGGTACGGTACGGATATGAGTACCCAAATTTACTGATTATAGGTACGAGTACTTTCATGTACAAGTACGGCTTTTACGAGTACTGGTACCGGTACCCGTTTAAAATATGTAGGGACTTTTATTAGGTTTCCAACACTCATTACTTAACTTTCAAGCGAGGTTTTCAAAACATAATATATATTAGTTGAATAAGTTCATTCTCAATCTATATGTGTATATTCATATATTGTGTATTCGTATATTTTTATTTCGTGTATGTGTTGTGTATATCATAAAACAACATGTATTAATTTTCTTTCTTGTTTTTTTTATAGAAATTAAGGAAGCAATAAACAAATAAAAGAAAAGGCGAAAATGAAAAGATGATTAACGAAGATTAAACGAATGTTGACTTTCTTTGTAAAAGTTAATTTGGTTTAAACATTTTGATAAATTATGTTTGATATTTTGCATGTTTTGGTATTCATTACTTGATTTTGAATGGATTTTATACCATGGTTGATTTGTTTCATTGTTAGTTTTAGTATTATGTCTTGGTTGCAGTATTACAGTTTTGGTATTATAGATAATTGATTGTCGATACCGTACAATTACCGATACCTAGTTTAGTGGAGATTTTTTTTAAAAAAAAGAACATGGGGGTACCAAAGCGAGTACCATACCCAAAGTACATGTACTCGTACCATATAATTCGGGTACGGGTATGGATACCAAGATTTACTGATATTAGGTACGGGTACAAGTACAGGTACTACGATCATGATCTCATCCCTAACTAGTTGTGTATAAAGTAATACAACAGTGATGGAGGGAGGGTTGGGCCAATCACAATTTTCTGTCTTTTAATTTGTTTTTTTATCTATAATAAAAAAAATTAAAAAAATAATAACTTTGTAGTGACTGAAAGAGACATTTTACCACCACGTAACTTTTTAAAAATTAGTAATTACTATTACGCGTGCCTTAGACTGTGTGTTGTCGCTGAAGCTAGGCTTCGAGTTCATCCAATAATATGGTGTCATGCAGTGCTGATTTGACACTCGCTGAAGTCGCCTAAGCCTGTTGTGGTTCAGGCGAACGGTGGTTTCAGCAAATTTTATGATTTTTTTTAATTTAAAACAAGAATATATATTAAAAGATAATTTTTATAATATAGATAGAGATTATATAAATAAAAACCCAAACATATATAAAAAAACCAAAATTATATACTAGTTTTATAAAATCACAACCCAAACAATACAAATTATAATAAACATAATAATGTATTAAAAAACATAAAATAGGAAAATAAATTGACACAAGTCGAATAATATTTCAAACATTAAAAAAACCCAAGAATTAGGTAAAAAGAACCGAACTGAATCATTTCTTCTCCACTCTTACCTTTTCCATTCTTCTTCACCATTCTTATTCTCTTTCATTTTTCACATCCATGAAACCCTAATTTGTTGTATAAAATAAAGTAAAAGAAAAAAACTACCAACCACTCGTTGTGGTGTGCGCCATCTACTTGACTAGCGCCGACCACTCACCGCTCCACAACACACGGTCTTAAAAAGAATGAGTAATACTAATAACATAAAAGATTTTATTACATGCATTTATATCTTTGATGTACCTTATGGAAAATAGTCATTTCCCGTATGTTATTTTGGTATATAGTATCAGAGCATTCCTAACTCGTTCTCATCTCTATCTTTATAATTACACTATAAAACACTAAATTTTTATTAATTAAATAATATTATTTATACCTTTATCATTACAGTTTTCTCTCTTCTCTACTCACACCAATTCAACAAGTATTAAAAAATAAATAGAGACATACAAAGTTTCCCCAAATTTACAAAAATCACAACATTTTCTCTCTCCACTCTATAATTTACATTCACAATCACTCAAAACGTCACCCTATAATTTACAATCTTCCCTCACATAAATATAGGGAATGAGTTGAGAATGCTCTTATTTCATTTATAGTTAAGGATTACATATTTATAAGACCATGTGTAGTGGAGAGGCTACAATTGGTGGCGAATTGTGACACGTGGCGCCCAGTCAGCAAGGGGTGAGAATTTGTTTTTGGGGTGTAATGGTGTAGGGGCTACAAGTTGGGCCCACAATATCTTTTTTTTATTATTTTCTTTTTCTAACTAAACTAAACAATAAAAACCAATTTATTTAAATAATTAAATAAAAATGCATTAAAATTAAAAAGAAATACAAAAAAATTAAAAAAACATAACTAATAATGCATTAAAATTTAAAAAAAAAAACATAACTAAAAATATTAAAAAACATAACTAAATAAAATACTAATATCCATAATATTCGCGCATTTTTTCAATTCGTTGTCGTTGCAATAATGTGGCCTCTTCGTGTAACCCGGCCGCTTTGAGGGATTCATATTCTTCACTCATTTCCCGCAATTCCAACATTTGGGCAATCTTTTCGTGTTGTTTGTTGGTTTCTTTCATGGCATCGTTGAATTCCTCGACACACTTTTTTTGTTTTTTGATGATTTCTCTCATGGTAGCGGCGAGTTCCACAAGTGTCGGTTGGTTCGGGTTGTTTGTGGGATTCATTTTACTAAATTTTTTGAAGAATTTGGGTATGAATTGTGTATGAAATGGAGGTGTATGTTTATATATATATATATATATATATATATATATATATATATATATATTGTTTAAATTATTTTTTTTTAAACATTTGACCGTTGTCAAACGGTCATATTAATATAACATTATTATTTTCTTCTCCAACCAGCGACAAGTAAACCCCGCCCTCGCAAGAATAAAACTATTAATATTTACATTATTTATTTTACGTATATCAAATATATATTGATACACTATTTATATATATATATATGTTATAGAAAGCTATCAGATATTAACTTTAATGAAGACCCAATGTGGTATAGTGGTAAAAACTGACCCAAGTTTAATCCTTACATATAATTTTGGGAAGACATGTGCGGCTCAACGAAGAAAGACTGAGATTTTTGTGATATCTTGTTCGATCTTGAGGCGTCCGAGTTTTACCACCAATGAGCCTTCAGGCGTGTGGGTTTTCCTCAAAACTGAAGATAACTTAGAGGTTTAAGGGCTTCGTACGGCAGGGTTGGGCCAGCTGACGGGGTCTTTTCATTGGATCACCATGTATAAAGTATATAGGCATACTATGTTTTTCGAGCATTCAAAAAATAAGAAAAAGAAAAGATATTAACCTTACCACTTCAATCTATTTTATATAAGTTATCTAAAGAATTTAATGAAATAAGTTAGGTTATATCTCATTATGTTAAATTTAAAATTGCAGTCACTTCTTTATATGCGCCCCATTTAATTATATTATTTGTAATCTAATAACTAATTTAGTTTTGGTTATAAAACTATGTGTACATGCTTATCCAGATGTGATTAACATTTTAAAATTATAATAAGATTAGGTAAGTTTGCTAGGTTAGTGGTTCGTTACTTGCAAGAAAACTCACTATTGAAGACAAACATTCACAAAAGCGTAATTGAGAATATTCTTACCTGGATAACTATGATTAAATTTGCATTCAGATCTACTAATTCTCAAAGGAGTGAATTAAGGATTTTCACCAATAGAATTGAAAAGAATATGAACGGCGTTACATCGTAGTTTATATACATATTTTACTAAATTTTATCCTGTTTTTCATCTGTTTTATATAATTTTCATTGTATTGGCTAAATAACATCAGATGACCAACACACTATCCATACGCCACCGGTCACATAGGTCTTTTAACACACGAAGAAGATTTTATTTGCCAAATCATACATGATCCATATAAGTTATTTGACATGTACAAAAGCAACTCATGTTACCACTAACAAAGTCATAAAGCTCGTATGACGAGTTCCATCATATCATACAACTCATATGACATCATATGACCCATATAACGTGACAGATAATGTTAATCAATTAGTCGCATGTCTCTTTGGTTCAAATGCAACACATTTGAGGATGACATATTTTTGCATCACTCTTTTTTATTTATAATATTCCATCGTCAAATACAATTTCATTGTGACGATAGATTTTGGCCGAACCATTTTGCGAAATCTGATAAAAGGAGAGGTCATTTTTCGAATCACTCTTTATTTTTATTTTAGGAATTCTCCCCTAAAATATAACTTATATATGGTCAATATTGGGGATTTTCATGTACACACACTCTTTTTTTAACTTACCTTTTCAGCATATTAAATCAATCATTTCTTCAATTATAACAAGTGGTGTTAAAAAATAAACACATTTTCATATAACTACGGTCACTTCTATCATGATCAAGTCAATTCGATAATAATCGTAAACTAGACGTTCCATTTTGGCCTCTTACCTTGTTTAATCGAATCAAACCAAACATGTCGCTTTCAAGTTGTTTTCATGTCGACCGTCCATGTTATTTTATTTTATATTATATTATAATTAATTATAATCACTCATAAACGCTAAACTATTTATTACATTACAACTATAGAACCGTTGCTATTATTATAAACATTTAAACACCATAAATAAATCCAATTGTTTGATAAACAATTATTTAAATTTTAAAACACAAAATAATTCAACAACTTTGTCTTATGCATTAACTTTGTTCATTTAACTCAGAAAAGTAAAAAGGCGATGAACTTTTCAATTAATGTAGATCTGTCTTTAATCTTTATAGCTCAAAACTATAGTAGAGTCAGTAATCATAATTCACAAAAATTTAAGAAGTCTATTGGCATAAATTTAACAAAATTAAAATATGAAAGAGAAAATCACTAAAATAGCCTCCTTGACCAAATAACTATGAATATTGCCAGAACTGTCGATGACGATCAAAAATCATGCTAAAGTGTTGAGTACTCGGCGAGTAATCCCCGCCTCCCCAACTAGGTCGAATATATACACGCAACGTCCATGTCAACCGAGTTGGTAGTGCCTAGCGATTTTTGCAACCGCACTAACCTTAAACAACTTCTACGTCATCCTCGATCTCACGCACCACTAGCCGTTCTTCGTCCTCGAGAGCCAAAGAGATCAAGTAGTCATTTAACAAGTTTCATGATTCTTTTGATAACTTTTGTAGTCAAAATGACTATTAAGGTGATTTATACCGTTCAGTGCTAACAGATCACAAAAGTCAACGGTTTGGATTTGACCTCCCGAAATCAGCAAGCTTTCGTGATCTGTTAGCACAAAACGACTTCACATTGGAAAGAGAAGGTCTGAAATCGCCGTTGTCAACAGGCGGTTTCCCCTTCAAATTCCACACACGGTGAGGACTCGCCCGCACCAACGGACTCAAACAAAAAACCAAACCGAAAACACCACTCTGTCCACCCGTCCGCCTCACAGTCTGACGCGACGGAGTCTTCTTCGGCGTGTTTTTAAGCGACTCCGCCGATTCATACCCGCTAGACCCACCGCTAACTTCTTCTTCATCATCTGAGGACCCCACGGGTGACACGCCTCGGTCTCTAACATACCGCTGCTTCCGAACAGACTCATTCACATAAACCGCTTTATTCTTGTGACGAGAGTTCGAAAACCACATTGGAGAAGATGTCACCGACGTTGGCTTACCAGCAGCCCCACTCGGCTCGCCAGAAGTCGACTCGGCATCACCTTCACGAGCATTCGATTTGAAAAGATTTGAAAACGAAGAAAACCGAATTAAACTGTTCTTCTTTTTATTCGAAGAACCACCGCCGCCGATGCAACCGCCACCTGTGTTAATTGTTACTTGTGGAGAGTTGTAAAACCATTGGTCTGAGAGACTGTGGTCTAAGCGAGGTTTGTTGTTAGGCCGTTGGACGGTTGCAACCGAATTAGTTCGGTTAACGCCTGAACGCGGTGGTTGTTGATTTGTATTTGTATTTGTATTTGTATTTGAATACCTTTGGTTTTGAGGTTGTGACTGGGCTTGAGCTTGAGCTTGTTCTTCTGCGACGATTACTTTTAGAAGGCGTTCACGGAGACAAGAAGCGCATACGCCGACGATGCTACTAAGATCGGAGTTGTGCTTCTTACACCTCATCTATAGATATATGAACTCGTGTTTATAAGTTAATATGTAATTACGTACATATGTCTATGACCTCGCTGGTGGTGGCTCAGCCGCCGGCGTGAGCGGTGAAGGTGGAGAATGAGGTTTTACAGTCTGGTGTGTATTGAGAGTATTAAAAGGGTCGAGTATTACACTTTACCTCCTTATAGTTTTTCTTTTATGTTACTTTACTGCTACTACTTTTGGTAGGTTTTACATGTGGCTTCTTATTATTTTAGAGCGAGCATCTACAACCCTACACAACTGTCATATTAGTTTCTCATCAGATTCTTAACTCCATTAAAAACACAAATGTTTTTTCTACAACACAAACCCTTTACAAAATCCAATTAAAGAAATTGTATTATTGTGTGTATATATAAGTGTGTGTATGTGAGAGGAGAACCATCTACAACAACTAGTTTGCAGACACAAAGTTCTTATCCATACGAGTAGGGGTGTACACGGACTGAACTGGACTGAACGAGAGCATGTCCATGTCCGTCATGAAGCTTTTGACGGAAAAACGGATAGTTCACTAACACTCTACCAAACGAAAATTTATGCACGTGTCCGTCCATTAACAAATTAAGTTTGTAAGTGTCCGTTCGTTAATATTGTAAATGGATGTTAATGAAAAATAATGGAGAAACAGACACTAATGGTGTCTGTTTGTAAGTGTCCGTTCGTTAATATTGTCCGTTCGTTAGTATTTAGGATCATTTGTACAGAGCGATGGGGAATTAGACAGTGATGTGACCCACCGAGTTCAGGTAGGATGGTGTAGATGGAAAGCAGCCACAGGTATATTATGCGACAAGAGTTTCCCGACTAATCTGAAGGGAAAATTCTATAGGGTGGCAGTTAGACCTGCAATGCTATATGGAACAGTTTGTTGGGCCATCAAGAAGGCACAAGTGCGGAAGATGGAGGTAGCAGAAATGAGAATGCTACGTTGGATGTGTGGGCACACAAGGCTAGACAGAATAAGAAACGTTGTGCTTCGCGAGAGATTAGGGGTGGCGAACATAGCAGACAAGATAAGAGAGTGGAGATTGAGATGGTTTGGACATGTAAAGAGAAGACAGACGACGAATCCTGTTAGATCCGTAGAAAACATTACTATAGAGGGGAGGAGGGGTAGAGGACGACCGAAATTGACTTGGGATGAGAGGATTAGGCATGATTTGATAGACCTAAACCTCTCTGAGGACATGGTTGAGGATAGGAATTCGTGGAGAAGTAGAATTAAAGTTAAGGATTTTTAGAGAGAATTGAATACCTTAGGGCTTAGACTTAACTTATTTAGGTCACATACCATAATGGTATTTCCCTTACATACTTTATTATTATTATTATTAGCTTTTATATTGCGGTTAAACTGTGACCTTTTTATTAATATTATTATAATTAGTAGTAGTTTTTTATATAACTGTTAAACTTTGATTTCCTTTTTTTGCTTCATACACATGTTCTTAGAGCCGAGGGTCTCTCTGGAAGCCACCTCTTTATTCCTTTGGATAGAGGTACGGTGTGCCTACATCCCACCCTCCCCAGACCCTACCTATAGCTCTGCTGTCGGTGGGATTTTACTGGGTATGATTGATTGATTGATTGAAACAGACACTAATGGACAAACGGACATGTGAACATTAATGAACAACATACACTAATGAACAAACATAAATAGTTATATATTAATTCCAAACATAAATCCAAACAACTTTACATATAAATTTGGAATTACACAATATAATATCCAAATATACTTAAGAGATATCATACATATATAGTGATAGAAAAGTGTGATTAATAACATTAGAAATTAAACAATTAAATTACAATACCGGATAGATTTAAATTCTTAAGATACCGGGCGGAGGTTACCGGGCGGACATTACCGGATGTAATCGGACGAACTTTACCGAACGTTCACAAACACTATCGAACAGACCTGGCCCTTGTCCGTGTTCATCCGTTAAGCTTACCGAACATAATTTTTTTGTCCATGTCTGGTTCGTTTATTAAACGGATGGACATAAACGAACTTCTTGCTGAACGGGCGACCGGGCATCCGGTTCGCTTATACCCCTAGCTACAAGTGGAGCAAGGCCACATTCGAACGCTCTGCGACCTCATCTTTTGCCATGAGCAAACCTCTAATGGATGATTATGTGAATTGGAGGTGCTCTTGGAATCGTGACATCCATGGTCAACAGTCATCATCCACGTTGATAAACTATATCGTCATGTTTTCTTTCAACATACATTTTAGTAACTTAAATGTAAGTTTTATAACTGGAAGGGCCTGGATATGAAATAGATGAAATATGAGGGGTAGTATAAAGTTAAGCTGGATAAGTAATTAATAAGTAATGGATAATATCATACGGAGTAATATATAATTTTTGTTTTGATGATGTTCAAAAGTCGTTTTAGTTGATATATGGAGAGTGTTCACATATGCAAAAGGAGTCCAACTAATCTTGCTACTTGTAGCGTCAAAATACAAGAACTTTTTAACATAATTAAGTTGATGAAGTTATTTTTTAAAGTTGGTTTAAAATATTTGAATGCGTCATTATACTTCATAAAGATGTTAATTTGATTGGGTTAACATATCCTTTATGACACGATATTAAAAACGTAAATGTTAGCAACCCGTTGATGCATTTAAAACAGTAAAATATAAGATTTCTTTATTCTTTTTATTTTCTCTATCATAGATGCCCTTCACAATATCTATCTCTTCTCACCGTTCTCTAAGATTTATACTTCATCTCTATCCTTGACACCATGTCGTCCACCTAGGATACACATTCTTTTAAGGATTCATGATGAAGTTAATCTAAGTAATGTTGTTAATATGTGTAGTGTACATAATATGGCTAGCCCCGTTAATAGTCAAGATAGTTGTCGCTAATGCGCATAACCCTAGACTCTGAGTGCCCCAAAACTATATTGTGTGATGAACACGCTCCAAATAAACGAAAATTGAATTGCCGTGTTGTATCAAACATACCATATCACTATCAAGTTTTCAGCACTGATCTCGCATATTTTATGCCAAAACCGGACAATTCATGGTGCACCCTTTCGGAGATATATGTTGTTTACGTGTAAGATACACAATCTTATTTTATAAACTATATTTTGAACCCAACTAAATTAACTGGTCTCGTAGGGGACATCTCTTGAATGGTGTGACGCACAATTATTAACATGTTGGAGGTTCAAATTCTATATCGTTGTGGTATTATCCTAGAAAATCTAGGAAAATTGATGCTAAATAAAATAAAAAATAAAAAAGTAACTGATGTACATACTGCAACAAATAATCATAAAAGTTAAGTAGTTAATGATGTCAAAATAATTGAGTTGCATTCAGTTAAAGTATCAAAACTAAATCATAAAAGTAGCAGATGTACATACGGCAACTAAATAATCTAGTCAACGGCCAAAAACTAAAATTTTAATCTTTTACTAGCCTCAAAGTGAATTATAATGCCCGTTTTCTGATAAAAATTAAATGGAATTATTATAAGTAATATGATTTTGACAACATACTATGAGACAAGCCATTATTTTTTGTGTGCCAACGAAATTCAAAAGTTATTAAATGCAATGATAACGTGGTCTTTTTTTTCTCTGTTTGTGTTGCATTATTTGAATTAAAGTTTGAAATATATATTTTGAAAAAGTGATGGCGAAATTTGTATGGATATAAATAGTAAAAAAGTTTGTATTTTGGATCTTCTAGCTGGAAATTTGTCGATGACTAGAATTGTGGTAATTGGGCTTTTTAGAAACAGACCATTATTTGTTTTATAATAACGCAAAAGAACACACCAAAAGTTATAAAAATACATATTTTTTTTTTATAAACCTAGATGGCTTGCCGTGTCTTTACCAAATTGATTGATCCAAAGATGTTATTTTTTCATCATAAGATATATTTGATATTCTTTGAAATCTATAAATCGGATTAGCCACTAAACTCACAGCTACAACAGATAATCAGTTTAACTGGCAGAGCTTATCTTCGAAAAATTTCAGTCAAACGCAAGAATCAAAAAAACATTTTTTTAACCTTTTGACATATATTCATTGAGTTTTTCTTGTCAACCGTTGATCATGTTAGTTTCTTGTATATCTATCATTTCTTCCCAATAATATAATATATAAAATTTATTTTAGCATTTTCATATACACATACATATGTATAAAATATGTACACATGAAGCATTTTCTTTCTTTATTTTACTTGTGCGTATGTCTCAGTCTAAAAGGTTTGGTCAGCCAAATATATTAACATTTTAATCAATAGTATGTAGTTTACATCGTTAATAAAATAGTACTATCAGCCTTAATCAATAATCATACACAAAAAAAATATTTTTCATTAGTTATTTTTTAAAATGTCAAAGAATGCTAGAAAGAGAATAAAAGAAGGGATGGAATGAAAATACATTATTTTTGTGTGCTCATTAAACATGGCAAATACTCATATTCAAATCGTTGTTGCTTAATATTATTCTAATCATGGCCCGCCTTATTTATACAAATTTTAATTAATAAAATCTAATAATATTTGTATTGATCAATGCAGTTTTTTTTGTTAAACTTCCTTGTCAAATATGAATTTTATGACAAAAACATTGTTTCCAACAAGAAATTGATATATAATACAAACAAATATATGGGGGAAAAATTAAACTCAGTGGTCTATTCAAGTCAAAAACTAAGACTTTGTTCACGTTTGCAAATTTTTTTTCTGAACGACCAACTAAGTAACGCCGGGTACTTCGTACGCGGCCCCAATTAGCTAAAGGTAGCCCGAGCCGGCCACTAGTCCGGACGGACGGAGCCCCTAGCGGTCCACCTATTGAGGGATTCACCGGATAAAACCCGACCACCACGTCCGCCAAATGGCACGACAGCGAGGAGCCGGTAAAACCGGGTGAGATCAGGACTCGAACCCTGGCAAGCTCCCATATAAATTGGTGATAGTGAGGTTTGAACCCCCTACCTCTCACTAGTAAAGTGATTGCTCTACCATTGAGCCACAACCAATTTATACATTTGCAAAATTATTGGGTTGATAAAATAAATACTCTTTTCATTCGTGTTAGATAGGGTCGTTAATACATTTTATTTTGTTTCTTACTATACAAATAATCAATATGGATTATGTTCCTGAATTTTATAAGTTATAAAGTTATAATTTTGGTATCAATTAATTTATCTCAAATATATCCTAATCATAAGCAATCAATATGATTTAGGATAATTATGTTATAAGTAATAATGATTTAGAAGCATTGGAGAAGTTTCGTGAAGAGAGTAAAAAGACAGTTGTTAGACTAGTAAAAATGGAGCCTTCACATCTGACCGTCGATTTTTCCAGAAACTTACAAAATGGGGCCCACTTCTTAACATGGAGACTGCAGAAACCCACCTGGTCCAGGCCCATTAGTTGACTTATATGCAAAAGCATATATTAGAAGTATCAGGTCAAACGTGTCATCTTATATTGAGGAGCATGATTCGCAAAGCGGTTGTTTATTGTCAAGTTAACGTTTAAGTTACTTCTACACGCTGGAAATCAATCAAACTTGCAATGTTTGACTAATGAAAGTCAAACTAATTCTATTGTGTAGGAACTTTATAAGAAAACATTATTATACATTAAGTTGTCTATTCAAACGAAAAAGAAGACATAGCGTTGCGTTCATTTTCTCTGGACCACCCACTGTTTCTTTCCATTGGTGTACATAATAGATCCTAGAACATAAAAGAAAAGCATAGACGTTTAAAATCTATAATCTCAAGATCATTGTCAAGTCATTTATGTTATTCATCCGTTTATATTTTTAGTTGAGTTAGAATAAGAAAAACAAATATCTTCCAGCAATGTTTAAACATCGGCTAGCTAGAAATAAGTATAATGTAATGTTTGAATTAGATTAAATTCAAATAAAATCACAGAAGTTTGACTTTCCATAATAGTCAAACTGTGTTCACTAGTTTAAATATAACAGAAATGTTATCTATAAAAGGATGGTTTAATATTAAGGGTTCATCAATTGACAGTTGACCTTTTGTCAACTTTTGAATTCTTGAACGTAGACGCACGTGATCTGTGATCAGCTCAGAAACATCAGAAGCACAAGTAACATGTTACAAATTCAGATCGATTGCGTAAATTTACAAACATGCCCCTTGCACCAGTTTAGATAAGAAAATTAGGATAACTTTGAGTACTTGTATAAACAAAAATCACCAGAAAGACAAACCCCAATAACCGAACCTAATCAAACACCGACGGTTAAACCAAACTTTTGATTCGGTTTTGGTTTTGCATGTAACTAAAACTGAAGAAATGGAACGCAGCAGAACCATAATACCATAAAGATTATAAATTTAAAAGCGTCATCTTTTAAAAGTATGTAAAAGATCATGAGGTTATATTTATGATTGCTTAGTTGAAAATCTCCAATTTCTTGAATGCATTGGGGCAAAAGCTATTTGGTGGAGTTCTAAACTTCTGATGACTTTATTTTGTATTATGGGATGGTCTATGGTAAGTTCAGAACCCTTTGAAAGGTTTTTGGAAAAAGGGGTATTTTGGTCATTAAGGAACAGATGGAAAAGAGAAGAAAACTGGTCAAAACTGGCATTCCTATTTGGTTTGACTTTTTTGGTGTCAACTTTGACTTATGGACGAACTATGAAAGTCAACGGAATCTGTATATCAAGATTTGGAAATCTATTAGTCAAAAAAGTTAAACAAAAAATCCTTTTGATCATAAACGGTAATCTGGTCTTTTTGTATTGAGTTGTGAATTCTTTATCCAAATCTGAAATTTCACTTAAACTTGAATTTCTATTGGCCAGAGTTGACTTTCGGAGAAGGTGGACTTTTTTGATCAATTTTGACCGGTAAGTCTAATGTTGGTTGAACAATTGCTGGAAGTCAGGAACTGTTTCTTGATGGAGAATAGTATCGTTAACTGGGCTATGCTTGAGAAATGGGGTGTCATGGTTTTATCGAAATGGTAAAACGAGAAATAGGATGTAGATAAGCCCGGATAAGGAAATATAGTGAGAGCTAGTTAAAGATTGTTTGTAATAAACACAATTGAGCTTGGTTTAGTCAAGTGCTGAGGTGCAAACAGTTCTGGGCTATTAATAAAAAAACAAAATTATAGAGCCCAGGAGAATTGCTAATTGGATTTGACAGTTCCAGTGCAAAAGAAAGATTGGGCCTAACGGTAATCAAATAAAATGGATATGGGCTAATCGGATGCCTTTGTACTCGGTTATGTCGGCCGAGAATAAGCAGTATTGTGATCATACATTGGAATTGCAGCTGTCTTGTTTTTGGGTACGATGCCTTTGTACATATTTTGGTATGCAGACGCATAAGTACTTGTTCCAGGCCTGTTAGTTGGTTGACCAAAGTGGACAAAATGGGGCCCACTCCTTCACCTCAAGACCGATATGCAGAAGCACATTTTAGAAGGACCGGGTCAAACGTGTCATCGTATATTGGTATGGTATCAGATACACTTAGGAGCACAATTCCCAAAGCGGTTGTTTATTGTCAAGTTAAAGAGGCTAAGCAAAATCTATTAAGTTACTTCTACACGCAAATAGTAAGGAGAGAGGTAATTGTAATCAAAGTCAGCCAAACTTGCAGTGTTTGACTAATGAAAGTCAACTAATTTTAATGTGTAAAACTTTATAAGTAAACATTATTATACATTAAGCTGTCTGTTCAAAGGAAAAAGAAAACGTTATACAAAACATATATCAACTTACAAGAAGAGTCATTAATACTAATGTTCAAAAAAAATTATAGAAAAGAAAAGTTTTGAAAGCCGTACACCTGTTGTCTCTTAGCATATGAGCAACCACCTTATTCATTTGCGTGGACTGTCCACTGTTTCATTGCATTGGTGTAGATAATAGATCTATGAACACAAAAGAAAAACATAGACGTTTAAAATCTATAATCTCAAGATCACTGTCAAGTCATTTAAGTTATTCATCCAGTTACAGTTTTAGTTGAGTTGGAATAAGAGAAACAAATATCTTCCAGAAATGTTTAAACATGCTCTAGCTAGAAATAAGTAATATTATAATGTTTGTAATTAGATTAAATTCAAAGGCAATCACATTAGTTTGACTTTCCATAATGATCAAACTGGGTTCACAACTTTAAATAGAACAGAAGTTTTATGTATAAAAGGAGGAGCTTGCTATGAAAATTTTAGAGAGTATATGTACGATAAAACCAGCTTTGAAAACACATAGAGATGGCTTGATTTTCAGAGTATATGACAGTAGACCTTTAGTCAAACATTATGAGATCAGCAACATCAAAAATAAGTAAATAAATACCTTCGTTCAGTTAGTACTTAGTAGAGTACTTGCATGAATCCGAAAAAATCGATCCAAAACACAAATAAGTTCTATGTTCTCTTAAAAACCGAACCGAAGCAAAAACCGACAATTTAGTTTTATGTTTTCTTAAAAACCAAACTCTCGATTCGGTTTCGGTTTTGCGTGTAACTAAAACCGAAAAAACATAATTAACCAAATTAATAGATTTTTAAACTTTATTTTAAAATGTAAATAATTTATAATAGTTTAATATATAGTTAACCCAAATATTTTAGCCCAAAATTCATTAAACTAAAATCGAACTGACCGAAACCAATTGGTTTTCTGAAACTACTAAAGAGACATAAATGAATTCAGATATCTGATATCTGATCGATTGTTTAATTTAATCAATTGCATCCCTCATTGCTATGTTTGTATGCATAAAAATGAATTCAGAAATCTGATCGATTGTTTCATTTAATATCTCCAAAGATTCTAATTCACCAACATCCTCTGGTAATTTCTCAAGACTATCACAATATATAAGAAGTAGACGTTTCAACATACAAATGCTATTTGAATCACTCAAGTCAAGGTATTTGAGATTCTTCATTACCTATCACAAGATAAAACGAGAACAAAATAAGGTAAACATATATAACTAGTATAACATTCAAGATTCACCAACCAACCATATTACCTTTCCCTCTTCCCAAAGATGTTCGATTTTGCTTCTAGGCATTTCTAGTGCAACAAGATTATTTGCTTCAAACGTTCTGGGTAAACACCAGTGGGGGTAGTTGTACCAATACAAATATCGTAACGAATCTGGAAAGTGTAGGCGAGCTTCATCAATAACAGAACTATCCTTGAACTCTCTGTTGTTCACAATAAGACAAGTAAGTTTTTTCATGTTTCCAAGAGCTTCCAAAAAAATATTTGGAGTGATTCTTAGATCTATACATCTTGTTCCTTTACGAACCTGCAAGTCAAGAACAATCATAAAAGTTGAGTTATGACTCATGAAAATTTTGTGAGTTTCATCTCCACCTTACAAATACATTGGACTCTTACCGAATTATCAGCCAAAATGTTTTCAATTTCCTTTTGAATCCATAATCGGTTACGCTTGTGGGGCTTGTCCAAATGCTCACGACCTGCAATATTCTTGCCCATTTCTTCTATACGGTCATGCATGTCGATTATATCATTATCGCGTTCTAAAGTTACAATTAGAGATTTTTGCCCAAGAACTTTTAAACCATATTCAGCGTTAAGTCCACAACAATCAAGCATACGAATTGCATCGTCTTTCTGCCATCCTCGAAGGAAGCATGCCACATGTAGGAATAATTCCTTGAGTTCATCATCAAGGCTTTCATAACTTAATTCCAATTGTTTAAGAGTTTCCTCCAATGGAATTGTTTTAAGTCTTTCTAGTGTAAGTCTCCATTGCCTTTCATCTTTACCGCATAGTTTTGAACCCAAAACTTTAATTGTCAACGGAAGGCCAGCAGCATAACTTAGAACTTCATTTGAATGTTTTTCATACCCTTGAGTTGGAATATCTTTCCCAAATGCATGCCTACTGAAAAGGCGAATGGCTTCTACCTTCGTTAAAAGACTGACATCGTGTATCCATTTCACATTATGTTCTTCCAGCACCTCTCCGTCTCTAGTGGTAATTATAACTCTACTTCCTGGCTTGAACCAAGTCGGATCTCCGGCTAACGTCTCAAGCTGTTCTTTACAATCCACATCGTCAAGAACAACAAGAACTTTCTTGCTAGACAACCTAATTTTCATTAAGTTTTTCCCTTCTTGGATACCACTTACACTAATGCCTTTATTCTTTAATACATCTCTAAGGATTTGTTCTTGCAACTTCTCCAAACCTAACTGTGAGGCGTTTTCCCTCACGTTCTCAACAAAGCTTTTACCTTCAAAATCAGTGAACATTTTATCAAAAATAGCTCGGGCTAAAGTTGTTTTCCCTGCACCTCCCATGCCCTTAATCCCTACCATGCGAACATCCTCCAAACCAATCTCTAAATACCGATCAATATCTTGCACCCTTTGTTCCATGCCTATTAAATTTTCATCAACGTTCATATCAATGGAACGTAACTCGAGCGAAACCCAATCAGCAATTAACTCAATGACTTTAGCTTCATGCCTGTAGAACATAAAAGAAGATTCAATTAGCTCGATCAAGAACCCACATGAATGATTATTTTTCACGTCTATACACACTAAGCATGTCAATTTGACTCTATAACCAATAAACTCATAACTTGGGTAAAAAAAAAGTAACTTTGGGTTCATTTGGGTCCACTCAAATTATACAAAGGGATAGAACGTGTCGCTCATAAAACATTTTGTTAACATAAAAATACCGTCTGCATCACCACCCTAACCGTCACCGTCGCATACAACCCATTTGCCCCACTAACGGCACCACGGTTGCGACATGACCATGGTCAACGTCGGTAATACCGTTGTTGCCACCTCTCCACAGTGAATACCTGGTGTTACTTGTCGCAAGAAAAAACATAAAAAATGAAGCTCGATAAGCTATTTTAATACCTATGTTATAAAACGATTAATTTCAGCTAATTTTGACCCAAATTAAAGTGATAACTTTGCATATATCTGCCTACTGGTTATAGCTCGTTTTCATTCAAACCAGTTATGACCAGACCCGGCACGTCCGTTTGTGTGACATAATAATACACACAGATTTAAAACAAGTGAAACATATTTCAGGTTTAAATTTACATCTTTCAGCGAGACTCATATTTAATTTATGATTTAACAATAGAGTATAGAACATGAGATGCCAAAGTATAGATATAATGAAGAATTAGCCATTAGCAGTTTTCCTCACGTCCAAACCAGACAAATTGGCTGCTCCTTTAAGAGCCTCTCTCCATTTTCCAACCTCTGATTCATTCTTATGTTCGGCAAAGGCTTCTTCAAATGATCCAGTTTGTTTACGGACCTCAGAGGGATCCACATCGTAGAACACGGTGTGCTCGTTCGTCTTAATGCACTCCATGATCTTCAGAAGCTCGTTTAAGCACCATGATGAAGATGCGTAGCGTTTGGAAAAAATAATAATATAGAATCTGGATTCCTCAATGGCTCGTAAGAGCTCATCATTGATCTCTTTTCCTCTCTCGTCATCCTTGAAGGTGTTAATACCCTGCCGATCAACAAAGGTCTTGCGGGTGTCTTCACCACTAAAGCTCAGAAACACATCATACTTGTAGCTTTTGTTGTGACCACATGAACTTGAAGAAGCCATCGAAGGTATGTTTGGTTGGGAGATCTGAATAATCCAAGTCTTTTTTGAGGAAAAAAAGTACACCAGATCGATAGTTGCAAAGAAAGTAGGATGAAATGAATGTAGACAGAAAAATTAGCTTAAGATGTGAACCACTACCAAGGAGCTATTATTAAAGTCAATATAATGTCGACATAATAATGTATTTTCACAATATTTTACTTTGTGTAATTAAATTTATCTTCTTCTCTAAACTACAAAAAAAATTTAAATTATAAAATGACTGGTCCTCATGAGGGCTCAACGAGGTCCAACTGCAAATAATTATAAATTCTAATTTCCTCAAAATTAAATACAAAAATAGCAATATAACTTCCCTCTGGCAACAACTTGGACCCTAAAAGGGCCTATCGCTTTTAATTTTTATTCAGAAAAATATTGTCTTTTTAAAAAATAGCAATTAAGAAAACATGAACCGAAAATGTTGATATCCACAAAAGTTCATTGTATGTCTAGCTACTTTTAGACTCTCTCATGAATATAGAATCAACAATGTTGAGTGGCATCCACATCATTATATTCTCTTTATGATAGCCGGCAATTTATCAATCAGAAAAGTTAAATCCACATTCCACACCCCCTTGCTTATTGTTATTAATCAAACGAAAATATAGTTTAAAAAAATGTATGAAATATTTTCAGAAGTAATGCAAATTAGTGAAAGAAATGGTTATTTAATATGAAGAATCAACTAATCTACAAATTTAAACACACTTTGTTCACCTAAAGCAATCCAATACCACATATTAGTTATTGTAAGGTCTATTTCATTAGTAGTCTTTCGTATTTGTAACTAGTGTACGTTTACGTTGTTTATTTGTTTACATATGTATGTTTAGGCCTAGGCCTTTGTAATTGGAGCCCATTGGGCATTATTAATGAAAGAGGTGTATGAGTAAACACACACATATATAAGGTGTGTGTATTTCATACACCAACCTAACCCTTTTGCACAATATTGTCTAAGTCCTTACAAACTCTCTCAACCTCCTTCACCCTTCTCTTACTTTTCGGCTCCAATGGCACCACACTCAAGATCCGAGATCTCGGTCCAACTAGTTGTTTCCGCCAATTAGTTGTGAGGTTGATCCAAGAACAACTAGTATCTTAGTTTGTTTTGTTGTTTGATCCGGTTTCGGGACCTACAATTGATATCAGAGCATTCTGGCTCGACTAGTTGTAGATCTTGGGTCACAACCTTGGATTTTGGTCTTGTGTGTGAAAAGACCGATTTTTCGAGAAAATAATTGGTTTTTGGGTTCTTGTGTTCTTCAAAGTTTCAAGAATTTTAGTGTGTTCATGTTAAAGATGATAAAGTTTTGATGAAAAGTTTATGTTTGTGGTGTGTGAATCTTAAAAGATTGTGTTTGTGTAGTTGCATGTGATTAGTTTGCTTGAAAAAGTTGGGATAATCATGTAAATGGGTGTGTTTGATAAAGGTGTGGGAAAGTGAGTTGGTGACATTCCTCTTTTGGTTCAAAAGACTCCAATACAAGAGCTTGAATTCGAATACATTGGGTTCTTTTGAATACAATTTGGCTTGTAATCTAAGGAAATTGTATTCTAATCTACTTCTATTAGAATACAACTTGTCAACTCACATACATGTGTGTATTCGTATACAATCTGTTGATTCGTTTACAATCCCATTTTTCGCATACATTTACCTCATTAAATTAAAATCCCTCAACTCGCTTACAAACCCTCAATTGACCTCATCCAACTCGCATACATTTCCTTAGCCTCTAACCCCAAAACTCGCTTACACTCATCCTAATTTGCATACATCCTAACCCTCTGCCTTAACCAACTCGCATACATCTCACTCTTGGCCCCAACTCGCATACAATCTCCAATCAGTCGCTTACACTCCCAAGTCACCCCTCGCATACATCATACATCTCAGCCTTAACACCCACTCGCATACAATCATCATCATCATTCGCATACTTTTAAGTTGCATACAAACCAGTACTCGCTTACATCCTCACACTCCATACTCGCTTACATTTCATCCATTCGCTTACAACCTCAACTCACATACACTTCTCCAAGCGATCACATCCAGTCGCATACATTAGTTAATTCGCTTACACAAACCCTCACTCGCTTACATTCACCCCACTTGCATACTCGCTTACAATTCTCACTCGACCACACTTCATTCGCTTACATTGGCACAACTTGTTCACTTGCTTACATTGTGTTCCTTGTTCCTCATTCGCTTACATCCTCTTACACTCGCTTACACTCCCTTGGTCGTTTACAACATACTCATTCGTTTACATTGTAACCCGCTTATAAAGTCATCACTCGCATACATCGCATTCGTTTATAAAAGCCCAACTCATCCTTAACCCTCTGCCTTATCCCAACTCGCATACATTTCAGTCACCTACAACCCAGCCCTCATCAAACTCGCTTACAAGTCCACTCGATTACAATCCAAAAAAAAGGTATTTTGGCGGGAAAATTTTTCTTGAACAATTTTTTTCCTGAATACTCCTCATAAGTGAGACTTCATTCCATAAAATTTTGACGAAAATATTTACTTTTCGATAATTTTCGGTGATTTTTTTGGTTGGAAAATCACGAAATTTTTCTGGGATATCCCTAGTGTATTGGGTACTCTTCTCTCAAATTTTGTTGACATATTTTCTGGCCAACTGTTTACGCGTTTCGGGTGGCCGAGGGGGAGACAACGAGTATTTAAAGAGGAGTTTATTTGTGATACATGTCTTGCAATTCTAAGCTTGAAGGATGTCTTAACATGAGAGAAGGCCAAAAGGACATGTTAAAAGAAGAATTCAACATGTTTAAACATACTCAAGGAGAATCAGTTGCCTCTCTCAAATCAACATATATTTCAGTCACTCGTTACTAAATTGAGTAGTGTCAGTATCATCCTGAGTTGTCTGATCAACATGTGTTGGTTCCCAGCAGGATCTACACGGAATATCTCGTTCTACGTAGGTGCGGAATCCCTACGTAAGACGTTACGAGCGTAGAAGACGATACACGTTAACACGATCAAACACACGTTACAATAAACAAAGTCACGTTGTATTGCAACTGGAAACACGTGATTCACTGATCACCGATTACACAAAACTGAATAACTCGTAAACTCAAACTCTAACTCGTCTGCTGATCTAGCCGTAACCTAGCAGTTTATATAACACGACAACTTCGCCTAGCATGTTTTGGCGAAGTTGTCCCTAACTTCGCTTGTTCCACAAGTTCGCCTATATCAGCGAACTTGTGAGAACTTCGCTTACATCCAAATACAAATCCAACTAACTCGATTACAGACACTAGACACTGAACTACTGACATCATGTACCAACAGACTCCCCCTTGGCCGTAGCTTCATATCTCTATCTTCAAGCACGTGTCTTGTAATCTTCAACAATCTTGTATCTTTCATCTTCAAGCATGAACTCCTTCTCGTACACAAACCGAAACAACTCTTTGATATTTCTTCGCTTCTTCTTTCCAAGCAGGAATATAAAATATTTTCTTCTCGTTCAGCACCTGCAGATCAGCTTGAGACAAATTCACCAAGTGCATTGGATCATACACTCTCAGCAGCTCTTGTTCATCTTCATTCTCCATTACTGCTTCAGCTGTTTCACAATCAACATACCACCACTTCAGATCCTTGAGCACATCCTTGGGCATTTGTTTCATCGGCACTTCTTTTAAACACCGGATCGGCTTATACTTCATGATCATCCAAGGCTTGCCATCTGCTCTCATCCCTCTATCTTTGTCTTCAATAAGTTTTCCTTTCTGTGGTTTCAACAGCTCGAACTTTTTCTCCTTTATACTTTCCTTCCAAACAATCTTTCCAATGACCCTAGCCATGTTATCATCAATCCTGTTTATTAACCCCAACCTGGCTAAGTCCTTCACTTCACACTCAGGCAACGTATTCAACGATCTCAACAGCCTCTTGAAGTACTGAACCCCATCATACCTTTTAATCACAAAGAGCCTCAACTGCTCATCATATAACCAGCATATAATCCCCTTTTTCGATTCAGCATAACCCCTGATGTTGTAACTTTTCTTGAACATAGTAGGGACCGCCGGTTTCTTCGTTTTTACGAACCACTGAGCGTAGCCTTCTTTCCATCTTGGCTGCTCTTCCCATTCTGTCTCATCGCTTCCCATATCTTGACTCCTATCTGCCTTATCAACTTCCGGAATCTCATGCTCAATGTTCTCCTCTACAATCTCTCCCTCTTCAATCTCATTATCAATAACAATCTCTGCCCCAATCTTCTCTATCTCATCAACCGGTAACACATCCTCATCACCTACAATATCATCATACACCTCTTCAGCATCCACGACCACCACATCATCACCAGAACCGCCAACTGCACTCGTTGACTCCCCCTGAGATGTGGAAGTCCCAAAAGCTTGTTCAGTTCTTGGCAACTCTCCACCTACACCTTTCGATGCATTGGAATCATCGTCTCGATCATTACGCTTCTTCCTCCTCAGCTCATCACCCTTACAGCCCGTCTCCCCCTGAGATGCCAAGAACTATTTCAAAGCATCAATTATTTTTCCATGTTCGATCAGCAGGGACGACTGTATCTGATTCTCTGCAACGAGGTGCTGAATAGCATGGGTCTGGATAAGATTTACCCTTGATTGTTCTGCCATGACCCTTTCAAGCGCTGCTATTCGTTCCGAGTCGGATAAGGTTGCATCGAAATCAAACCTCATATGTGATATGTCTTGAGTGTACTGAGGAGGGATTTCCAATGTAACCGGGACCTCAGAAGTAGGCGTAAACGTAACCGCAGGTGGTATCGTAACTGACAACCCTGCAGTAGCTACAACTGTCGACTCAATAAATCTTGCCACGACCTCCGTTGGAGTAAGAGTTGGAGGTGGCAAAGATACAATCTCCGGAGTCGAGAGTTGGAATGTAGTGGGTGGGATGCCGAAGGAAGATGAGGTAGTCACCACGGGAACATCCGTGGCGCTTGGCCTTGTAACTGGTAATGATGTCGGAACCATGGTCATACCGGACAGTGCGGGTGGAGTGAAACGCACCTTGAGCTCTCACCAGCTCACCACCCTTGAGCTCTCACCAGCTCCCGAACCTGCACCTGTCCGTTCCCTTCTTGATCTACGAACCAACTGATGTAAATCTTCTTCAAAATCTGACTCACTGTCATCATCATCTCTCTTTCTCTTCCCTTGAACCCTTTCTCGTGTTAATAAAATCCGTCTCGCTTCAGCCACATCATCATTTGACGAATCAGAATCAGCTACCGTCGGAGCTGCCCTAGCCACATTCACACTAGAAACCTGTGCAACCGAGACTTGCACATTTTCCTCTGGATCAACACGTTCCATATCAAAGAAGCCTTGACCACCAAACGCTGCATCAAGGTCTACATTTTCCTCCGGTGACACAACAGGAGCAGCAGGTATAGCTTGAGGTGCTCCAGCCTGTTGTGGTGCCGGATCCCGAAACTCGTCCCCACGAGCTGGAACATACTCTGGGTTGATCAAGTACCCAAATAGTGGAGTATGTGGAGGACGGAGCTCAGGCTTGCTTCTTGCACTCGATGATCTACACTGAGCGAAGATCCTCTTGCTGACACTTTCCACATATCTAATTGGGCGGCGCTGAGGTAACGTGGGAGCAACATGATTCAAGATCATTTGTAGGAATCTTGGATACATAAGAAATCTCTCACGCGCCACCGCTCGTCTTTGACGATCTATCTCGTAAAATACCATCTGACTAAAGCTGTAACGCTTATTGTAAGTCAGTGCAGTCATCGCCGACTGCATGGTCGCACCCATTCCATCTGTACCAGCCTTTCTCCCCGACATACACACGATCATCACGTGCATGAGAAAGCGCCACTGGTCTAGCAAGAACCCCTTGCGTCTCTGAGTATCCCCCAAAGGACCAGAATATCCCATCCTCAGAAACGCACCATCTCGGAATGGAGCCACAAAGTCGGTAGGATCGTCTCTTGTTTCATCCCCAAACTGTAACGCCACCCTGATCTGTTCAGACGAGAACTGAACTATCTGATTATTGACCGTTGCACGCATAACCGGGGGCTCGACTCGACAGTCATATTCTACTGTCTGCCAGAAATCTTCAATGTTTGGCAAAGATATAGGCAGTGTTGTGGTAATAGCGTGGAATATACGCGAGCGAAGTAGAAATGTGATGATCTCGCGGAAATCATCAACACCACTCGCATCCGGGTCCAATGTGATGTACATGTTATGCCCCGGGAAAAACTGTTGGTTGTTGTCTCCACCTTCATCACCACCTGCACCACCTGCTCCAGCAACAGCTGCCTTTTCTGCAACAAACAGTCTAAGTTAGAGAATCGTCGAGGCAAATCACAAGTTCACCTGTTACCATGAGCGAAGTTATAATTTATTCTGTATAAGCGAAGTTAGAGGTGGGGCGAAGTTGGGAACAACTTCGCCTCAACTTGAACTTCGCGTAATAAATGTTATATAAACAGGGCCAGGCGAAGTTAATGATAACTTCGCCTAACGACAACTTCGCCTCATATACTGTTACATAATTAATTATCAGGCGAAGTTAAACCTCAGGCGAAGTTAAGAATAACTTCGCCTAAACTGTAAGTTCGCCTGAATATGAATCGGCAACAGTTAGACTTTCGAACGAGGTGAATTGGGTCAATTTGGAGATTGCGGACTCCATAAAACATGATTTTATGACGATTTAGACGATTAAGTTGATTACGACCACGTAATAACAAGTTTGAAAATCGGGTGGTGAGGTTTCGAAAGACCGAGGTCACGAAACGGGTCGAAACGACCTTTGATTTACATCAATGACAGTGAATATACTTTATATCGACACTACACACCTTGAAATCAGATTAGTATTGAGAAGAATAACACAGATTGGATTCGACGCTATAAGTTCGCTTAGGGTTAACAGTGAGTAAGTTCGCCGGTTTTGAAAACAATAAAGAGTCTGACCTAAAATTTCCTTTATATAGGGTCAAAGTTATTATAGGCGAAGTTATGAATAACTTCGCCTATTGCAGCCGAAGTTATGGATAACTTCGCTGATATGAAAATTTACACAACAAACCCCTATAATTTGAACAATTTGCAATTAAGTTTTAAAACATCCTTTAAAGAGTTAAATGATACGATCAAGACCAAGTAACCAGGTATAAAATCATACAACTACATAAGTAGAATAAAATTTTAAAAATAAAGTACACGGGATCAAATTTCAGTCTCGACAGGGACTACCATGTTTTAGAAAAGATCCGAACAGGAATCATACTAATTAAGTGACTGTCACACAGATCCATGTTCAGCTGTATTATGACATAAAGAAACAGGTTGTAAGCAGGTAAATAACTTAGAATGGTTTTCATTGTTTCTGTGATACGGGTTAGGTTCAATTAAGCTCAAAACTTAAATGGGCAACACCTCAGAGATTGTGATGTCTCCTATCTATTCTCAAAGCATATTTGGCTTTCCCCAAGTCACCCCGAGTTGACCTCGACCCGTAGTGTCTGATTAAATAGTAAGTACTCTTCGATCTTTAGACTCTTCTTCCCGTTCTCTTTCTCACATCTTGATTGAGAAGTATTAACCTTATAAGCTCTAGAATGTCTCAGTAACACATTTTTTTTAAGTATTTACACAGTTTCAGAGTCGTAAACAACTGCAAGTCCCGAATCTGGATCACTGCAGTTTCTTGACACGCTATCTTCACGGGAATCAGAACACTCACGGGCTCGTGTATGACTGGGTAATTGCTTTTCTGCCTATCATTCGGAAAGATATATATGGAGACATGCACAACTATTAAGGAGTTTCCACGTAAAATCGAGGAGATTTAGTTAGTATCACTTCTACTTTTACGCACCATAAAAAGCTACCATGACATACAATGACTGTTCTAAAGTCTTTTAGGCCTAATAACTTCACTAGTTAAGCACACAGAATCAGTATATCTATCATTTTCCAAGGTTGGATCAATTTTCTGTTAAACATAGTAAAGAAACTTCTTACGAAGTAGTAGACTTGAAAAATAATTTCATCTCCCAAAAAAAATTTTAACTTCTATCGCCCCGATCAAGTCGAAGTCTTCAAGTAAACGGCTATCCTGAAGATCTAATGGATCAACTGGACCGACCACATACGAGTATGTGTCCTTCTAACTAAGTATGAACGACTAATTTTCAGCGAAAGAATAAAAACACATCATAAACCGCCCCGGTCACTTTCAGTCATCTGGTTAATGGCTATCCTCATATTCTACAAGTAGAAATGAGGACCAAACATATCCGAAGATATGTCCTTCAAACTGAGGCAACCGACATAATTCTAAGCGATAGTGAGGTTTTTTTTTTTTTTTTTTTAAGCAAAGACAAAAAAAACACGGTTACTCGGGATTGATCATCCCATTCAGCTCAATAAGGTTTTGAAAACGAGTTTTGTCAAACGCTTTAGTAAACAAATCAGCGAAATTATCTAGCGTATCAACCTTTTCGAGCACAATCAATTTCTTCTCAGCACAATCCCGTATAAAATGATGACGGATGTCAATGTGTTTAGTTTTGCTATGCTTTACGGGATTGTTAGTTACTGAGATAGCAGCAGTGTTATCAATGCAAATAGGAGTATGAGTGAAATTCAGACCATAATCGCGCAATTGCTGTTGTATCCAAAGAACCTGGGAGCAGCAGTTCGATGCTGCCATGTATTCTGCTTCACAGGTTGAAATGGCGACTGAGGTCTGCTTCTTGCACTGCCATGACACTAATCTGCCTCCAAGAAACTGACATCCACCTGTTGTTGACTTCCGATTCTGATTGCATCCTCCATAATCAGAATCTGTGTAGGCGACTAACTCCAAGTCTCCTCCTTTCGTGTACCACACCCCTAGCTTAGGCTTGCCTTTGAGATATCGCAATATCCTCTTCACACCATTCATGTGAGATTCCTTTGGGTTTTCCTGAAAGCGAGCACAAAGACAAACTGCAAACATAATATCAGGTCTTGAAGCAGTTAAGTACATTAAAGAACCTATGATTGCCCGATATTGGGTGGGGTCCATGTCTGCATCGTTGTCTGAATCAGCACCCAGTTTATGGTTGACGCAAACTGGAGTATCAAATGGAGTGCTGTCCTCCATCTTGAAGCGTTTGAGAACGTCATGGACATACTTAATCTGATGAATGAACATCCCATCTTTCTTCTGATCAACCTGCAATCCTAAAAAAAAAGTTAGTTCACCCATAGCACTCATTTCAAACTTCTGTTTCATGATGGCTTCAAACTCCTGACACATGGCGACTTTTGATGCAGCGAAGATGATGTCGTCCACGTAGACTTGAACCAGAAGAAAGTCTCTTCCATTTCTCTTAACGAACAGTGTACTATCTATCCTTCCCCTTTCAAATTCATTCTCAAGCAAGTAATCAGATAAAGTTGAGTACCAGGCACGAGGGGCCTGATGTAGCCCATATAGCGCTTTACTTAGCTTGTACACGTGATCAGGAAAGTCTGGGTCAGTAAAACCCGGAGGTTGCTCAACGTACACAACCTCATCGACTTTACCGTTAAGAAACGCACTCTTCACATCTAACTGGAACACCTTCATCTCCTTGTGTGCAGCAAATGCCAAAAACAGTCGAATCGCTTCCAATCTCGCCACAGGAGCAAACACTTCATTGTAGTCGATCCCCTCTTGCTGATTAAAACCTTTTACAACCAGCCTCGCCTTGTTCCTGATAATTATCCCTTTTTCATCTCTCTTGCATTTGAAAACCCATTTTGTGCCAATCGCATGCACATTTTTCGGTTTTGCAACCAAATTCCATACCTCCATCTTCTTGAACTGGGCTAACTCTTCTTGCATGGCTTCAACCCACGAGCTGTCCTTGAGAGCCATTTGATAGTTCTTTGGTTCAATCTGGCTGATGAAGCAGGTGTACAAGCATTCGTTAGTGATGCCTGTATCTTTAATGCTTGTGTAAACACAGGTGTGCTCATTCAAGCTTTGTCTTGTTTGTACACCATCGGACAGATCACCTATCACGTTCTCCAAAGGGTGATTTTTGTGAACTCTCGTAGTCGGAACCGAACTGACTTGCAGATTGTCTTCCAGGTTCGAAGGTAGCTCATCAATGGGTGATTGTTGTTGAGAGTGAAACGGATTGAAGAATTCCTCTTCAGTAGAGGCAGCAGGGGTATCGACAGCATTTAACAAGGAAGGTTGACATTCATCGTACTGCGGTCGTTGCACAAGAGTTTCTTCCTCATCATAAAGCATCTTCGTAGCTATTCTCTCATCAACTTCTGCACAATCCAGGTAAGGCAAATTAAAAGATTTAAAAAGCCTATCATAGTCGAAAGCCCCAGCGGGTCCCGTGCTTGGTATTGGTGATTTGTAACTTGTGATATCAGTGTTACACACCACCTCAACCTTGCTGGTCGATAGATTAAAGACTCGTCTGTTGGGAGTCCCAACAACATATCCGACTAAAATACCTTCGTCGGCTATTTCACCAAATTTTGAGTTCGTCTTTAATATCTAACATGGGGACCCGAATGGTTCGAGACCACTCAAGTTAGGCTTTCTCCCATGCATAAGTTCATAACATGTTTTATTCAGTCTTTTAACAGTTAACACTCTATTAAGGATATAATAGGCTGTTGCAACAGCTTCAGCCCAGAACACCACAGGAAGTTTCGAATCAGCCAGCATGGTTCTGGCTCCTTCAATTAACGTTCTGTTCTTCCTCTCAGCCACCCCATTTTGTTGCGGAGTATACGGGGCGCTGTACTGGTGGTCTATTCCTTTCTGTAAGCAGAAGATCTCCATCTGATAGTTTTTGAACTCTATCCCATTGTCACTCCTGATGTATTTAACCTTTTTCCCCATAATATTCTCAACCTTGGTAATCAAATTTATTACCATCTGAACCGTTTCATCCTTTGTCTTCAGGAAATATACCCAAGAATATCGAGAGAAATCATCAGTGATCACCAAACAGTATGATGTTCCACCTAAGCTTTTTACATTCACGGGACCGAAGAGATCCATGTGAAGTAGGTCTAGGGTACTGACTATTGAATTAACCTTCTTGGTGTGATGGGATTTCTTGTGTTACTTTCCCTTTTTGCACGATAAGCATTGGTCTTCAAAGTTGAAATTTTTCAAGGGAACACCCAGCACCAGCCCATTCTTGACAATGTAGTTCATTTTCCGAAGATGAATATGCCCCATTCTTCGATGCCATAACACGGACTCCGATTCAGTTGCTTTTGACAGAAGACACGATTCTTCTGTTGCCATCTCAGTCGACCTCATGTCCATAACATACGTATTCTTTTCCCTTGGAGCCTTCATTACTATCCAATCCTCTGGTATCTTGAAACCAGGATACAGTACAATCGCTTCATTCTTGGTAAAGTGCACAGTGTAATTTTTGTCACATATCTGCGATACACTCAGCAGATTATGCTTCAGTTCTTCAACGAAATTCACTTTCTCTAACGTCATTTTACCATTAGTCACCGTCCCAATTCCAGTAATCCTTCCACCACTCTCTCCAGCAAAACTCACTCTTCCTCCCTGAACAGGTTTCCATTCGTGTAACAAATTCTTGTTACCCGTCATGTGCCGGGAACAGCCGTTATCCACAACCCATAGATTGTTTGCAACCCTGTTCAACTGTTCCTGCACGATTAAAGCAGAGGATTAAAATCTGGGGACCCAAGACTACATCCCGTACTTTGGCTGTCCAAAGTTAGTAATAGTATGATTTCTGTAAGTCCTAAAAGGATACCTTCTTGTAGATTGACTATGAGGTCATCCAAACCTTCGTGAATTAAATGAATTATTACTAATGGTTTGGTTGTTAACAAGGAAAAACTGAGATTGATTTCTTTGAAAACCTGGATTAGTCCAATATCTGAACTTTGATGAATTTTCATTTTTACAATTATAGTAATTACCGTTAGTTCTATTCTCAGTTTTTGAAGGCCTCATACCTCTGAATCTCTGCTTCAGAGGGCAATCAGCAATCAGGTGTCCTATTTTATTGCATCTGAAACAACTCCTGTGTTCAACTTTCGTCTCAATAGTTGTTTTAGATGTTGAGGCTGCATTACTGCCCGTTTGTCTAACATATGGTGGGACATACGGGTTTAGTGGAGAATTCTTTTCAGTTGGTTTATGTTCCTCTCCACGTTTTGGTAACACTGCCTCATCTTTTGTCTCACTCGACTCGGATGACTTGTCCGAATTTGATGAGACAGGACTAGGAACAGAAATCTTAACATTAGAAACAGGCTTACTCGTTTCGCCTTTACTAACTTCTGGATCTTTAATCGTAACCTTAACCGGAACTGTCTGGCCAATTTCAACATCAACGGATTTCTGATTACTAGGATCATAAGTGTAGTTATGATTATAAGGTGGTGGAACTTCATTATATCCAATTCCTCCCCTTTTAACTGGGGAACGTTGATCACTTACAAGGTGATCAAGTATAGCAGAGGTATTTCTGAATTGCTCAAGTTTTCTGTTTAGTTCCACCACTTTCACCTGGTGATCAGCTATCTGTTTATCCCTTTCAGCTATTAGTTTAGTTTTCTCTTCTAACACTTTATAGCTAAGATCAATTACTTGTATTTTTTCAGCTAGACTGGCTTTAAGACTTCTGATATCTTTCTCACTAGCTTTTATTTTTACCTTGTAACTATTTTCTCTAGCTTTAGTGTAATGATGATCTTCTTTTAATGTTTTAAATTGAGCATCCAAACTAACAAACTGATCAGTTATTGTTTTCAATTGTTCAGACAGATTTTCACATTTCGTACAAGGGAGTTTAGTACTTACCTCGGAGAGCTGATCTGTCACTTCTGCCATGTAAGCTTGATTTTCTCCAGTTAGTTTCTCACTTCCTGCAGTTTCAATGTTCGCCAAATTGGCCTGTTCGAACACTTCCTCAACATGCAGATTCCAATTGTATTCCCCAATCTGTCTGGATATCATTGCCCTATTCTCACTACTTCCACCACTCTGTTGTGTAGACCTGTTCTGACTACGTTCAACTCTGTCATTTGTGCATTCTTTAGCAAAGTGGCCATTCTGTTGACAGTTGTAACACCGAACCTTTGACTTATCAAAACCTGGTCTTTCACCAACAAACTTTCTACCAGTCTTCTTCATAAACCTTTTAACCCTTCTTACAATCATCACCATCTGCCACTGCAGATCCATCTCTTCCAGATCATCAGCATCGATCTGATCATAGTCTTCGTCTAAAGTTGCAGGATCAACAATCTTGCCTTTAATGTAATTTTCATACGAAGCAATGAAAGATGCATAGAGAGCAAACTGCTGTTCAGCAGATTTAACACTCATGGGCATCTGAGAGTAGTTGTTGTTCGGAACACTTGAAGAGAAACTACCCTTGGTTGCTTGAGGTTTAGAAGCATTTGTACCACCAGCTACAAAACACACATCACCATCCATGTTGAGAGTTACATGACCTTCATGTGTTGAGTTAGTGCCCGAGTCTCCCTTAGAGTAGTACGCAGATGATTCTGACTTAGAACTTGAACTTGAATTAACTTTCGCACCATACATTCCCGGATCCTGAACCTGATCAGTTGGTGTCTCTTTTCGAACCATGTTAAGTTCAAAAGTTCGTAGTTTGTTGACTGTTGTTTCCAAGTCATAGTCGGCAAACTCTTTGTCTTCTCTCATCAAGACAGTGTACATCTCCCATTTCGGTGGGAGAGCATCAAGAAGTTTTTCCACGATCTCCTCTTCTTTGTAAGCGATGGAATAATTGCTGAGTTCGGTCATCAGGTGATAATATCTTGTGATGATATCATCAAGTGATTCATTTTTCAAATACTTGAACACCGAGAATTGGGTTTTGAGTAGTTTAATCTTGGATGCACGAATCCCCACATTACCTTCAAATCGGTTTTCAAGTGCTTCCCAAAGCTCTCTGGCGGTTTTATACTTCCTGAAGGTGTGAAGAATCTCTTGTGGAAGAGCCATTGTTATCGCTGCATGAGCTTTGCTTTCAGCCTCATACATTTTCTTTTCTTCCTCTTCCATCTTGTTGTATTTCTTAATCTGTTCACGACCCTCATACAGAGCAGTTGGTGGAATGTATCCGTCTTGAATGCACACCCACATCTTAGCGTCTTGGTATTTAACATACTGCTCAAACCGATCTTTCCAAGCCACAAAATCGGTACCCTTTAGCATCTTTGGTGCCTTAGTAGCTGAACCCGCTTCCACTTCCATCTTCACCAGTTCCGTAATATTTATTGAAGTCATCTTTTACGAAACGAAAACACAAAGAAACCCGAAAAATAAAAATTTTATCCTTAACAGTACTGTAGGCGAAGTTGTGGATAACTTCGCTTAAGTCTTAACTTCGCTTGAATTCTTAACTTCGCTCTTCTTTTTAAATTCGCCTGATTTGGCGAAGTTGTGAGGTAGGCGAAGTTGTGGATAACCTCGCTTGAGATAAGCGAACTTGTGAGGTAGGCGAAGTTGTGGATAACTTCGCTTAACCTTATATCTTCGCCTAAACCCTACAAACAGTAGCGGCAACTTCGCCTGATGAACACGATGATTTTGCAGGTTTGATTTCTGGATTTTGCGAGGTATGCGAAGGTGTAATGGGTTGTTTTTGATGGTGGGAGGTAAGTAGGACACAAAAACTCGGTAAACTCGTCCCGCGAATAGTTGAACGGAACGATTTCTACACCCGCGTGATAATCCCGAACCACACAATCACGAGCAAAAGCTCTGATACCAATTGTAGGTTCCCAGCCGGATCTACACGGAATATCTCGTTCTACGTAGGTGCGGAATCCCTACGTAAGACGTTACGAGCGTAGCAGATGATACACGTTAACACGATCAAACACACGTTACAATAAACAAAGACACGTTGTATTGCAACTGGAAACACGTGATTCACTGATCACCGATTACACAAAACTGAATAACTCATAAACTCAAACTCTAACTCGTCTGCTGATCTAGCTGTAACCTAGCAGTTTATATAACACGACAACTTCGCCTAGCATGTTTAGGCGAAGTTGTCCCTAACTTCGCTTGTTCCACAAGTTCGCCTATATCAGCGAACTTGTGAGAACTTCGCTTACATCCAAATACGAATCCAACTAACTCGATTACAGACACTAGACACTGAACTACTGACATCATGTACCAACAACATGAAGTTGTTGGATTCACTGCCTTACGCATGGAATAGCAGTGTGATTACCGTCAAGAGAACGACAAACTTGGATACCTTAACACTCTCAGAGTTGACTTCTACCATCAAGTCTTTTGAATCGATGGATGCCAACCTTCGAATAAACAATCAGTTAAGAGAAAATAAAGCTGAGACAAGTGATGCGGGTGTAAGCAGTCAAACAAGTCCTATCATCCCCGAGTGTGCTGCATGTGGAAGTAGTCAAGCAAACACCTCGTCAAGCTCCACTTAGGGGATTCCTAATCCTGCCTCTCGCATTCCCGAGGTATATAAACTTTGCACACAAGAATGTATTGATGAAGTCATGCACTATAGAAACCATAATGCTAAAATTCTATATCAAATTCATAACATTAAGTGTCAAAATGATGAACTTAAGAAAGCTGAAAAGATAAACGCTACTAGGATTAAAACTCATGGTAATGATATGGAAAATCTTAGGAAAAAAGTTACCATTGCTACTAATTAAAGACGATGTATAAGATGTATGAGATGTATCGATGTTTTTGTTAAAAATTTTAAATTTTGAAGATGATTACAAGAATATAATTGATGAGATGTGAGTGAATGCCATAAGGTGTTGCTGAAAATAATAATTTATAGTTCTACATTTTTAGTATTTTAGATAAAAATATTTCAAGTAATAAAAGTACACATATCAATATAAATTCCACGAAACCGCACGCAACAACTTGCTTATATTATATACAGTTGAGCATGTATTCTCGGGTTGCTCAGTAGCTTCGAAGGTTTGGGAGTTTGGGAGCTCGTGGTGTAAAATTCCCCCGATCTACGCTTTTTCGGTTGGAGATTCATAAGACCCCGGGGCTGTTAGTCCGGGAAAGGGACGTTTTTCATGGTATAGTGATTATCGCTTGCTGGAGACTATGGAAAACCCGTAATGAGAGGATATTTGAAGACAAAGAAGTCAAGATAGAGTAAATAGTAGGTGATATTAGGTCTAGGTTTTTATTGTTTAAGAGCAGGTACAAATGTAAGTCTTTAGTTTGGTCCAAGTGGTGCAATTTCAATTTTATGTAATTGTCATGCTTCTCTCCGACTTGTGGAGAGGGGTGTTGTCTCTGTGTGGCTTTGGTTGTTGTTTGCTTATAATATATACAATTCGAAAAAAAAAACAAACTTGGACATGGGCCCTAAGTTTTATTTTGGATTTCCTGAAAAGTCATAAGTCTTCCTTATAAATATTATTACATTAACTAGTGGTTTGGTGGGTATCGTTTGATTAAGGACTTGTTGTTTTGTAATGAAATATTAATTAATGCTATGGAGTTTTGTAATCATAGTAGGTCATGTTTGATCAATGTTTGTAGTTTTTGTAATGAAACATTATTATATTAATGGTGGATATTATTTAATTTATATTTTGTAATGACGTCTTATTATATATTGGATCTATCTATCTATATTATACATCATGACGCGCTTAAGATAATCAAACGTAATTTCATCATATCCTGGAGACACAGATCAATTGCATATGTATATAAAAACTAAAACGTAATTTCATATATAGTTAGTACGTTCCTTAACACAACAAGAAGCTATATATGCTAAAAATATCAAACTTATTGTTAATTAAAAATCTTCATAATTCTTCAACGCTCTCCATTATCCTCCAATATATATATATATATATAAGCTTTGTTTTACTAACAAGTAAATAAAATAAAAATGAGTAAGTGGATAGCTAGGTAATTAATAAATACTCATATTTAAGTGATTTAAAGTTGTGTCGCTTACTTAAAAATGATTGTTAACCCACTTGACCACTTGTGATGTTCTTGATGACCTGGTCAAAGGATGGATTCGTTTGGGTTTTGTCGGGTTGGGCATTTGTATATATATTGGATTAGCTGGACCTTGAACCCGATGCTGGTCATTAAAATAGCCCAGATGTCCATAAGTATATCCAGGTTATGATTTTTAATACAGGTCATCAATATTTAAAAGTTAAAAACAATACCGACCAATCGTTGACTTTACTCCGTATATGCCATGCACAACATTTCCAGCCGTTGACTTTACTCCGTATATGCCATGCACAACATTTCCAGCAGCCCAATCCAAAATATGGCAAACCTAGAATAGGAAGAACAAATTCGATGGGTACATGTGCAATCTGTTATTATTGCAGAATTATGTAAATTATGCTGTTAACTTTAATGTGAAATACTTGAATTGCTCTATATTATTATTATTCTTCTTCTGCAGTTGTGATGTAATGGAATTTAACAAAGACAATGGCAATGTATGTAGATGTTGTTTGCTTTAGACAAACGTACAAGCTTAGTTCATATGATGCAGTAGTGTAACTTTCATCGTATGTATAAGTACAGCAGCACTGCACTCAAATCATACAATAGTATTACATCAGAAGCACAAGAAAAATGATGACTGTCAGAATTCACATTCAGATCCGACTACATTAAAATTTAAAAACCCTCTCCCTGCACTAGTAAAGATAACTTTGATTAATTAGGAGAGTACTTGTATCCAAGGTGTTAATTTCAGTTCATGATGACTGTCTAAGTCAAAATTCCGTTAACATATAATCCTCTCAGTTTCAAATATCAAGCACAAAGTAAGGCAACTAAAAGTTAGCTGAGAGAGGGATCACCTACTAAAAATTGTACCTAAATGGAACGGAATTATCTCAAAAACAACACTGACATTATTACCCTCCCCTCATTTTTGACAGCCTTTTCTTGTTTTTTGAGTCTTGAAAGTGGAGGTGGAAAGTATGAAGATGAAAAACAAACTGACCAATTTTGAGTTTTTAGTCAAGTTTGAATTTTTTTTGTCAAAGTTGACTTTCTTAGGGTCAGATCTGAATATTTAAAATCTTTGACTATTTTTTTAATCATGGTTGACATTTTTTTCCGCATTTGACCAATTCTGAATCAGCTTTGACTTTTGGAAATAACTTGTTTTTCATTATCATTCTGGCCCGGAAATACAGCTGGCAGTTGAGAAAAGTTTGAAATTCATGGTTTGGTTGAATTTTTTTGCTAAGAGTAGCTGAGTGGTACTAATCCTCATAGTCACCTTATTGAAGTCATTGCATTAATGGAAGTATCTAAAAGATCATGAGGTGATTTATGACGGCAGAAGCTATTTGGTAGAGTTCCAAACTTCTATTGACTTTATATTGTAACATAGGATGGTTTATGGTAAGTTCAGAAGCCTTTGAAAGGTTTTTATCAAAAAGGGTATTTTGGTCCTTATGGAACAGATAAAAAGATAAGAAAGCTGATCAAAACTGGCACTCCTATTTGGTTTGACTTTTTAGGGTGAACTGTGACTTCTGAAGGTAATACGAAAGTCAACAGAACGTGCATATCGGAATTGGTCAACAGGACTGCTATTTGCTTGGTACATGATACTGCAGCTGGGAAATGTTTGAAGTTCATGGTTTGGTTAAATTTTGAAGTTTATTGTGATATACATTGGAATTACAATTCTAAGTGGGCCTAAAGTGGTAGTACATATTTTGGTATGCAGAAGCACCTGGTCCCTGAAGTGGACAAAATGGGGCCCATTCCTTCACCTCAAGACCGCAGAAACCCACCTGTTAGTTGACCGCAGAAGCACCTGCTCCAGAACCATTATTTGACCGATATGCAGAAGCACATTTTAGAAGGATCGGGTCAAACGTGTTATCTTATATTTTGTATTGTATCGGATACACTTAGGAGCATGATTCCCAATGCGGTTGTTTATTGTCATGTTGCTTCTACGTACATGCAAAAATGAATTCACTATCTGATCGATTGTTTCATTTAATCAATTGCATCCCTCATTGATTTGTTTGTATGCATAAAAATGAAACCCAAAACCAAGACAGCTGCAATAAAAAATAATAAAATAACTTCTGAAAAACTCATAAAATATCATGAATGAATGAATGCCAAAAAGAAGCAGAGCAATTATCAATTGGTTCTTCTGGAGTAATTTGTGAAGAAACATACCAGTTGATTCGTCTGGATTCTGATTCTGATTCTGATTCTGATTCTGATGAAGAGGTGAAGAGAAGTAGACTATATGGTTCTCTGTGATTTGCTTCGTCTGGATTCTGATTCAGATTCTGATTCTGATTCTGGTATTCTGACTATGATTTTGATTTTGCCAATTGTACTAATATCAAAGAACTGTAAACATCCTAAATTACCCAGTTCCTCAGGCAATTTCTCAATATTTGTACAACCTTCAAGATCCAACGTACTAAGACGTTTCTGTTGGATTTTATGAACGTTTCGGGTCAAGTCAACGTGACCGACCCGAACGTGATCCGGACAGAGTTACACCGGGGGTAACGAGACAAAAGGCCTACTTAAATGTTATTTGGGCCCGACACTTTTATATAGATGGAATGGACAATGAATTAGGCTTTAATCTTATAATTGGGCTTTAAACCCAAATGGATTAATGGATCAAACCCTAAAATTAACTTACTATAAATACATGTCCTTATTCTATTTATGGAAATATATATAATATACAAAACCCTAGATGCCATAATATCCGGCGCCGAATTCCGGTGAGCTCGGTTTTCCGGCGAGCATCTCCGGCCGCCGCAAACACCTCCCAGCCGCCGCCACTTGTCCATTAGCAATCACTAACACCTTCATAGCTTAAACATAGATCCCGGCGCTGTTGAATCACTACATCACGTTTTTCCGGCGAACTTCATATTCTCCGGCGAAATCGATTTTCCGGCGATTCAATAAACCGCCCGTTCTTGTGTTGTTTGAAGCTTATGTTGTTGTTTGTTGCTGTCCATCTACCTGCGCCGCCGTCGCCACCTTCTGTCATCTCCGTCAGCCGCTGCTGCCGTCGCCGGAGACTTCCGCCGACCACCGTAAGCTGCCGTGGATTGCAGATCTTACCGGAATAGTTGCCGGATCTTGGATTGTGTCACTTCTAGCGTGTCTTGTTAATCCTTGGTGTCTTCCCGGTTCTCGTAACCGAGGTATATCGATAAACCCCCTATGGTTGTTTATTATTGTTTACTCGTACTCGTATCGTTTGTAATCAGATCCGGGTTCGGGTTTCGTTTTATGGTTCGTTTTAATTAGTTTAATATCCGCTGCGTTTTTTAGTTCGGTTTCTTATTAACTTGATTAATAACTATCGAAACGAAATATTATATAAAACGGGTTGAAATAGTTTATCCGTTTTGTCTCGAACCACCGTTGAAACCCAACAGTGGTATCAGAGCCGCGGTTACAACATACGAATCGATACCGGTTCGTTTAAAACCGGATCTACATCTTAAACTTTAAATCGTTTAAAGTTTATAGATCTAGAATTATTTTTGGGTGATTTTGAGTTGGTCAAAGTTTTGTTTATTTTATTTGACCAAGTCAAAACGACCCTAAATTTTATTTATTGTGAATATGTAAATCCGGCCCCGACCTATGTGTTTGTTTGGTGTTTGAGCTTGTTTTGGCCATATGGTTGGTTCAAAAGTTGTAAAAAGGTTATTATTTAATTTTCGGTTTTCTTTTGGCCATTAAGATGGTTCAAATTTGTAATAGGACATATTAATGTTAGTTTATAAATTTGTAATTAAGAAGACGCGAAGATAACAGAGGACGAGCTCGAGGACCATTTTGGAGTTAGTGGGAGTTCGGGCAAGACGACGGGATGCACGACGTAGTCCATCCTTGTGGTTGTTTGTGTTGTGACCCCTTGACCCGATCGGTCTCCCTAATTGGCTCTAGCGAGACCGATCAACTTTTGGCCATAAAGGATTTACATATTTTTTTATTTGCTATTTGTGGTTGCTTGGTTTGATTATAATGAGATTATAATATCACCAACCTAATACCAAATAAATTGGAAAATAAACATTTTATTAACCGATTTTGTTTTGCAAATTAAAAGCGTTTTGATTTCCAAAACTAATAAGTTATTATAACTTAAAATTGGTTAGTCGTATCGCTACAAACTTAGTTTTAATAGGTTATTTAAAACTAAGTGTCCTGAGAGATGAAAGGGTTCATCTATGCGTCACGGTAATAAATACAGTAAAATTTGACTTTTACTCTATTTGGTAATTTTAAAATTTATCCCAATTTAAAACCAATAGTTTATGCCAATCCTACTACAAGTCACACTTGAGGCGTACTGCGAAATTTCGAGTGTTTGGAGCTACAGCACCGCACTTGTTTTCTAGCCTATCCCATCAAGGTGAAAGTGCTTCGTTGACACATCCGGCCCTTTCACACGTCACGGTACTAGGACAACTATTATTTTACTCTCCTGTTACGTGTTAAAGCTGTCTGGAGACTTAAAGTGGGCAAAGATGAGGCTAAACGTATCTATACAGACAATCGTTGTCTCTATAGGCCTCATAACCGAGAGTTGTGCTCTATTCACAATTGACAATCGTTGTCGATCTGCCTAACCACTTATTAATGTTGTGTGCTACAGCTGCCTTTAATAACTGGAAGCCAGATTCTCATACTCCTAATTAATTAATGTTATTGGGTCATTAATAATAGGACTACAACGTCGAAAATACTAATTAAATTTACTTTTGCTTAACTAATCAGATGTCGTCAAACGAAATTTCACCCTACGCCCTTAAGACTATCCTTGAGAAGGATAACTGAATGGTACCAACTTCATCGAATGGCACCGCAACTTAAGACTTTTTCTCACCATGGCAAAGCGCCTGTATGTTCTCGATGGACCTGTTCCAACCGAGCCTGAAAACAACACAGCCGCTGCACGAAAAGTTCTTGACAAGCATAAGGATGACTCGGCTGAGGTCTCCTGTATTATGCTAGCCACCATGACTTCTGAGCTTGCTAAAGGCTTGGAAGACTTTGGTGCCTATGAGATGCTTGAGCAACTCAAGGGCATGTTCCAGAAACAAGTCCGTCAAGAACGTTTCGACACCATGAAACAACTCATCAGTTGCAAGATGGAAGAGGGGTCTCCCGTCAGTGCTCATGTTCTTAAGATGAAGAGGCACATCGATCAGCTCAAGAAACTTGATTGTCCCATGCCCAATGAGATGGCATCGGATTTCATTCTCAACTCTCTCCCCAACTCATACGACCAGTTCGTAATGAATTTCAACATGAATGGTTGGGTGAAGACAGTGTCGGAGCTTCATAACATGCTCAAGACGGCTGAGATGAACATTCCTTCTAGGACCAATCAAGTTCTGATGATTCGATCTGCTGGTGTCAAGAAGCCAAAACCAAAGAATCGGGGTTTTAAGGGAAAAGGCAAGAAGAAAGTTAATGTTGCTGCCAATGTTGCCACCAACACTAACAAGGTAGTTGCAAAAAAAAAGCCACCGCCCTTCGAGAAGCGCAAGTGCTACAAATGCAACCAAATGGGGCACTGGATGAGAAACTGCCCCGAATACCTTGCTGAGATCAAGAATAAGAGAGCAAATGGTGAAGGCTCTTCTGGAGGTATTTCCATATACGTTATTGAACTTTTCACTGTCTCTAGCAACACATGGGTATTTGATACCGGATGTGGTTACCACATCGTTAATGTCTTGCAGGAGCCTGAGAAGTGGAGGAAACTGAACAAAGGCAGCATGAAACTCATCGTTGGAGATGGGAAGAGAGTACCGGTTCTGGCAACTGGAGTATTTCATTTTACTTGTCCATCTGGCCTAGTTTTTCCTTTAAATAATTGTTTGTATGCTCCTGGCTTGACCAGAATCATCATTTCAGTTTCGCTGTTATTTGAACAAGGATTTAAGTATGTTCTTAATGGCATGGCTATTTCTGCTTACTTAAATGATATCTTTTATTTTGAGGCTAAACCCCGAAATGGTATTTATGAGATTGATGTTCAACCTGACAATAACGTATATCATCTTTCAAAACGTATCAAGACTAGTGTCAATGATACTTTTCTATGGCATTGCCGACTTGGCCACATAAGCAAGGCAAGAGTTAAAAGACTCCAATCCGAAGGTATTCTTGAATACACAGGACCGGACTCTTTTAACACTTGGGAATCTTGCTTAGCAGGCAAACTCGCCAAAGACTCCTTCACTAATAAAAGTGAACGAGCAAGTGATCTATTAGGACTCATACATACTGATGTATGTGGACCTTTTAGAACCATGACTAGAAACCATGAAAGATACTTCGTTTCTTTTATCGACGATTATAGTCGATACGCTTATGTGTATCTTATGAAACACAAACACGAAACTTTTGAAAAGTTCAAAGAGTTTCAAAGCGAAGTGGAAAAACAACTTGACAAAACCATTAAGATACTTCGATCAGATCGAGGTGGAGAGTATCTCAGCACCGAGTTCATCGCTCATCTAAAAGAGCATGGAATTGTTTCACAACTCACTCCACCTGGCACACCCCAACTTAATGGCGTGAGCGAGAGGAGAAATCGAACTTTGCTAAACATGGTTCGATCGATGATGTGTAGAACCAACTTGCCTCACTCCTTTTGGGGTTACGCCCTTATGACCACCGCCCGCATTGTGAATCTAGCTCCAACTAAGAAGATAGACAAAACACCATATGAGATATGGCATAAGGGAAAGAAACCCAAATTGTCTTATCTTAGAGTATGGGGATGTGATGCTTATATCACAAGTGAGTCTGATGACAAGCTTGATCCCCGCGGAGAAAAGGTTATTTTCTTCGGATACTATTACAAGAGAGGTTATTACTTCTTTCATCCTGATACAAATACGATTTCTGTCAGAAGGAAAGGCTACTTCCTTGAAGAAGAATTTCTTAGTCAAGGAACTAGAAATGACATTGTCGATCTTGAAGAAATTCAAGATCCACAACCAACCGCTGAGAAAGTTGGAGAGTCTGATCAGCAAGTTGTTGTTGCTGATACATCAGACGTGAACACAAGCGTTCGCAGAAGTAGTAGGACTCCCGTACCAAATTCTAGATACTTATGTCATCTATATGGTCCCGAAATCTTATTAGTAGCCGAATCTGGGGACGAGCCTACTAACTGCAAGTCTGCTATCTTGGATCCGGAATCCAAGAAATGGCAAGATTCCATGAACGCTGAGATGCAGTCCATGCATGATAACCAAGTTTGGAACTTGGTTGAGCTACCCCCCGATTGTCGGGAAGTAGGGAGCAAATGGATTTTCAAGAAGAAAACTGACATGCATGGAAATGTGCAAACCTACAAAGCACGGCTAGTCGCTAAAGGTTTCACTCAAACTCAAGGTGTTGACTATGATGAAACTGTTTTGCCCGTTGCTATGACCAAGTCGATTAGGATATTGCTAGCCATTGTTGCATAATATGATTATGAGATATGGCAAATGGATGTCAAAACCGCTTTCCTATATGGACATCTTTCTGAAGATGTCTATATGGTTCAGCCTGAAGGTTTTGTCGATCCAAAATATCCAAATAAGGTTTGCAAATTGAACAAGTCCATTTATGAACTTAAGCAGGCATCTCGAAGCTGGAATCTTCACTTTGACGAGAAAATCAAAGAGTTTGGTTTTGTCAAGAATGAAGATGAACCTTGTGTTTACAGAATGGCTAGTGGGAGCACTATATCATTCCTCTTCCTGTATGTGGATGACATACTGATCATTGGAAACAACATTCCCATACTTAAGGAAGTTAAGCAATGGTTGGAATCTTGTTTTGCAATGAAAGATCTTGGAGAAGCCGCTTATATTCTGGGAATAAAAATCTATAGAGATAGATCTAAGCGGATTCTAGGGCTTAGTCAAAGTACCTACATAGACAAGGTGATGGCACGCTTCTCAATGGAAAACTCCAAGAAAGGAGTTGTTCCAATGACTAAGGAAACCGTGTTGAGCAAATCGCAATATCCGGCAATGGACATTGAATCTAAACGTATGCAAGCAATTCCATATGCTTCTGCGGTTGGCTCTATCATGTATGCTATGTTATGTACTAGACCTGACGTGCCGTATGCCTTGAGCATGACCAGCCGTTTTCAACAGAGTCCTGGCATTGCCCATTGGACTGCTGTGAAGAACATTCTAAGGTACTTGAATAGGACCAAAGACATGTTCTTGGTGTTTGGGGGAGTGGAAGAGGAGCTCACTGTAAAGTGTTACACTGATGCTAGCTTCCAGACTGACCGAGATGATTCTCGCTCACAGTCGGGTTTCGTCTTCACTCTCAATGGAGGAGCTATTTATTGGAAGAGCTCCAAGCAGAGTGTTGTGGCAGATTCTACCACCGAATCTGAATATATAGCTGCATCTGATGCTGCTAAGGAGGCTGCTTGGATGAAGAAGTTCATCACCGATCTCGATGTGGTTCCGAGTATTCACAAACCAATCGAGACATTCTGTGATAACACAGGTGCTATTGCTCAAGCCAAAGAGCCAAGGTCTCATCACAGAACCAAGCACATTCTAAGGAAGTTCCATCTTATTCAGGAAATATTGGAATGAGGTGACATCGTGATAAGCAAAGTAGACACAGATCAAAATCTAGCCGACCCGTTCACTAAGCCAATGACTCAGGACAAACATGATCAGCATAGAGATGCTATCGGGCTTAGACTTGCTAGTGATTTATTTTGATTTAGTATTTGGATGTATGAACATTTTATCAGTTGTACTTTTCTGTTCACTTTTGATTTAATGGTTAAATGCAAACGTTGAATGATACAACTGTGTTCATTTTAATACGTTTAATCCGTGAATATTGTATTCTAAATTATCCGTAGTCGGTCAGACTCGTGGGAGCGATTCTGAATTGAGACTATTCTGACTTTGGACTCAAGTAGTTGACTTCCAAACTCACAGACCTCATTATGAATGATGTTGGATGTAACTCGCATCAAATCATCTTCATGGATCTTGATCATAAGATGTTTTGATAATAGTATGCTCATTTAGTATCCTTAGACCTGAGATACATATTAGAACTTTCGTTTACCGAGGAATATTCTTTGATCATGTCAACCGCTGTTGCGTAACTGCCAGCCATAATGGCATTGGTTGGGAATGTTCTGGAGTTCAGTGGGAGTTGTATGTAGTCAAGATGGGATTCTGTACTCTAACATTTAAATGTAACAGTTAGACATATTGGCGCCCTCGTTGATTCATACTGGTAAAGTGTGAGGCCTCACCCAAACTAACTGTGTGTTTGATTGGACCACTTTGACTCTATATCGAGAACTACAATAATTGAGCGCTATATGAGATTGATATGATCCATGTCTCATTGTTCAATTGATGTCTTATACAGAAAGGATAGATGACAACGATTACTATAAATTCATTGTCTTGCAATAAGGTATTCCAAGATACTTTGGTTATGGATTTAAAATGTCATGTTCAGTTGGGGACAGCTATGTGTAGCTAGAACGCCTCTGGCTGTCAACGTTGTGATACTTGACCCAAATACGTCCAAGTGGGAGACTGTTGGATTTTATGGACGTTTCGGGTCAAGTCAACGTGACCGACCCGAACGTGATCCGGACAGAGTTACACCGGGGGTAACGAGACAAAAGGCCTACTTAAATGTTATTTGGGCCCGACACTTTTATATAGATGGAATGGACAATGGATTAGGCTTTAATCTTATAATTGGGCTTTAAGCCCAAATGGATTAATGGATCAAACCCTAAAATTAACTTACTATAAATACATGTCCTTATTCTATTTATGGAAATATATATAATATACAAAACCCTAGCTGCCATAATACCTGGCGCCGAATTCCGGTGAGCTCGGTTTTCCGGCGAGCATCTCCGCCCGCCGCAAACACCTCCCAGCCGCCGCCACTTGTCCATTAGCAATCACTAACACCTTCGTAGCTTAAACATAGATCCCGGCACTGTTGAATCACTACGTCACGTTTTTCTGGCTAACTTCATATTCTTCGACGAAATCGATTTTCCGGCGATTCAATAAACCGTCCGTTCTTGTGTTGTTTGAAGCTTGTGTTGTTGTTTGTTGCTGTCCATCTACCTCCGCCGCCGTCGCCACCTTCTGTCATCTCCGTCAGCCGCTGCTGCCGTCACTGGAGACTTCCGCCGACCACCGTAAGCTGCCGTGGATTGCAGATCTTGCCGGAACAGTTGCCGGATCTTGGATTGTGTCACCTCTAGCGTGTCTCGTTAACCTTGGTGTATTCCCGGTTCTCGTAACCGAGGTATATCGATAAACCCCCTATGGTTGTTTATTATCGTTTACTCGTACTCGTATCGTTTGTAATCGGATCCGGGTTCGGGTTTCGTTTTATGGTTCGTTTTAATTAGTTTAATATCCGTTGCGTTTTTGAGTTCGGTTTCTTATTAACTTGATTAATAACTATCGAAACGAAATATTATATAAAATGGGTTGAAATAGTTTATTCGTTTTGTCTCGAACCACCGTTGAAACCCAACAGTTTCGACTTGCAGATGTTGCTTGGAATTTCTCTTAAATTAAAGCAATATAGTAGATGTAATACCTCCAAAGATTCTAATTCACCAACATCCTCAGGTAATTTCTCAAGACTATCACAATATATAAGAATTAGGGTTTTCAGACGTTTCAACATACAAATGCTATTAGGGAGATGTTTAACTTTTGTATTGAATAAATTTAGGTGTTCTAAAGATTCCAATTGGCCAATGTCCTCTGGCAATTCCTCTATGCCAGTGGATGTAAGGTTAAGAGCTGTCAAATGTTGTAAACTACTAATGCTTCCTGGAACACTCTTAAGACTACGACATCCATTGAGATTTAGAGAGACGAGGTTATGAAGATTTCCAATTGATGAGGGTGTTTCTTCTATATCAACATTACCTGAAAGATTCTGTCGTAGCAAACTATTGTTTCATTTAATCAATTGCATCCCTCATTGATTTGTTTGTATACATAAAAATGAAACCCAAAAACAAGGCAGCTGCAATAAAAAATAATAAAATAACTTCTGAAAAACTCATAAAATATAATGAATGAATGAATGCCAAAAAGAGGCAGAGTAATTATCAATTGGTGTGTGTATTGGAGTAATTTGTGAAGAAACATACCAGTTGAGTTGAGGTGGAGTAATTATAGTCATGTGTCATCTTCATGTTAGCTCTTTTAACCTATTTACCGACGTGCATATTAAAATTCAGCTACGTTGAGTGAGTTTTAGTTAATCATATAACATACTTTACATACACATATACTTGCACGAATGTACGTAATACATACTTAACTTGTTTATCATTCTTCCATACTTTCATTCTTTCATACTTTCTTTCTTTAACATACACAGTTGATTCATAACCATTTTTACATTATAAAGAGCGTTTCACCTTACATACCTTTGGATATTATTAGGGTCCGGTGCCCTCCATCCTCGGATATTATTAGGGTTCGGTGCCCTCGATCCTCAGATATTATAAGGGTCTGGTGCCCTCCATCCTAAGATATTATTAGGGTCCGGTGCCCTTCATCCTCGGATATTATTATGGTCCGGTGCCCTCCATCCTCGGATATTATTAGGGTCTGCCCTCTTTCCATGCAACCATACCATCGTACATTCATTTCATTACTTTCTGTTGGTGCATGTTTTGTGGCCGTCGCTTGGCGAATAGTTTAGAATGTTTATGTTGTATGCTGTACACCTAGGTAGTGGTTCACGCTGAAAGTGATCCATTTGAAAGAGCATTTTCAAATGGATACTCATTCGATCGAATGAGTTTCTGATTCGATCGAATGAGTCTGCCATTCGATCGAATAGGACTCATTCGATCGAATGAGTCCTGACCGAATGGCAGCGGGTATAAATACCAGCTTTCAGGCGTGAACAGGAAAGAGTTTAAGGTTTTTGCGTGCCCGGAGCCCAGGTGCTGTCCGGATGAGGGGGGAGGCCATGCTCGACCTCCCCCTGCCATAGATCGTGATTTCAGTGTTTAAACAAGCATGTAATCTTTCGTTTTTATCAATGAAATCGTTTGTTTCGTGTTTGTTTATATCCGTCTTTGGTTATCAAACCTTCCGTCTCGAACGCGCTCGGATCGTCTCGGTCCCGGCTGAACCAACAAAGTGGTATCAGAGCCTTTGGTTCTAGATTCACGTTAGATTCGTGGTAAAATTCGTGTTTTTCTCGCGAAAATTGTAATTTTTGCCGGAAAATTCCGAATTTTTGGTGTTTTTGATCTTGGTGTTCGTCGTGTTCTTGTCAAAAACTGTTAAAATTGTCATACTTTGGTGTTTTGATCTTAGAATTGTGTGTTAAAAGTTCGAGTTTCGTCAAGAACGTTCCTCGCGTTCTTCGTGTTCTTCGTATTTTTGGTGGTTTTGATCCGTTTTTTGGTTGGTCTTAAGTTGTTTTTGTGTTAAAAGTCATATTTTGATCTTAAGTTGCTTCTTGATCTTCCAAGATTTGTGTTTTTGATTCAAAATTCGAAAATCCGTCAAAATCTTCTAATTTTGGAATTTCCAGATTTTCCGATCGAACGTGTCTATTTTTGGAACTCATTCGATCGAATAGCCTTCCTATTCGATCGAACAAGTTTAAACTTTGACCGAATCAATTTTTTTCCCGCCGAGAATTACTCCTAGTTCATTCGATCGAACCAGATTTGTTCGTTCGATCGAATTAGTCACCATTCGATCGAATAAGTCTTTTATTCGATCCGCCGATTCGATCTTTGTCTTATTCGACTGTCAGAACCCGTTCGATTGAACCAGAAACTCTTTCGATCGAACCTCTCAACCCATTCGATCGAACCAGATTCACATTCGATCGAATAACTTACAGATCAGCATTTCAGAGAGACATTCGATCGAACCAGAACACATTCGATCGAATAGGTCACTCATCCGATCGAATCAAACCCATTCGATCAACTTTCAACGTTAAAGCAAAGAAACAAAGATGGCTGCAAGTTCGAGTACCAACAAGAGGATTCAATCGATTCTCGAAAGTGATTCTGAATCGGGAAGCTATAACAAGCCACCAAAGCTAATGACTTTAAACGATTTTACAACCTGGAAGACAAGATTTCAAATTCATATAACAGGTGTGAATCCTGGACTTTGGGAAGCTGTTCAGACAACTTGGGTGCATCCGACAAATGATGATGGTGAGACTTTGAGTTACTTTAGGCTGTCTGAAGATCAAAGGATAGCCTTTGATGCTGAGAAGAAAGCCTTCTCGTTACTGTCACAAGCACTTTCAAGCGATCTCTTCCATCAGTTTAACCAGTTTACAACAGCGTCAACTCTTTGGAACGCACTGGTTGAACGATGTGAAGGATCTGACTCACTTAGAGAAATTCACGCACGGGAGCTCAAGCGTGAATTTGATTTGTTTGGTCCAGAATCGGGAGAAGACATTGAATCGTTACTGTCGAGATTCTATCATCTAATGTCAGAACTCAAGTCCTATAATGTCAAAACAACAGGGACTGAAAAGGTTAGATGTCTTGCTCAAGGACTTCCAACCAGCTGGAACACCTTCCTGACAGTAATGAGAAGAAGTCATCAGCTGGAGACGATTCTCCTGTCTGATTTTATTAAAGAAATCAGACAAGAAGAGGCTGAACTAAGAGCCTCCTCCAGAAAACCGAGATCAACTTCTGACAAATCACTCTACATGTCAAAACCTCCTATGTCAGATTCAACTGATCATGCTCCGATGAAGACCGCTTTTGTCTCCTCAACGTCAAATCAATCAAAGGGGACTGAAACGAGATCTTCCGTCCCACCATCAACTTCTGGAAACTCAAGTACTAACTCCGGACCCAAGTCAACGGAGAAAGCAACGTTGAATACTGAAGGCTTGGGAACAGTAACAGTGGAGGTTGCCAAAGAACACATGGCAACTCTAGGCACGATAATTGAGTCCTACAGTTTAATGGTGGCGGGTAAGCTAGGAAATAGTCATCTGGACAGTGATGACTATGAACAGCTTGACGAAGATGATATGGAACGCATAGACATTATGTGGGCTCTTGGCAGTGCGTTCCGAAGGGCCAGAAAGTGGACGAAGAAAACAGGTCAGGCCCTCTCAATAAACAACAAATCCAAGTTCGGCTTTGATAAAAACAAAGTAAAATGCTACAACTGTGGCGAACTTGGTCACTTTGCCAAGGAGTGTTCGAAGCCAAGAAGGGAAGGTCACCAATATCCCTTCCGAACCACTTCATCATCATCCACTCCTGCTGCAGCTGCTGCAACTGTCAACCTTGAGAGACAACTGGTCCCTCAAAATCAAACCGCAGCAAACAACGTCAACATCAACAATGAAACTGCTCTTGCAGTTCAAGGGGATGAAGGCGAGACATGGAACTTCAGCATCAACATGGCTGATGTCACAATAGTAGATGGAAACTCTGAAACCGAGTCTGTTGTTTCCTCGACCAATGAAGAATATATTGTCGATGAACCAGCTGCTGAAGTCCATGAAGAAGAACATGAGGTTGAAGTGGTATCTTTGGAGATTAAGGAGGATCACGATAAAGAGTCAAATGTTCCTCAAATATCTCCATGTTCGACAATTCCCGCAGAGGCTGCTAAAGTTGAAGAAGTCAACGAAGTAGAGTCTAAAGCAACTTCTGCATCGTTTCTGGAAAAAGCTGGGAATCTTTGCTTTGCATTCATGGCAGAGACATCAAATGCCAAGGTAAGTTCTAACCCATCAACTCCCAAACCAGAAAATGTTAAATGTTTAAAATGTGAATTGTATGAACAAGAAATTCAATCTCTAAAAGAGAGAATTGAAGATCTCGAGGCTTACAAACAAGCAGCCTCAAGATCTTTAATGGAACTGACTGACGCGCTTGCACAGAATAAGGCTTGGAAGCAGAAAGAGTCTGCTTTTAAAGAAAAGATTGATAGCCTTAAGCGTCAGAACAAGGAACTTGAAATATGTGTTCTGAATCAACAAGATTCTATCAATTTTCACATAAATAAGAATAATGTTTTGAAAAAAGAATTGGAAAACTTGAAAGCTGATTTTGAATCATTGAATTTCAAATTAAAAAGTTACTCAAATTCATCTTATTTATTAGAACACATCATTCCCGAGTTCCGAGGCAAAAAGGAAAAAGGCGTGGGATATAACAATGTCCCACCCCCGATCCTGAATCAATTTGCAAGCACACCAGGAGCTGTGCCGGATGATGAATCAAATGATTATATACCCGAGGACACAAACCAAATTTCTAAGTCTAAGGGAAAAGAAGTCATTGACCCGGCTCCTGAGTCCAAACAAAATGTTGTTGCCACAGACTTAGGTTCCACAACTAAGTCGGGCCCACCACCATCTAAGTCAAAGGCAACAACAACAAGAAATTCTCAGAAGAAAAGGTTTAATCCTAAATCTGAGAAAGTCTATGTGGAACATAGTACCCAGTTTGTAAAGGAGGGTAACGTTAATGAAAAACATAATTTCCCAAAACACCCTCCTAGACAAACTACACCCCAAAATATCAAATCCAGGGGGTACTATGATAACCGACAAAAACAGAGTTATTTCTCTCCACCAAGTCAAAGGGGGAGAAACTACTGTTTTTCGTGTGGAGAGGTAGGGCATATAGCAAGATTTTGCTATAAGTACACGGATCCTAAGCAGTACATATCGACTCCGGATCCGAGGTATGCCAAGTCACCTCCTAGGAGGCGACCGACCATTGACGTTCAAGGTCAAGAACGGTTTCACACACCGAGGTCGGTTTCTCCTCGGAAACCTCAGCCAACCTCACCACACCAATCCCCAAACCCCTCAGATCCAAATGTTTCCACTTCGACAAGTGAAACTCAGTCTTCAACCATCTATCTCAAACATGTTGAGAAGAAGACTGACTTTTGGAAACCAAAGAAAACTAACACTGTTGACAACAATGTCAAACCAGAAAACAGTGTTAATGAGGGTAAATGGATTGAATTGTACATTCGTGATGAAAATGGAAAACCCAAGACCGTAAAGGCTTGGGTTTCCAATGATATTTAAACCTTTTGTTTTTGTGTGCAGGTTGCTCTATATGATCCAAGATTCAACATGTGGATCATAGACTCAGGAGCTTCCAGGCACATGACTGGAAACATGAATCTCCTTTCAAGTGTCAGACAAATAAAAGGAGGTGCAGTTTCCTTTGCAGGAAATCAAGGAGGTTATATCACGGCCCAAGGAATTGTGTCTAATGGGCGAATTTCGTTTGAGAAAGTTAATTTCATCAAAGAGTTGGAGAACAACCTGTTGTCGATAAGTCAAATCTGCGACAAAGGTTTCAAAGTTATGTTTGACGACCGAGATTGCCACATCTTGGCTAAGGATTTCAACTTTCCTGAAGACAAGGTTTTAATGTCAGCTGCACGCCAGAGTGATCTCTACATTCTGGATATGGCTAAGGCAGGGTCATCGTCTCCAACGGCGACATGTTTTGTGTCCAAGGCATCCGAACGTGATACTGTCTTATGGCATAGACGGATGGGACACATAAATGTCAGGAACATGAACAAGCTTGTGCACAACAGACTAGTTGAGGGAGTTAATCTGAGAAGCTTTCGTCTCCCTGATTCGTGTGTGCAGTGCAAAGCAGGAAAGCAAATAAAAAGGTCCCACAAGTCTAAGAGTTTCCACTCGATTGATATTCCGTTGGAACTCCTTCATATGGATCTTTTTGGCCCAATAAGCGTCAAAAGTATCTCTGGGCACTCATACTGTCTAGTGGTTACTGATGAATATTCTAGATTCTCTTGGGTGTTTTTCTTGAAAGTAAAATCAGAAACGTTTGGATGTATACAACTGCTGGTTACAACTATTGAGTCTCAATACAATCTGAAGGTTCGAAGAATGCGGTCAGATAACGGTACAGAATTTAAAAATGCGAATGTTGAAAATTTCTGCAAAGAAAAAGGGATCGTTCAGGAGTTCAGTGCTCCATATGTTCCACAAATGAACGGGGTTGCTGAAAGGAAAAATCGTACGTTAATCGAGACAGCAAGAACAATGTTAGCCGACTCAGTGTTACCTGTTACGTTTTGGAGTGAGGCAATTGCCAACGCCTGTTTCACATTAAATCGGGTAGGCATTGTCAAGCGCCACGGCAAGACAAGTTTCGAGCTTCTTCAACGACGAAGGCCTAACTTAGAGCACCTGGAACCATTCGGAGCTCTTTGCACGTTACTTAAAAGGCACGTTGATAATAAGTTCGAGGAGAAGATTATCAAGGGTTATTTTCTGGGTTACAGCGTACCTCTCAAAAGGGTCTTCAACAGAACAACAAAATTAGTTGAAGAATGGTACCATGTCGATGTTCAACGCTACACAGAACCAGCCAAGGGGACAGGAGAAGACTGGTTGTTTGATTATGACAAATTGTTCAAGTCTTTCAATCTGTATGAGATTGCTATTCAAATGATGTATGAGGCGCAAAATGCACCTCCTGATGAATCTTTGCAATCTTCAACTCATCCTGGTCCGTCATCATCTTCCTCCACAGAGTCTAGCGATCAAGTTCAAGAATCTTCCGAATCTGAATCTGAAGATGAATCTCCAGCAGATGATGTACAATCGGCACCAACTCAGGTTACTTCACAACCTTCATCGTCAAATCAAGAAGTGCCGAATGCAGATCAGCCTCTAACGTCTACTTCAGAGGCACCACAATCCGCTCCAGTTCCTGAGCCGAACTTAACTAACTTGGAACAAAATGTTGTCGTTCCTGACAATCCGGTTGTTAGGACTGAACGTGATCATCCACAAGACAACATTATAGGGGACATTCAACAGGGTGTCAAAACTCGTCGACAGCTGAATTTTGGTCTCTACACAGAAATGATGGAGTCAGGATCAGTTGCTCTTAATGCCCATGAATGCTTCTTAGCACAAGAAGAACCACACAGCACCACCGATGCGCTGAAAGATCCCAACTGGGTCTCAGCCATGCAAGAGGAATTATTGCAGTTTAAAAGACTTGGTGTGTGGAAGCTGGTGGATCTCCCCAAAGGACAGAAGAAAATTGGCACTAAGTGGGTACTAAAATGTAAACGTGACGATCGTGGAGTGATTGTTCGCAACAAAGCCCGCCTGGTGGTCCAAGGGTTTAGGCAAATCGAAGGCCTAGACTACAATGAGGTATATGCTCCGGTTGCTCGTTTGGAGGCAATCCGGATGTTCTTGGGGTATGCATCTTTCAAGAAATTCAAAGTATATCAAATGGACGTCAAGAGTGCCTTTTTGTACGGTCACATCGAAGAGACCGTATATGTGGCACAACCTCCAGGTTTTGAAGACCCATATCACAAGGACAAAGCCTATCTGCTCAACAAGGCTTTGTACGGTCTTCACCAAGCCCCGAGAGCTTGGTATAAAGAACTATCCAAACACCTTCTGAACAACGGGTTTAGAAGGGGAACCATTGACTGCACGCTATTCTCAAAAGAAAAAGAAGGAGATCTAATTATGGTACAAGTGTACGTGGACGACATCATCTTCGGGTCCACGAATAAAACACTTTGTAAGGAGTTCGAACAAGTGATGAAAGAAAAATTTGAAATGAGCTCCATGGGTGAGATGAAGTTCTTCTTAGGACTTCAAGTTGATCAAAAAGATTCCGGTATCTTCATTCACCAGACAAAATACGTCAATGACATCTTGAAACGGTTTGAGATGTTGAGTTCTTCTTCACAGGGAACTCCTTTAGAGGTTAATCACGGGATTAATCCTGACGAGAAGGGTGAATTGATCAATCCAACTCACTATAGAGGGATCATCGGATCTCTAATGTACCTGACTGCTTCTCGGCCAGACATAATGTTTGCTACGTGTCTCTGTGCACGTTACCAGTCAAAGCCGAAGGTCTCCCATCTGATTGCAGTCAAAAGAATTTTGCGTTATCTGAAGGGTACTCCAGATTGGGGTCTTTGGTATCCTTATGATGACAACTTCGATCTTCATGCGTATAGTGATTCAGATTATGGTGGTTGTAAACTCGATTACAAATCAACAACAGCAGGATGTCAGTTCTTTGGAAGTCGTTTAGTAACGTGGCAATGCAAAAAGCAGACGTCAGTCTCCACTTCAACAGCTGAGGCGGAATATATTGCGGCTGCCAGTTGCTGTTCTCAAGTTATTTGGATTCAGCAACAAATGCGTGACTACGGTATTGAATGTTCTACTACTCCCATATATATTGATAATTCTGCTGCAATTTCAATTACCAAAAATCCGGTCCATTTTAGCAAAACGAAGCACATCGAAATTCGATATCACTTCCTTCGTGACTGCTACGAAAAGAAGTTAATCGATGTGATAAAAATCCCCACTCAGGAACAACGCGCTGATCTCTTCACTAAAGCATTTGATAAACCACGGTTTTTATATTTACTAGAGATCAACGGCGTTAAACGTATATCAGAAGATGTTCCTGAAGATATCATTTAAATTGTTTTCATTTTTTCTTTTCTTAAAAATTTAAAAAAAAAAAAATCCAAAAAGATTTTGTTTTTTTTTTATAAATTCTAGGGGGAGAAAGGTTTCAAGAAAAACCAAAAATTTTCAAAATTTTGAGAAGTTGATCTTGTTACAAGAAAGGTGATAGTACACAGACGCTATCATACTGAGACATCAAAAAGATTTGTTATTTCTGTACAGCTTATTTTCATTTTTCTTATATTAAATTTTTATACATCACTATCGCTTAAAATTATGTCGGTTACCTCAGTTTGATGGACACATTTTCGGATGTGTTTTGGTCCTTACTTCTACTAGTAGATTATGAGGATAGCCATTAACCAGATGACTGAAAGTGATCGGGGCGGGTTTTGATGGGTTTTTTATTCTTTCGCTGAAAAATAGTCGGTTATACTTAGTTAGAAGGACACATACTCGTATGTGGTCGGTCCAGTTGATCCATTGGATCTTCAGGATAGCCGTTTACCTGAAGACTTTGACTTGATCGGGGCGAAATAATTTAAACGTTATTTTTTTAAAAAAAAAAGGACATTCATATATATTCAGAAAATGAGAAATTGATCCAACCTTGGAAAATGATAGATACACTGATTCTGTGAGCTTAACTAGTGAAGTTATTAGGCTTAAAAGGCTTTAGAACGGTCATTGTGTGTCATGGTAGCTTTTTATGGTGCGTAAAAGTAGATGTGATACAAACTAAATCTACTCGATTTTACGTGGAAACTCCTTAAGAGTTTTGTATGTCTTCATATATATCTTTCCGAATGATAGGCAGAAAAGCGATTACCCAGTCATACACGAGCCCATAAGTGTTCTGATTCCTGTAAAGATAGTGTGTGAAGAAACTGCAGTGATCCAGATTCGGGACTTGCAATTGTTTACTACTCTGAAGTCTATGTAACATTCAAAAAAAAAAAAAAAAAAAAAAAAAAAAAAAATTACCTTATGAGTGATTGAAACATTCTAGAGTTAACAATGTCAAGACTTCTCAATCATGGAGTAAGAAAGAAAACGGGAAGCAGATGAAGACACTTACAACCTTAATCAGACACTATGGGTCAAGGTCAATTCGGGGTGACTTGGGGAAAGCCAAATACGCTTTGAGAATAGATAGGAGGCATCATAATCTCTGAGTTGTTACCCACTTAAATTTTGAGACATAATTGAACCTAACTCGTATCACAGAAACGATGAAAACCATTTTAAGTTATTTACATGCTCACAACCTGTTTCTTTATGTCATAATACAGCTAAACACGGATCTGTGTGACAGTCACGTAATTAGTATGATTCCTGTTCGGATCTTTCTCACAAAAAGAATATTCATTATGTCTTGTTTAACTTCGTATATTCTGTTAAAAAAAAAAAAAAAAAAAAAAAAAAAAAAATTCCCGAAAAGTCTCAGTAGATAGTCATATACGTCTGTATGATTTCTTATTATAGATCATTCTCAACCAAAAATAATGTGTTTTAAATTTTTGTACAGTTGTTTATTTCAGTTTGAATATTATAAAAAAAAAAAAAACATACAAAAAGATTTTTATTCTGAATTAATTTTTTTTTAATTTTATTCTGTTTTTTTTTAATGAGAAATCATCGTGACAGGTAGTCTGATCCCTGTCTGTTCCTACTAAATGTTTATCCAGTGTGTAGGAATGAAAGAAAACTTCATGCAGGTTGCTAAATGTTCATCTGTGCAACAGGCTGTGCATGAAAGAAAGAATGAAGTGACAAGAAAACCCAAAGATGTTTGAGCCTGATATTTTTCCATTTGTTACTAATGTATTATGATCTATATGTTCTGTAGGAACGAAGCTTCTCAGGATATGCGGAACCTATGGTAAGTCTGACTGACTGAACCATTTGATCTTGAGAGAACTTCATGAAGAAAGGAGTTCGTGGATGCAACGTGCGCACCACTAGCTTTGAGAAAAGAGAGAGTGAGATAACTCCAAGGGGGAGTTACGATCGAGCAAGAGAACTCGATTGATTATAAGTTAGGACATGAAATGTCATGTGTATGTCCCCAGTTCTATCAGGATGGTTCGATATGAAAATAACGATCGTGAAACCAAGTTAACGGACTGAAAATGTCAAAAGAAACTGATTCGATCGAATCAGTGACTGATTCGATCGAACCAGGACTCATTCGATCGAATGAGATACTCATTCGATCGAATCAGTATACGATATATAAACGAAACTTAGGAAATTTCACAAGAGAGAGCACACATTACACACAGTCACGAACCTGCTACTGCCGAAAATCCTCTCTGCCCATCTTCGTCGTGTCGGTCTTTTCCTCCGTCCCTAGGTGTCAAACCGTCTTAGGAATCGTAACCGTGCGTTGTTGATCACCACCGAATCGCCGTGTTAGAGGATTCCGCACTCTAACACGTTGCCCCGTGAATCGTTGGGAAACCGTGTCCCGCACCGGTCCGACAAAGTGGTGTCAGAAGTGGGATCGGAAGCCTCATCAAAGATTGCAGAAGCTGTTTAGGGGGAGTAGCTGTGGATCGGAAGCCTCATCAAAGATTGCCCAATACATTATTAAGTCAGCGGAAGACGATATGAGCTTACACGTCTATATATTGGGATACACGCCAACGTCTGAGGGGGAATTTCTATAGTTGGTTTGTTTTTAAACAGATTGTTTTGTCTGAAGATGTCAGCAATGGAGAACACTTTGCATCATTAACCGAGAGTTCAGTCTAAGGGGGAATCTTGCTGCAATGATGGTATTCTTCAACGTGATTATCAAGATATAGCAGAAGATTTGACTGAAGATTGCAAGAGGTGTCTACAGCAATTCGCAAGCAACGTCCAAGGGGGAATATGTTGGTGCATGTTTTGTGGCCGTCGCTTGGCGAATAGTTTAGAATGTTTATGTTGTATGCTGTACACCTAGGTAGTGGTTCACGCTGAAAGTGATCCATTTGAAAGAGCATTTTCAAATGGATACTCATTCGATCGAATGAGTTTCTGATTCGATCGAATGAGTCTGCCATTCGATCGAATAGGACTCATTCGATCGAATGAGTCCTGACCGAATGGCAGCGGGTATAAATACCAGCTTTCAGGCGTGAACAGAAAATAGTTTAAGGTTTTTGCGTGCCCGGAGCCCAGGTGCTGTCCGGATGAGGGGGGAGGCCATGCTCGACCTCCCCCTGCCATAGATCGTGATTTCAGTGTTTAAACAAGCATGTAATCTTTCGTTTTTATCAATGAAATCGTTTGTTTCGTGTTTGTTTATATCCGTCTTTGGTTATCAAACCTTCCGTCTCGAACGCGCTCGGATCGTCTCGGTCCCGGCTGAACCAACACTTTCATATTTATGTATTTCCTAAATCATTCATAGATCATTCATACCACATTCATATAGCATTCATACATCATTCATAACACATCCATATATCATACACTTACCACTTAAGGTAAGTGCATTAACTAATCACACCGAGTATGCACACAGCCTCGAAAACATAACAAGGAAATGGGGCTAGAAACTCACCACTGAACGACTCCTCTCCGAATTTACGGTAATGCCCTTTTTGAGCTGTGCACGGCAAACTGTGTAATAATTAACAAGCATCACTTAACTATTCTTATTTATATCATATTTCTAGGTCATTTCTTGTTTTAAACGTTACCTTTCATTGTTAATTGGTTCCTTGTTCTTAGCATATTTACCATACAAGCCCATATTCTTTGCTCACATACGTATACGTCATACATACATATATGTCATACATATACATACGTTATACGTTCTATATATATACACGGCATACGTACATACATGTTGTACATACATATACGGTATACATAAACACATTGCAAGCATACATACACGCTATACATGTATATATATACGTTATGTGTAGACACATTCACGGCATATATTCGTACATATACATTATATACATATACACAAACACAGCATACATACGTGCATATACACAAAAACAAATAATCATGGCTATTATTTTTAAAATTACACTTATTATAAATAAAGTCTTACTGAAAGTAATAAACTTTAATTCAAATAAAATACTTAGTTTCATTACACTTAAACATCATCATTACATATGAAAGATAAATGGCCAATAAGCTGTGCTGCTACTTGGATCATAGACTGGGATCTATCTCTCTAATTTGGGTTTACTTTTCAAAGCCATAATAAGATCAAGAAACCCAAAGACTACACTTAAGCATCATCCTCAAAATTATGTACAAATAATCCAAGCAATATAATTTCCACGAAACCCACAATCAGCAACTTTGGATATAAACGAGGCCATCTCTTTAATTTGGTTTTACTTTTCAAAGCCACAAAGTTCAAGAACCCCATTGGCAATTGGATCCACAATAAGCCATCTTTCTTTGATTATTTTGGGTTTACTTTCCAAAGTCTTCTAATTTTATGATGTAATGAGTTTTGGAATGGTTTGCACAATGACCCTAGCGGATAGAAATCAATGTCCTGATAAATGAAAACGTTAAAACATAAATTCATTTACATTTAATCGATTTTTGAATACAACTATTATAATTTAGAATCTTCTTAAACTCTTCATGTATTTATAGACAAATAATGTATTTAATCACTATTTAATTATTTGATTCACAATCGCTCTATTACATATGAGTGTTTACATCGCTATTTATAGTTTTCGAAAGGGTGCAACCCCTTTGGTGAAGCGGCGCGTGTTGTTGGGGAATCAACCGCCCGAACTTAGTTTTGTTCTGATTGATATTTTTTTTCTCGGTTCGATTTCTCAGTGGTTTTTTTTAATAAAACTAGCGCCTCATATATATATACATATATAGGTTTAAGTTCAAAAGAGAAATGAAATTACTGCAAGAAAATGAATATGAAGCGCTAGTTTTATTTTAGGTTTTAAAAGCATAAAATTAAATGAAAAAAATGTAAATGCAACAATAAATGCACACTTTCTCTCCAATTAATACAACTAATATAACCATAATAAGAAACATGATCAAATACATTTTATTCTTAACATGAAAATAGTGATAACTAGTTTGCTGTTATTATTAGGTTTATTTTTATTGATGTTTGCTGTTATTTTTTGTTCGTACATGCTAATTTTCGATTATGAGACGTTATAAGTATTTGTTGATTTATATTTTGTTGTTATTATTAGAATTCTTTTTGATGTTATAAGTATTTGATGGTTTATGCTTTTATTATTTTGTTCTTGATTTTGATTCTTTTGTTGTAATTTTTAGGTTTTTTTCTTTGTTATTATAAATCATTGTTTATGTAGATTGGTATTGTAGTTGGTATTGTTTCTTATGCTCTCATTTTTTTATAAATTAGTATTATTTCCTACGTTCTCATGTTAAGATTAAAATGTACATGAACCTTCCCCACCATAATAAATCTCTTTCTAATTAATATACCTACAAAATTTAACTATAATAATTAAAAAGATAAAAACACTAATTTAGTTCTATAATTTATTTACATTCTCTTCATTTTATTTAACAAAAATACAATTTATTCATATAATACTAGTTCTTTATATTAAAAAAAAACAATTTCTTTCCACTCAATTTATTAGCATATATCAACGCGTAATTTTTAACAATAAATATCAAAACATAATATTTTTTCAATAGATATATCTTGAAAAACTATTGTCATAAATAATAAAAAAAAATGTCATACAAATGTGTGCATTAAATATAAATAATAAATATACAACCTACACAAATTTATATAACCTACACTTGTTTTGAGAAATAAAAACGTACAAAATACAAAAAAATCATACAACTTACATATTAAATTCGACATCAACAATTATATAAACTACACAAATATACACATATCCTACACGTGTGTAGGTTATATGTTTTTCGTGTGTAGGTTATGTTTTTTTATTCTTAGAACAAGTGTGGGTTATATGTTATTGTGTAGGTTGTATATTTCACATTTAATGCAAACATATGCAAGATAGGTTTTTGTATTATTCATCACAATGTAACTACGTGTTGATGGATATTGATAAGTTGAGTTGGAAGAAATTGGTTTTAAATAGAAATTTTTTTTAATGTATGAATAAATTGTATTTGTGTAAGATAATTTTTTTTTGTGTAGGTCATATGTTTTTCGTGTGTATGTTATATGTTTTCGTGTGCGTGTGTATTATATTGATGATGAATTTTGTGTGTAGGTTATATGTTTTCTTATTCTCAGAACAATTGTAGACTATATATTTTTGTGTATGTTGTATTTTTTTTGTTGATATTTAATGCTAACACATGTAAAATAATTTTTTTGTTGATATTTGTGCACAGCAAACTGTGTAATAATTAACAAGCATCACTTAACTATTCATATTTATATCATATTTCTAGGTCATTTCTTGTTTTAAACGTTACCTTTCATTGTTAATCGGTTCCTTGTTCTTAGCGTATTTACCGTACAAGCCCATATTCTTTTCTCACATACGTATACGTCATACATACATATATGTCATACATATACATACGTTATACGTTCTATATATATATACGGCATACGTACATACATGTTGTACATACATATACGGTATACATAAACACATTGCATGCATACATACACGCTATACATGTATATATATACGTTATGTGCAGACACATTCACGGCATATATTCGTACATATACATTATATACATATACACACACACAACATACATATGTGCATATACATGTACGGCATACACATACACGGCATACATACATACATACATATATGTTATATACATGGTAACGCCAAGTGTCACCACGTGGCACCGCGTCTGCCACGTGGCAGATCTATATGGTGACGACGCAAGCCTACGTCGCGATACGCAACGGGCTGGCCAATGGCCAACACGTATCGCGAAGAGGCTGCTGAATTTGCCTATAAATAGCAACTGCGGGTATCTCACTTCTCACAGCAAATTTTTACATACAATTCTCTCTCTAACATCTCTCTAGACATTATAAACCATACCCTCGATTACCGATGTTTCCTCGATATTCGTGCCACCTACCGACGACATTATAATCAAAGACCGAGCTGTCCAAGAGATCCCGACGATCTGTCTCGTAAAGCGTGCCGACATGGAAAGCGTTGTTGGTGCCTCGTTTTGCGTGCAAAAGAAAAGGCGTCGAAAGAAAGGCGTTGATCGAGAATTGTGGAAAACGAAGCGGCATCGAAGTGATGCTCGATTATTTAAGGTTTCGATAAGCCAACCAAGGTAGGCATAATGCCGAATAAAATAATAATAAAATATTGAAAAGGCTTAAAACTCAAAGTCGAGGAAATACTCGATACCTCGATAAATAAAAGAATATATAACAAATAAAAGAAAAGAAAAGAATATGAATATATATATATGATTATTATATATATATATAATTCTTTGTTATAGAATATTATTTAAGTTTGATATAATTATTCTTAGATAATAAAGAAAAGAATACTTTTCTTAAAGAAGAAGAAATGTAAGGTTTTAAAGAAAAATAAACTAAAGGTTTATTTTATAAAAGAAAAGAAAAGAATACTTTTTAACCAAGGTTTTAAAGTAAAGAAAATATAAATGAGGTAAAGATTATAAAACAAGACTAAAGGTCTTAAGCCGGATTATATATCCGACTAACAAAAGGTTATGCTCGTACTATAGGTGCGAGATAGCAACGGGAAAGACCCTCGGACAATGATTGAAGCTAATCCAAATCAAAAAGGTGAATACGCCCCAACTTTACAAACTTTTCTAAAAACGTGTCAAATGAATTAAAAAGGTTTACATGGGACTACGTGTCTCTAAAATATTATAAATAAAAGTATAAGCACTAGCCCTCAGGTTATTATATACGTTTGTTTGGATCCTTACATATGTGGTAAAATGCGGTGGGCACATCGCACCACACTTGGTTATATTTACGCTCACATGAGGGGAGTAATGACCATGTGCATACGAATAAGTACTTAACTAAGTCGAACGTTGCGGTGTTTGCTGGTGTATTTAGTGTAGAGACTTGAGTTTATAATTGTTTTAAAGCTTGATTATTCCTAAGCCAAGATGGGCCGGTCATAACTATGTCTCGAGGGGTAATCAAGTAAAAGAAAATATTTTTAGCGTCAGCGTATTCACTAGCATATCGCTGACGTATTTTCTAAACATTTTGCAGATAATCAAGATTAGAGCTTGGGATGACGAAGTGCTCAAGATGTCCGATGGCTCGGATCTTTTTGTTAAACGTAACATTAAATGAATGGTGGTTTTGTAATTAAAACAAGTAACCTTAAACACACTAAACATGAACTTTTAATCCCGTCTTTTGTGAATGTAAATATTATATTTTAAATCCACATGTTTTCAAGACTTCCGCTTTTAATACGTAACTCTGATATATTTACAGTGGTACCAACTGTTGGTCGAACTCCCAGGCCGAAGATTGGGGTGTGACACATATACGTCACATACATATACGTTGCATATATATACATCGCATATATATACGTCACATACATATACGTCACAAACATATACGTTGCATACATATACATGGCATGCATATACGTCACATACATATACGAGGTATATATTTATACGCTACACATACATATACAACGTACATACTTATATGCTACCCATACAGATACGGCGTATATACTTATACGCTACACATGCATATACGGCGTACATACTTATACACCCTATGTATTCAGTCCAACTTTCTACTTTTCATTTTTTGAGGTTTTTCTTCGATTCCTGCGCCCTCAGCTGCCGTTAACCACCATGGTTGACCGGAGTTTGATCGTTTATGACCCAGGTAGCTTCGAGGTGTCCAGATCTACGCTAAGGTGGCCCTTAAGCTCGTTTTTAGTTGATTAAACACCCGAATAAAGCTAAATCTATATTCAAACGACTCTTTCGACATCCTGGGGATGCGTTGTCGGGTTCTAAAATGCTGGGTCAGCTGAGATAAATGATTTCTTACCTTCGGTTGATCTTGGATCGTTGGATAGAATAATGTATAGAGTGTTTGGCTTAAGTGTGTGTTTTTGATGGTGTAGGCTAAGGTATAGAATGATGGAGATGAAAATGATTTAGGGTTTAAATGGTATTTATACTCCTTAAGCCCATAGACCTTAGGGTCATCTTCATCTTAAGTCTATAATTAATTCCATCTATTTTAGCACATCATTCTTTTAACATTATTATTATTTTGTTATTATTTTTCTAATAACTTAAATTAATTCTCCTAACATAAATAATTTTTAATATTATTTCTAGAAATTCGAGATGTTACACGGTATAACTTAGAAACCGTTACAACCAAATTGTGAATGTCCATACGTAATACGTTAATTTTTTTTGTTTGAAAAATTATAAAAAACCATACCCAAATTAAAGACAATAAAATGTTCATTTTTATGGTGCAATTTTTTATAAAAAATACCAGCGTATGAAAAATTTATGGCCATTGGAAAACTGATGGTGGGAAGTTATCTACAATTAAAATTAAAAGAAATATATGGGTAAAGATCAATGTCCAAAGTAGTAACTATTTCTTAAATTTACAAAAGTTGAGTAAAGTCGAGGGGGCTATGTTTTAACTATTTCAATGCATATTTTTTAATTGACCATTTTGTCTCTATCTTGCATGCTATATAAGATGTACATTAGCCATTAAATATTGTAAATTACTTAAAAATTTGGTGTCTTAATTTGCCAATATCTCATGTATTATATATAGTATAGATAACAAATACTACATATCTATAAACCGAGGGTGCCAAATTTGCAAGATAATAGAAATAAATTGCACGCTTAAAATCAATAACATTTGACCACTAATAATTTAGAAATCACATTTAGTAATCTTAGAAAAATGGAACCACAATGGGTATGCTAGGCTAAGCACGTACCATAGCCGGGTTACACATGTTACGTGTAGGGGTGGCAACCTTGGTCAAAACCATTTCAAATGTGTTAATTTGGGTTGTTTTAAAAGTTAAATAAGTTGATTTGGGTCATAGATATTAACTAAATGGGTCAAAACTGGTCATATAAAATTCCATCTTGTTATTTTCGGGTCAAAATGCGTCGACCAATTCAAAGAAATGGGTTGATGTGGGTTAGTATCCTAAGAAAATGTGGCAGGTTTCATATCAAAACGGTTTTCGCACGAGATAGGTTTCAGCACAAAACGGGTTTCATGTTGGAACGGGTTCGGTTCAGGTTTCAAACCAACAAAAGTTTTCACACGAGACGGGCTGGGTTTTGGTTTCTTTTATTTCTTTTTTGTCGATTCCGGACTCGTTTTTGTTTGTTTTTTTAGTTTCGTTTTTGGTCGATTTCAATTTTTTTAGTTTTGTTATGATCGATTTTTCGATTTCGAATGATTTGGTTCATGACTTTTGACTTTTTGTTTCATTTTTCGTCGATATTTTCGGTCTCGGTTTGATTTCTCAGTGGTTTCTTTTTTAAGAAACGAGAACAATGGAGGAAACATTTTAGTTTTTTTGCTTTTGATTTATATTTTGAGTTATGATTTTTTATTATTATTTTTGAATATTTGTTTGTGGGGTTTTTTTCTTTTAATAGAAAACCTCTCAAAAAAATAATAAAAAAATCATAACTCAAATTATAAATAAAAAACAAAAAAACTAAAATGTTTCCGCCGTTATCCTTGTTAAAAAAACGAAATTTGTTCAGCCCTAACCTGTTCCGACCAAACCAGGACAACCCTTTTTAATTGACTTGTTCTAATCCTAACTCATTCTGATCCAAACCCATTTTGACCCATGACTACCCGTTCGACCCAACCCATTTGCCACCTCTAGTTACGTGGCGCTGGACACTCGTCTTCCGGCTTCCATACGTGTAACTGGCTCCGTATGCTTAGCCAGCACCGGAATGCACGTAACCGACGGGCGACGCATGAACACATGTGACCGGTACCAGAAGCAAAGCTAAAATGTACTATAATTAATAACCAACCTGTTTTCACCCTGAAACCCATCCTTACCCGACCCCTTTTGACCTAAACTCATCTCGACCCGAACCAAACTAACTCTTTTTTTTAATCGACATGTTCCGACATGTGGGCCGAACCCACCCGGCCTGTTTGCCCGTCCTAAACAAATAGCAAAGACTACAGATATATGCATTATTCATTGCACTTACACATCATCATTACACATATGAAAGGCAAACATGTAACAAGTTACGCCGCTGCTTGAATTATAAACGGCTTATGGTGCCTGTCTGTTTAACTTGGGTTTACTTTTCAAAGCCAAAATAAGATCTTGAAACCCACAAACAGCACTTAAACACCATCCTCAAAATTTAGTACAAATAATCCAAGCAGTATAATTTCCACGAAAGCCATAGGCAGCAACTTGGATCATAAACGGGACCTATCTATTTAATTTAGGTTTACTTTTGAAAGCCACACAAGAAACCGACAAGCAACAACTTGGATCCTAAATGGGCCATATCTCTTTGATTATTTGGGTTTACTTTTCAAAGTCTTGTAACTCAATGATGTAATGAGTTTTGTATCCATTGTATTTCATACACCCACCATGTTTGCACCCTGACCCTAGCTATAGAAATCAATGTCATGATAAATGAAAACGTTAAAACATGATCATTTACATTTAATCAATTTTTGAACACAGCTATTATAATTATCAGTCTTTTTAAATTCTTCGTGTATTATAGACAAATAGATAATCTATGAAGGGGCGAGACGACACAAAAGTTTGATTATTTGATTCTAAAGCGTTCTATTAATAATGAGTGTTTACATCGCTATTTATAGTTTTCGAAAGGGTGCAAACCCTTTGGTGAAGCGACGCGTGTTGCTTGGGGAATTAACCGCCCAAACTTAGGTCCACACTAAACAATACATTTTGATGCTAATTACACAATAATGCCTTAATTTCTATTAAATACATAATAGTTGGGATAAAATCTAAATTATCAAGTCCAACAATCTATAAATACTCTTTATGGTATATTTATATTGCCTTTAAGATAACTAACAAATTCTCAATTAAAAGGCAAATTCACATCCCCTTACTTATTGTTCTTAATCACATGTATATATTTTTCAGGAAAAGAAAGCATATGTATGAAATATTATCAGAAATAACACAATTTAGTGAAAGAAATGGTTATTCAATATGAAGAGCCAACTAATCTACAAATATTTAACACGCTTTGTTGTTAGAAGCTAGTTGGATCAAATAGGCAACTTTTGCTGTATCATCTCTTGTAGATTTTCCCATAATTTAGGGTCGTTATAATCCTTGATAACGAGCGATGCACCTGCATCTAGTAGCATTTGTTCAGGGTTTCTAGTAGCCATACCAACAGCCGCCATCCCGGCTCCATTGGCTGCTTTTATTCCAGAAACAGAATCCTAGGCAACACACAAAAAGCATTACACATGAAAACGCACAGCAAACGTATAGAAACAGTTGGCTATTTTGAGAGTTGAGTTCATACCTCAAACACAAATGTGTGATTTGGGGAAACTTTAAGTGCATTTAGCGCCTTGAGGTACGGATCAGGAAAAGGTTTTGGTCTTGCACATTCTTCTGCTAAAACTATCACTTCAAAGAAATCCTGTAGTTTAAGCATTGAAATCAGCAGCTCAGCATTTGATTTAGGAGCGTTCGTAACCGCAGCCCGTTTCAGACCAAGATCTTCTACCCATTTGCATACATTGTTTAAGCCGCTTATAGGTTCCAACTGTTCAGCTGCCAATCTGTTTATTTACATGCTGGAGTTAAAATAAAAGTTGCATTTTAAAAAAGAACAATAGTACCGTAAATATTATAACTTTATAAGGCATCATGTATTCCCTTAATGTGACAGAAAAACAGGTCTGAATTTGTTAAACGGGTCAGACACGATTGACACAAGTATTAAATACCAACACGCACGATTAATTAAATGTGCCATTTCCTCAAACACAAACACAAACACAAGCATGGACATGTTTATAAACGTGTTACACAACACGGCCCTTTTAACACAATTAATATTGCATGTTCAGTAACTCGAGTTACTCCGAACTTTATGTCAAAGAACATATTTTTTTTAGTTTTGACCTTTTAAGGGCAAACTTACTAGCTTTTACTTGAATAATGACACAAACTACTAGAGATATAGACGAGCAGAGACGCATGTGAGCTACTCGCGATCAAACTAATAAAAAAAATCGAAATGAACCGAGCCCAAGCATCTAATAAAAGCTCGTTTAGTTATCGAGCCAAAGCTCGAGCCTTGTATGGGAAGATCGTTTAGGTTGTCGAGCCTTAACGGACCTAGTGTAGTTTTGAGTTGACTTTTTTGAACTTCTATGTATTTATTTCACACTGCAGGGCCGAGCTTTAAACTTGTTAAGGTTTTCTCAATAACACAAATAATTATTAATAGGTATTAAATTAATTAAAAATAATAATAAACGAGTTGCGCACGAGCCGGGCTCGAACTTGAAAAAATGAATAATGAGCTGAGCTTGAGCTCTCGTAAGTCAAAACGAGCTCAGCTCAAGCCTAGTTGATCTCGCACCCCTACAAATTACCTTCTAAAAAATCTTTTTTAGTCATATGCTTGATCCATATGGATTATAAACTTAGAAAGTAATGTTTGACTTTAGAAAGTCAAAGCAGGTGATAGACTAATTCACTTGACATAATGATATATACAAATTACCTTCTAAACAAAGCTTCCTTGTCAACCATGAACTTCATGGCCTTTTCAAACTCCCAATCGGGAAGAAGAACATTACAGAGCTCTTTGTTATGCTTGCCACTAATGTTATTTATGAAGAATTCCTCATCGATAGGTGACCCATCATTAAATCCAATCTATAAACATGAAATCAAATATCTGTATGTTTTAATAATAATATTGAAAATGAAAAAAACAGAAATCAAACAGTTGAAGAAACCACCTCTTGGAGCATATCACGGAAGGCATAATAATGGAGAGGATCCGAATCACAAAGAGTTCCATCAATGTCGAAAAGGATTGCTTCAAGAGGGGCAATGGAAGATAATGAAGCATTGCTGCATTGATAAAGCTGACTAATTGAAGGTCAAACGGATTGATTTCAAACTTTGAATTATATATAACTTTGTATTCTAGATAAATAAACAAACCACCACATATATGTACTCAGGATGCCAAATTTGCATGAAAATAGAAATAAATTGCAGGCTTAAAAGCAATAACATTTGACCACAAATAATTTAGGAATCACATTTAGTAATCTTATATAAATAAAACCTTAAAAATGGAACCAAAATGGGTATGCTAGGAAAAGCACGTACCAGAGCCAGGTTACACGTGTTACGTGGCGCTGGACAGTGACGTAGCTTAGCTGGGGCTAGGGGTGGCTCCGGCCCCCTCCATTTTTTCACTCAGTGGTGTAAATTTATCCCTTTTCAGCATAAAGATTTTAAACAGTGTAAATTTACCCGTTTCCGACCGAAATTTTGAGCCCGGCCCTCTCCGCTTTTCGCTCGGTAGTGTAAATTTACCTGTTTTCGACCAAAATTTTGAGCCCGCACCCCTCTAGTTTATGAATTTTTTATATGTATTCAACCCGGCCCCCTCGACGTGTATGTCCAAGCTTCGCCACCGGCGCTGGACACGCGTCTTCCGGCCTCCATACGTATAACTGGCTCTGTATGCGTAGCCCGCACCGGAATGCATGTAACCGACGCCCTGAAGACGTGTAACCAATGCCGAAATGACAAGGAAAGCTAAAATGTACTGTAATTTATAACCAACCCGTTTTCACCCGAAATCCGTTCCGACCCAAATTCATTCTAACCGATCATTTCATCTAATTAAACTTTTATTATCATTTATATACATATGAACACATTCTGGAAACACTCAAAGAAGAAACAGAATCATGAATTTGTGAAGAAACATATTATATTATATATACATCATCATCATCATCATCATCGTACTCAGTATATCCCACCAATAGCAAAGCTATGGTAGGGTCTGAGGAGGGTAAGATGTAGACAGCCTTACCTCTACCCCATGGGGATAGAGAGGCTGCTTCCGGTGAGACCCCCGGCTCGATAGTAGTTTTGCATCAAGCCTTGGACATATTACATAAGGCACATAGCACTCAATCATCGGGACGCCGGCTGATTGGTGCATGTACCCTTGTTTCGGCTATCAACGCCACCACATGATGCATGATTAACATTCCATCACTTTTAACGTTATTTTCACAAAATTAGTAAAATAACGTCAAAATTAGTGCAATTTTACTTTTGCCCACCCGAGGGTTCACACATATATACATTATATGCGCGCACCGCAAGCAGGGCACATATTATATTATATTATATATACCTACCTGTTAATTGGGTAGGAGATTGATGAAGCGGGTGTAATCGTTGATGGGAAATGTGGTTTTGTGCGTAAAATAGGAATAATAATATTATTATTATTATTGGGGAAGAGGTGAAGACAAGTAGTGAGCGTTAACATATTATTGTGTTGACTGTTTGGAGCTCTGTCGACTGTTTTCCTTCCATAGGCTTTGGGTGGAGGAAACATAACATAACAGGGAGCGATTACAGCCAACCATGTTACTACTTGGATTATTATACCTTGTTGGATTATGATTCTCTTCTTTTGAGTTAAAAATCTCATTTGGGTCCACAAAGTTTAATACAAATTCAAACTCTTTCTTTTAGTTAAGGGTGTGTATGAGATTCTTTATTTTATTTTTTTTATAATTTATGGTGATTGAATAAGTTATTTTTGTGTTAAAAAACTGTTTGAGAATACATAAGTTCTTTTTCATATCTCCTTATTTACAAGCCAAGATATGGGTATTCAACAAGTTAGAGTTTCCTAATTTATCTCCTTATCAAGATCAGAATTCTCATTACACTCTCATTTCACCCAACTCTTTAAAACTCCACATACCCCTGCCATCAATTACCGATCGCCTACCCCCTGCCATCGATCATTATTCTCAACCCTAACCCTGCTTAGATCATTGAATTCACACACCCAACTCATCAATTCGAGTAAATGTCACTCTCAACTACCCCTGCTAACATTGAATTTGCTCTTATAATATGACCTGCCTCATCTCCTTCTATCAAAAAAATACACGGTGGTGTCCAATCACTACTAGAAAATGAGGCTAGTGCAACTTGTTAGAGGCAACCTTTTTGAACTATGTTGCATTTGACTATAATGCAACTCTGTTTAACATAAAAGTTGCATTAGTATATCTAATGCAACCTTTTTAGTAAAAAGTTGCAAAATCTCATTAAAATAGCAACCTTTTTATTTAAAAGTTGTAAAGTTTGTAAAAATTGCAACTTTTTCTTAAAAAGTTGCAAATATTTTTGAAATTAGCAACTTTTGTTAAAAAGGTCACATTATTAAAACTTATATGCAGCTTTTATTTTAAAAGGTTGCATAATTCAATGAAAACAAAAAAAAAAATATAGAAAGTTTTTATTTATAGATAGTATTAAACTTCAATTATTAGTTCTCTGATATTTGATATTTAATAATATTTTTTAACAACATAATGGTAGGATTAATGTATGTATAACTGAAACTAGAAAATAAAGAATGTGCTGCTGATACTAAAAAAATAGTACAAGGTTCAACTGTTGATATTTAAAGAAGTTGACGGTTTGAATTTTGATCAGCAAGACTAGAACCCAAGTTTTTAGAAGATGTGTACCAATCTTGCTACTGATTTACATTAATAGTAAATTAGGCATTTCAACCACTCCAGGTTGATTGCAAATACCTTTTGCCTTGATTTGTAGTAACATTTGTAGTAAAGAAGTTAACATTTATTTAATAAATACCTATATATCATTTGTAGTAGAGTGATATTTGAATGTGAATGTAGCCTTATCGATAAAATTTGTGTTTGAAATATAATCAGAAATCTAATTTGGCAGCTAAATGGCTCGTTTATAAGCATTTAAAGATGGATTCATTGAGATGTTTTTATAGATTTGTTGATTATCTATATGTTGGGCAATATTAGGGATTGAAGCAAGGAACAATGAAGAATATGAGTGGTGTTTTGAGAGGGAATTTTGGGAGGGGAATCCATTTATTTGGGAGGGAAATTTATTAATTTAGGATAATAACTGATTTAATGTAATTAAAATAGAGATTTGATATAAAAAGCAAAACTAATTTAGTTTTAGTAATTACAATATATATATATATATATATGGGAGGGTTATCTTAAAAATAAGTAGTTTCCTAGGAAGACTAGGAATAAATCATAGCCATTGGATCATGTTAATCAATGGTTGAGATTTAAAATTATCAATAACAGACATAATTTCCTATGATTAATCTTTCATCATTATAACCGACGTAGTTTCCTTTAATTGTTCTTTCACCATAATTTGTAATGTCAAATGTCAAAATATTGTTGGTTCTTACCATTCTTAGAAAACTTCTTATTTTTATTTGAACTCTTTTCTCTCTCTCTCTCTCTCTCTCTATATATATATATATATATATATATATATATATATATATATATATAATTATAAAATGTAAAGTATAAAAAGTAGAGTAGTCACAATCCATCCACTACATCTTGTGATTGAAAATTTTAATTCGATTCGATTCGTTTTAGAATTCGATTCGATTTGTTTGAAAACTTGACTTGATTTGTATGAAAACTTGAGTCGATTCGTATAAAGATGCATTTTTCTAATGAATTTTTAATGAAACTTTATTAACCCCAGCTAGAGGCTCTGCCCCTTGGACCCTCCTAAGGGTTGTCGCCCCTAAGATCATGCTGCCAGGGGGCGCTATCCCTGGACCCCGTTCGTTAGGGGTTTCACAACTTAGAAATATGATTTTGGTTAGGAGAAGTTAAGTGATGTTTGTAATTTGTACATAGTTAGTCGTGCCCAACTGAGAAGAGGTGTGACCATAAAATAAAAAAGAAACCTGATTCAGGTGAGTTTCTAACCCAATTTTCTTGTTGTGTTTTCGGGGTTGTGTGCATATTCGATGTGATTAGTTAATACACTTACCTTAAGTGGTAAGTGTGTGCTAGATGAATGTCTTGCGAATGATAAATGAATGATGTATGAGCGTCGAAAGGGTTAGTAAATAGATCTATATATATTTATATATATCCAACATATGTATGATTGTATGGTAAAGTATGTATGGTTAACCGATGCAGAAGTGACCGAACTCTAAGGTAGAAGTATGGTTGTATGGTTATCCGAAAAGAAGGGACCAGACCTTAATAACATCCGAGGAAGAAGGGACCGGACACTAATAACATCCGAGGAAGAAGGGACTGGACTCTAATAATATCCGAGGAAGTATGACAAAATGCTCTTTAAAATGTAGAGATAGTATGTACGAAATATGAAAGAATAAAAGTATGAAGATATGAAAGTGTGAAAGTATAAAAGTACGAACGTATGCATGTATGTAAGTACAGAAGAAAGATAAGCATGTTAAGCAATATGTGCCATTGGATACGTATGCGTAAGAATGTGAATGTAATGTATGTTGCATGATTAACATAACTCCAGGGCCGGCTGGTGGGTTGGGCAACCCGGGCGAACGGCTGGGGCACTTTATTTTCGAGGGGAAATATATATACATATAAAATAGATTTTAATTTTTTTATTTAATAAATACAAATCTTGGTCCTCTTATTAGAAATTGGACCCAATCATTTTTACCCATAACCCATTTGAGGTATTGGGCCTACGGGCCTTTTTATTACGTTACTCGTTAGAGCCTATGATTCTTTTATTTCAGCTCGCCCGAGGCATTTAAATTCTTAAAGACGACCTTGTGGAACTCAATTAGCGTAGCTGACATTTAGTATGCACACATGTAAATAGGCTAAGCCAGCTAGCTTGAGGGAAACACATGAAATTGACTTGTAGTGGCTGACATATTGAGAAGAATGTTATGAGCTTTAGTATTGTGTTTTAAGACAAGCGTTGGATTTCTATTATGAGAATTGAATGATTATGTAATATATGTTTCCGCGAAAGTTTTAATTTACTATGATATTATATATATTTATGAGTAAATCCTACGACAATGTAGTGCATTTAGTCCTTGGGCCTTACACTTCAATTTAAAAAAGAATATGATTTGGGTTCAAATCTCACATGTGAACAAAAAAACTATGCATGCGGTATGAACGGAATGAAATTAGGGTATTTTAGAGGGAATGAAATGGACTAGGTAATGGGTCATTCAATTCCTTTGATCAACCAAACACACTTTTCTCCATTCCCTCACAATGGGTCATTCCATTCCGTCCTCCATTCATGCATACCAAACACTACCTTAAGTTTGTTCATGAGTCAAGTCAAGCCGATGCAAGCTCGGGATAAGCTTAAATATTAACCAACCTGGATTGGCTTGGTTTGAATTTAAATTAAGTCGGCTAAACTTAGCTCCATTTCAAACTGAGTCCTTCGGACATCCCTGGTTACCCTTAATTAACCATAGTTAGTCATAATCGACAACTATAAACCCTAATAATGGACTTTAGCTGATTCCTTCCCTTTAATTATACTATATATTAAAACACATGGTTTGGCACCACAAGAATTTTTTATTTAAATTTCTTAATGTTTTTTTTCTTATTTTTTTTGGGCTTGTCGGTTTTTTTGAATTAGATATGTTTATTTTATAAATTTGTTTTTTTTTGGGGTTTTTGGGTACCCGTAACGAACCTAAACGTCAAATCGTATTCGTGTCGAAAAATATTCATAACTTTGAATTTACCAATTTTTGCTGTAGTGATTGATTTTTAAACATAAAGATATCATGTATGTCAAAAATATTATTCAATTCAAATTTATATTATATTCATTTATATAATGCTCTAAAATATTTAAATAAAGATTTAATGAATATCTTTAAATATTAACGATAGTTAATATTTAAATTTTTGAACAAAAGTTAATAATTGAAATTTGAATTTTTGGATAAAAAAATTTAATGATTAAAATATATGATAACATAAAACATAAATAGAAGCCTAAAATTGTTTCAATCCCGTTGTGTTCTAGAGTCCCATTTACGAGAGGAAAGGAAATGAAATGGAAGGAAATGTAAAAATGAATGTGTTCATGAGATTTTGTTTGGAAGGAAAGTAAAGGAATTACAAAAATCTTGTGTTTCCAAGATTCATTTAAGACAAGAAAGGAAAGGAAAAGAGGAGAAAAGTAAAGAATTTTAAAGGGTATGTTGTTTCCTTCCAAATGGGAAGGAATTGGATAGAAAGAAAGAAAAAGAAAGGAAAGGAGAATGAATGGAAATGAAAAGAAAGGAAATGTTTCTTTTCCTTTACTTTCTTTTATTACATGAACTCGGGAACACAGCGTAAATGTGTGATCAACGGTTTATTGAGAAACCACATACAAATTACATCAACCGTCCCATTGATTTGAGTTACCAAGTATGTGGGGAGTGAGTTGATTCTAGCATTGGATCGGAGCAATCATGAGTCCACTTGTCGGAATTGAACATTCGAGAGGTTAGTGTTGTTCTGTTTATATGATCCTTTTCTTTTTTTATGAAGGTTTTGCAATTAATACTGTAAAAAATTTATCAGTTGTTTATTATTTTTGTATCAATATTCATTCATTGCTTATTGTTCTTTGGTTCATAATTCATATAATGACTGAATTAGTTCATAGTATTTGTTTAGAACTAGTAATTTCACTATTCAGGGAAACTAAAGCCATAAATGATAAAAGGTGCCAACAATTAAGGTAACAAGATGACTACCAATCATTATTATTCTTGGTTCCTGCTGTATCAAATGTTCAAAACAGGTTTTGCAATCTCTGTCTGTATTTTTACTAATGAATTAAGTTGTTAGGAATATTATTAATGCATTTTTAGGGCTGAGTGAGGTATGAATACGGTTTTATGCACTTCTGCATGTTTTAACAACATTTTATGACTGTTTTTAATGGCATTTGTTATAAATTTTAGGTGGGTTTGGATTCTGGAAATAAGAGTTTGTTTTTTTTTACAATTTAAGGTAAGTCTTTTCATCTACCTATGATAACATTAATTGTTCCAACATGACCCATTGTTGTACGTTATTATGTTTAGAACATGCATTAGTACCATCTACTGGCAGTTCGTTAGTAAAGTCCGTTGCCTATTCGTCACTATGTAAATTAAACACTAACAATTTGTTCGACGACCAGACTCATGCAAGGCGTCACACATTGGATGTCTTTAACTATTGTTTCATTCATTAAAGTAATTATATTGGTACCTATCTGTCCATATAAGTAGGTTTAAGTTTTCAAACGAAATATATATATATAGAAACCGAATTGAGAAATCTATAAAATCTGTATATTTTAACTTAAGAGTTCCAATTTTTAAGGGCGTTTAATTCATTTGTTTTACAGCAGCAATGGTGATAGGCTTACTGCAGTTTTCCCGTTTCAGTCTAAACTTCAAATGGTATCATGTTATAGTTATCGTGACGGTCGTCTTTCAGGTCCGTATTCTCTTAGTAGTTATTTCTATTAGAGTAACTATTGCCATGGAAATAAGCATTGATTTTTTTATTTCATATTGATTGATCACATGTTTGTTCATATTCATTTTGTAGTCATACCTATAACATTACAGTAACTTAACTTTGAGTTGGGTCATTGCAGATTGACTGGTCTTTCACTGCTCTTTTTGATTCAGGTACCTCTTTTACCTATCTCACAAATATAAAAGGTGAAGTCAGATTTTTCTATCTATCATTTAGTATTAAGCTTGAAGTTGTATATCATCTAGTTGAATTAAGATAGATGTGGCATTAATTTTATAGACAATTTATTTATAACTAGTATTTGCTCTTTAGAGTTTTCTATTAGCTGAGTCCTTTATATTAATATATGTATCCAGAAACGTTGTTTGTGGGCCAAGATGATACACATGACTCAAAAAAATATGCACACAGCCGGCCAAAAAGTTTTGCTAAAATACTTGTCGAGATTGTAATATGTCTTGATTTTGCTTGTGATTTGTGTTATCTATTGTTCAATAAGCTGATTTTTTCCATTGATTATGTTATCATGAATACGGATAAATGAACCCAAAGCGAGCCTTGAAGTTGTAAAAACACAATTTGAATGAAATGCGAAAAGAAGTTGAAGAAGACCATCAAAGGAAAAAAAAGTTGAGCTAAAATGAAAGATTTTGACAGCCAATGAGGAAAAACTTTAAAGCTATGATGCGGAACATTATGGAAAAGCTACCTACTAGAGATTTTAGAGACGAGTAGGAGGTTTTCGTTACTTTTTATAATTGTATTTGACAATTTTACTTTTATTGCACTGTTAGTTTAAGATTGAAAATATGTTAAATTGAGATATACGATTATCTATATATTTATGTTATTATTACGTTGGTGTAATCAATTGAGTTGCCTTTGCTTGTAAAAGAAGGTTGCATTTGTTATAGCTAAAATCTTAAAAAAATGTTGCAATTGATGTAAAAAGTGGTTGCACTTGTCTACTAAAAGTATAAAAATGGTTGCATTAGAGTGTAGCAAAAGTTGCATTTATGAGTTAGAAAAGATGCATTTAAATGCAAAAAAGTTGCATTCTAAAAAGGTTGCAATCAAATATAAATTGCAACTCTTTCAAAAAAGGTTACATTATCTAACAAAAAGGTTGCATTAGGGTTAATGCAACTTCACCTAACGCAGCCCTTGATAAAAGGTTGCATAAGGCCTAATGCAACTTTTTACCGGGGTTGCAATAGGTTCATTTTCTTGTAGTGAATTCGAAAAAACACAAGTCATCAGGTTTGTACAATTCGATTTTAAGTATGCTTGATTCTCATGTAATTGGTGGTTAAATCCGTTTGCGAGTTGTTTGGTGTTTTGGTGCTTTTAGTAATGAGGTTTATGTTTATGCAGACTTGTCTTATGTTTTATTAGATGTATATTATGTTTTGTTGCAAATATTATTCTGTGTGAAACATGTTCATATGTAAATAAGCTGAGTATAATCTGTTTGTTATACTTAAGTTAAAACTCAATATTTTAGTGAACCGGATGACATGTGTTTAGTTGTTTGCTCAATTCTTTGTTTTGCCTCTAGCTGTTGTCTTATTTTCACTAATATGTCTCACCTTGGTATATTGGATATGTTTGTTTATGAATCATGGATATAGTATGCTTATGACTACAAAAAACAAAAAATTCTTATGGGACAATGATACGTTCAAGGAGTTTATCGATGTGTGCTTGCTTGAACATAGAAAAGTGAATAGACCCAGTACTCACTTTAGTAAGATTGGGTGAAAGAATATAGTTCAAACCATGCATGAAAAAACGGGCATAACCGTTGATGAAAAACAAATTAAAAATAAATGGGATATAATGGAAGCTTTATGACCGCTTGATGAGGCATGAAACGGGGATTGGTGGGACGAGAAGCGCAATCGATGCATCGCCTGAGTGGTGGAATGAGAAAATAAAGGCAAGTTCTACACTCCTACGGTTTTTTTAATCATTTGTAGTTAGTGGTCTTAATCGTGTCAACTTGATCGGGTTTCAGGTTAATCGGTTCGGGTTACAGAGATTGTTATATGTAATTTGAAATAACCAGAATTACTATACAACTGTAAATCAACAAAAGCCAACGAAGGAAAGAATTAAACGTTTTCCAAATTATTGTATTCTATAATGATTTTATATTTAGTTTTCATGTCCATCTTTTTTGAGTTTCTGCTTGAATCAAAAGCCTAAATTATTTAGAGAGCCATCAATTGCCACAGAGCTTGACATATTGGCATCACTTTATTATTTTGTTGTTAAGATAATACGGTTATGGATGTTCACTTTATTATTTAAGTTATAATAATATCAAATGAATTAGCATTATCACCACCACTACTGATCTATTAGTTTTTGTTAGGGGTGAGCAGAAAACCGAAAATACCGAACCGAAACCGAATTAACCGAAAAAACCGAACCGAAGCATTAACCGATGGTTTTTTTTTGTTTTTTAGGAAAACCGAAATTTCGGTTTCGGTTCAGTTACCCATTTCAAAAATACCGAAAAAACCGAACCGAACCGATTAACTTGGTATATTAAAATAAATAATTTAAATGATTGTTAAATATATTTATACTAAGCCATATGTGACAACAACCGAAACAAATTAGGAGTTTGTGGTTTAATAGATTTGTAAGAGAAATTAGAGTTTGTAAAGGAATAGTAAATGTTAATATTTATTTTTGTACATAGGAACTAGTTGCATAAAACAATTAATAGAACCAAAAAAAGCAAAACAAGAAAAAATAAAAAAAAAAAACGAATATAACCGAACCGAAACCGAAAACCCAAAAACCCAAACCGATCGGTTTTTATATATGAAAAAACCGAATTTGTGGCTTACATAGTCATACTTTGACCAGATTGTTAATAGTCTTAATTAATTACATGTATTATGCATTTTTGGCTTAGTTATTGTTTCTAACTTATCTTGTAGGAAGATAAAGACTTTGCTAAATTTAGGGACACAAATTTGGAAAATATTTGAGACGCACTATGCTCCTATGTTTCAGGATTCGGTTGTCGTAGGAGATTAAGCTATGACTCCGTTATAATTTCAAAAGGATAGCAATATAAACGGTGTAAATATTATGTTGTTGATGTCGGATACCCAAATACTAAAGGGTATCTTGTTCCATACAAAGGTGCGAACATTCGTTATCATATACCGGATTTTCGATGTGGACAGACTGGTGCCACGCATGCTCCTCGCGGATCAAAAGAAACATTTAACTATTACCACTCATCACTGCGAAATATCATTGAACGAACTTTTTGAGTGTGGAAAGCTAGGTGGACGTTATTGAGATATATGCATGTTAATTACACATACGATCACCAAGTGAAATTTGTGATAGCATCGATGGCTATCCATAACTTTATTAGAAAGGCCGGTAGGTTTGATGAAGCATTTGAAACGGCCCAACAAGAATCTTACAATCCCATAGAAGATGGTCCTAGTGATAAAGATCATGAAGAAGTTTCGGCTACAAATCGTACGGGTAACGATGTTATGCTTATGGCAGCGATAAGAGATGTTATTGTGCAAGAAATAATGGAATCGCAGAGAGAAATGTAGTATGACGTTATTTTGTTATTATTGTGCATTTTGGTGTTTTTTTGTAACATTATGAATGTAACATTATTATGGTCTAATCAAGAAATTATAATATATGTAAACAAATTTTATGATGTATATTTTGTAATTTCTTTTTCAATATGCAAGAGATGAAGAAAAAGTATAATATGGTATAAATAAGCAATCCCATAAATTTTCAAAAACAACTTATTCACTTATAAAAATGTCCTTTTTGGTCATTTTACATTAATAAGTTAAATCAAACATTTTTTAAAAAACAATTTATTGTCTTATGTTAATCCAAACACTTTTTTGAAACGCCTTATTGAAAAGCCATAAGACTTTTTTACCTTATCACAAAATATCTTTTTAACTTAATTACCGTAATTGGGGATATTCTGTTTTTACTTTGAGAAGTGAATAAATAATTAGAGTAATTATTAATACTCTATAACTTTTGAACTAGAATTACATTATTATACTATTTTATTTTTTTAACATAATTGTCTTAGTTCAAACTGTACTTACTACAGTTATTTATATGTTTTGTATATTAATTTTATTTGTACTGGATCTCACCCTTATATAAAAACCATATTAACGGTGATTTACCACAAATTAAGCTTGGACTTTTACAATGGTTAAGGTTTTTTTGATTCTGTTTTCTAAAAATTTAAATTATATAAATATTTTATTTAGTTGTTACTGTTATTATTTTTGTTCTTATATCTATTGCCTTTGTGGCACTTTAGGTATTAGTAAAGGCTGAAGCCAGGACCAAGGGTAGCCCGTGACAACTATCTGATCAGATGGACGGGCTGGGAACATGTAATTGTACACACTAAAATGGGTTTGGAATGATAATTTACATCTTTTAAACACACAATATAGGACATACATTTCTTCGATGTTTGATTCGTTTTTAAACATCATAAAACCTTTTCTAATCGAACTCCTTTGAGATAAAGCATAAGCTAAATCGACACTTTCCAATATTTTCTTATGTGTATATATTTTTGTTAAAAGGATAGACTCAACATTCAAAAGCCCATCTCATAAAAAGAATGAGTAGTTAGCAAAATGGCTTTAGGTAGCTCATCTTGACCCGCTCATTTACTTCCCGACTGACTTTTTGTTCCTTTTAAGTTCAGCCTACAATGACCCATTAGTAGTGAGAGTGAGACCAAAATAATCAAACATGTTATAATAAGCCCATTAGAAGAATACTTGGACCCGAACTAACCAAACGTGTTATAATAATAAACGTTCATATGGCCCATCAATCTTTGATAATTGCATTTGTTTAGCCTAGATAGAACTTAGAAGTACGAACTACCAATGACCAGATGATTTTTACGATGTATTCTGTTTTGGAATGATTTATTGAATTTTCTATTTCTAATAATAAACATTTCTGAATTCGCAAATAATCGAAATAAAAGTATTATTTAACTCTTGAGCGAGAGTGTTGCTGATACCTTTGCTATAAGTGATATTATATTTGGTACTTTCTGTTTGTGTTTTTTTCTCTATAAGAGACATCAATTAATCTGAAATTATTATTATATAAACCATACTATTGAATAAAATTTAAAGATCATGGACCCTGTTTGATGACTATTTTATTTTTGGCTCTTGATGTTTAAAAATGTGATTTTTAAAAATAGAGTGAACTGCGTTTTTGTCTCTATGATTTGTCTCAATCTGCGATTTTAGTCCAATAGTTTCAAATTTGCGATTTTCATCCTTGTGGTTTCATTTTACATTCAATTAAACCCACCTCACTAACCCCGTTAAGTCTTGTTGTTAAACCTATCAGCATGCCCTTCACGTAGGGGCAATTTTGTCCTTTTTTTCTCAAATACACCATGGTCCCTCATGTGAGGGGGCTTGCGAATTAGGGCTGGGGTTTATTTGGGAAGAAAAATGACAAAATTGCCCCACACGTGAGGGGGCACACTGATATGATTAACGACCAAACTTAACGGGGTTAGTAGGGTCGGTTTAATTGCAAGTGAAATGAAACCACAGGGATGAAAATCGCAAATTTGAAACAGTTTAACCAAACAACAGATTTGGACAAATCACAAGGACGAAAATCACAGTTTACTCTAATATCTATACTCTCTAATAAAAGCCTACAACTGTTGCCACTTGTCACCCCTACATTAAATCTCACCATTTTTAATAAATTTATATTAGTGAAAATAATAGTTACCATTATTAAAATTTATTCTTCAAAATTTGTTAATTTAATATTTACTTCATATTTTTTTCAAACATTTGATATTTATAATTATCTTTTATTTTAAAACTGTTTTAAAGATTATTGTGCAACGACTGCACCCATGTAGTACACGGGCCTCAAACTAGTATATATATATATATATGTTCAGGATCATGAGAGAACCTTTTTGAAATTGAGAACTATGAGAACAATTTTGGACCACAAAAAACCCAAAAATAAAAAAAACATAAAATAAAATAAAACACAAAAATCAAAAAAGTAAAAAAACCAAAATTCTTATTTTATCATTCCGGTTTCATAAAACAAACTCGGTTTAGCTAAATTATATACACATATGTATAATATATACATATATGTACATTTACATGTTTTTTTGTACACATGTGTATAATTTAAGATAAAGGATGTTGTACATATGTGTATATTACGTAACTAAATATTAAATAAAATTATACATATGTGTATAATACAACGTTTTTTTTATTTTTTTTCTATTTTTTTATTTTTTTTAATGAAACCGGAATGAAATATAAGAATTTTGGTTTTTTTACTTTTTTAAAATTTTTATTATTTTTTGTTTTATGATTTTTTTAAATATTTTTTAAAGGTGTTTTTAGTGGTCCAAAATGGTTCTCAAAATTCTCAATTTGCAAAGGGTTCTCTTAAGATCCTTACCCTATATATATCTATCTATTCTAATAAAAGACTACATATTTTTGTCACTTGTCAATCTCATAGCCCTCCTTATTTTTTTTTACTTATTCCAATTTATGGTCTTTATCTTTTAAGTCATTTTAATATATGTCAAGTTTGTTTTTATTATATGCAAATCATAATCGATTCATTCATTAACATTAATGGTGAAATAAGAAAATAAGAAAATATTAAAATTGACGTTGCTGGTTTATTAGAATAAAATTTTAAAGTCACGGGTAATTGCAAATTAAAGCAAATAAAAGGTGCATCATTGTCGAAGAATTTGGATTTGTATTGTAAACTACAAATTGTTTTTTAAATTGAGATTCAAGCAACAATGCATAATTTTTTATATAAGATTAGTTTCAAATTTGGATTTAAAAATTTCTCTTATGCATTTGAACTCAGGAAAATGTATATTTTCTTAATTTTCTCGAAATGTTTTGTATAAATATTGCAAACATGGAGAATACATATTATACATATTTAGGTGTTTAGCTTTAAATTATTGAAGTTGAATATTATAATTATAATCTATATGTATACCGATTTACTATATAAAGTATATGTCATTTATTTATATGATTTTTTGGTTAGTATAATGGGTTTTAGCAATAAAAAAATCAATATTTAGTTTTCGATATTTTCTTCTATAACTCAGACCAAAATGCTTCAGAAACATATATTTTCGCATTAATATAAATAAAATAATTATCTGGTTAAAAGTCATTTACCATGCTTCCAACAAATGCTAAATCTTTGCTTTTTTTTTCTATAAGTTTTTAAAATATATATATCGATTAATTGAATATTCCAACAACTCCCGTAATATTAATTAATAACACGGGAATGTATTCAAAATTTAAACATACCTTATACAATACTTTCAACTATTATAAATAAGAATCACTACCTTCACTTTATGCAAATTTAAATCTTCTAATATTCTGCTAACTCGGAATAATCACTTTTATTTGAGCATGACTTTAAGGTTAGTATGTCTTTGTAATTTTCCATTAATATGAAATGAAAAAAAAAATCATTTTTTTATATTTTATTTTTCGGTTTTATATGTTGCTTGATTATATAATTGTTAATTGTAATATATAAAATCAAGTAAAAAATTGTCATACACGGAATATTAATGACACCAAATTTATCATGATCAATCAGTTTCAAATTCTAAATATTATAAGGATGACTATATTATCAAAGTTCAAATAATTTAGTTTTTTGGATAATCATGTTTTTGTGATAAACATGAGCAGATGATCTCAAATGACATTATATTAATTAATTAAAAGATATAATATATTATGTGTATGAATATTTTTTTGTTAGTTTCATGGGTAAATTATCATTTAGCTAGGGTTGGTATGTACTTGAAGAATCTTATTTGTCACACGGACAACTATATGTGGCTATATCAAGAGTTATAAGCATACATATATGTTACCTTATCAAGAGTTACAAGTAGGCATGGATTAAAGTTTTTAATTTGTGATAAACAATGTATACCAACCAATACAATCACAAATGTAGTGTACAAGGAAGGTTTTACTTATTTGTAACATATTTTTATGATCTTAGTTATGTAATTTTAATGTAAATTCTAACTGTATAAAAAAATATGATCATTTTGTTAACTATATTTCACTTAATGGTTAAAGTATAAAATTTTCATCAATTACCCGTGTAATACACGGGCCTCAAACTAGTATATTATGATTTTACAGTTTGGGCCAAAACAGCCGGCAAATATATAGTTGCTGTTATAAGAATTATATTTTGAATTTTTGTTATACAGTTTGATATTTTAAACATTAATGAATTACCCTTGAAAAATTATATAAAATACTAACAATATGGTTTATAAGTTTTCTTAGTTTAATCTAGCTAAAGGTGCATTATTGATCTAGGCATCCGGCATATTTTTTTTATCATATGTTATCTAAACTTTCTCTTAACAGAACTCATTCGAGATTATAAAATAATAATACTAATATAATAATTAGTATGATTATAAGTTATTTTATTTGAAACTTTAAGTACAGGTTTTTTAGTTAATGAGTCATACTCTACCCGATTAAAAAACTAAAAGAATGTAACGTCTCTAGAAGAAAATGGAATTTGATACCGACACGTATTCATTCCTTTTTATTTTTGTAGATTTAATAGTTGTCTATTCGGTATAAGATGATCGTGGTCGTCAGAGGGTTCGGATTCTAGTTTGTTGTAATTTTACTTTACAAATATTCGTTACTAAATAAAAAACAGATTTTAATTTCTATTTCACAAAATTAAGTTTTTCACGAGACTTTAACTCTCATCATTTAAAAAAATAAAATATGTTATTTTAGTCCATGATACAACTAAACAAGATAAGATAAAAGATGATAATAGGTCTTTTATTTTATAAAATAAAACATTTACTTTGAATAATAAAAAAATAAAATTATTTCATCTTGAACTTTTCTTTAGGTTTGGTATAAACGAATCTGGATACACTAAAACTCGAGAGTGTTTAAATACTAAGGGTATTTATGTTCGGGGTAATGAAATAGAAGAGTAATGGATTGAAATAATGAATTGAATGCAAAAGGGAACTAAATGACTCATTAACGTTCATGTGTCGTGTTTGGTTAACCTAAAAGAACTAAATGAATTATTATTCTATGTTTTTTGATAGCAACAAAAATTAAAAATAATTAAAAAATATATAAATAAAATAGAAACGATAAAAATACTCATATCTCAAAATAAAAAAATAAAATTGCAAGCTAACGAAGGCGGTGGTAGTGGTGGTCAGGCAGCGACAGTTATGATGGCGGTGTGGTATATGCAAGTGAAGGTGGTAATGATCAAGTGGCGGTGGTATGCGGTGACGGTTGTGGTGGTGGTGGCGACGATGACAGTGGTGGTGATGGTTGTCAGGTGGTGTTATTTAAAGCGTAAGGTGAAGATGAATTGAATGGAAAAAAAGGAGGGATGGTAAGGAATATATTTGATTGAATGAGATTTATTGTGTAATCATTGATTTCATTGCATTGTCCAATCAATAGCCCCTTTTTCATTCTCTCGCAATGACTCATTCTATTTCGTCTCTCATTCATGTCTACCAAACGCTACCTTAAATATTAATGAAAAAAAAGGTTATAGAGCTAAGCTAGATAAACTATTTTTAACAATCTTGATTATTTGCCAATCAGTCAGTGGTGGAGTGGTAAGAGAGATATTTGGTGTTTCATATAACTTAGGTTCGAATCCTGCCTCCATTATTTAGTTTCAGGGACACTGAGTGATGATGGAAGACTAATGAACAAATTTTATCTCACCACACTATAATGCATTCATCGCAAGTGTTCACAAACGTTAGCATTTGATGAGGGTTTTCCTCCTATCGGAAAGTGAGTAACCCATTTGAATGACTTGTTGGCCGCTGAAAAAAAAAATAGTTATAGTTATTTGTAATTTTATTAAATGTTTAAAATAATGAAAATTCAAAAACACTCTACTTTATTCATCTTTCTTGAAAATGACTCCAACAACCACATGCCAAACACCTACACTCAAAGTGATATCTATTTGACCCTTAAATCCTACTCCACCATTTCCATCACCCTCCTAAATGTGAATTAATTAAACTAAAAATATTTCAAATTATTTTGTAACAATAATATCCTTTTCATGTATTTTTCCTAAATAAATGAAACATTTGTCAATTCAGTTCATACATACTAACCAATTTTTGGATGGTACTGCAATGTCATAATAGAATACTCATCATGACAAACACAAACACCATATGTGATATGTCCACGTGTCATTAGATGATATATGTTGTATAATATGCACACGAATCTTGCTACAAGACGAATGGCTACTGTTGACTGTTGAAGCACCACGTATTACACTCTTTAACATCCATTACGAATCTAATATGTGAAAGCAACGTAAATTTGAATCAAAGATAAATCAAAATCGGTGGAAACGTACCAATCCTTTGGTCAAGAGGTTCGTATAAAATATTATTTATAAAACCAGACAGGATATTGAATTTGATTTTAAAAAATTGGGTGAGAGTAATAAATAATTTATGAATTTAATTTAGAACAAATATAAAACTATTTTTATATTATGGTGTGGATTTGCATTGTTAGCAAGTTAGAGTTTGAAATAAACAAAAGATGAAGGTTGAAGCGGTAAATTAACAACAAATATAATTTTGGAATAAAAAAGAGCAAATAAATATAAAATTTGAAAATCCGGTTAAACCATCAATCCATTTCAGTTCAATAGGGAGACTCAAGAAGATGACTCAGATAAATTCAATGAGATTGATTGTTTAGGCAATTCGAGTCCCTTCAAGGCCTAAGAACATTGATAAAAAAAAAAAGAACATCGATAAAAACATATACATTTTAAGTCATCTGTACATACTATTAAAGTAAGGAGTAATTTCCACATGTCACCATTCTAGGGTGTCCACATAGAATGTCACATCATTGCCAACTCACCAATTTCCTTTCATATTCTTGCCAAATCATCACCTACCCTATATTTAAACATTAACAATTAACAAATTTTTACCCTAAACATATTTTCCCTCTTTCTCTACTAGACGGATTCTTCTTCCACCATCTCATATATTCTTTTCATCTAGATCTAGATTTGTATTAATCGTTTTCCGGTAATGTTATATTTTATAATAAACTTCCGATTGTTGGTATATGTTTTTCCGGCAAGACTATACTTCTTTCCGGTAATGTTTTCCTCTAACCTTTATCTTGATTTTCATTGTTATATGATTTTATTATAATCAGTTTATGTTGTAAATAAAAAACAACGATGTAATTGATATGTGAACGTTATTACGTTTTTCCGGTAACTTTTTCAGTGATGTGTTATATCTATAACAATGATTGTTTATATTTTATTTGAAATTTTATATTTTTCCTATGTTTTTGTTATACATGTTGTTCTTTTAGGTTCTAAATAAAAATAGGAGATACCATGAACATTTTCACTATTTCGTTTTTCCGGTAAGGCCATTTAAATTTTCCGGTTAGAAATTATTATAACATCTTCCATAATATCAATGTTATAACAAAACTTTATTATTTCAGATTATTGTCCCGACTAATGTAAAGAATATTTCATTTTACCTTCTAAATCAAGATCTGAGATACCATGGTTATTATCATTATTTGTTTTTTCCGGTAAGACATTCAAATTTTACGGTTATAAATTAAATATCAAATGTTCCATAATATCAACATTAATAGTCTACTTTATAATTTCAGGTCAATGTCCCGACTGATACAAACTAATTTCACTTTAAATTCTAAAAAGAAATCTGAGATACCATGGTCATTCTCACTATTTCATTTTTCCGGTAAGACCATTCAAAATTTCCGGTTATAAGTTATAATTCAAATCTTGCATAATATGAATTAATATTCGACTTTATCATTTCAGGTTATTGTCTCGACTCATATGACCTATTTTCTGGATTAATCATTAGTTTTTAAGATTTATATATATTTTTTATATTGATTGATGTATTTTTCTTTTTTGAATATTCATGTATATTCTATATTTGTAAGATTATAATGTACATTAATTTAAATTATATACATATTTAATTTTCCCATTAATACAATTTATATGGTTTGAATTTCCTTACTTGTTCAAATAACCGAATGAACAATTAATTAAACTTTCCAATCTAAATAATTAAATATATATTTTATTTTATATGGTTTGACTTAGTTTAATTATCCCATTATTACAATTTATATAGTTATACTTTCCTTTTTTGTTAAAACTTGAATAAATTTCCGTCCGGATTTACTATTTGACCATTCATACTAAATCGTTTTTATATTTTGCTAATTTATTTTATATAAATTCCTTAATAAAAGATTAAGTTATTTGATTAACGAATTATAGAATAATTTCAATTTATGTTCCCCAATTCAAATTCAAATTAACTTTACGGTAATTGTATACATCTTTGTTATATAATTAAACCTTTATTTTATAATTAATGATCCATAATAATGATTTCAACACTTTTTTATTTTTTTAATTCTTTACAAAAATAGGTTATACAGTTTTAGTATATTATTTTGGGTTTTATTTGATAATTAATGATGACTCTAATTTTGGCAACAATGTGTACATTATTATAATTTTAATAATTTAATAATTAATTATTTTACTCAAATTCAAAAATATGTTATATAGTTTGACTTTGACTATATTTTTAAAAACCGGATTTTACTAAATTTCATATTAACCATTTGACTTAATATGACCATTTATATTAAATATGTTTAAATAACATTTACATATTTAAACCTAATTTTTATTCCGAATTTGACTGGTTTTTTGAAAACATTTTTAATTTTATTAATATTATCCATAATTATAAACCCATTTCATAATTTTTCAGTATTCATGCCTAAAATAAATAAAATTTTAGTTTTAATAACCATTTCAAAATATTTCAAGTTATTATGAATTTAATATCGATTTCAACTAAATCCCTTAATATATTTATTCCTAAATTTGAATAATAAAGTATATGTATATAAACCATTTTGAAATTCGAATTATGACCACTTATATGAAGTTTACAATAATATGTTATACAGCTGGATTTTAACCGTATTTTCAAAAACGAATTTTTATAGGTTAATCATTTGACTTTAAATTTGGTAAATTTGGAAATTATTATAATTTTAATAATAATAATTTATTTTCATTTCTATTTATACGAATTTTTACAAAAAAAAAAGTTAAATAATTTTCAAATTCAAATTCTCAACATTTATATGAAATTTACAATAATATATTATACAGTTGGACGTTGACTATATTTAAAAAAAACTAAAATTAGCATAATTACAGTTTTCTTACTTTAGTAATCTTGACCAGTCAATTCTAAGTTACAATTTTGTTAATATTAACAAACCGAAATTCAAAAATATCTTCTAATCTATTTCAATTTTAAATCCAATATTATAATCTCTAAAACTACTACGAATTATTTCGTACTTGCGTTTCAAATATGACACGGGTTTGAAATATATTTTTAGTTCAAATACTAGCATTTGGAATTGGGACACTGGTAGTACATCAGACATCACGTACTAACAGTGCTTTGAACAACTCGACGAAGAAGATAAGGAGAGGTTGAAGCATATTCACGCTCCTGTATCTGGATTTGGAGGGGAAGTAATGCACCCGCGAGTGGTGATTTCTTTCCCGGTCACTTTAAGTGACGGAATCCATTCAAGAACCGAGGAAGTTGAGTTTTTAGTTCTTCCAGCAACTTCTAAACATGACATTATTTTGGGACGAGAAGCGATCGGAGATTTCAACGCACACCCGTCCACAGCTCACGGTGCAGTTGGAGTTCCAACTCGCACTGGCGTAGCAATTATTCACGTCAACAGACACTGCTTTGCAGCAGAAAGTTCAAAACCCAGCAAGGTCCCAAATCAGACTCAGAGGGCCGAGCCGGAAAAGTGGGTTTTGAATAAAAAGTTCCCTGATCAGACAGTCGTGATTGGACCTGCTATCTCTTAGATAGTAAGGACTTTTTTAAAATAGCTGTTGACAAAGAACATGGACATCTTCGCTTGGAAGCCCTCAAACATGACCGGTGTCCCGCGGAGCATCGCGGAACACAAATTGAGAGTGAACCCAATGTTTACCCCAATTGTCCAGAAGAAAAGAAAGATGGGCCCAGAACAAACGAAAGCCATGAATGAACAAGTACAAGACCTCCTTCACGCCGGGATCATCCGGGAAATCAAGTATCAAACATGGGTGGCAAATCCGGTCATCGTTCCAAAGAGCAATGGAACATGGCGGATGTGCATTGATTTTAAAGACTTAAACAAAGCTTGTCCAAAAGATTGTTATCCATTACCGGAGATTGATCTCAAGGTAGATGCAGTGGCTCCGTTTAAATTCAAATGTTTCCTCGACGCTTACAAGGGCTATCACCAAATCCGCATAGCGGCAGGTGATGAAGACAAAACAGCAATTCGAACAGACCAGGGCACGTTTTGCTATAAAATGATGCCATTCGGTCTAAAAAATGCGGGAGCCACGTATCAACGATTGATGGACATAACATTCAAGAATCAGATTGGTCGGAACTTGGAAGTCTATATGGATGACCTTGTGATCAAAAGCATCGAGGAAGACCAAATGTTAAGGGACATCAAAGAGACATTTGAAACCTTAAGGGGTATCAACATGAAGCTGAATCCAGCTAAATGTTCGTTCGGAATGGAAGAAAGAAAATTCCTTGGAGTAATCGTTACCGGTGCGGTCTTTAAAGCTAATCCGGACAAGATACAAGCTGTAGCTCGCATGCCTTAACCTTCCTCCCTCAAAGAGGTCCAGACGCTTAACGGTCGATTGGTTGCCTTGAATCGCTTTTTAGCAAATCATGCAGCCAAGTCTTATCCGTTTATCTCAACATTGAGAAACTGCCTCAAGAAAGCACAATTTAAATGGACTGCGGAAGCGGAACAAGCTTTTTTGGAGGTAAAAAAATGTTTGATAGAACTACCGACGTTGATAGCACCTTATGCGGGGGAACCTTTGACGTTATACTTGTCGGCATCAGACATTACTATTGGGGCTGTACTCCTGACGGATAGAAGAAACTTTCAGACACCGATCTATTACGTCAGCAAAACATTATCAGACCCAGAGACTAGATATTCAAAGCTAGAAAAACTCGTCATAGCACTGGTCTATGCTGCTCGACGCCTCCACAGGTACTTCCAGGGGCACCCCATCAACGTGTTAACTAGATACAAACTCAAGAACGTTCTCAGTAAGCCGGAATTGTCTGGACGATTGGCGAAATAGGCCATTGAGTTGGGTGAACATGCGATAGAATACAAACACAGGTCAGCAATTAAGGGACAGGTGTTGGCGGACTTCGTTACTGAAGTCCCGCAACACAAAGAGAAAGAATGTTTGATTGAGCAGCAACTTCAAGCGCTTCCGGAGCAAGGAGAAGTTTGGTCATTGTTCACGGACGGGGCTTCAAGTAGCGAGGGATCTGGCGCAGGCCTCAGACTAGTCAATCCCGAAGGCCACGAATTCACATATGCTATAAGTTAGACTTTAAGAGTACTAACAACGAGGCAGAATATGAAGCTTTCTTAGCGGGCTTACGGATAGCCAATAAGCTTGGGGTGAGACACTTGGAAGCCCACGTGGATTCCATGTTGATTTTGGGGCAAATCAACGGCACATACGAAGCAAAGAATGACATAATGGCTTCATATGTGTCGCAGGCGAAAGATTTGATGCTCCAGTTCTCTTCATGCAAAGTAATTCAGATCAAGAGGAGCGAGAAAAAATCATTGGATGCCCTAAGTAAACTGGCTTCAACGAATTTCGAACACTTTGCTAAGAACATCCGCATTGAAATATTAGATCGCCCGTCTGTCCCGCAACATCAAGTTTTGGTAATTCAAACCGGAGTGGAATCTTGGATGACACCCATCATAGCATATTTGTCATCAGGAGCCCTCCCAGAAGAAAAACCGCGGCTCGGAAGATAAAACACAAAGCCTTGAACTATCAAGTACATGACAGTGTTTTATACCGACGTTCCTTCCTCGGTCCACTACTTCGATGTGTGGACGCCGAGGACGCAAACTACTTAATCAGAGAAGTTCACGAAGGCATCTGTGGTCTTCACGCAGGCCCGCGCATGGTCGTAGCAAAGTTGATGAATGTCAGATACTATTGGTCGTGTATGCATCTGGACGCTGTGCATGAAATCAAAAAGTGTGATTCGTGCCAACGTCATGCTCCCAACACGCTACAACCAAAGAACGAACTTGTTCCAGTCACTTCAGCATGGCCGTTCCAGAAATGGGCTATTGATATAATGGGATCTTTCTATGAAGCCCTGGGACGCGTCAAAATTTTGATATAACAATCGACTACTTCACGAAGTGGGTAGAAGCCAAACCAGTTGCTTCCATAACAGCAACAGGCGTTAAGAAATTCCTGTGGGAATTTATAATTTGCCGGTTTGGTCTTCCGCTGGAACTCGTTAGTGATAACGGTACTCAGTTCGCGGATAATGGGCTACAGGAATGGATGAAAGAATTGCAAATCTCTCAAATATTCACATCCGTAGCCCACCCGCAAGCAAATGGTCAGGTTGAGAGAACCAACAGGACAATCAAGGAAGGAATCAAAGCAAGATTGTGAACTAAACGGACGGGTTGGGTTGAGGAGTTGCCCCATGTACTTTGGGCCTTCCGCACCCAAAAGAATTCTAGTAATTCTGAGACCCCCTTTAGTTTAACCTACAGCACAGAGGTCATGATTCCGGCTGAGATTGGGATTCCATCCGCAAGAGTTTTATTGATCAATGACAATGATCATGAACTCCGGATGAATCTTGACCTCCTAGAAGAGAGGAGAGAACTGGCATCGATCCGCGAGCACAATTATAAACGCCAATTGCAAAAATATTACAACTCGCGGGTCCGGGAAATGTGAGTTCGATGCGGGAGACTTTGTCTGTCGCAACAATGAGGCCTCCGAGCAAGAGCCTCCGGGCAAGTTGGCCCCGACTTGGGAAGGATCTTATAAAGTTAAACACGTGTTATCTAAAGGTGCCTACAAGTTAGAAAAGTTGGATGGAATTGAGATTCCTAGAACTTGGAATGGGGCCCAATTGAAGAAATGTTACATATAGTATGTTTTTCTTTTTGGCCTGCGTGCCTAATTAGATATTCACAAATCATGTAATTTCACCTTTTGTAAATCGTCTTATGCCTCATTTGTGAAAAATTTATTTCAGTCACTTATGACATGTATTGTTATGTAATCCTTTATTGACAAATAAAGAAGATCCTACAAACACTTATATTATGAAGAATAAGATAAAGTTTACCGGATGACAAAGAAGACTTCTTTATATATTCAAAAGGGATTACAACAAAGTTACAAAATTACAAAAACAAAAAAAAACAAAAAAAATCTATCTACGATGCTGCATCTTCATGTTCTGCGTTCTTGCCTTCCGCATCATTAGAATCATCTTCATCTTCCTCACCAAGGTCAAGAAGGTCCTTTAGTTGCTCAATTCCATCCTCTTTATCTGCAAGCTCAGACATCTGCTCCGCCAAATAAAACTTCAAAGTATCAAAAGCTTTTGTTTTCTGAATAAGGATGGCAGCGCCATAGCAGTGTCTTGACCGTGCAACACATGTTCTTCCGGAATCTTGGACTCTGAACCAAATTTGTAGCCTTCCCGGAAGCCAGTTGACGGCCAGCTTGCTTAGATGCATTCAGGAGAATGGCAACACAGTTTCCAAGTTCGTCACTCGCCCGAACATCGGCAATGACCTGTTGGAATAATGAAGTATAAGTAATTACGAATACTTTGATTATTTACAACAAGACAGGATACATACCTTGGGGATTCCCTCCGCTAGCAACCATTTCTTGTCCGCCTTAGCGCGAACAAGCTCCATCTTATGACCTGCACACTCTAAGGCCTGCTCTCGGCTCTTAGCAGCAATGTCAGTCAAGCGCTTGTCTTTTGCCGCTTATTCAGCATGAAGAGCCCTCATCAACTCAGCTTGTTCATCCAATTGCTTTTGGAGAGCAGCTTTGGTTTCCTCAGCGGCAGAACGAGCAGTTTTCTCTGCTTCTAGCGCCTGGAGGCTTTCTCTGGCCTCATTTATAGCCTTAAGGGCTTCTTCCTTAGCGTCAGACGCTGAAGCCGTCAGTTCATCCCACTCCTCATTCATCACCAACCAGTCCCGAGTTATCTCTCGATTGGTGGAAATCGTATTCGCCATATGATAAGAATTCAAGTTTAGTAACTCTTGGCGAATACAGCGACGTTGTCGCTCCCTTTCTGTGGGAGAAAGACTTTCCCGTAAATACTCGAAGCAAACTTCCACGTCATTAAACGTTGAATCTCGGCACAAAGACCAACGCGGATGATGCGGAGTAGGATATTCCTCATGAGGAGGTGGAGAGGTCTGAGGCCCATAGGCGAATGTACTTACCCCTCCTTGATCTATAAAGCGATGAACATTGAATGAGGGTGACATACTGATGTGATCAGTATCATCAACCTCCTTATTCTTTAAAGGAGAGTCATCTGTGACAACGATCAGATCTTTGGCGGTATTGGATGTTGGAGGAGTGGGTGCTGTTGAAATCTTTAGACCTGAAACGTCTTCAGAAAGATCATTCAGGGCTACTGTTAAACGTTAATAGTAGATCAGATATATATTTTGACCCATAAAAATTAACAAATTTGGGAAACACTGAAATTACCTAAGGAAGTGTCTTCTGCATCAAGTTGGTGCAGGCGCGTCTCCAAGTCAGCAGCAGGCTTGCGCTTTTTTGACTTCTTTAATGGAGCAGCCTTAGTAGGATGAACCTTGTACTTACCAGCCGCTTTAGAAGCGCCCGAATCAACAACTTGATGATCACCCTCAGGGGTGATGTCATCAACTGTTGGACGATCACCTTCAGTAGTGTCGTCAACATTATCATCGCCCGCAGTCCCGCTGGCGGCCGGGTTCTTGCCAAGCTTTCGGGTCAGACCTATAGACGAAGGCGAGACATTTGTAGAATCAATAGTATCAGTTAAAGCTTCTCCATCACAAAGTTATAATTCCTCACTGGAAGATAGAAGTATTATCACCCCGCTAGAAGTCATAGCAGTAAGAGGTCGAGGTTTTAGAATGCGCTCAGCTTCAGTGATGATCTTCTCACCTTTTGGGTACATAGCCTCGGATACAACAGGCTCTGCGTGGAGGGTGGAGAATAAAAAATTACTCTGGGTGCGTTCAAGAAAAGGCAACTCGTTCGGATGAACAGGCCGACGCACCATCATATCTTCCACTTTATCTAGAAGAGTGGAAAGAATAGAGCCTTCACCTATCATTGAAAAATGTTAGGATATTGAAATAAAAATTCCGGAATAATGAAAACAACGACTCACTCTTGTCAGCGTTCTCGAAAACACCAGGGCTCCCTCGTGAATCGCCCGCAGTGGTGGTGGTGTCTGGATTAACGTAGGATACCACGGAAGGTTGATCTCGGTGGTCGCAGATACAGATGGAGAAATATCCTCCGCTTTGTGACGAGACATCGCAAACGGGATTGCATCCTCCCGAATCTATAAGAATTTGGGCTTCCATTCATAAAGGCTCCAATACCACTTGGTACCAATGGAAGTCTTTTTGGTAGAAGCCCAACTGAACCATCCATCGCGGTTCGTTAATTTGTAAAAAACGGAAAATCGAGCAACTGTAGGCTCAATAATGTTGGCCTGACAGCAGAACTCGAAGTGTCGTACCCGCAACATCCCAAAGGAATGAATCTGGAACAAATGAAGGCCATAAGACGTTAAAGAGGCCCTCATAAATTTTGTTACGGGTAACCGGAAGTTTCCCGTCGTAAAGAAGTCAGTGTAAACGGCCATCTTCCCCGACGGAGGATTAGTGGCGATTGAACCATCGGCCGGACGCTCTGGTCTCCACTCCGGTGCGAGGCCATACACGTTGACGACGTCATCATAATCTTTCTGCTTTAAGTTCACAACAACTTCATGAATCGCTGGAGTATTCTTCTTGTTACCAGCCATTAGATCAATATGTTTGATCAAAGGTTTGAAAGAAATAAACTTCAGAAGGTTTAAGATCTGGATGATTGAGAGAGAAAGAGTTTGTAAGAGATAAGAATTAACTGAAGACCACAAGTGACCTATTTATACTTATTGCAATAAATGCGATGGACTGAATGACAGAAGAGAGAGAAAAAGCGGACCGTCAGATGGTTGACACGTCAGGCGGGAGATTCAAGAAAGTGAGAACAGACTGTCAAAATGTGTCATACACGTCTTGTCAGTTGTCCCTTAAAATTCCTCTCTCCGCCACGTCATCAATATTATCCAACTTACAAAAATTCAAAATTCAAAAATATCTTGCAAAAGATATTATCACACAAACAATATAATATTCGCAAGACAAAAGGTGGCTTTCCGTTAAATCAAAAGACAATTACAAAATATGGAGGAGCAATTACAAAGTCTTAAAAATCAAGCCTATCCTATTCTATGGATTAGGGGCTATTATGTCTTCCGGAAAAGTTGGTGGCGTGTCCTCAGATGAGGCATCCTCGGACTCATCGTCAAGATAATTTTTTAACTGTTGCCAATGTTGTAAAAGTCGTTAGGCGGACCTAGGTGGTCGACTGGGTAGTTGCGAGTACTCGGGAGTAGTCGGGGATTACTCGGAAAATACCTAAGGAGTAGTCGGCCGAGGCGGGGAGTACTCGATCTAGGCGGGGAGTAATCGGGGAGTACTCGGCCGCCTACTCAGGAGTTTTACACCATAAACTGTTGCACACCATCACGGCCAGAGGCAAACTCCGGAAGCATATTTTACAAAGTCTTAAAAATCATATTCCTGCTTGACGTCAAGGCCATGAAGCGGATGACTTTCGGGGGAAAGATTAGTTTGAGCATAGGTCATTCCTTCATTAAAACCTTTCATTCACACAAGCTAGGATGAGGCATTCATCAAGTTAGCAAAGCTATCAATAAGCTCCGGACTTCCTTTAATATGGCGGATGACTTGACAGCGTAAAAAGATAATTTATTTAGCACCAAGGCATAAAACATATACAGTGAACAACAAATGAGGAAAAACTTACAGAATCAAGTCCCTGAGTGAGGAACCATTGACGGTCTTGCTCCGCACGTACAACTCTCTCTCGGAGTTCTTGAGACTCCTCAGCTGTTTGTTGTCTTTCACTCAAGGCTGCAGTGGCACGGGCCTCCACCTCCTCACGAGCTTGCAACAAGGAGTCATAAGCAGACTGCATCTCCGCAGCACTTTTATCCTTAAGCTCAATCTGCTCCCTTTGCAACTTCAGCTCCGCTTCAAGTTCCTGGATTCGATTGCCTTGAAGGGTCACTTGGTTCTCCAGAACTGAGTTCGCTTCTTGAGCCCACGCCAAGTCATCTTTTTTCTTCTGAGCCTCAGACCGGGCAGCTTCAAGAAGGGAATTTTTCCGTTCACAGGCTTCCTTCCATTGACGGGCCGCAGCAGCGCTCCGATCTTGTTCACCCCTCAGAGCGATCTCTGCGTCGGTCTGCTTCCACTTGGTAACACTAGCTGCCAAGCGGTGATCCTCATCTTCCTTCTTCGCAGCCTCAACGGCCTGAGAAACTTTACCAAGTTTCCCGCCCATCGAACACCATTCGCGTAAGATCTCCTGGCTACAGGCCAATGTGTTAGCCAAGGAAAAAGATAGGTCGGTGTGAAGATCATGGCGGGAACGGTCACGCTAGTGCACCATTTCTGCGGGTAGCACGTAGTGTTTAACAAAGTTCATACAAATCTCGGGGTCGGTAAACCGAGATCCGTTGATAATATCCCAAGGCGGGACAAACAGATCAAAATTATCCCCAAGATTAGCATCCCCATAATAACGCGAGCCTGAAGATTCACGCGCTGCGGAACACCTTGTGTTGTATTCCCCCCAGCTTCTTGGACAGATTGTCCAAATTGGAAATTTCCCCCTGCACCCGTAATCAAAGGTGAGAAGGTGGAAACAAACTGTGGAGGAGGACGCGGTGGAGATTCCTCGGTCCTAAAACCCTCCGCATTCACAGCAGGGTTGCCCTCCAGGAAACCAGTAGCAGTCCCAGTCTGAAAAATATAGTCAAAAGAACTATCATTTCCAGATTGGACGTTTGGCTCCTCCGTAGTAGTATCAACCGGAGGAGTAGGTGGCTTATCTTCAGTTGTCTTCTCAGGAGGAGGAGACGGTGGTTTCTCAGATTTGGGGGTTGGTGATGGTAACTTTTCAGACACATCGTCCCCAATGATCAATGGATCTACATAAGAAAGTCACGTTTAAGCTAAACATTCCAAAACAATAAAGTATAGAAAGGGAAATACATACCATCTACTATATTCATCCGTTTAGCAAGACTATACTCCGGCTTTTTAGGACGATGAGTCCTCCGCTTCTTCTTTTAGGATCCTTCCCCGGCGTCCGCGGTACTTGCAGCCGCGTCACTGGCCTGAAAGGACGAGAAAGCCCTCTTCTTCTCCAACTCTGCCAATAGATGTGAGACAGAAGAATATTCAGAGGTACCGTCATCAGAGCTCCCCTCTTCTTGAAGGGCGGAATCGTCACTCGATGATAGAATGGCGATCACCTCATCAGAAGTGAGAGAATTAAGTGGAGGAGGGTTCAGAATATACGCACCTGATTCAAAGGTTGCGTCCGAAACTAAGGGTTCGGCCCGCACCTTTGTCGGAAAAAGAAACCGGTCCTTGGTCTTTTCGAGAATGGGTTTGTCACCCGCATCCCGGATGCTCTTCCGGGTACAACCCCTATCCTCAAAAAGAGCGTTTAGCATGGGACCTGGACCTGAAAAGGAAAACATAGAATGTTAATCACAAAGTTTCAAGCAAGAGAGAAATTAGGGAAGATGACTTACGCTCGTCCAGACCAATGAACACAGGTTCCAAATACTCAGATGGCCATAGGCGGCTCATGCCCGCCCACACAAGAGCTTCCTCAGGTAGCACCCGCATCGGCGTCGCTTCCGACTTAAGGACACGAAACCAATCGCGACCCTCATAAGGAGCAACAACAATTTCCAGAAGCGCTTCAGTGACCGGACGACGGACCATAGTAACCGGTACTACGTCCTCGAATATCCAGAAGAATTTGTTACGCACATCCGGCGAACCTTTCTCAATCTCGTAACCGATACTCCTATCGGAAAATCCTTAGCACGTAAACCAACCGCCACGGTTGACAAGTCGGTAGAAGACCGGAAATCGATCAAGATGAGGTAATATCCCGTGAGCCGTACACACGAATTCATAATGACGAATTCGCATGACGGCACGGGGATGCGACTGGGATAAATGGATCCCATGTGCACTCAAGACCTTCATGAAAAACTTCGTCATGGGAAAACGGAAATTCCCACAAACGAAAAAATTGGAATAAACAGCCATTTTGCCAGGCGGTGGCAGACTGGCTATAGAACCTGGAGAGGGGAATTCAGGTCCCCACTCCGGTGAGATACCATATGTCTCAATTAATTTCTAATTTCTGGTAGTTAGGCAGATCCCTTTGAACCTCCACTTCGTCAACTTCAGATTGAACAGTCGTCATCTCAATAAAAGATATGGTGTGAAAATTGTGTGAGGAAGCCAAAGGTTTAAAGCAAGCAAGTAAAATAATAATCAGAAATAAACGGCGATAAAATTTCGAACGAAATATATCTCCCAGTATTTATACCCATCGCAATTAATGTGATGGGATATGAACAGTGCTGAGAGAAATTCATCGCCCAATCAAAGGTTGCCACGTCACGCGTGAAATTCGAAAAAAAGAAAAAGTTGCACAGTCGGGTACAGTGACAACCGTCATAAACATCCCATCATATGTTCACGCGCCTGCGAGTGGGCAACTTGTCCTTTTTCATGATGATACACAACAACAGAAGATATTTTCTACCAAACTCCAAGATTCAAAAACCCCCAAAGATTTACCTTAAGTCCAAAATTTCACCCGCACAAAAGCTTAACGCGGAAGAAACACTGGACTGGGGCGGGGGGGACTTATAGAGGTAGGGTACCAAAAAGACCCAAATACCCTTAAGGATTACCCGCGGGTCAGAGAGGAACCCCTCACATACCACCCGCGGGACACATGGATCACCCGCTTAACCGTCTAAGGGAAGAACACCCGCATGACGCATGCAGAAGCATCCTGACACCCTCAGAAGTCATCCGCAAGATGGAACATCCGTCCGCACAAAATGACCAGGAGGCAATGCCTCAAGACAGCTGTTAGTAACCAACTACTTACTAGAAGATTTACCAAGATGCTTTCTTGGGCAATACGTGATCTCCCGACTAATTAGCAAAGGACACCTGGCCAAACCGTTATAACCATGCACATGGCCAAGGTTGTCTATCATCCTATCATAGGACGACACGTGTTCAGGTTGTTATATATGCACATGCAACGTATAGATTGAACCTATCATATAAGGACACGTGTCCAGGTTGTTACGAGAGCATCTTCTAAAAAGGACAGTTGGCCCAATCACCTTCTCACACCCTTCAGCTATAAATACCTTGTTAACCTGCATGAGGTATTCATTCACACTCACTGTACTCTCACTATTTATTTAAGTGCATTATCTTCATCAGAATTGTACTTATTCTCACGCAGGATGGTGGTTACGGGAAGACCCCCCCCCCTCTTGTCCTTCCCGTGACGAGACTCACGAAGTCTGTTTTACAGGTTCTAGTCATTGGACTTTGGGAAGTTGTACTCATATTGTGTTAGTTGTTACTGTATCCTACCATATGGACTTATTGGATCCAGGACCCATACTTGGGAATTGGATCCGTGTTTCTTCATTGTGGTACCAATACGGTAGTGGAAGTCAGAAGAAAAACGAAAAGAAAAAACCAACGAAGTATAGATGTGATATGCCCAAAAGACATCGATACGTATTTTACGTCAATCGAAAACCATTGAAACGGAAAAGGTGATGATATGCCCAACAGAATACGAACACGTGTTTACATCGATCAAACACGATAAAAAAGAAGAAACAATTAATGGTAACCATTTAATTTGCAAATAACGAATGGTAACTTTACCAATTTAATTCTGACACTCTTTTTCCTTTTAACTTTCAACTTCACCCATTATGCTATAAATCTTTGACTTATTTATACGTACTTTTAATAATTACATGTTATAATTTTATTTTATTTTTCACTAACAACTTTTCTTCGCTATTAAAAAAAACTTTAAATACTTAACTGTTTTAAGTTTTTTTTCTCTTAACACCCTGATTAATTTTTTATTGAAAAATGAAAATGAAGTTAACAAAACAAAGTATTAAAGACGTCCACATATTTTTCTGATATACCATATTGAAACAAAGTATTTACACAATTTGCAAATAATTTGTTTGGATTTTTTATAGTAAATCTTTTATTATCCCATAAACCTTTTATTGCATTTTAAACCCACAAGTTTACCCACGTTTGTTACGTGTAAAACAAAAACCGATCGGTAAATATCCGTACGTAAGAAAAAAAAAGAACTCGATCACAAGTGTCAGGTAAATGGAATTCGTCATCCGTGCATCATAATTAGGATTAAGAAAGTTGTATTAATTTAACAAATACGTATATAACCCTCCGCTACCTTTTATGATGTTCATTATTCAACATCTATGCAGACCTATCAATGATGCAAAATTACTGAACCTAAACAATGTTTCTTAAGGTTGATGATATTGATGCTAAAAGACATTTAACGTCTAATAATGAAATAGCATAAAAAGGTGGAAGATGTTAATTATTAGAATGCAAAGTGTAGACTCGAGAATCTAAGAGTAATTATTAAACTTTGTCGATATATTGTTTTTGTTGTTTTAATTATCGGGCATGTTTAATGCAAACAGAACAGAAGATGATGCATAGTTATGTGGAAGATATTAATAACACCATGTTACACACTGAAAGACTAAAAATTTGCAAACTAAAGTTATCATTCATTGAGAATTAACATGATACATATACAGAGAAGATCCTTGAATAGTGGGTCTAATTACAAACAAATAAGGAAGATCCTTGAATGGTGGATCGTGATTACAATATATAAGGAGAACTACAACTATCTAAAAATCAAATTACAAATTTAAATATCATATTAAAAGTTATGCCAAGATATGATAGAGAACTCACATAACCATTGAACTGGTTATGTGTTAATATTTCCCCGCAAGATGGACGATCTAGATAGGAGTCCAATCTTGGATAAAAGCATGTGATAGCGGTGTTTGAGCAGCGGCTTCGTTAAGGCGTCTGCTAGTTAATCATCTCCTTTAATATGAGTGACCCGTATGGATCCGTCTTGAACCTTTTCACGAACAAAATGAAAGTCGAGAGCAAGGTGTTACATTCTTGAGTGGAAGACCGGGTTGGCGGAGTAGTGGATAGCACTTAAATGGTCACAATAGATAGCCGGTGTGACTGATGATTTGTAGCCAAGTTCGGATAATAAAGACATAACCCATTGCACTTCTGTAGTAGTGGAGGCTACAGCTCTAAATTCAGCCTCGGTGGAAGAACGGGCTAAGGTGGGTTGACGCTTAGAGGTCCAAGCTATCGGGTTTGAGCCAAGATAAACAATGTAACCTGTAGTACACCTCTAAGTTTGTTTATCGCCTGCCCAGTCTGCATCGGTAAAAGCATGTAGATGTAGTGGAGAATTACTACGAATAAATAAACCATGGTGAAGTGTTCCGTGCAAGTATCGTAATAATCTCTTCAGAGCAGCCCAGTGAATATCAGTAGGACGATGCATAAACTGTGACAGCTTGTTCACAGCAAAAGCTACATCAGGACGAGTTAAGGACAAATACTGCAATGCACCTACAAATGAACGATATGTAGTTGGGTTCGATAAAGGTGTTCCATCATTTGTATTAAGATGTACCGAGGTTGTCATAGGCGTGGAGGCTGGTTTGCTATCACTCATGTTGGCCTTAGTGAGGAGATCAATAATATATTTAGATTGAGAAAGGAACAAGCCATCAGAACGATGAAGGACTTCGACTCCAAGAAAATATGAAAGATTGCCGAGATCTTTAAGAGAGAACCGATGAGCTAAGGATGTTATAAAGGAGGTGACAAGTGAAGAGTTGGGCCCGGTGATGATAATATCATCAACATACACAAGAATATAGATGGGGGAGTTGGTAGATTGATTAACAAAAAGTGAATGATCAGAAATAGTAGGTTTGAATTGAGCCGACAAGAGAAAAGATTTAAGTTCATCGTACCAAGCACGAGATGCTTGGCGGAGACCACAAATTGCTTTATTTAATTTACAAACATGGTGTGGAAAAGAGGGATCAACAAACCCAGGGGGCTGGGTCATGTATACAGATTCAATAATGCCTTGTAAGAATGCATTATTGATGTCTAGTTGACGAAGATACCAGTTTTGAGAAGTGGCTAGGGAGAGAACGAGGCGAAGAGAAGCAGGTTTAACAACAGGACTAAAAGTCTCAACGTAGTCAAGACCGGGTCGTTGTTGGAAACCTTTGGCAACGAGGCGTGCTTTTAGACGATCAACGGACCCATCAAGTTTAAATTTAGTTCGGAAAACCCATTTGCAGCCAACGAGATTGGGAGCAGAATCGGGTGGTACAAGAGACCAAGTTTTATTTTGTAGAAGGGCGTCATGTTCATCTTGCATGGCTTTTCGCCAGTTAGGTTGTTTGAGAGCTTGGGTAATTGTAGCAGGTTCGGGAAAGGGCTGGGAAATAGAATGATAAAGGACAAAATCATTGTTGTGGTACTTTGAATTGGGTTTCGGCGGTCGGGTTTGTCTAGGAGGTGGTTCATTTGGGGTGAGGGTAGAAGATGTTGTGTGGGGAGAAATGGTATTAATATTGTTGTTAGATATAATGGAGTCAGATTCTTGGGTGACTAAAGGGTTTTGGGTAATGGGTTGGGTGGAGATAGGGGGAGTTTGGGATGTTGGTTGGGTAGTGATAGGAGATATGGGAGAGGGTGGCTGAGTTGAGGGTTGGGTTGAAATCGGAGGGTTGGGAGATGAATTTTGTGAGATAGGGATAAGATTGATATTTATCCACGTGTCTAGATTTGGGGATGGTGGAGTAGTGGTTTTAGTTAAAGAGGTGTAAGAGAATATGGTCTCAACAAAATATACATGGCGAGATGTGTATATTTTATTAGTGAGATGATCAAGAAGGTGATATGCACTTTGAGAAGATGAGTAGCTCACAAAAATGCAAGGTTTTGATCGGGATTGAAGTTTATGGTTCGAGTAAGGACGTAGTCAAGGATAAGCTAGACAACCAAAACTTCGTAGTTTTTCATAATTAGGAAGTGTGTGAAAGAGACGATAGAATGGAGAGTCGTTTTGAAGAGTAGTAGTGGGAAGACGGTTGATTAAATACATTGTCGTGGTAAATGCAAAAGGCCAAAATTTTAATGGCATGTTTGCATGAGAAAGTAAAGTGAGACCCGTTTCGACTATGTGACGATGTCGTCTTTCAGCATAGCCATTGTGTTCGGGTGTGTGAGGTGGAGACGTGAGATGTGTGATTCCACAAGAAGCAAGATGGGATGCAAGTTTAATGTATTCTCCTCCATTGTCGGAGAATAATTGTTTGATCTTGGTTTGAAAAAAGTTTTCAACTAGTTTTTGAAAATGAATGAAAGTAGTAAGAGAATCAGATTTGTTTTTTAATGGGTAAATCCAAATATATTTAGTAAAATGATCTACAAATATTATATAGTATTTAAAACCATCGAAAGATGTAACGGGGGAGGACCAAACATTAGAAAAAATTAACTGAAGTGGTGAAGTAGTGGTAAGAGATGAGACATGAAAAGGAAGCCTATGACTTTTGTTTATGCAACAAGAATTACAATTATCTTTCATAATTTTAATACTAGGAACAAAAGATTTTAAGTGTTGCATAACTTGAGAGTGGGTGTCAAGACAGTGATGCCAAAGAGTAGGCTTGTTTAGTTGCATGTGGAAAACAAAAGGTGGTGATATTGAACGAAGTTCATATATCCCACGACTGGCTTGTCCCTGGAGTAGGATTTGATTGGAGTAGGGGTTCTTTATAAGAAAATTAAAAGAATGAAATTGGATTAATATATCATTATATATACATAATCGAGAAATAGATATAATGTTCTTAGATATGGAGGGAACAAAGAAAACATTGGTTAAAATAAAAGGAGAATTGTCAAAGTAAATAACTAAAGAACCAACATGAGTAATAATTAACGAAGAACCATCACCGATGACAAGTTCATCGGTACCCGCCATAGGGTGCATGGAATGATAATGCATTGAGGTCATTGGTGATGTGATGAGATGCACCACTATCAAATAGCCAACTAGGGTTTGAGATGTGATTGGTGTTGTTTGCGGCTGTTATTGTTATTTCTCGGTAGGGAAGGAAGTGTAACCCGAGGATACATATTTTTGAAAACATAACATGTTGTAAGGGAGTGCTCTTTGGTAAAACAAAATTGGCATTTACCTAAGAATTGGCGAGTAGTTGCAGCAGGCTGTTAAGGGGTGGGGAGAAGACACAGAGAGGATCCGCTGCTGGCTTCGGTAGACATTGTGGGGTGGTGAGTCAGTGGTTGGTAATTATTAGAGGAGGAAGGGAAAGTATGGCAGAATTTTTTGGAGAAAGGAGGTTCCTGGCTTTGATACCATATAAATTTGCAAACTAAAGTTATCTTTCATTGAGAATTAACATGATACATATACAGAGGAGATCCTTGAATAGTGGATCTAATTACAAACAAATAAGGAAGATCCTTGAATGGTGGATCGTGATTACAATACATAAAGAAAACTATAACTATCTAAAAATCAAATTACAAATTTAAATATCATACTAAAAGTTATGCCAAGATATGATAGAGAACTCACATAACCATTGAACCGGTTATGTGTTAATAAAGACATCTCATGTCAGGGCCGTCTTTGAGAGTGCGTCGACCTAAAAATTACATATTGACATAGACATACGAATATTATTGTCGGCGTCTGTATAGCTTGGTGTGTTGCGGTACTAATATAGTATTGCCACTTACATGAAAAAAAAAAAAAGAAAATCAAGGAAGCATAGTTGTGATATGCCCTAAAAAACATCATATTTTACGTTAACTGAAAACCATAGAAACGAAAAAGGTGATGATATGCCCAAAAAAAAATACAAGCGTGTGTTTACATTGATCAATTACCATAAAAAAGAAGTTTCAAATAGTTAATGGTAACAATTTGCAAATCATGAATAATAACTTTACATATTATAATTCTGACACTCTTTTTCCTTTAACTTTTAACTTCACCCCTTAGGTATTGGATCATTTCAGAAGTTTTTATACAGTGAGAAGTGCGAGAAGTGAATGTGTAACTCCATTAATAACTAATTTCACTCCATTTCTTATGTGTATGTGCGTTGTGTAGATACGTATGTTTGTATATGTGTACGTATGTTTGTATTTGTATATGTGTATGTATGTTTTGTATGTGTGTAGGTGCATAGGTTTGAATGTGGTTCGGTACATTTATATGTTTGTTGGTAGGTTTGAATGTGTAATTAAGACATAAATACAATCAACCTACATATATGTATGTAACATCATATGAAAGGGAGTGAAATTAGGGATTAATAGAGTTATACCTTCACTTCTCGCACTTTTTGCTGTAATATCACTTCTCGTAGGGGTGAGCATAAAACCGAATTAACCGAACCGAAACCGAATAACCGAAAAAACCGAACCGAAAAAAATCGAACCTAAGCGTTAACCGACGGTTAATTTTTTAGTTTTTCGAAAAACTGTGTTTCGGGTTTAGGTTAGGTTATCCATTTAAAAAAAACCGAACCGATTAATTGAACCTATGTTTTCTACATGTTTTTTTAAGATGTTATGACCATAAACAAAACACCAAAAGAATCTACCATTGATGGTGATGAAGATCATGAAGATAATCAAGATTGGGTCTAAACTTTGAAGATGAATAAGACAATGAATGAAGATTCAGGAAACCTTTAGTTTTTTTTTATTAAGAACGTTGCTGAATTTTAAACTCTACTACTCAAACAACTTTGTATTTGTTTGGTTCCACATACACGTGCCTATTTTTGTATTTTGAATTCAATATGTATGAGGTATTCTATTTTTTGGTAATGTCTACTCACAATAAAAAAACCGAAAATAACCTAAACCTAAACCGAAACCGAAAACCGAATAACCGAATAATCGAATAACCGAAAACCGATTGGTTGGTATTTTAAAATAACCGATAGCTTAGGTTTAGGTTTGGGTTTTACCCAATAACCGAACCGAACTGAACTGTGCTCACCCCTAACTTCTCGCAAGATCCATCCTCTCACCGCTTATGTTATAAATAATATAAATCTTTGACTTATTTATACGTATTTTAATAATTAAATTTATAATTTAATTTTATTTTTCACTAACAACTTTTCTTCGTCATATAAAAAAAATTTAAATACATAACTATTTTTAGATTTTTTTCCCGATATATATATATTTTTTTTGAAAACGGAGTTAACAAAACAAAATATTAAAGACTTCCACACATTTTTTCTGATATATTATATTGTAAATCTTACTCTACTAATAAACAAAAAAATAATAATGATAATGTGTCATAATCACATTAAGAGAAAAGATCAAATAAAAAGTATGATTATCCTAAGAAAGCTAGGAAGGAGAATATTTTTGCTAATACCTTAATATTAAAAATCCACTTAATTTAATTTCAAAAACCCATTTAATTAAAACCCACTTAAATTTTCACTTATCTCCTACAACCACCACCGCCCACCGCCCCCACCTTGCCGGAAAAGTCTTCGGAAATTTCGTCGGAAAATAAAACACTATGAAAAACACAATGAAAAAGGCACAATGGAATAAACACTATGAAAATAAAAACACAACGACAAAAACACAATGAAAAATACAATTAAATTACACAATGTAAAAAACACAATGCAAAAAACACTATGAAAAAATAAAACACACTCGTATAACACAATTTTGTAAAACACAATTTTAATAAAACACACTTGGTAAAAAAACCCATGAATTTTTTTTTATTTTTATATAGCAATATGGTACTCATATAAAAGATAAAAAACACTCGTTATTATGGTGAAATTGTTTTGAAAAAAAATGTCGTATAAAAAAGCTATGAGCGTTTTAAAATGATGGGGGTATTTGACATGTGTCTTGCATGTGGAGAGAGAAAGTCAACAAATGTGTATGCCCTTACCCTTGTTTTACATTTTATGATATCTCTAATATAATCTCAACCATTCAATTTTAAAATGAATGGACAAGATTATTTCATATCTTTCTTAGGAAAACTAATCTTCTTATTATAACTCAACTCACCACATTAAATCCTATTTTCTAATGTCTATTCTTCTTAATCCATGCTATAAATGGGTCATGGGTTGAAATCATTTTGATAATTAGGTTATAAAATAGTCAATTTCCTTTTCTAATATTATAATATTCTATCTCATTCATACTAGCTATTAATGAGCATGGACCAAAACTATTTTGACAATTGAGTTATAAAATAGTTACAAATTAAAAATAAAATTTTAATTAAAGATCAAACAAGTAGAAAATAGTAAAGATCAATCTTTTTATAAGATTGTTTTGTTCCTTCGATGTCTATTTTCTTTTTATCATGAACATTATATGTTACAGTATTCAGGGTAACTAGCAGACAAAGTCTAAAGTTCTTTATATTGAATGACGATTTGAATACTTGTGATAAAACAACAAATGTTTTATAAATAGATTTTATCAAATTTATAAATTTGAGATTCCATACTTCTAATTGTTTGTACAATATATGTCATTTCTCTTTTACCTTTAATTTTGTTCATTTATTTCAAATAACAAACCTTATTTACTTATCATTTAACAAATCCCGTGTTATACACGAGTTCATAAGCTAGTAACTAGATATATGCATACAAAATTCTTGATGCGTCGCACAAGCCCATTATTTACACAATTTGCAATCAATATGTTTGGATATTTGATAGTAAATCTTTTATTATTCCATAAACCTTTTATTGCATTTTAAACCCACAAGTTTACCCACACTTGTTACATGTAAAATAAAAACCGATCGGTAAATACCCGTACGTAGGAAAAACAAGAACTCGATCACAAGTAGAGGTGCATAAATCGGTTAACCGGTTAATATGCTAACACGTTTTCTTTTTGCGGGAATTAACCTGTTAGACCAGTTTTTCGGGTAGGGTAGTAACCGGTTTTGACCGGTTAGAGAAACGGTTTTGACCAGACCAGTTAATTGGTTAATAACCGGAAAAAACCCGATTTTTAATAAAATAATAAAAAAAATCGGTTAACCGATTTTGAAATCAACAATATAAACCGGTTACTAACCAGTAGTTAGGATCAATTAGTAACCGGTAGTATTGGACTGGTTAGTAACCGGTTATGAAATCGGGTACAAACCGGTTAGAAACCGGAATCTGTGTGCCCCTGTAATCACAAGTGTCAGGTAAATGGAATTCGTCATCCGTGCACGTCACATGAAAGTGCCATCTCTATATTTACCTAACTAGGTCATTTATTTTAATACATGTTTTGTCTTAGTCAATGTTTTACCATGTCTTGTTTTAGGTTGGTTGGTTAATGAATGGTAAGTTCTAGGTTGTAGCTGTTGTAACATCATCGATGGTAGTTGGGTTGGTTTTTATATCATATATGCGTACATCATCTTAGGATTAAGAAAGTTGTAATAATTTAACAAATACGTATATAATCCTCCGTTGCCTTTTATGATGTTCCTTGTTCAACAACTATCATCTATGCAACTAACTATTGATGATGCAACATTACTGAACCTAAACAATATTCCTTTTGGTTGATGATGTTGATGCTAAAGACATTTAACGTCTGATAATGAAATAACATTAAAAGGTGGAAGATTTTAATTATTAAAATGCAAAGTGTAGACTCGAGAATCTAAGAGTAATTATTAAAAATTTTCAATATATTGTTCTTGTTGTTTTATTTATCGGGCATGTTTAATATAAACATAACAGAAGATAATGCATAGTTATGTGGAAAATGTTAATAATATCATGCCACACACTGAAACACATCTCATGTCAGGGCCGTCCTTAAGAGTGCATCGACCTAAAAAGGCCCTGTGCGAATAGATTCATGAGGGCCATAATATAGTAATGCATATAATCAATAATAGAACGGTAAGCTAACATTAAAACAAACACAATAGCATTGTATCAAAATGATTTATTTGAAATATGTAGTTACCCAAATTATCAGGCTCTCATAGCATTTTCTTGTAGCAATCAACTCTTTATTATACTTATACCATGTAAAATCTTGTTCATGAACATAGCTATCATGCAATGTCCATCAATTAAGTTTTTTTTTCTTCCATATTTTATACTCTTTTAGTTAGATCATTCTTATATAATAATATGAATAGTGAGCTTTTAATCATTCATTTAAAATAAGTTTTTATTAGGATTTTGTTAAAAACAAATTACATATAAATAATATAGATATAATTTTTTGAAATTATGGGGCCCGAGTTAGTAGAACCCCCCCCCCCCCTCTCAATAGTAAAACATATAAATAATATTGCTTAATAGTTGAGCGTGAAGAGTTATATCGAGTGATCAATACTTTTATAATTAGGTTGTGTGTAAATAATGTGAAACTGATATTACATTACGTGACTAGTTAAATGTACATCGATCTCAAGTTGATTTTTCTATTTGGTCACCCTTTATCTAATGGATATTTGGCAGCTCAAATCAAGCCGTGGCTTCGACAAAAGAAATAAAAGCTTGCTTTTAACTTTTGTAGCCGCCTTCCTTCGAAATTGAGTAAACCAAAGAAAACAAATTTTTATTGACTCAAAATTATTACTCCGTAGAAAGCAAGACCATAAATATTAAATAATAAACCGAAGACCTATCCTAATTAGACTAAACTTCCACTAACTAGGATTATTCCAACAATTAATTCCAACATAGTTTGCCAACAAAACAAAAAGAAACACGTTTTCTGAACTTTTGACCAACACATCTAATCAAATCACAACAATAAAAATAACCTTAAACCTTGTACCTTGTAAAGAGTTTTTTGAATAAACTATTTCTGCAATTTGATCCGGTGATCAATTCATTTAAATATAATGATCCAATTATAATAGAGAGGTGGATAAGCGGGCAACAAGCTGCGCCGCCCTTCCCCCTTTTTGAATAGCAAACCGGATCCTACTAAAAACGAAATTATCGTTCTTTGGCGTCGATAAGTTACTGTGCACGACCCGTTGAACTCTTTTAAAAAACGTAATAGCTTCGGGGGCACATACATTCTCATGATTAGCAATTTTTCCTGATTCCGTCATTTCTCAACCATAAATTGACAAATTCTTCACACGTCTTGGTGTTTACGTATCTAGCTAACAACTATAAGATACACTTTCACGATAAGTCAATAAATATATATGAACATCAATTTAATATAACGTACACTTGGGTTAATTAAACTATTACGACTTCTCTTAACTTATATATTAAGCTTATACCAAACTCAAAATTTGATTGTTTCTCTTATTTAATACAGTTTTTGAAAGTAACTTTGCACGAAGAAATTTATATTTTGACCAGATTAATAAAATAATGTGGCACTTCATGACTCGAGAGCATTTTCCGGTTCTATTTGTGTAGACGTCAAATCTGTGTTCAAGTCCTTGGTCACTTCTAAGTGGCCCCAATATGGCAACTCGTATGATATTTCCTTTGTCATACTCTAATGTTTTTTCTAATAAAATAGAATACAATAATAAAATAGAATACATTAACTCAAAATAAAATAATTACCACAAAAATAGCTATTGTAATAAAAAAAAACATTATTCAAACTCTTTGGGTTGGATGGAGTATTGAGCACCATAGTTATGATCAATTATAAAGGCACGAAATTGATTTAAGTAGATGTTACCATGTGTTCATGTTCTCAGCCCGGTCTAGTAGGCTTCGATGCACTAATATGGCTCACTATGTTGTTCATGTCTAGGCCTGTAAACGAACCAAACAAACACGAACAACACGCGGACAAACATAAACACTGCACGGACATATAATCACATTTTTTGTTCATGTTCGTTAATAAAGAAAATGAGGTTGTTCGTGTTCGTTCGTTTATAATCTAAATAAATAGTTCACGAACGTAAATGAACTCAAATGAACATAAACAAACTTAAAGGAACGTAACTGATTAGCATAAACGAACACGAACGACTATAATCAAACAAACTTAAACGAATATAATTGATCAACAATCATAAACGAATACAAATAAAAATAACTTACCAAACATAAGCGAACATAAGTTGGCACTAATTAACACAAACGGCCAAGTAAACAAATATAACTTACTTAAGTTTGTATTTGCATGATTTAAACGAGCCCCTTTTATGTTTATATGTTTATATATTTATAAATATAACTACTTGTGTATTTATTAAAATTTAATAGAACATAAACAAATATAAATGAACAAACCTTTTACGTTTATATTTATTTATATAACTACTATAATTACTTGCGTGTTTATTGAAATTTAATAGAACATAAAATAAATGAACAAACATAAACAAACATTCATGAACACAAATAAACGAACAAAACGTATATTCATGTTCTTTCGTTCAGTTTAATGAACAAAAAATTTTGCTCATGTTTGTTCATTATTAATTAATTAAACTTAAATAAACGTATTTTCCGTTAAATAGTTCACGAACATATCAAATCACCATACTAATTAAAATCCACTATTTATTGCATCAATGGTTGCTATAAAAATAATTTTGTTTAATTCAAAGATACGAATATATATTCCACTAAAAGTGATTACAGCAAATTCATAAGCTCTTGAAAACCAAAAATAAATATGTATATTGATTATATCCGAATAGCACACAAGTTCTTAACCTAATATTATATATAAAAATCATCTTTGATCTATATAATAAAGATAACGTCTTTAGTTTAATCAGGAATTGCCTTTGATTGAAGTCGATACCACCTGTCTTTGTTGTTCTAAAGTCGAACAATTAAAGGACCCACCCTTACCTAATTTCATTCTAGTGAAAGTTCGCTTCGAGACTAGATGCATGAATATAATACGTCACAGCCTCAATTATAATCCTTTATTATAAAAAATATATATGTGTGTGAAGATTGTGAAAGGGGTAGATTGGTTTATTGTTGGTGGTTTATGCATCTAGTAATTTGTTACATATATTCAAATTTAAAGACTTCACTTATGATGAGAAGGTTATTAGTGGTAACAAAATTGAGATAAACTTTGACTTGTGATGAAAAGGTTATTAGTGATTTAGTGGTAACAAAATTGAGGAAGGTTTCCAATTTTGTAGTATATATTAAGTTTATTTTATTGGAACTAAAGCAAGTATTTTTATCTACAAACTGTTTAGTATAATTATTAGATTAATAAACCTTTTGTGAAATAAATTGGAGGAACTAATCGTAGGAAAGTTATATGCAAGTAAAGGTCATAAATAAAAAGTATTCACTCTTGGTATATCTAGGTGTGATTATGATCGACTCTTTGAACGCCCCGCAAATACTATGAGGTATTCGGAAATGGTCAAAGTAATTGAATAGGAGGATTATGATGACTATTGCCCTTGGTAAATTCACCAAAGACGAAAAGGATTTGTAACATCACTGTGATAAAAACTGTAACCGGATGTTACAACCGAGCTATATAATTTTTAACTTTTTAGCCTTCGGTCATAGACTACTAGTCCTTACCATCTAAGAGACATTTTGGAACCTATCATCTAAGCCATTAAGAGAGCTAATCGATTCAGAAGTTCCATTCGACATGTTTACAAATTTGACCTCATAACAGGCTCAATGAGTCGACGACTGATTCAGAGCATTCCTTTAGTGAACGTGCTGACTAATTCATAACCTTTTAACGAAATTATTATAGACGACATTCATTTCATAATTCTTAAAGTCTTAACTTTTCATTAAGATTGTAATTCGTTGTTTGTTGATATGCTCACACACTTAGAATATGTATTATATGTTTGCTTTAAAAATATTTTGTAGGCGACGATATACAACAATTTATAATGAAAATCTTTTGTAGATCCCTCACTATGGATTCATTTGCATGTATCAAGAAATCATAAACGACAGAAGGTTATAAAAGTCGTGCATGATGGATCATTGGTGTAGTGGATTCATTTGCACTAACCACCCAGTCAAGTAACGAGCTTTGAAAAAACGAAGTTATTGTATCATGTATCATATACAAGCGTCTATCAAAGTCATGGACTCATGGCTGCTTGGACTCATTTGATAATATTCAATGTCTATTTATTATTTGAATATTCTTAAGATATAACATCTCGATTTTATAACATAACTTCGAAATATTTAAATACTGTAATAAATATGTATGTTGAAACATTTGATTTTAGAGTTAAAAAGAATAGTTGTCCATTGTGATACATTGATACTCGCTCATATGATAGATGTACAAGTCTTTTAGATGAGAGATTTTCAGTTCAATCCTAGACAAAAGTAGATGATGGTGTAATTTGAGGTTATTGATGAAAATGGACATAAAACCCAATTTTTAGAATTCTATGAGAATTATAATGCTTAAAGGATTATAAATAAGACTAATAATGTTTATAACTTGTTATAGGAACCTGCTTAGATTTAAATATAAAGGTTTTAAATTTAAAAAAAAATGAACTTTAGAGAAATTGGATTCCTATGCCATTTTTGGCTTTAGAATGACAAAATGGTACTTTAACACACTTTAGACGTGTTTGAAACGTTGATATTCAAAGCAGGTGTTAGCTAAGGGTTTTTTCTTTCTTTCTTTTTTTTCTTTTAGCACAGCTTTCTAAAATCACCTAATATCCACTTTGAGGGACTCGAATCTATAACACATTGGTGGAGGATAAACACTCGATGTCACTAGATCAAGAGTACATCGACATTAATTAACTAAGTATATTATCAGTGTTGGTTTCAATTGGGTCGAACTAAGAACCAATGTTTTCATATTCTTTTATAACACTACAAGACTTTTGTTCTTATCTTACCGTCTATCCGGTATTGGTATGTGTAATTATTAAATTAGGAAATTGACTAATAAGTGAATGGTTATACAAATATACATGAAAATATATATTCATGGTCTCATGGATAGTTAGACATTATGAGATCAACAAGGATCACAAAGTAGGAACTTCAAATAGGCGGATTCATACCACTCAAATATCTTAAATTAGTTGAATATCTATGACTTCTGTTAATGTATGTTAATCATAGAATATATCGATACTAACAATGTGGCTAACACCTAATATTATTGGCGAGAAAACTTCTCAAAAACTTGATAACAAAATCCTTACCCAATATACGGTATTCATATCTAACCTAAACATGTTAGACTATATATAATTAGGATTTGTATTTAATTAATTTCATAAAAATAATCTCTAATCTCCTATTATAAATCATATAAGATACTAGACAGTTATCCACTAACTAGTTAATCATAGATTCGCTGGCACTCCAAGCAATCCGTTACCGAGTTGCTCCACGCCTAAGCCACAAGATGACTCGGTAATTCCCAAACATATGAGCATAATATTGTTCAATTATGTGTCAGCCCAAAATGTTTATTTGTGATAAAAGTTGGATTACATATGCAATGATAAAACCTCTTGATTTGGTATCATCGAATGCCACTAAATTGGTGGTATATTTGATGTGGGCAAACGAATTCAGGTAATCAAGCGGGTTTCATCTAATATTATACATGTCTCAAATTAACCTTAAAAAAATTGAACCTATCTCATAATCAAATACTTGTTCCAAATAATTTTGGTTATTGAAGAAACACGAAACGTACCAGGCATAGTTCGGATCGTCTTCTACGGGATGATGTAACCAAATCTCGCTCTCCTCCGCTCAGATCTGCAATGGTTTTTGGGGGTGTGGAGGTGACTGCTAAGAAATCTCGAGGATCTCTTGTTTACAGACACAAAAATGGTTATGGTGGCGGCTCTTATTGAGAACAACGCTTAATAAGGAGGTGGAGACCTCCTTATATATGGAGCCTCATGGCCACCATCATGGTACCCTAATGGGCCTAGCCCAGTTAGGGTTACCTCCACAAAACCCTCTCAGCCCAATAATATTATATTAGTCCATATAATAAAATAAGCCAAACATAATAAATTAAGGTCGTAAGCCGGGTTTAGTACCATACCCCTACAAGCCCCCCAAGTCCAGTGTTGCTCCTAGGCGTGCAAGCGTTTAGGTGGAGCGCTGGACTTCATAAGGTGTGTTAGGATATGAGGCGATTTTTTCCTCTTTCTTCGGCCTTGTCTTTATTGTCTTTGAGTTTTGAGAGGTTTTCTCCATGATGGTGACATGTTGTGATCCTTATGATAATAATGGTGCAGAGCTATAAAATAATGAAGTATGCGCGAGTTGCGGCTTATGAGCTATAATATGATGATAATGACTGGCCCACAAGGGCCTCTTCTACGCAGGATGACTATCCCGGCTTGTCTTCAAAATAATAATGGAGGCACAAACGACCAGATAATAATAATAATGTCATAGGTGCTTGTGCGACTCGTAGCCGAACCTGCAAAAACATATCAACTAAACGTGAATGTATTACAAGGTTCCCATCCTCGGGCAAATTATGAGGTGTGCCCAACCTACGTTAGTGCGTGGCCGTTTGGGATATTATTAGGCTCCCGACCTTTATGTTTGGCGCGTGGCCATGTGGGATATTATTAGGCTCCCGACCTTTATGTTTGGCGCGTGGCCATGTGGGATATTATTAGGCTCCCGACCCTTATGTTTGACGCGTGGCCGTTTGGGATATTATTAGGCTCCCGACCTTTATGTTTGGCGCGTGGCCATGTGGGATATTATTAGGCTCCCGACCTTTATGTTTGGCGCGTGGCCGTTTGGGATATTATTAGGCTCCCGACCTTTGTTTGGCGCGTGGCCATGTGGGATATTATTAGGCTTCCGACCTTTATGTTTGGCGCGTGGCCGTTTGGGATATTATTAGGCTCCCGACCTTTATGTTTGGCGCGTGGCCATGTGGGACATTATTGGGCTCCCGACCTTTATGTTTGGCGCGTGGCCATGTGGGATATTATTAGGTTCCCGACCTAAGATTCAGATGTCTTCCATCGCGATAATGTAGTTGTGGTATACCACGATAGTCCCCCAGTTCATTGCTGCTAAATAATGTTAGGAGCATTGAACTTGTAATAATAAACTTGTTAATAAAGTTTTAATCACATGGGCGGATGAGGGGCTGTTATGAAAAATTGGAAATAATTCCTTCCTCTTTTAAATCTTTTTGCCTCTGCACGTTCCTGCCACCATTTTGAACATTTGGGATGGTTGCATGGAGTTCGTAATTGCCGGAGTTAGCGTTGAACTTCAAGAAGGTCGCATGCATTCCGCGACGGCGGAGTTTTACCCACCGGATCAAGTTGGTGGAATGTGATACGCGACTGCGCGCAAGCATCATGGCGGTGCGCGTGTAGAGTGGCGGAAGGGTTGTTCTGCAACTGTGGTGGCAGAATGTTGACCCGCGGTGGCGCGCATGCGACGTGGCTTGTATTCCACCCTGCTATAGTGGCGCTGTTGCGTTACAATGACGCTGTTGGTATGCTAGTGTGTATGTGATCCGCGGTGGCGGGTGTTAATCCGCCGTGCCTGTTTTTGTCCGCCTACGCGCATGAGAAAGCGGTTGACACGCCGTGAACGGATTACAAATAACAAGCATGGTGGTCTTCGTGATGGCGGCCTTCATGTCTTCCCACTTGAACAGTGATGCGGATGCAAGAAACCAAATTTTTGGAGGCGCCCATCCATAATGACGCGGTGTTCTTCCGCGACGGCGCCCACGCATGTGGCGCAGTGTTCTTTTGTGACGTGATTGCGTAGTGGTGATCCGCAAGTATGATGGCGGTGTGTTGTTTAGCGATGCGCATGCACGGTGGCGAGGTGTTGGATCGCGGTGGTGCGGTGCTCGGCGCCAGCGCGCATGCGTGATGGCGCGCTGCTGCTTCATAGCGGTGGAACTTATGCATGGTGGCATGCACCATGGCGGCCAGATGGTTATCCGCGGTGGCGTGTACGCGTGGTGGCGCAATGACATTACGCGGTGGCGAGGTTCACTTGTCGTGGCGCGCATGAATGTTAACGGAATGTTAATCCGCGACTGTGCGCATGTATGGTGGCGGAGTATTGACCCGCGACGGCGCATCGTGATCCGCGGCGACGCGCTGCTGCTTCATGGCGGGGCGTTGTTGCCTCAAGGTGGCGCGAATGAATGGTGGCGGAATGTTGATCCGCGACGGTGTGCATGCATGGTAGCGAAGTATTGGCCCGCGACGGCGCATCGTGATTCGCGGCGACGCGCTGCTGCTTTATGGCGGCGCGATGTTGTCTCAAGGTGGCGCGAATGAATGGTGGCGGAATGTTGATCCGCGACGGTGTGCATGCATGGTGGCGATGTATCGAACCGCGGTGGCGCACGCGTGGTGGCGGTGTATCGAACCGCGGTGGCGCACGCGTGGTGCGGTGTATCGAACCGCGGTGGCGCACGCGTGGTGGCGGTGTATCGAACCGCGGTGGCGCACGCGTGGTGGCGGTGTATCGAACCGCGGTGGCGCACGCGTGGTGGCGGAATGTTGTGCCGCGGTAGCAGACATGCGTGATGGCGCGCTGTTCTTCCGTGGTGACGCGCATGCATGGTGACGCGGCAACGATCTGCGATGGCACTCATATATTGTATCGGGGTGTTCGACTGTGCGCATGCATGATGGCGCACTGTTGCTTATGGGCGCGGAATGGACGTCACAGTGGTGGTGTTGGAAAGCCAGAGCGCTTATATGGTCCGCAATGACGCGCGGTGTTGATTCACGCCAGGGCTCATGGATGGCCGCGGCGGCGCACATGTATGGCGCCTTGGTGGCGGAGACAGCCCCGACGGAGCTGAATAGAAGAAGGAGGCAGAGTCTATCTGACCAGCACTGTTTTGATGAGATTTGTACAAGACATCCCTGGATGACAAGACAATTGAAGCTGGGACCCACATGTCATGTAATGTCCCCTTTTACGTGACAAAATTGCACAGAAAATGAAACAACCACCATCCTTTTTTTTTTTGTAAGTTAGCAGATCTAAAAGCTCATTTTTTGCATTATGAACTCGTATATGAAGATTTTTGCGCCGGATCTTGGCTGTATTGCTGGAAAAAAATGCATATCTTGCACCGTGAGAATTTTTGGCCACCGAAATAAAGTAGATCTGGACGTCACAATCAGATCTAATTAAAACCGTCACAGATCCGGAGCATTATTGTCCGAATCTGGTAGCTTTTTCTGAAAAATTATCAGATCTGAAAAGGTTTTCAGATTTATTTCACCCTCTCGTTCTTCCAAAAAGCAGATCTAGAAGTCAAAAAAGGAGAGTCGAAGATGCGGCTCGTTTTTGATGTGGTCCCACAGATGGCGCCAATGAAGAAACACGAAACGTACCAGGCATAGTTCGGATCGTCTTCTACGGGATGATGTAACCAAATCTCGCTCTCCTCCGCTCAGATCTGCAATGGTTTTTGGGGGTGTGGAGGTGACTGCTAAGAAATCTCGAGGATCTCTTGTTTACAGACACAAAAATGGTTATGGTGGTGGCTCTTATTGAGAACAACGCTTAATAAGGAGGTGGAGACCTCCTTATATAGGGAGCCTCATGGCCACCATCATGGTACCCTAATGGGCCTAGCCCAGTTAGGGTTACCTCCACAAAACCCTCTCAGCCCAATAATATTATATTAGTCCATATAATAAAATAAGACAAACATAATAAATTAAGGTCGTAAGCCGGGTTTAGTACTATACCCCTACAGTTATTTAGCTAGGTAATTTTTTTTCACCCCTTTCTTAAAACTCAAGTGACCATGTCCCACTATGTTAACTATTGTTTTCATATATAATAGGCAACTTGCCAAGTAGCCGTAATCCTTTACATCAGAATTCGTATTTATGGATAGAGAAGAGAAAACTAATTTTATTTACGATTGTTCATTCATGACAATAATAAGATACAAAAAGTTGTATAAAAATATTAAAATGGTTAAAGAATGAACATGAACATTGTTGTATGTGCCACTAATATTTTAAAAAAACATGTATTTAATAATTATTTCTAAAGACTTCCTAAAACTTCCAATTCTAAAATATGACAAACAGAAGCGTTTATCAAAAGTGTACAATACTACAATTGTTTGTTCATGTAGTTAAAACTTGTTTAGGGTACTAGGATATAAGTCTTAAATTAACAAAAGATGTCTCATAGCCCTTCCATTTATAATCCATGATGAAAGTGGATATATCCAGTGGCGGACTCAGGATTTTTTGTCAATGGGGTCCCAATTTTTCCTGTTTACAAAATTTTTAGGTCGGTCGTTATTCGGGTCGGGTCGAGAGGAGGAACATAATAAAACACGAAAATATGGTGTCATCGGATGCGAGTAAGTAGAAAGAATATAGATTAGAAACTAGATAGAACATACACTTTTAATTCATTTTTATTCATACCCGAAAAACATAAGCGTAAGCTATATATATATGGTCTTACATGAATAAGCAAGACATGAAAAACTAACTCTTACACAAATAAATGATTAATTATACTATACATACACAAGATAAATAATTTAAGTATATGTAAAACTCATGTTGTCATTATATATGTTGCATGGTGATAATGGTTATATGAGATAAACTAAAGTAATAATGGTTATATGGGATAAACTAAAGAAAAAACACAAATTACCTAACTAAATAACTAATATTGACTAGAATATTAAAAAACCAACAAAAACTGGGTATGGTGAGGCTTGAACCTGCAACCTCTTGAAGAAAAAACAAGAGACTTTCCACTAGACTAGTTCAGCCTTAATAGTATGGGTTCCAAGTATTAATTTTTATGGGGTCCTTACAAAATTTAATATATCGTCTCTAAGTAATTTTTGAAAAATATTGGTGTCCCGGGACCCCGATGGAAACTATGTGGGTCCGCCCCTGGATATATCATATATGGATAATTGGCTTTCGATCACTCAAATGTACGTACTTCTAGTCTGCTACAAATATTAAATATATGGGATGGTTCATGGTATAATGATAAACTAGAAAACTAGCATATTATAACTTTTTTCTTAAATTTAATGACTATTTAGATTATAGATGGATCACTTATTCATCTGATTATTTTTATCTCATTTTCAGGAGAAAACTCGTTATAGATAAAAACAAAAACCATGGTTCAAGGTTCAAACTTAAACCCTAAACCCCTTATTTTTGTCGTAGCTTTAATTTGAAGTTAAGTCCTCCTTTTAAAATTAAAATATGTGGATGACTAATTAGGCTATGAATTGTTGGAAACTATCTAGCATCTCATATAATCAGTGATATGTTTAGATGGTAGGTGTAAGTCTATTTTTTGTGTCACAAAATTTGTTATGTATCTATTTATGAAGCTATCGTAGCCGGCTCAACATTTTTAGAAACATAAATAAAAGAAAAAACAAAAAGAAAAAAAATTTCGAGGCCTTATGTTTTAAAAAAAAATAAAATAAAATGTTTCGTTCTTCCGAAATCCACTCTCATGAGATGGGAAAAACATGAAAAAATAAAGTTGGGAGCTATGAGATTCGAATTTGCGCCGCCCAAAAGCAATAAATGAATCTTAGCCTATACCAGTGTTGTTTTTTGGGGTTACAAGTCTCAAAGTAAACCAAATATACATCATTTGTTTGAATTGAAACAAAAAAAGTTGTTTCTATTACAGAGCATTTAAATAAAATGTGTTGAAGACATTCAATTCATTTTCTTTATTTTTCTTAATTATGTTAATAAAGGTAATATTTCTTGGGATAGCTTCGTAAGGAAAAAGACTGTGTCAAATAATGGAGCTAAAATAAATAAGATATCATCGCATAAAGTTGTGGGCTTGAAGAAAAAAAGCTAAAAAAAGTAGAAACTTATCCCATGTTGGTTTTTTTTTTCTTTTTGGACGGGAGAAGGGGGTGGGGGTAACTGGAGTGATTTATCAGTGGAAGATAGTTAAGAATCTATATTTTACATTAAAAACAAACACTAGTGGGACCCTAAAGACGTAAATCATCTTAAACTTGCAAGTGCACGCATGACGTGGGCGTAATGTTGCATTTTAAAGCATAGTTGGCGCTTCATGCGCAGGCCCGGCCCAAGGGTGAGGCAGGGTAGTCGACGACCATAGACCCGAATTTTATTTTTTTTAAATATTATGTATTTTATGAAAAAAGTATGTATAATCAATGTTTCTACACAATTATACAAACACTATAGTGGCAAAAAGGTATGACATTTAACCAAGAGGTTGTGGGTTCAAGTCTTATTTAAGACATTTTTAAGTTTATTTTTATACAAAAGTTTTTTACACAACTCAAATTATAACCAAGTAAGCCCACTTAAAATTAAATTGTTTAAACTCAACAAAATGTTTCTTTTACTTAAGGCTCAAAATTTTTTTTGCCTTTGGCCCAAAAAAATTGCATCTTCTGGGAGCCGGCCCTGTTCACGCGCTACGGTTGTTCCCACAATAGTTGAGTCTGCTTGGTAGTTGTACACATGGAGCGTCGGTTGTTTAATAGTTTATTGCTATTAAGTTGCTTGTGCACAACAATTGTTTTATAACCTAATAATTGTTTTACAGTGGTTCCAGTTGTTTGAATTGAAACATAATAAAGACACTTAGAACAATTAAATAGGATAAAATGCATCGAAGATGTTTAATGTCATTTATTTTTGTTTAATTTATAATAAACCTACATCTATTTAGTTTCAATGTATACTAATGGATCATTGTCGTAAAACATAACAAGAAACGCTTGATAACATTAGAATACACTCAAATAATATCTTAATAATTCCTCTTTCTTATTTTGATCTTCAAGGTACATATTCAGGTGTAGTTTCTTCCCAATAACATAAGCTGCTTTGACTATTCTACTTTGGACAAAAAGGGCTTTTCTTAGGAGATCGAATCAAAATTTATTTTAAAGGACATGTGTTAAACAAGAACCTTGAGCCAAACAATTTCGTTCTCATCTTCTCTTTTTGTACTTTTGTTTATTTTGGTTGTATCGATACTTGTGATTTACTGTTTTCTTCTAAGTTTTAGTATATATTTTTAATAAAAAATGTTCTTATTCAATTTTTGAACGGATCTTACAATTTCTCATGAACACACAAGATTAGGCCTAACTTAGTTTCAAAAGTAAATTGATAATTATAAACCCAATTTTTTTATTATTCTTTTTTTTGCCGTCCAATTTTTTTTATATATTATGCTTACCAATAGTGGCGTTGATAGCTGAAAGATAAGGGTACATGCACCGATCAGCCGGTGTCCCGATGATTGAGTGCTATGTGCCTTATGTCCAAGGCTTGATGCAAAACTACTATCGAGCCGGGGGTCTCACCGGAAGCAGCCTCTCTATCCCTATGGGGTAGAGGTAAGGCTGCCTACATCTTACCCTCCTTAGACCCTATCATAGCTTTGCTATTGGTGGGATATACTGAGTACGATGATGATGATGATATGCTTACCAATTTGGCAATTTGTATATTAATATTTACGAAAACAAATGATTCTAATTTCTAACTTAGAAATATTTTGGCTAAATAAAATACTAGATGGATAGAATTTGACAAGACATGAAAACAACTTATTGCGATTTTAATAAATTCTGAAATATTTATAATAACTATAATGCATCAAGCCATCAATCAATTTGAAAGGAGTTGGCATATTGGTAACGTTTATTATTATTAATCATTACAAAATTTAAATATATATTATAATAATATAACACTGTTATATATATATTAATTTGAAAGTAAGCAACACTCACATTTTGGTACTGTTTTAGTGCTACATGTTTTTATGCGTGTGTTACTGATACTTGAAGCATCTTCATCTTGCCACCTAGGGTACACGTGTGCTTCGTCAGTCGTTTGTTCGTGCGTCGGTGAGTCCGACTAAATTCAGTACATAAAATATATGAGTTATCGTCTGTAGGTGATGTCACTGATGATAAACAAGTTTGTTTATAATCAATATTCCGATTTGGTTCTCATGTATCAATGCAGGATTGGCGTATTGGTAGAATGGATATTATATACTCATTTGGCTTTTGCAACCTATCTTGCAGCTATGTTGGTGTAACAGTGTTGCTCTGATGCTAACACAGTTACACAAATCTGTACCTAAATCAACAGGTTATGTGCATTTCATGAATTTTCGGTTGAAAATTTAGGCTGTGATGACTACACGTAATGCGACTACTCACTATCGGGTTTTAGATAATACACTACTTGGCTTGGCATATTGGCGGTAGGATGGCAATTGGGTACTCCATTATGCAACCTATCTTGCAGCCATGTTTGTGTACGTATTGCAAAACAGATCTGAGCCTAAAACGCTAGAAATAAACTTTGTTTTGTAAATTTTTTTTTACGGTGGTAGTTGTTTATATTATTAACAAAAAAAAATGGTTTGCACTCATATTATGTTGCTTTGATGCAGCACTGGTAGCAAGGCTTCATTCGGTGACACTTTTCGGCAGAGTTGCAAAGCCTTAGAAAGTGATTCCAGTAGAACCGCTATCTGGAACTGTTTTTGGAATCGAATCACTCCTTATGTTCCTTCTCAATACAAGGTTTATTCTTATTATTAGTAAGCTTCTTATATAAAGATTTATATATTTTGCGATTTTATTTAATTTCAGTTTACTTTTAATCTTCACACATAATTTATATTGATATTGGTTTGACTTCTAAGAATTGCATTCTTGAATGTTGCTTTCATGAGTTGTGAGGAGGCTGATATAATAAAATTACTAAAAAGCTAGGTAAAACTTTTGGTGATTTCTAGAAATCAATTTTGTATAGATTATGAAATGTGTAGTGGCTGCTCTGAAAAATGATTTCAGCTCCAGATATTAGTTAAATAAATTTTTTTGGTAAATAAATCAATTTTTGGGGTCATCCGCAAATTCGTTTTCGGTGGAGGGGTATATTGGAAATAATAGAAAACCATAAATGGTGGCAAACTGTCATGGTTGTAAAATAGTGTAGTTTTCTTTACTTTTAATGGTATGCATATGTGCTGTTAATGTTTAAATGGAGCAGTTGACTTTTAAAATTCAAATTATCCAATTGGTTTTGCAAGAGAGCTTTATGATTAGCAATTGGATGGGTCGAGCACAGAGTCAAAGCATAGTTAGTTTGAAACAAGTTATTTTTTGTACAAAAACATTATTAACACAACAAACCTTCAAGAATGTTGTTTGACTTTTTAGAAGTCAACTGTAAAAAAGGGTAAATGTGCATATCTGCAAACTACTTTGTGTTCTTTAGCAATTATGCCGTCTGGATATAGTAGGAGGCTAGGAGTCTCTCAATATGGCATATGAAATAAAAACTATAAACTTTAATAGTTAAATGATGGTTTCCTTTCCCCTTCTCTGATATACACTTAAATAACTAACAATAATGAGAATATTAATATTAAGATTTTACTTTTTTAAGGCTATCAAGTAGACATATATAGTTACATTATTAGTCCACTGAAGAATAGCTAAGAAATGTAGCATTAACGAAAAGATTTCATGTGTGGTAAGAGTTGATATCGGATATGGTGGTTCTTATTGAGTATTAACCTGACCTGACATGTGAACCTCGCGCAATTTGCAGTTTTTTGGATTGAATCGCGGTTAACAAAAACAACAACCGGCAATTCCATGCCCGCGCCACGAAGCGCGGGTACACCAACTAGTTCTTTTTTATTTTGATTCCATAATCTTATCTTAAAAGAAAAGCGTGAACCATGAAGCTTCTAGAGCAATCAACACTTGACTTGTGGAAGACCCACACACATTTCAATACGTTAAGATTATCTTTTTCTTTCAAAATACACTATTCAAAAAAGGTCCAAAAATATTATAATAAACGTCTACGGACTAACAAATTTATGGCATTTACTATATTTTTTTTAATTGTTGTATTTTAGCTATAGCAATTATTTCTATTGGTCAGTATCGGTTTAATTCGTTACGATAAAAGTTCTATAGAAAAAGTTTCATTTTAAAAGTTCATTATCAAAGTTCAGAGGTCAAAAATTAAAGATGTCAGTTGAATGACAAAAGTTTTATTATAAAAGTTAAGTGCGGAAAAATTAAATATATGAAACTAAAATTAAGTTTTATTATAAAAGTTAAGTGAGGAAAAATTAAATATATGAAACTAAAATTAAGGAGAAAAATACAAAATGTAAAACTTTTATGACAAGAAGTCAAATTAACCAAAATGTGTAAATAAAGTTAGAGGCCATAAAGTATATATCCAAAAACTTTATAGAAAAATAGTAAACTGAAGTTTTTTTTAATAAAGTTGAGACTTGAGAGGCTAAAGTATGTATACTAAAGTTTTGTAAGAAAGGTAAGATAAGCTAAAGTTTGTAAATAAAATTTAAAAAACGAAAATTATATATCAAAAAAGATTGTGACAAAATTCTAAAAAATGTAACTTTACATGGGATTTTTGTGATCTCCAGTTTGATTCTGAGGGTATCGAGTTTTACTACCAGTAGACCTTCAGGTCACGAGTGAGTTTTCCTCGGAACTAGAGATAACTTGGAGGCGCTTAAACACTCGGTACGGCTGGGTTGGATTAGCTGGCGGTGACCTTTAGCCATTGGGTCACCCCGTACAAAATACCTAGGCATTCTATGTTTGTTGGCCGTTAAAAAATATCATATATATAATTCACAGCAACCTAAAAATTGTTATCAATCAATATACGAAATTACGAATTGTTAGATTTTAATTTTTAATCACTAAAAATCACCCTCAAGGCCTCAAAAGCTCTGTTTTTAACCACTAAAACAAGTGGCGTCTTTTGACCCCAAACGATATGGTTTCAGTTAACGACTTATTTTTTGTTTTTATTTCTTGTACAATAAATATATAATATTATTAAGAAACAATCCTACTATAAAAATTATAATTGTATTGTCATTTTAATTCATTTGTGTGTGTGTGTTTTTTTATTTTTTTGCATTTATGATTATGTATAAATAAAGGAGGATATAGAAAATGTGTATGGAAAATTAACCAATTAGGATTAAATTTAAATTGGTTTGAGTTTTGAACTTAACTTTTCAAAGGATAGATATTTAAACTAAGACAAGAAAATAGGACTATCTATTACACTACAAATTAGATATGAACAGTACAGAACAGTAGGCCTAGACATATCATTCTATAACTCTAAATCCGCCTATGTGTGTAGGCGGTGATGATCCAAGAAAATTTCTTATCAAGTTTATAATTATTGTTCTTGTCTTTCTATCAATTTGGATTTAAGATGTTCTACGAGTTTGGTCTTTGAAGTTTTCAATCGATTTATTTGAATAGCGTAGATTAGGGTTTTAGATTTGATTTGGTTCATATGGTTTTCTAAATGTACATTATTCGGCGTGCACTTTAATAAAAGTTGCTTTTAATGACTTTAAACTTTATTCGACAAGAAAGGTAATGTTTGTACACGTCTATTTAATTATTGAGCATAACTAGACCTTTTGTCAAGTGTTTAGTATTGAGCATAGCCAAACCTTTTATCAAGTGTTTAATGTTCGAATCATGTCCCCAACACACATAATATTTTATAATTATTATTGTTATTATTATTATTATTATTGATAGGTCGTAAAAGAAAAAAATGGCTTTTATATGATTCAGACACAAGTATATTCACCGATGAGTGGATGCAATTTTTAATCCAACCGAATGGCATTGGTATATCTTTCATATGATTTCTTTACGAGTGTTATCAGCGAAAATCCTACAAGGGCATTCGACTTCTGAGTTATAAGTTACATATACAAAGAAAAATCTTTAGGGTCATCTGTTAGTTAACTCAGATTATCTCCCTAAAAGCTTGAATCGAGTATAACTTAAAGATGACAGAGCCTAACCACAGTTTATATTGAAGCACAATTAATTATATAACACTTTATTGAATATATTAAGATCCACGAGACCCATCACACCTGAACCCATGAAACCCATTAATAGTTTAATAACGTCGGTGCTCAAGCATAGCATATGGAGTTGATCGAGTCTCGAGTACAACAACGTGTATTAAGGCAAACCTGCAAACCCGCTTGTATTTCAAGTCATTTATACAAACTAGTTGATGTATTGTATGATTTTGTATTTATTTATAACTTGACTAATTTTACCAGTTTGAATTGTCTTTTCTAAAACAAGATTCATTAGGGTGAACGCAATGGACAACAACTAGTGGTTTTTTTTGGGCGATAATGGGTTACACATAAGGGGTGTTTGGGGTTTCTTATTTTATCTCCTTATAACTTTTTATTAAGTTAATAAGCTATAAAAGTGTAACTTATGAAACTTTTCCTCTCACAATATAAGCAATCTCAAATACCTTATTACTTTTTAAAAAAATTTATAAGTTATAAGTTGGTGAAAATAAGCAATCCCAAACACCCCCTAAATAGTCTAAGAAACTAAGCATATACAATAATTACACTACTTACATACTTACTTTAGTTGTAACAAGTAGTGCAATTTTATAATACAAATTAAATTCATATGGTATAATTAGTTCTAGGACCCGAGACACCCGTCCCCAAACCATTTATTAATATAAGGGTCGATTCTCAAGTCTCGTTTTTATTATTACACGGGCATGGGCCAGGTTCGGTGGTAAGACTTGTTTAATCACCCCTATATAACCTATATTAAATAATTAATAAATAGTACAAGAGTCATGTGCAATAAATATCTTATTCAACAATAAAAAAAACAAACCATCAACCAAAACACTTCTAACCCTCTATATATACACCCAACATTAGTAACAAACCCCCTTGTGTCTGGTCATCTCATCCTCCACCTTAACCTTAAACTTAAACTCCTTCAACTCACCATGAAACACGACCAAATCCACCTAATATTCACCACCAAGCTAACCACCATCATCACCTTAATCCTAACCAACAAAACCACCATCTTATTCACAATAATCTCCATTCTCATCCTTCACCGCATGCTCAAAACCCTCAACCACCGTCGCCAATTCCCCATATTCACCGCCACCAAACCCGTGTTCTGTTCGGTCTGTCTTGACGATATCGATAAAGGACAACGGTACCGAAGGTTGCCGCAATGTCACCACTGTTTTCATGTTGGTTGTGTTGATACGTGGTTGCAGTTAAAAACTACGTGCCCGTTGTGTAGGAATGAGATCCCGGTTCATCTTTTGCCCAGGAAGCAAGAGAAGAAACCCGGGTTTTTGTATTTGTTCGTTTATTTTTCGATTAAAGCAGTTAGGACGAAGATTCGAAGTAAGATGATGATGGTTGATGCGGCTGAATTGAAGAAATGGATTTGTTAGAAGAGTTGGTTTTGGTTTCGGTTTTCGATCAACTTGTAAATGATTTACGTGTTTATGTGAAAAGTTGTGGCGCTTTATGTCATTTTCGGGGAGTAGTGTAGTGTTTTTTGTTCGTTTATCAGAGGACTGAAAGCGTGGTAAGTTTGTATATAAAAGATTTTTTTTATTTACGTTTGTGTTCTGAAGTCATTTTTAAGGAGAGAAATGAAATGAAATATGACGGTAAAAATCTTTTATGGTTTTATGCTTTTTATAACAGAAATAACAGAAAGAAAAGAAATAAAAAATTTTAATTTTTTTTTACAGTAATGTTTCCTCCTAACTTTTTTTTAACACTCTAGTTTTTATTTTTCTTTCAATCAAACACAAACATGATGTTAAATTAAATTAAAATTTTTCTGTTTCCATAACCTTTTTTCTCTCTCCTTAGTTCTCTTTTGTTTTTTAATTTTGGTTATTAAACTCAAGTGCTTACCGAACCTGCAATTTTAGGTATTACTTAAATGACTATTTGTGTAGTTTAGTCTTTTTATAAAGTTTTGACTTAAACTTAATATTAATAAATTCCCTAATTGCAAGACTAATTCTTATAAATCTTTTTAAAATCTTCTACAAACTATATAATTATGTAATGATGTAATTGAACTTGGTAAACCTTCCAACGCAGACACTCAAAAGACTTCTGGAGAGGGTCAACGGTTGATTTTGACCATTAGTTTTCTATCAAAACATTAAATTGATGCTGTTGATTACAGTTTGTAGAAGAGAAATTGGGGTTTTGGCCAAAACTAATAGTATATTTGACCATGTGGAAGATAGTGTGACTGTGATCCAGACCCATGTACTAATTAATTTATTAACGTTGTCTGTTCCCTTATCTTTGATTCAGATTTATCTCATCCGTCCATCGGCACATTTTATATATGATCTCATACCAAGTTTCCTCAAATAATAGCAAGTAGTTTCTACCGAGACATATTTAATGATGTCCACTATATATTCCTGCCCCTACGGCCCTACGTATTCTTCAAGTTAGTACTTTGTATTGTTGTACATTAATATTTTATAATGAAATTTACAAGGTCTTTGCATTAATTTTCATGCCAGTTGCCATAGAATATTCATATTTCTATGTTGTTCTATACTTCTACATAAAGATATAAATATCTTTATAAAAATATTCAAGTTTCTCAGTTTCTCCAAGACTTTCTACGTCTTTCACAAAACTTTCATTATAATTTTTTCAGTCTAGATCTTGAAAGAGTGCTCCAAAAATTGCCTAGAAAAATCCCAGATTTATAATAATGTGATTAGACGGGTCGTGCCATGTGACATGTCCCTCACCTAAATCCGTCTTGTCCGTGTTTCTCTCCTTTGGCAACTTTCTTGGTCAAGTCCTCCTTGTTTGCTCGTTCTTGGCCCATATACACCGTACTCCTTTCTGTTATGTGACTACACTTCAGGATAAACACTCAGTGGTGCCGCCTCCGTCCTTGCCTTCTAGCTCTGACGCCCTGCCTACTCTCTCTGTGGATGGGGACTGTGTGCTTAGATGTATCCGATCATTTCCTAAAGGGATCTCATGCGGGAGAGACGGGATGCGGGCGCAACACTTGTTGGACGCTCTTAGTGGTGAGGGATCAGTGACTTCCATGGATTTGCTCTCAGCCATCACTGAAGTCGTCAACTTATGGCTAGGGGGTCTGTGCCCCAAGATGCTCGCTGAGTTTATTGCTTCGGCCCCCCTTACCCCTTTATTAAAGCCGGATAATGGAATTCCGCCCATTGCTGTGGGGGCTATCTGGCGTAGGTTGGTTTCTAAAGTGGCTATGAAGATGGTTGGGAAGGAAATGACTCAGTATTTAGGGGACTTTCAGTTTGGGGTGGGGACCCCTAATGGGGCAGAGGCGGTGCTTCACAGCGCGAACCGGTTTCTTAACTCGTTTCACGCGGACGGCTCTTTAGCTATGCTTACCGTGGACTTCTCCAACGCCTTCAATATGGTCGACTGCACAACCCTTCTCCGGGAGGTTCATCATCATTGCCCGTCTATCTATCTATGGGTCCAGTTCCTTTATGCCCAGCCGGCTAGGTTGTACGTTGGTGATGACTGTATAGGGGCTACTACTGGGGTTCAGCAGGGAGACCCCCTTGGGCCCCTCCTCTTTGCCTTAGCATTACACCCTCCTGTTCTCCGGGTACAAAATGACTGTAACCTCCCATTTCATGCTTGGTACTTGGATGATGGGACTATTATTGGTGGGGCCAACGAAGTCGCAAAAGCTCTAGACATTATCAACTCGGAAGGGCCATCATTGGGGCTGCAACTTAATATTAAGAAAACCGAGGTTTTTTGGCCAGCGTGTAATGGGGTGAAAGTCAAAGATGGGCTCTTCCCTAGTGGGATTGGTAGACCAGAGAGAGGGGTAAAGCTCCTTGGAGGGGCTGTTAGTCTAGATCCCTACTTTATTAAGGAGTTGGCGAGGCGGAGAGCATCTCGTGCGGTTGATCTTATGAAACTCTTACCTTGCCTTAGGGATCCCCAGAGCGAACTCCTCCTGCTTAGGTCTTGCATGGGGGTTGCTAAGTTGCTTTTTGGGTTACGAACATGCCACCCCCATATGATTGATGATGCGGTATCCTGTTTTGATAAGGGGCTACGAGAAGCCATCGAAGACATAGTTGTATGTGGAGGCCCGTTCTTTGGTGATCTTCAGTGGCGACTTGCATCTTTACCGATGCGCTTAGGGGGTTTAGGCCTTCTTTCGGCTCATGATGTTGGGGTTTAAGCTTTTGTAGCGTCGAGGGCTTAGTCTTGGAAGCTACAGAATCACATCTTAAGGAATAACGGAGTTGTCGACCTGGACTCAGACTACGTGCAGGCCCTGGAACGCCTAAATGGCGCTCTCCCAGACTTTGACATTGGCGGTTTCTCTAATATGGACACCGCCCGACCAAAGCCTCAAAAAACTTTGGCGAATACCCTTTTTGGCAAAATCGCTCAGAGCCTGGGAGAAGTTTTTGGATTGTCCCCTGACAGAAGGCGGTTATTGAATGCTTACAAGGTTCTCATGCCCAAGATTTTCTGACCGTTATCCCGATTGATGGCTTGGGCCAAAGCATGTCTGCGGTCGAGTATAGGGCCATTCTTAAGTACCGTTTGATGGTCCTAATGTACCCAGAAGACGAAACATGTCCGATCTGCCGTAAGGCTTGCCTGGATAAATTCGGAGAGCATGCGGTTCATTGCAAGGAGCTGCCTGGGTTCAAATACCGACATGATTGGGTGCGGGACGTTCTTTGGGACATCTTAAGGTGAGCTGGGATATCAGCTAAAAAGGAAGCCCCCGTAAACTTCCTTACAGACCCCACGGAAGGGAGATCCACTCTACGACCGACAGATTTGCTCGTCTTTGGTTGGGCCGGGGGAAAACACGCTTGTGTTGACCTCACATGGGTATCTCCCTTAGCTGGTTTGAGGGGTAATGGGTTTGTAGCTGGGCAAGCAATGAAAAGGGCTGAAACGAAGAAGGTGGAGAAACATGCTAAAGCCTGCGAAGAGAACCAACATGTTTTTGTCCCTCTGGCTTTTGATACATTTGGCTCCTTGGCACCGGAAGCTATCCGTTTCCTAACCAGGGTCCAACAGGTTGTGCATAGAAATGTGTCGACTCCAAAGGGGCAGGGGTATGTCTTTAGCAGGTTAGGGTTTGCAATTCAGAAATGGGTGGAGGCGCAGCTTGTTGCCCGCCTACCTACTATATTGATGTAATATCTATGTTTCTATATATTGTAGTTGGATCCTTTTAAAAAATAAAAAATTTAAAACTAAAAAAAAAAAAAACTTCAGGATCACCTTAAGAACAATTTAAATGACTTTAGATTTCGAGAATTTTACATGTGAGTTTCACAAGTAACTTTTGATGTAGGTGCACAAATTAAGTCTTCCCTATCATACCAGCAGTTAATTATGCTATCTAGAATGTGTAATAAAATTAATTCAAACACAATAATTATACAAAATAATATACAACTAATAAAATGTATATATGTTCATGATATATCTAGAGATTCTACTTAAAGACCTATGCAAAACATCAAACATTTAGGTCTCTTTTAAGGGTGGAAGGCTAAGGACTTGTAAGAGTTCTTTATTACTTTTCATGCCATCTTTAAGATTTTACAAGGAACTTTAGATGTCCTTGCTATATTAGAATCTTACACTTAAAACAAGATCGAGATCATAAGTTAAAATTAGTTCGAATGCAAAAGAAAAAGTGAAAGTGATGAATGTGAGTAACATCACCATCTTTTGGATGCCAAGAATCACCCTAAAATATATGAGTGCCTTCAAATAAGGACAAATTGCATAGACTTTAAGCTTAATTTCTAGTTGTTATTTACTTCATAATTACTTAAATCGAGTTATCTTCCTTTTTTTTTTCTTTCAAAGATTTAAATAGATAGAATATAATTAAAGCTATACAAACAAACGTGCTCACTATAATCTAACTTATAAGATAAGATATTAGTAGGGTCCGGAAATAATGTGATGATAAGATATATATTTGAATGTTTTTTATAAAAAAAATCAGTTCTCTAAAGTATTTAAATTAATTAAATTACTAAAACCAAGGATTTAATTATTCACATAATATCATAATTCTTATCACCCTTAACCATCAACTATTTATAAAACAAAAACAGACCAAACACACCGAATATTATTAAGTTGCTCACAACTATTGATAGCATCTCTAGAAGGTGTGAGGAGACAAACGCTATCTTTTTAAAAATGTTATTAGCCTTTCTAATTAATTCAATCTAACCCCAAGTTTTGTTCACGTTCACACATATTTTATTTATTTAAAAAAAAACAAAAAAATGAAATATAAATTATGTGTGATCATTCATCTTGTCTTCAAGAAAAGTAGTGCCACCTTCTAGATTAATGAATGGCTATCTTTTGTTACGTGAAGAAAAAGAGTGGTTTCCAATATTTTTATAATTGTTAAGATTTTATAAGAAAGTTCGACATGATCAATGATTGGGGATCGGTGGACCCAATATTTTTAATAAGATGATGCTGGTAGACGCGTCGGAATTATAGCAAAGTTTCATGCTAGGTTCTTGAATTAGAAAACAAAATTTGTAGATTTGAACATTTGGTCCATCCTTTTCAGTTTTCTCCCAATTTGTAGATTCAAGAACACCACGTTTGGCAATCATGTTCATATGGTATCAAGGTTAATAGAAAGCAAGTTTCTTTGTAGCGGAACCAAAGCTTCTTAGTCGATTAGACGACCATCACAAGGTTGTCTTCTATTTCAACTCTACAACCAAGGATCCAACCTTTGTATTTTTTATACCCTGACTTTTATATAAAAAAGTTGAGAAATTATGATTAATGGAGTCTGGATGTGAATCAATCGAGACCTTCTTATAACTCTCCCCGGGTTTCGCCCTCACCTCCCAAAACTATGTAATCGAACATGTTAAACCTTCAAAGTTCAAACATAGATATCTCAATGTTTTTGACTTCTTTAAAAGAAGGGTGTGCTGCATAAGTTATTAAAACTAAAATATTTAAATAGTTGCATAATAACATAGTTCTTCTTTTCTCATCTTTAACTCACTATATTATTATTATTATTATTATTGTTATTATTATTATAGCTTTTCTAATTAATTCATTTAAAACCACTAAGATTTTATCAACATCCAAACATTTTTTATTTATAAAAAACTTAAAAATCGAAATATTTGAATTGTGTGTGGTCGATCATCTTGTCTCCTTAAAAAGTAGTGTGACCTTCTAGAACAATGAATACTTGGCTTGTATGACGTGAAGAAAGTAGTGGTTTCCTTTCTCTTTTTTTCCAACCTAACACTCACTAGCCATTGACATTGAGAAGAGTGGTCTACGTAGCCCATAGTAACTTACTCCTCTTTCTCTAGTATCAATTTCATTATTTATAGACATAAACATTATTATTTATGAGAAACAAAACAAAACACGGGATCATGCAAAGAAAACAACCAAAGATGCTCAAATAGTTGGAGGAGACAAATGTCATTCATCTTGATATATAAATACACGTGATCATGCAAGGTTTAATATATTGGTGTTGCATTTTCTTCTACAAATATTCTTATGGTGGCGATCCAATAACAGAAGGTCACCGCAAGCTGGCCCAAGTCATCCATACGGAGTATATTATTGACAAAATGAGTTAAGCTAGCTATAATTTTGTGTAAACTATAAATATACGTCTAAGTGTGTTTCTTTTAATTTGAACCTTTTAAAGTGGGCATACGTGGTTTATGACATTTGTGTGATATATAATTGTTCACATTCAGAAACACGCTAAGCATCGAATCAGTAGCCATGGAACCTGGCATATGTAAACAATAGCTAGTGGAGAGTCCTACTCATTAACAAAGAATTAAAATCAGCATTTGAGTCCATGGAACAATATTATTAGTGTAGCAAGACAACTAATAGGTACAACATTTTGTGATATTTTCCTTTTTACAAATGTTAATATGTTATTCTCTTTATTAGGATTTCCATCCAACAAAAGTCAACTTTTATTGTTGACAGCTAATACCTTGCTAAGGATACGTGTAGTGGAGAGCTACAAAATAAGGGGGATTTTTGACACGTGGGTCACGTCACCAGAGTGACAATTTTCATTTTAGGCGTGTAGACGTAGTGGTGTTGTGGTTTAAAAATCGCCCCTCAACGGTTGCCATTGGTCAACTGAATAAAATAATATTTTTTAAACCTCAAGTCGAGCGACAAATCTATATCCCCTGCCCCACATTTATCGCCCGAATATCGCCTTTGTTGGGGAGGGGGGGGGGGGTTCTAGCCCCTTGTCCAAAAGATACCAACTTGTCGCCCCACTACACATACACTAAGGTGTCGTTTTTTAAGAGGTAAAATGACTGCAGTCTGCGAACCATATCTGCAGACATTTGTTGAAGAAGAGGTGCGCCATACCTCTGCAGTCTGCAAGAAGAAGACTGTTTGTTTTAACGTATGTAGATTGCTAAAATAATCTGGTGGTGGTGTACGAACTGTGGTAGTGGGTAAGTAATGAAAACGAAATTTCGTGTCAAATAGTGAACTCAGTTAATAAACTTGATGAAGGCTTAATTCCTCCTTCGATCATTAGAAAAAAAAAGTAGGAAACAGGAATGAAACTTTGTTTTCAAAAGATGTGTGGATTAAAAATTCAAGTTTGTGCTCATGATTTCCTAGGTTCTTTTGTTCGAACGTGAACAAATATTGTTTAATAAAATAGAAATAAGTAAACTTAGTTTGGGTGTGGAATTGTAGAAGATGCCAAGGGGTGCGGTGGAGGATGTGCAACGAAATGAAATGATCTGTCTTACTACTTTAGTTTTTTTGAGTGATTTAGATGATAAATGAATTTAAGATTTGGATCTTGATGAAGCGTTCTTTGTCAAATGAGTCAGACCTTACTTTGATCGTTAGGAGGAGCCAGAGGGTCCCATCCCTACGAGACGGAACAAACTTTTGCCAAGGAAGGTTAATATCATAATTTGGCGCTTGCTTTTAGAACTTCTATCACTAGATTTAATTTAAGTTAAGGTTTTGATATTCCTTTTATCTTATGCGCGATATGTTTGAATCGGTGGAAGTTTTGGATCACGTTTTTGCAGGGTGTCATTTTGTTATAAAGATTTGGATGTTATCAGTCATTGGCTGGATGCGGTTTTTCCAATTAATAAAGAACCAAAAAGTATTTTAGATTGATAGGATTCGTCTGGATGGGTGAAAAAGAAAAGTGATATTATATATTGAGACAAATACCTATACTGCGTGGTGGATTGTCTGGAGTGCTCAGAATGAAACTATTTTTGATTAGCCCAATGCCAACCAATAAACTCTATTTGATTCGATAATTAATTATTCTATTAAACACAATTTTTCTAAAGAATATGTCGAACTTTATTTTTCTTTCTAAGTTATGGAACCACTATTATTGACTACATACTCACTTGTTTTCATGTCAACGTCAACTCGTTCATCAATTTCAAATTCATGTCTAATATTTTCAACCAAAGAGGTTAGAAGAGTCACTATCTGAATTTGATTGGGTGAAAAGGTTCCATCCTTAATCTACTTCCTGAGTTCAATATGTTACATTAATTGTTATGCATGTTGCATCGCAGGATAAGATAAAGCATTACTGACTTTGAATGCATTGCATACAGCTAACAAATTATATGTGAATATTCATGAATTATAAGAAAACTTATGTATGTAACGATAAAACAAACTCTAAAAGTTATGGCCCTTTTATAAACTTATTATTATCTGTCAATCCTGTTAAACGGCAACAACAAACAAAAAATATTGTAGGAAAAGGAAGTAAGCTTGTTCACACCGGTCATCACAACCCAACATAAACCGTGTTGACATGTACTAAACCAACAAGTTTCAACCCAATCTGGTTTTGACCCTTGACACAAGACGGACACACAATTTTTGTCACGTCTACCTCATTTGGTTTTACTATCTTGGTTGTTATATTGATGGATAACATGAAGGATTGTAAATTTCAAAATCTAAATGTGACTCATAAGTGCTTTCGAATCTATTTGTCTTTTTTATTGTTTAATTTCAAGAATGAACTGATATAACTCATCAAAGCATGTACGGAAAATTTGGATTGAATAACTCTTAATCTAATATAACCAAAAAATATAACTCAAAAAATGATTACAAACTCATAAATCATAATCACAACTTTGATTGGGTTATCAGACAAGTAGGTTATTATAACTAATAAACCATGACTCCGTACAATTAGAGATGGACTCGTACTCATAATTAAACACTAAATAAAACCCACATGTTTATCTACTAATCTAACTTGGTATTGTAAATTAAATACAACTCGTTTGTAGTTTACCTTAATTGATTTAATTAATTGACTCAATTTACATAACTCGGAAACTATGGTCAACATAATACAAGTATACAACTGGGATCTATAATAGGGAATCTGTGTGTCAGTGTGTCGACTCAAGAAAACCAAACAAAAAATATTAAGTGGGCCAGTTGGGTCAAGTACTTTAAGCCCCAGAAAAAATGGGCTCTAAAGCCCTAAACCTTATGGGTTTATCGCATTGGATAATTGGTGAAGTGGTACGTACTGTTGTACTTGTAGAGATGCATAAATCGGGTTTTTCAAAAACTCGGTTTCGGGTATGACCGGGTACTGGAAAATTTGGTAAAAGGCAATACCCGGGCTGGGTTCGGGTTCGGGTCCGGGTATTGCCTCTAAAAAATATAGTTTTGTACATTGAACGAGCGCGCGCACGCACACACACATATATATACAATTATATATGCGTATACACACACACACACACACACATATATATATATATATATATATATATATATATATATATATATATATATATAAAATATAGAAAATACTTGGCACCTAATATAAAAATACACCAAGTAGGGATACCTTGTTAGTCTCCCTGTTCCTTTATCTATTGCTACTAGCCTACTACAACTTTCTCACCATTTTGTGTTATCAGTTGTCTAATGCAACTATTTTTTTGTACACTTTTGGTTTAGTAATAGCATAAACTATCATCATATTATTTATCAAGAATAAGCAGAAGAATTCAGATTGAGCTTACCAATATGCAGACAAACGATGAAATCATCACAACCAGATACGCCATGGTGTTGGGTCATGTTCAATGTGAATCTTTAAATGTCTAGAGCTGCACATGAAGTAATCGATAACCGAAGGAGACACTGTGGAGGGTAGAGGTAACTGCGATGAAAGCACAGTTAAACTTTGCAGCCTCGTGAATGGGCGATTTTGTAATCCATGCGATCTTAGGAATATAGAAAGAACCTCCAAGGTGTCTAAGTTTATAGCAAGAGACTCTGTATTGCGGAATTGATTGAAGGAGTTGATCATCAAATCAATATCCTCGTTCAAAACAAATCGATCATAGATTGTCTGAAATTTTACTGTCTTCAAGGAAACAAGATTTTTTGCTGATAATGGGAAATGACACACGCCGCTATAGGTGAAAGATGAGAGCTTTGGTGCTGAGAGCACAAACTTACATGATGGAGAATAAAGTTTTAAGGACAGAGTCTCTAACTCACTTGAGTTGATGATGAAGGTATCAATATTAAATAAGAAACAAGCATCCAAGGCAAGAGTTTTCAGATTTGGAAACTGGGAAAACAAATCAATAGACTTACTAGCATCATCCAGTGTAATTTTAGCGCGGCTAACACTCAAGGTTGTCAGAGCTGGAAAATCCCATATCAGAGGAGGACATACTTTGAGACCAAATCCAACGCGCAAAAAGAGTTGTTCAAGATGTCGGGATCTAAACAAAGATGAATCAAGTTCACCCCGTATGGTTTGCCTATCACCCGAGAATTCAATCCTTAACTTTCGGGTCTTATGCGACATTGCATAGCTAATGATCTCCCTAACAAGCGGAAAGCCAATGAAATTGGATCGGAAGTCAACGGTGGAAAGTTTTGCAACGGCATCACGCCTAGTTAGAAACTTGTGCACAAAATCTGGAAATTTAGAGCCACTTGCCCGATTGGGAGATCGAATGATCTCGGTGCTCAAACGGGACTGGGATTTCCAGGTATCTCTCCAGTTTCTTGACAGAGCACTAGATTGAACAGCATGTTTAGTATCGATGAGCGAGAAAATCTGTTGAATCAAATCATCTGGCAATCGGCTTAGTTGATCATCATCATTCAACGCTTCGCTAGCCCTACGACAAATTTTCTTTGATTTTCTCTGCGCCATTTTTACGGACAAGTGGACGGATCCTAACGGAAGTGTTTGTTCACCAAAAGAAGCGACTATAAAGGAATTGAAAGGAATAGATTTGGAGTGTGTGTACCTTTGTGTTGGATAAAGGAATTGAAAGGAAGCGATTTGGAGTCCTAACTCTGTATAAGCCCTCGAGTTTTGATTTTGGGGATGCATATTGCCGATTACCAAATTTATTTATTTGCGTTTGTAGCTCTAGGTTCTCTGAACTTGGACAAATATGGATGCCGACTGAATTAATGCGGTATTCAGCTGTTACTCAACACGCACATTAATGAATAATGTAACACTATAGGTCCCGTGACCGGATCAAACAACACAACAAACTAAGAACTAGTTGTCTTGGATCAACCTCTCTACTAGTTGGCGGAAACAACTAGCAAGGACCGAGATCTCGGATCTTGTGGTGTATTAGGGGAGCTCGAACTTGAGAGGGTGAGGGAGGAAGAGAGAGTTTAAGTGTTAGGTTACAATTGTTTTGCAAAAGGTTCATCTTTGGTGTATGCCATACACACACATTATATAGTGTGTGTATTGTCATACACCTCTTTATTGATATGGCCCAATGGGCTTCAATTACATAAGGTCTCGGGCCAAACATACAAACGTAAACGAAACATAAACATAAACTAACAAGTTACAGATACGAAAGACTACTAAACAAAACCGGGCCTTACAAACACGAAAAAGATTTTAAAGTGGGACTCTTATACAAAGATCAAAACTTCTATAGAATGTAAAAATGACATCCAATGTATAAGACATACCTGATTTACATTAACATAGTGCAGCATGCTTTGAAGAGAATTTTGCTGACAACATCCAGTGTAAAATCCTGAATTGATTTTGCAAAGCCGAATGTGCAATTACCATCCACAATCTGAAAATTTTTTTGGAAGCATATTCAGAAAGTATGCATACCAATCAAGATTCAATCTTTTTTGTGCAAAGTAATGATCCCAACTGTAAGATAAAAAACTCTTTGATATAAGATAAAAAACCAATCAAGATCCAATCTTTTTGTATGCATGCTCATGCCACCAATTGTAAATTTTCTGTTCAAGATTCAAAATATCCAACTTTTCTTGTAGACAGAAATGACAATAAAATAAATCGAGTGGGACTGACCGAACACTTGGTATAAAATTAAAAAGCCCGTGGGGCGTGCTCCAAATAGGATGCAAACTAAATTGGACAAATGGGTCAAACGGGCCAAAAGTGGCAAGCAGCCGTCACCTGCATATCGGTTTTTCATTTTTAAATGCGATAAACACGGGAAAGAGAAAATACATTGGAAACACGCCAGGCTTAAAACAGTGGATTCCAACTTTTCTTTTAGGCCCGTTAATGCAAACGTCCAAGATGTCAAATCTTCATGCGCACTTTGGCCACATCATAGGCAATTGGAAGAGTAAAGTCACATAAATCAAATAATAAAATAAAAGAAAATTTTGCTATTGTGTCAGTGTAGCAACTTCTTTATCATCCATATATGATTTGAATAGGTTTCACTGCCAAATAAACACCAATCTGACCTAATCAACTCATCATCATAAAACAATCTGTTATCAAAGAGTTTAAACACTGTACATGATTATATATCGATCTTCTGGTAACTGTGAAAGTAATTCACTACCACCTTAGCAAGTGCCCTAAACTTTCAAATCCCATGACTCGAGATTCATCCCTAAATGACGCGGTGCATATTTCAGTTAGCTATCCATAACTCTCTTCATTATTCATCAAAGCTTGAAATTCAAAATTTCATTTTCCTTCTCTAGTCATCAGCTTATCTAGAGGTATACTGTTTTGATACGTCATCTAGTTTTGTTCTTAATCGACTTATATTAATCGCTTCCGTCCGCCAACACATGTGTCACGATTACGAACTCGTCATAATGTGAGAATCGTGGTCGACTTTTTCAGATCTTGTTCCACCTTCAAATCACTTGCACTTCTAAATGGGTTTACATTCCCATCCACTTGAATATTGATACACCTACGCGTCACGGATCATGAAAACTTTCTAACTTGAATTTATCAAGATTGATGAGGGTTCAGAGCCGATACAGGACATGGAAAAATGTTGAATATCCCAATATTGATAGCCTTAGTGGACTTGATACATGCTATCGAAACCTTAAACTTCCAGAGATGGGTAATAATAATAATACTATGATCATAGGGATAGAAGCAACCCAGAAATCACAGAACATTAACACAGTTAAAGAATTCTAAAATAACTCAATTGTTAATCTAGGGGTTTGTAAGAATATTCATCACATAATATGATGATTTAAAATCCAAATCAAACCAATTTTAGCCACGATAAAGAAATAAACTTAAAAGAAATTAATTAGCTGGTTTGGAACTATATCAACATAGGCCAATTCTATAATCAAATCGGTCTTATTTTGTTAAAGAGGGGAAAATACTTATAATCAAGGTGCTTATATCAGTTTATTGAAAGCTTGAATAAATCGAGCTTTCGTTTATTAAACTTCATTAATATTTAAGATTCATTTGGATGATTTATGAGGGTCTAAATGTGAACTTTAGATATATTCTTAGGGTGCACGTAGTGCTAACGGGTGGGCCCGGACTTGGTCTCGGGACCGCGGGGAACACCACCCCGGGTTCCTCGGCATGGAAAAAAATTTCACCCCGTGTGGCACAGTGAACCCGACATCCCGAAATGTTTGCTAAGAAAATGGAAAAATCAGAATAGAAGCTTGGTTATACCATTGGCATTGACCCAAAAACACCATTTCGCACCTCACAGTAATGACGCAAAACTCATCCCGAACCACCCCTTCCAGAAACACTCCCATCACCCTTAGGGGTTTCGGAAATGTTAAGTAATTTTGCGAGGTATCACTAGAATCTAAACTATTGGGCAAATCTTGATACTTTTTTTAGTTAAATGCATCACCCTAGGTGTATATGAAATGTTAGAATTGATTTGGCGTCTTTATGAGGACAAATCCAAGATTTCATTATATGGGTTTTGGAATTTTTGCCCAAATTGATGATTTTGGAGAGTAAGGTTAAATAAATTAGTGGGTGTGAAATGTCATGATTGTAAACATAAATGGGTGAGTTTCAGTGGATTGATCATCAAGATGCTGTTTGTTTTTTCAGAGGTAAAATGTCTGCAGTCTGCGAACAACAGCTGCAAACATCTGTAGTAGAAGAGGTGGACCAAACCTCTGCAGTCTGCAACAAGAAGACGGTTTGTTTTTTAACGTCTATAGACTGTTAAAATAAACTAAAATTTAAATAAACTGAAATTTAACAAAAAACTTCAACAATTAACAGAAAACTACAAAAATTTTTCAACTACAAATGGTGATGAATGAGCTAATATTGGCGATGAGGTGTAAAAAATCAAGTTCAAGTAATATGTATTGAGCTAATCTTGGGTTGATAAGGTAATGAACTAAAGTGATCATATGTTGTAGTAGTGTTTTATGACTTTGAATTGCTTTTAAACGTGTAAACGTCAACAATTAGGAGAGATATTGTGCTATAAAAGGGTCATCAAGGCGGCAGTGATCAAGCAAATATGAGTATTTACACGATGCAAACATGCATGAAAGTATATTTGTTTAAAATGTGTGGATTGGACTAATTTGTTTTCAGTTGTGAAATGGGTTTGGATATATGTAAAAAAGTTTTAAACGACAATGGCTATTCAAAATGTTTACCTAGATCGAGCAGGTCATCTTGTGATGGCTGTGAAACTAGGCAAATAATGTGCCATTGAGACTACGGATTCACAATGGGTAGATGGTCTAAAAAGGGAATTTTGTTTCACAAGTGAGTTGTGGTAAATGGGTGAAATGTGTTCCACACGAATAGATCAACACAAAATTTAGCACCTGTGGGTAGAGGTGCACAAAAAGGTCGTGTCCGAACCCGACCCGGAACCGGTTCCTACCCGTACCCGACCCGCGGGTAGGACCAGGTATAGGATTTCTCCCCGGAGCCGTACTCGGAACCGGAACCGACCCTGAACCGGTGGAACCGGAAATACCCGGTCAAAACCCGACCCTACCCTACCCGAAACCCAAAAAAATCCGGAGGAACCGGTCAAATATCCGACTATACCCGGACCCGGTTTGACTTTTGTTGACCATACCCGGAACCGGTTCCTACACAGGGTGATTCAGGTCACATGGAGTTGTACCCCAACACTAAACTTGAGAGAAGAGTATTATACGGTGATTGTTTATGGCATGGTGGGATTGCTTGAACTTGGGAAATTACTTAAAAGGTGTGTATGGTTGATGTGTGTGTACACACGTGAAAATAAAGGTAGTGGCGGTGGTGTCGCGTGATGTTTGGCAAAGCAGCCACATGGGTTGGTGGCGGCGGTTATTTGGTTCTTGAGGACATCACAAATAGACTTGCCGAAGAATGTCCTCGCCACTGATCAATGTCACAAAATAATCACTACTAACTCAGTGACAATTTATTCAGTCAGCTGTATGATTTTTCAGGTTGCTAATAATGTTGTGCAGTAATGTAGTCGGATTAGATGGTAGCAAAAAGTCTTCCACGATTAACGAATATGCATTTCTGAAAAGAAAACAATATGCGCAGACAATAACCAAGCAGAAATATCCACAAACCAAAGGGTCTTTGGCCTAGTGATAATAAGGCTTAACCTTTCCGAGTGGTGAGGGATCAAATCTCATGGGTGACATAGATATAAAAAAAAGCATTTAAAGAAAAAGGGAAAATCTTCCACAAGTAACAAATAGAGCATTTCCTTCTAAAAACAAAAAGAATATGTGCTAAAATGCATATCACAGTGCTGCAATATTAAAAGTTATGCAAACTAATAAGCTAGCCAACATAAAAATATTCCACAAACAGAAAACTTAAAATATCTGTAAACTAAACATTGTGTGCAGACAATAACAAAGATAAGTTTTAAGCAGGGGAACACCACTGCATTCTTGTCCACAGTAGGGCTTCATATCCGTATCAAAATATTAAGCAACCTGGAAAATAAAAAATACATAAAAGAGTGGGTAAGCCAAAAATATGAACATATGAAATTGATCTATTAGTTTATACTCCCTACATCGATATTGGGAAAATTGCTACCATTTGGCATATCCTTGTATATGCACATGTTCATAATGTGTCGTAATCTACTGTGAAAAATACACTAGTTTACATTCTACGCAAATCACATGATCATAACATATTTTTTTCTAAAATTTACAAGTCACTTTGTATCAGCTTCCTGTCACTAGAAAATAGACCGGCCGAAATGTTATATAAATACTCTCTCCGTCCCATTATAAGTGTCCACATTTCCTTTTTTATTTGTCTTATTACAAGTGTCCGCTTTTAAAAATATTAGCCAATTTTCAAGTTTACCCTTAAACATACACAACTAACATTAATAAACAATATTGATGGACACACTTTTCAAGGGCATTATTGTCATTTGGTAAGAAAAATAAGTAATCATTCAATCCACCTTAAACTTTGTGTTTTTCAAACCTGGACACTTATAATGGGACGGATGGAATATTTTAATAGAGAGGATAGACAACAGTCACGACAACTTTCACTATACCAAACATTTAGTTACGTTGACATGTTGTATCTGTTCTAAAATATGTAAGTGACAAAATATAGACAAAAAAACAGAGTGTTTACTTCAAATACGAACAAACATAGTGATTATTTTAAATCCAAGATCATAACAAATAATACGGCATGCTTACTCATAACAGACGACAATAGCAGTTGTAAGTTTAATAACAGTTCAACCAATATTTAGCAAAAATAAATTAATTTATACTGAGCATACCAGACCAGACGATGATTTCTTCAAGCTGCAGGTAAATGATCAATAACTAGAACACAAATGATTCCTTCATCCATGACGGTGTTAGTTGAGTTTCAACACGAAACTTTAAACCTGGAGAGCTGTGACAGAAATAATTGATGACAACAGCAAACTCAGCTGGGGAAATACGTAGCCAGCGTGCAACAATAGTCAAATTTTGCAGACTCGTGAAAGGGCAACTTTGTAATTCTGGGAACTCGGAAAGAACCCTCAAGGTGCCTGAGTTTAAAGTAAGAGAGTCTGCCTTATACAATTGCCTGAAAGTTTTGATAATCATCTTAATAACCTTTGGTTGCTTCTTAAGAGATCTACGATAGATTAGCTGAAAGTTTACTGTCTTTAATGAAAGAAGATCACTGACAGATAATGAGAACTGAGGCATGCCAATATAGGTGAAAGATGAGAGATTTGGTGTTGAGACCACAAACTCACATGAATTAGGAAGATTTATTAATGACAGACTCTCTAATGCACTTGAACTGATGATAAAAGTATCAATATTAGCAGACATACTACAATTATCCAAGATAAGAGTTTTTAGATTTGGAAATTGGGAAAACAAATCGATAGACTTTAACTCACTAGCATCATCCAATTTGAATGCAACACGATTGATACCCAAAGTGGTTAGAGCCGGAAGATCCCAAGTCAGAGGTGGACTTACTTTTAGCCCAAAGTCAATTCTCAAAAAGAGATGCTTGAGATGTTGAGAACTAAACAAAGTTGAGTCAATTCCACCACGTCTTGTTCGCTTCTCACCCGAGAATTCAATCATTAGCTTCCGGGTACCATGCGACATTGCATACATAATGATCTTTCTGAGAAGCGGAACACTGATGGAATTTGATCGAAATTTTACGGTGGAAAGTTCGGGAACGTCGTCACGCTTAGATAGAAAACTGCGAACATATTTGGAAAATTTGGAACCGCTTGCTGCATAGGAAGATCGATCGATATCAAAGTTCAAATAGGGGTGGAATTTCCATATATTTCTCCACCTACTTGATAGGCAACCACTTTGAACGATAGATCTAGTATCCAAAAATGAGAAAATATGATTAACAACACCGTCTGGCAATTGGCTGATTCGATCATCATCATTCACAATTTCCATAGCACAGCAGCTAACTCTTGATGATTGCTAGACACAAATGAAAGGTACACAATGTAGAATGGGTTGGAGTTTGTGTTGGATAAAAAAATCGAAAGGAAGTGATCTGAAGCTTTAATTCGGTATAAGCCCTAGAGTTTTGATTTTGGGGCTGCATATTAAGGATTAGCAATTTTGTTTACTGCACTTGTAGCCTAGGTTCATTGAACTTGGACAAATTAGGATACCGTCGGAAATGTGCATATACTCAATACACGCACTAAGCAGTTAATAGATCATCATATATATGAGGATGGTTAGCCTTTGCTTAACTTAATATGCCAATATGACTGTACACATAACTCCTATGAATGATAATGAAGTAATGGACAGTATATCAATCTTCAAAGAGAATCTTGGAGAGGTGAGAACCAATGCAATTAGCTATTGAAAGGATCCAAGCTATGTTACATCAAAATATCAATGTAGTTAAACAAAGAATATTATTCTGAATAAAAAGAAACAAAATAATCTGTCATGAATGCAGCACTGCAAGACACAAAGCTACCACAAATGACTATATTAATTAAACAGGACACTATTTATGCATGTTCTTATTGAGGAAATATGCTAAAACTAATGAATAATGTAACAAGAACTCAAGAAGAGGATATTTAAAGTGAGATTAGTCTTTTATATAAATTCCATAGAATGTAAACAGTCACCTCCAAAGAGAAAGAATTACCTAAATCTCATTAACAAGATGCAGAGCATGCTTCAAATTTTTTTTTTGACAATGACAATATAAATATCCTGAAATGATTTGGCAAAGTAGAAGGGCAACCACCATCCATACCTGGAAGATTTTTTTGGTATTATATATGCTACAATTACGGAATACCATATCAAAAAACTTCAACTTGTGAATAAAAATGACTATATTATGCTTTGAGATTGTTAAAAATAAAATTGATTCAAAATACAATGGTTAAATAGCTGAAGATTACCAAGTCACAAAGATAGTTGAGTCTTGCTTCTTTTCAAGAGATAATTGTTAATGCGTCTTGATTGAGGTTGCTAATGATCTGTCCCATCTTTCTCCTGTGTGAAGCTGATGGGAACATTGCAATCTCATGAAGACAGTATTAACAGTCGATTATGTAAGGCCCATTTTGTTATTAGTCTTTTGTATTTACTTGTTCATTAACGTTTATGTAAGTTAGCTAGTCGGATTGTCTTTCTTCGTATGTTTGGGTCCGAGGCCTTGTAAACAAAAGCCCAATGGGCCGTAATAATGCTAGAATGATGCATGAGAATACACACTATAAATAGTGTGTGTCTCTCATGCAAACACAACCTTTTGCAATTAAACATAACCTTATCCTTATCTTAAACTCTCTCTTCTCCTTTCTATCTGTTTCCCTCATGGCAATAACAAACCAAACAAGATCTAGGTTCCTCACTAGTGATTTCCGCTAGCTAGTGTTGAGATTGATCCAAGTAGACTAGTCGTTGTGTTGTGTTGTTTGATCCGTCATAGGACCTACAATTGGTATCAGATCCCAATTGTAGGAAGGTAAAGGTGTTGCGAAGATTGAAGGAAGTCATGTGGATCGTAAATTCTTATCTGATGTTTATATGCCCCCACAACGAGTGTGCGGCAACTTAAGAGGAAGGGGTATGCCTTGCAATTTGATAATGATGCTTGTGTGATTAAGAATAATGAAACATGTGTTGCACTTATGAAAATTTGGATTGGTGCTAATAACATGTTCATGTTTGATGTGTCCCAACAACACCTGTATTCTCTAAGGCCCGGAATCAATTAACAAGACAGTACAGAAACACAAAACACAAGACACATTTGCCCCCAGAAGAAAGATTTGAAACAATCTGATTGTTTTTGGCATTGCAGCACACACCGGTTGGATAGTGCATCAACTAGATGTGAGGTCAGCATTTTTGAATGGAACGTTACAGGAAGTGATTCATGTTGAACAGGCACCGGGATATGAAGTTAAAGGAGAAGATGGTAAGGTCTACAAGCTAACCAAAGCCTTGTATGGGCTTTAAACAAGCCCTTCGGGCTTGATATGCTAAGATTTACAGAAGTCAGAATGAACCAACGGCCAAAGGCTTATGTAAATAAGTAAATTCTGAAATTATTTATGTATGCTTAATATGAATCAAGTTAATATCTGCTGCCAGATTGATCAAGCTAATAGAAATCAAACTTGCAAAAATTATAGCAGAGGGTTGAATATATGATGAATGTTTCAGTTTAGGATGAATGGTCAGTTGGTCGCATATGAAGCATTAAAAAGATATATGATGGTCTGAGGTTTCTAATGTTCTGAACTACTTGTTTCTATATAAATGTGCAATTTGACCACATCACAGCTAATTGGAATTTGGAAGTGTAAAGTCACAAAAATTAATTAACAATAATAATAAAAAATGATTTTTCAGTTGTTTCAGTTAGGTTACATCTGTGGTTATCCATATATGATTCAAGTAGGTATCACTGCAAAATTAACAACAATCTTAGAAACACAAAACATTAGAACGCAGAAGAAATGATATGAGTAATTTACAACTGAATGTGAAATCTGCAGTAAGATCATAGTTCTAGAATAAGATTAGCAATTCCGAGTCTAAAATGAAAACAAACTTACCTCAACTGATTTCCTCACATCAACAGAGATATCGACTTTAGCTTCTGAAACCACATAGGGGAATACAGTTAAAAGGATCCTAGTTAACCTAACTGGAAACATAGGGCTTGTTAGAATTGTCATACAATCCTTATGATGATTTTAAATCCAAATCAAACCAGTCGATAAAGAAAAAACTTACTAGAACTTAGGTTGTTTCCGGAAAATGTCTGCGGTAAGGGTTAGTAATCTGTCATATCGATTTATTAAACTTTAAATGTAAGATTCATTTCGATGATGTATGAGGGGCTATAGGTGTTTAAGCATAAAAAATGGGATGAAACTAGTAACTAGCAAATCACTTGCCATTTTTCAGACATCAACAAAGGGCATGTCCTAGAGAAAAATGAAGGGAAGAAGTTATCAAGAAGGATGATTGAAGGTTTTTAATAAAAGTAAATATGGAAATCAAAGAGCTAAGATGAATAAATCATCTTCAAGTGAAGAAAAGCTAGGTAAGTGATTTCCTAACTTAAAAGGCTAAGGGCGCGTCTGGTTCATTGGAATTCGATGAAAGTGAAATTTGAATTCGTTCTCTTGATGTTTGCTTCGTAAAGTTCGTTGAAATTGGATTTCAGTTTCATTTTCAATGTGTTTGGTCGCAAATAAGTGGAATTCAAATTTAATCCAGCGAATTCCTTCGGATTTCATAAATCCTTCCAACATGTTAATGATTATACCCAAAGTAAATGGAATCACCTGCAATGCAAAACAGTTTGGATACGTTGGCTACCGATAAAAATCAGCGCCCAACGCCAGGAACGAGTTCGGCGTGTGTTAACACTTATGGCATCCTTTACGTGCTCGGTGCTGATTACACATCACCAGTAACCTTTTACGCGTTCGGTGCTGGTTTCGACTTTCGTGTCTGGCGCTGGTAACGTGTCTGACGCCAGTTAACGCTTAAGACATTGGTTACACGTCCGACACAGGTTTAAGCATCAAGTGTGCCCTGTTGATTACGCGTCCGATACGGGTAACTGGTTAAGCGCCCGACACCGGTTTCACGTCTAACATCAGTTACGCATTCGACAATGGTAACGTGTCTAGCAACGGCTGGTTATGCACCCGGCGCCTGCCAGTTACATGTCCAATACCAGCAAGCGGCTACTCAACCAACGCGGTTAAGATAGATCAAACAGACTCAACCAGCCTAAAAATTAAAGACAGAAAACATTGAAATGCGGATGAGATGATATGAGTAATTATTTTACAATTGAATCTGAAATATGAAGTAAGATCATATTTTATAAAAAGAGAGCAATTCTGAGTCTAAAATGAAAACACACTTACCTTCAATTGATTTCCTCACATCTATTTAGCTTCTGAAACCTGCATACAACAATACAGTTAAAAAGATCCTTATTGAAAATCTAGGGTTTGTAAGAATCGTCATACAATCATTTCAAATTAAAATAGAAGCCATATAGGAAAAAATATAAAAATCACAAGAAATTAGGGCAGATGATATAATATAATTTTATATGAAACTAACGACTGTTAGAATATGACATCCCATGGATCAACTTCTTCTGTTTGACTTCATCTTTTGTTTAAACAACAACAAGATACTTTAACGTAGTGTTGAGAATAATAGATTAAGTGGAAGAGAAATACAACAACAAGATATATTATTAACTGAATTGCAAGTTCATTTACAGAGAGTATTTGGATAATTGACAGTTGGGAAAAACCGTTGCAAGCGCCGTTCCTTTCTTCCTCTGTTTACCCTAATTAATAAATCCATATCCAAATATAATTACTACAAATGGACTTAAATACAAAATAAACTAAACATTTGATTTTTTAAACACTAATAAATAAAACACTAGATAATAGATTATCATTCACCCCCTTAATCCATTCAAGATAATACCCAATCCTTCAATAATCTGCAGCAGATTCTTCTTCAACAAGGAAGAAGTCATCAATATCTTCAAGATCCTTTAATGCATCCGGCTTTAGTTCATCATCTTTGTCATCTTCAAATATGAGTGTTTCTTTGACTGAATTGTCTTTGACTCTTGGCATCTGAATTGACATCTTTATCATTTTCACCATATGTGCCTTGTAGCATCATAACATCTTTTCCCTTTTTGACATTTATACTTGTTTCTCCTTCTTTATTCTTTTCCAAACCGTATCTTCAAGCCATCAATTCCATGTAACCCGTATAAATCATCATTAGATTTGCAGCATAACTTTGTTGTAAAACCAATGTTGACACTATATCCAACCATTTTCCATCTTTAGTTGCCTTCTTATATCCACCGGCCTCTTCGACATATAAGTATAGGTCGAATAAATCAATATTTTGCCCATTGGAAAGTTTAGGTGGATATTCCTTATTGGTTTGATTGGAATGATCCCCATAGAACCGCTTTACAAACTTACCGAATTCTTCACGTAATGATTCTTTACAAAGCATCACATAATTTGGTATATGGAGAGAATCTAGAAAGTTAACCCAATCTTCATTGGATTGTTTATTTGGTTTTCCTTGATCCACATTTGAATCATCAACCAAAGTGACCATATTATCCTTAGCATCATGATCAAACCATCCTTCAATATCGGTTTCCAATTTTCCGTTTTCTATTTCAAGTATAGTTTGATCATCTAAGGCATCAAAATAATTAGTAACATAATTATTTTCAGAATTAACATTATTACTAGGTTCCCCCAATGTGTCGAATATACCACTTATGTAACATTTGTCCCCTTCAAATGTTACTTCAAATCCTTGATAATTTAATTGAGACAAACTCAAAAACATTCCTTTTAAAAGTTGGTACAAACCTAACACTTGGAATCAATTTCGGGTTTTCATTCATAGAAATTTATATTTCACAAATCCCACGGGAATATAGAATTCCATGATCTTGTCCCTTTGTTTCAATTGAAAAACAACTTTTCAAATTTTTAAATATTGACTCGTCTCTGGTCATATGCTTTTTAAACAAAGGATCAACAACCCATGTTTTGTTCCAATTTCCATATTTGGTTCCCTTAACCAAGTAATCTTTGGGATAATTGTTTTCAAACGAAAATAATTGAGGAGACTTACTCGTACAATTGGCTGCCACATGACCGCCGAGTACGGCACCGATAACATTTAACCCGTTTCATATTCTGTTTAGAACTTGAATTACCCTTGTACATAACCTTATCAATACCTTTTGCTTTCAAAATTGATTTCCGAGTTGCCAAGGATTTCACGGTTCCAGAATTTTAGGCTTGTTTTCTCCATATGCCTTCTCTTGGACATGATTCGATTTGCATTTCTGCCAAGCCCCTCGTGATTATCTTCTTTCCAAAACCAAGTTTTGAATCACCTCCAGAACATCGATGTTCAAGGCTTAAGGCAGGATTTCGAATCTTTCCAGTGGCGTTACAATTGTAAAGTGAATCGCCTCTGACCTTTGCTCTGATGCCACTGTTAGAATATGACATCCCATGGATCAACTTCTTCCGTTTGAATTTAGATTGTGGCTTCATCTTTTTTTTTAAACAACAACAAAATACTTTAACGTAGTGTTGAGAATAAGAGATTAAGTGGAAGAGAAATACAACAACAAGATATATTATTAACTGAATTGCAATTTCATTTACAGAGAGTATTTGGATAATTGGTTTATATAGGATGGGAAAAACCGTTGCAAGCTCCGTTCCTTTCTTCCTCTGCTTTCCCTAATTAATAAAACCATATCCAAATATAATTACATACAAATGGACTTAAATACTAAGGTCTTAAAGCCCAACAAAATAAACTAAACATTTGTTTTTTAAACACTAATAAATAAAACACTAAATGGGCCGGTTCCTTGCAATGGATTAATAGATTATCAACGACTTGGTGTTTCCCACTTGTTCTACGAGAAGATCTCCTCCTCGCTAAAACTAAATGTGTGCACCAAAGCTCTCGTCTCATATCCGATATTTTGCCCACTTTAATTATTAACTTGACCATAAATATATTACGAGTTTCGCGTTTTGATATCGCAAGTCATAAATTATTGGCCTTACAATCACCCCCTTGACTTGTGATATCAAAACTTTGTCAAATCGTATCTCACATCTTCACAAATCACCCGATAAACCAAAGCCTCTTCGTTTCAATTCACCCCCTCAAGGTATGACCTGTCTAATTTCATCCATGTAGGAGTTCTCGCTTATTTATCCATTCTCTTGGATCTTAAGCATATAGGTTGAGATGGCTCGAATATCGAGCCGGAGTTCTTACTAGAAGTAGCTTCTCTATTCCTAAAGAGTAGAGGTAAGCCTGTCTACATCTTACTCTTCTCAGACCCTACCATAGCTTTGCTATTGGTGGGATATACTGAGTATGATGATGATGATGATGTTCTCAATATACTGGTTTCAATGGTCGAATGACAGCTTATTAATTTGTTCGAAGGTCACATTTTCCAACTTGTCAAACATGCTTCGGACATAGTTAAATAATGACAAAACCCGAACAAGTATGACTTTCTTCGGTTTGGTCATTCCGAATAATAACTCTAGAAAAACATTTCACATAACTGGCCCAAGTTCTTAAATATTCGGCTTTAGAAGAGAATCACATCACAACCCAGCATATTATATAGACCAGGTCCAATAAAGAGAACTCATTCGGCCCAAAATGGCACAAGCCCCAAAACAACCCAAATTAAAATTATTAGCTCGCTGGGCCTGGATGTCATGATAGCCTGGTTTGTATCTCATTTGAAAGAAGCAAACCCTAGATTCCAACCGCCAACATCATCATCACATCTCACCGGAAAATCCAGTCACCAGTGACCGGCCGCCGTAATATCATTCACAAAAAAATTCCGGTTCTCAGCCCCCGTAACCTCCTCCTCCTTCCACTGTGGTTTATAATCACCAACAAACTGAAAAAGAGTCGGATCTTCATCGAACAAACGTGCACCACCGTCACAGATTATCTGAACCACCATTTCCGGCCACCATAAAAACATTCTCCGGCTAGCTCACTATCCAAACACCCGGTAAAATCTCTCAACACCATCCAGATGTTACGCCACCGCTGTGAAATCATGACGTCACCTAATCACCTAGTCGGAACCGTGAAAAGAGATCTCCATACCGAAATCGTAGTATTCCGGTCACCATCAAAATCAACCACCCACCACCTCGGATCCGCCGCCACAACTACTGTTTCTGGCCGCCTCATTTTTCGTTTCTTGTTTTCTTCATTTCGTTTCTTGAACATCTTCTTTGCACCGATCCAGTCGTTTCCCATGAATAGGGCATATTCATGTGATTCCTTTAGTCTCCTATCCATTTCATCATTTGCATCTGGTTCATTTGGTGCATCATCATCTTTGCTTTCTAGATTTTCATTTCCGGCTTGTGGCTTTGTTATATCTTCAATTTCTTTACGACTCCTTCCTGTTTCTTCTTTTTTTTGTATATAACCTGTGTTCAAACTCAAATACATCCAAATATCTTGCATAGATTAGTTTCATAACATGTCCTTCATACCACTCAAAACCAATATCTTTTGCAACCAATGTCCACAACCCTTTTTCATCCACTCTCTCATGTCCTCCTTCTCTTTTTATAACAATGTATAGATCAAATAACTCCCACCTTTTTATTTTGGTTGTTGTATGGTGGCACTAGCCGATTTAATGAAAGATGATCATTAAGAAACCAATGTATCATCATTTCGAACTTGCTTCTTAAAAGTTCCTTATATTGAACGACAAACTCCGAATCATCGATTAGATTTATGAGGGCAACACAATCTTCAAATGTTCTAAATTCTAAGGCATGTATGATTGCTTCATTCCAATTAAATCTTTCACAATCAAGACTTATGTTCTTCATATAGTTTTCTAATAAACTCCCATTATCTTTCTTCACAAACTTTCCCTTCTTTAATTTCAAGAAATTTTCATAATCCTTATTGCATCTATTAACATAATCCTGATTTTTATCTTTCTTTTCTATATTCAAGACAAGCCATTTTCCTTTGTTACCCTCTATATCATCCGGATTATTAATAATTTTTGGGGCTTTGAAGACTTGATATATACGACCAATAAACCCGTCAACTTTTACTACATACCCTTGAAGGATTAATTGATCATAACTTAAGATATTTTGATCAACATTAGGAACATATATCACAGTAGGGATAAATAAAGTTTCTTGTTCGGTTTCAACACTTGCAGTTCCTAATCCCCTAATAAATATTTTCCATGTACTTTCGATGTATGTTTCTATTCCAAAAGAACTTTTGATACAACTAAACATTGATAAATTACCCGATATATGATGTTTGACAGTGTGGCTTATGTACCACATATTTGCCCATAAACCTGTGTGTGAACCTGCAACCAATAGATCTTCGTGATGATTTTCTGTGTTCATATGATTTCTGGTTCCCACATCTAAGGATTGATTTATTAATTCCCGGGCCTCATGATCTTCTTTAACCGGACAATAAGCGATGAAGTGCCCAAGTTCTTTGCAATAATAACAACGTTGTTGCTTCCTCCTGCCCCTTCTCTGTTTGATTTTTCGTTGCTCGATGATGCAATGTTGGCAAGGCATCATGATGATAAACGAATTGCGAGAGTTGAATTAAATGTGTGTAGGGTGATTTGATAGAAGATAACCGTGGCTCTGATACCAAATTATTGGAAATCAAAGAACACAGATTGAACGATTTATGATAACAACAATTGATAAACTAAGATTCTTGTATTATAAACTTAAGATCAATCTTGGGTGGTTGAACAAAGGTGTCGGCCCTCACCCTTATATACACAAGGTTTTGGCGGTTTAACTGTCAACTAAGCAAACCGTTATGACAGTTATAAATAACTGTAATAACTGTCAAGATAACCGTTATTGGTTGTGACAAGTTAAACTGACAACCACCTATGTTACAATAATAATAATAACAATAAACTAAGTACTAATGTTTATTTACAAATGCTAAGTATGAAAATATATTCTAATAATGTTTATAGTTCTAATATCTTGTTGGGTGGATATTAGGCTGCTGTTAGAACGAGAATAGAACAAAACACATAATAGCAATGGACTTCTACAGTCCGGATTACGGTGCCGGTAACTAGTGGCAGTGGTAGCATGTCTTTGCGGCACTAGATTTACGTGGTTCGAACTTACATCTACGACTACACTAGCAAGAGTACGCTCCGGTACGGGATCGCAATTCGCTAGGTCTCTAAAATTCGGTATGATGGGGATAGGCTCATTTTGGATCGGTCCGGTACGATGAACCATATAATGTGGTAGTGGTACGATACAAGTAAATTTTCAAAAATTATATATATATATATATATATAATGTTAATTTTATACTTGTTATGTATTAATTTACAAGTTTGGAAACCAAATATAAACTTGTGAAGATGAAGGGGGTTAATGTTAATAAGCCCAAACTTAATTAAACCCTGACCCCACCAGAACGTTCATTATACAGTTACCCTTCTTCTTCATTCATCAAGCGACACAACTTTAAGTAAACCCTAGCACGAAATTGGTTTGTTTTTTTGTCTGATTTGGGGTCTAATCGAGGTAAGAACTCATTCCAATTGAGCAATTTAATCATATCATCCAGTTGACCTAATTTTCTGGAACGCCATTTGCATTACCGGAATCGCGATCCAAGGCGTTCCCGGATCATGTTCGTACCGCGTTTTGGTACGCCCGATCCGGAACAAAAATCGTGGGCAGTTGAGCGATCCATGTGACTATGAGCAAGACACTTTTGTTATGAGGGGTTGAAAACTAATACATAGGTTCCTACTTGTAGAGTAAAGATAAAATTGGCGACTAATGGTGCGAATGATGTTATTTATAGTCAAATTGTTTAATGAGAAGGGCAAGGAGATTATTCCATCTTTCAGCGACAACTTGGGGCCAAAGAAAGTGGCTGTCAATCTAATTTTGGCAACCTGCCTCGGTGGCCTAGCTAGGATCGGTTGCTCTTGCGGCTGCATGCATATATAAAAAAAATATAAGGCGGATATTTTATAAATTTAATTAAAAAAATACAGATGCGCATATTCTTGTGTCATTTATTGATGAATGTGTGATCTTTGCCATTGGTTCATTTTGTATAAGAAAACATGTCAACTGCAAAACTTGAATATTTTTGGTCTGCTTTTTGTATAATTTCACATACTATGTTTTTTAGTTAATGCTATGTATATGGTTACAATGTACGCATTTCAATTAGGGGTGGAGCCTACCTTAAATCGATGCAGGGAGTCTAAACTAATAGAACCTTTTCATAGAACAATTTCATATGTTCTTATATCTGACACCAGACATGAAACCGTACTGTGGACAAGAACTCAAGAAGATAGTGATGTTCCCATGCTTTGGAATTTTATTCATGGATTCTTAGCTTACTTAACTTTATTACAGTCTGTTATTTTATTTTTAGCACAATAAATTCTATCTTATCTTTGTTGTTTTGTCTATCTTATCTTTGTTGTTTTATCTATCTTATCTTGTTTTTGTTTTAGAAAATTTGTTTTAGAAAAGGCTAAAAAGTTAATTAATCTTAAACTGAAAACTAAAAATTGGTGGCATAAGCATGCATAAAAAAAGAATGAATCTTGATTGGTTTTTTGATCATATATCAAAGAATTTATGCATACCCAAATCATTACTTTGCACACAAAAAGATTGAATCTTGATTGGGTATGTATAATTCCTGAATTTGGCATCCGTAAACGTCTCAGGATTGAGATGCTAGTTTTCCTTTCTGCTTTGCCAATTATAATGCTGCTGCCAAAGTTCTCTTCAGCTCATGCTGCATTCTGTTAATGAAACTCAGCTGTTGTTTTTTTTTCTTTTTTTGCATTGGAAGTCACTGTTTACATGCTACGCTAGTTGTGATCTCTAAATATCTTCTTCATGTTACATTACTCATTAATTATAGGAAATTTCCTCAATGAGAACATGCATAAACAGGGTTCTGTTTGATTAAATATAGTCATTTGTGGTAGCTTTGTGTTTAATGTCTATCTCTGCATTCATGACAGATTATTTTGATTCTTTTTACTCAGAGCTATATTATTCGTTATTTACATTGATCTTTTTGCCGTAACATCGCTTGATTCCTTTTAATAGCTAATTACACTGGAGGTGTATATACAGTTGAATTTTTTCTTTCTTCATTTGATTGAAAACTTGACTTCACTGTGATCTTATCTCTTTGAAATTTGATTGATAGAACCCAAAAACTAAAATATATATTTTATTGAGATAAAAAGATAGTTAGCCCGATTCGAGAGGGGCTAGTCTCCCATTTAACCAATTCGAGATGGTAAGTCTCCAATTACAAGAAGAACTTGATAATCATAATAAAACAAGACATTGAAAACTAAAACATAAATGAAATACTTATAACATAATATAGGTAATTAATATCTCATAACATTCAGCCTTTGACCGTCAATGGTCAACAATCAACCCCCCACTAATTCAGTCCTAAACCTTTGCTCCTGGTTGACCTAAACTGACCCAAGACCTTTTGGACCCAGATAGGTTGACCTGCTGATAAGGTGGAGTCTTATCAATACTTCCGACCCGGAGACACGACTTGTCCTCAAGTCGAAAAGAAAGGAATTGTTGTGCCAAGCGATCAACCATTCAATTATAGGTTGACCCTCTTCATTTATCCATCCATAAGCTAGAGCATATTGTGAAGACCATGCGATTTCCTTGTCTTTTGCATCTACACCCGACCTTGATGACCACTTGATTTCAACGATTTCCTTCTTATCATAGGTGTCCCCTGTAATTGTAATTGTAATTGCAATTGGTTGTTCAGAGTCGGTATTCTTTTCCTCTTCCCCTGAGCCCAACAGTTTGCATGCTAGAAATCGCCCGTGCTTCACGGAATCAAATACGTGTGGAAGGATTTTAGGAGTGGATTGTGATGATGGAGTAACAACCGATAAGTTAGGTTTGAAGGCAAGTGTTGCTACTAGGTTTCTGTTGGGCTCTATATGGCCAACTTTGGACTCAGATTCAAGGTCCAAACTCATGGCATTAGGTTCATCAGATTTAATTTTCAAAATCTGATGATGAGTTTTCTGGTTATAAGAGTTAACCATCTCGCCTCTTTTGTCTTCCATTAAGCTGTCCTCCGTTTCCATGTTCTTTCGAAGCTTATCTGCCTTTTCACAATAGTTGCCATCTCTTATCATTGGGGACTTGATTTCTGCAACACCACCCCTCAACCGTGAGAGTATGGTGTCGAGCTTGGCGGCAGTGGCTGCCAATTGAGTGGCGATTTGATCGGACGTAAGACTGCTACCACCGCTACCCCAGGTTTGCACCTTCGTTCCTTTAATGTTTCCCAGCAATGGAACCAAATGATAGAACCCAAAAACTAAAATATATATTTTATTGAGATAAAAAGATAGTTGGCCCGATTCTAGAGGGGCTAGTCTCCCATTTAACCAATTCGAGATGGTAAGTTTGGTTTCTATCATTGATCTTCTGTCCATTACATCATAATCATTCACAGGATTTCTGAGTTTTAGTTCAAGGAGTTATGTTGCAGGTTAAGTTAAGTAAAAACTAACGATCCTCGTATATTTGATGATGTATTGAACAGCGTATTGAGTATCGACCGAATAGCACATTTCCGACGGTATCCGTATTTGTCCAAGTTCAATGAACCTAGAGCTACAAGCGCGAGCATATAAACCGCTAATCGTCAATACAAAGCCCCAAAATCACAACACTAGGGCTTATACAGATCTGGGGCTCCAATTCACTTCCTTTCAATTCCTTTATCTAACACAAAGGTACACACACTCCAAATCACTTCCATTCAATTACTTTATCGTCACTTCTTTTGGTGAACAAAGAATTCCGTTAGGATCCATCCACTTGTCCCTAAAAATGGCGCAGAGAAAAGAAAATTAGGCGTAGGGCTAGCGAAGCGTTGAATGATGATGATCGACTAAGCCGATTGCCGGATGGTTTGATTCATCACATTTTCTCGTTCATCGATACTAAATATGCTGTTCAATCTAGTGTTCTATCAAGAAACTGGAGAGATACCTGGAAATCCCAGCCTCAATAGAGCACCGAGATCATTCGATCTCCCAATCGGGCAAGTGGCTCTAAATTTCCAGATTTTGTGCACAAGTTTCTATCTTGGCGTGATTCCGTTGCAGAACTTTCCACGATTGAATTCCAATCCAATTTCATTGGCCTTCCGCTTCTCAGAGAGATTGTTGTCTATGCAATGTCTCATAAAACCCGGAAGCTAAAGATTGAATTCACAGGTGATAAGAAAACCAGACGGGGTGAACTGGATGCATCTTTATTTAGATCCCGTCATCTTGAACAACTCTTCTTGAGCATTAATTTCGATCTCATACTTAGTCCTCCTCTGACAATGGATTTTCCAGCTCTAACCACTTTGAACATAAACCATGTTAACTTTATATTGAATGACGATAATAAGTCTAATGATTTTTTGTCCCAGTTTCCCAATCTAAAAACTCTTGCCTTGGATGGTTGTTGGTTTTTTTTAAAGACTTTCATCATCAAGTCTAGTAAGTTAGAGACTCTGTCCTTTATAAATCTTCATTATATATCATGTAAATTTGTGGTATCAGCACCAAAGCTCTCATCTTTCACCTATAAAGGCTTTGCTAACTTCTCATTATCTGCAAAAGATCTTGTTTCCTTAAAGACAGTATGCTTTCAGACAATCATGGAACCACAGGTTACTGATTGGATGAACACCTTCAGTCAACTCTGTATGGCAGAGTCTCTTACATTAAACTTAAATGTCTTTAAGCATCTTTCTGAGTTCCCCAAATTGCTCGAAACACAACATTGTCCTTTCACGAGCCTGCAAACTCTGAATTGCTCGAAACACAGCATTGCTCGATTACAAAAATGTTAAGAGTGATGTTAGATGGGTTTGAAGTGGGAGAATCAAGGCAATTTCGATAGCGATTTGAAGCACCAACAGATGATACGGGTCCCAGTGATAATAAATTCATGGGATTTTGTTGTTAGAACTATCGCTAAAACCATGTGACTTATTCCACCTATTTTGGGTTCGATTACTTTTGTATTTCAACTAATATCATATCTAAGTTTAATTAGGTGATTTATGCTAAGTTCGTCGTTTGATTTTCATTGTGAGACTTGTGTTCTGGAATATATGTTCCATTGTGATGATGGTCAGTTTTGAGTGTGTTGGATCTGAATATCATTTCTATTGTATTTCTATATTATTTATGCTATATTTTGAACATTATTTGAATATCATGTCCAGGGTCGTCCTCGAGAACCCTAAAATATTTCAGAGCGGGACGAGTAGAAAAACGGGCCTCTTTTATTTCTTATATCAGTAAGTCCTTTATCGGTGATATCATCACCAATAAAAAAAACAAGAAAACGTTTTAAAACTGAATCATTTTTCAACACTTAACATCTTCATAGGATGACAAATGTTGCTATAAACATGGCTAGAAAATCAATCAATCAATCAATCATGCCCAGTAAAATCTCACCGACAGCAAAGCTATAAGTAGGGTCTGGGGAGGGTGGGATGTAGGCACACCGTACCTCTATCCAAAGGAATAAAGAGGTGGCTTCCAGAGAGACCCTCGGCTCTAAGTACATGTGTATGAAGCAAAATAAAGGAAAATAAAGCAAAATAAAGGAAATCAAAGTTTAACAGTTATATAAAAACTACTACTAATTATAATAATATTAATAATAAGATCACAGTTTAACAGCTATATAAAAGCTAATAATAATTATAATAATAATAATATATGTAAGGGAAATACCATTATGGTATGTGGCCTAAATAAGTTAAGTCTAAGCCCTAAGGTATTCAATTCTCTCTAAAAATCCTTAACTTTAATTCTACTTCTCCACGAATTCCTATCCTCAACCATGTCCTCGGAGAGGTTTAGGTCTATCAAATCATGCCTAATCCTCTCATCCCAAGTCAATTTCGGTCGTCCTCTACCCCTCCTCCCCTCTATAGTAATGTTTTCTACGGATCTAACAGGATTCGTCGTCTGTCTTCTCTTTACATGTTCAAACCATCTCAATCTCCACTCTCTTATCTTGTCTGCTATGTTCGCCACCCCTAGTCTCTCGCGAAACACAACGTTTCTTATTCGGTCTAGCCTTGTGTGCCCACACATCCAACGTAGCATTCTCATTTCTGCTACCTCCATCTTCCGCACTTGTGCCTTCTTGATGGCCCAACAATCTGTTCCATATAGCATTGCAGGTCTAACTGCCACCCTATAGAATTTTCCCTTTAGTTTAGTCGGGAAACTCTTGTCGCACAATATACCTGTGGCTGCTTTCCATCTACACCATCCTACCTGAACTCGGTGGGTCACATCACTGTCTAATTCCCCATCGCTCTGTATAAAAGATCCTAAATACTTGAACTTCGTTACCTGCGGGACCACCTGCCCTTCAATTGTGATCTGTGTGTCTTCATTGTCGTTTATCCCACCAAAATCACAGTGGAGGTACTCCGTCTTAGATCGGCTAATCTTTAAACCTTTTGTCTCTAAGGTTGTTCGCCACTCCTCAAGCCTCATGTTTAGATCTTGTTTTTTCTCAGCAAGTAACACAATATCGTCTGCGAACATCATGCACCACGGGAGAGTCCCCTGAATCGACTTTGACAACTCATCCAAGACTACTGCAAAAAGAAACGGGCTCAACGCTGACCCCTGGTGAAGACCTACCTCTACAGGAAAGAAATCAGTATCCCCCACTGGCGCACGGACACTTGTTTCACTCCTGGTATACATATCTATAATTATCTCTATGGGCACTCTTCTACCCTCCAAGCACTCCCAGAGCACCTGTCGTGGCACACTGTCGTAGGCCTTTTCTAGGTCAATAAACACCATATGTAGATCACGCTTCTTCTCCCTATACATCCATTAATCTTCTTATAAGGTGTATTGCCTCTATGGTGGAACGCCCCGGCATGAAGCCAAATTGGTTGACCGTAACCTGAGTTTCTCGTCTAAGTCTACCCTCAATCACTCTTTCCCATAGCTTCATAGTATGACTTAGTAGTTTGATTCCTCGGTAGTTACCACAACATTGGGCGTCTCCTTTGTTCTTATAGATAGGAACTACAACGCTGCTCCTCCACTGGTCTGGCATCTTACCTGATTTGAGAATACTATTGAACAGAGTAGTTAACCACATGACTCCTTCCTCCCCCAGACACTTCCACACCTCGATGGGTATGTTGTCTGGGCCAACCGCCTTAGACCTTCCCATCCTCCTAAGTGCATCCTTCACCTCTTCTCGTGTGATCCGACGGCAGTAGCAGTTATTCGATTGTTGTCGTTGAAAGTTTGTGTTGTCATGTTCTTCTTGGAAAGCTGTCCCATTGTTAAAAAGATTGTGGAAGTAGGTTTGCCATCTTAGCTTGATGTCCTGCTCCTTGACCAATACATGCCCATCTGTATCCTTTATGAACTTCACCGGTCCTAGATCTTGCCTTTTACGCTCCCTGGCTTTTGCAATCTTAAACATAGCATGTTCCCCCTCTTTTGTTTCTAGACTTTCATACATCCGTTTAAAGGCCGCCTTCTTTGCTTCCGCCACTGCCTTCTTCGCCTCTATCTTGGCCGTTTTGTAGTTGTCCCTCAATTCCACTCGCTCCTCCTCATTCGTGCACCTCATTAGCTCCCTAAAACATCCTTGTTTGTCCCTTATCTTGTCTTGCACTGCGTCATTCCACCACCAAGACTCCTTATGCCCACTTGTCTTTCCTGTTGTGACCCCAAGAGTCTCCTTTGCTACTTGGATGATCTTTGTCTCCATAGCTTCCCATATATGAGTTGAGTCCCCATTTAGTCGAGCCCGCGTATGCAGCATGAGTTTATCCTTAAACAGTAGGAGATTTTCATCCTTCAATTTCCCCATCGAATTCTCGGTGTACCTTTCTTCTCTCGAACAGTCACCTTATTTCTGAAGGCTATATCTGTCACTAGTAGTCGATGTTGAGTCACAACTGCCTCCCCAGGTATGACTTTGCAGTCCTTCCACCAACGTCGGTCTCCTTGCCTCATCAAAAGGTAGTCAATTTGCGTGTCGCGTCCGCCACTGCTAAAAGTGATTAAATGAGAATCTTGTTTCCTAAAAAAAGAATTTATAATACCTAGGTCATGTGCCACCGCAAACTCTAGAAGATCTGTTCCGGTCTCATTCCTATCACCAAAACCGAAACCCCCATGAACGGCTTGAAAACCATCGTTAGCCTTACCAATGTGTCCATTAAAATCACCTCCTATGCAAATCCTCTCCCCCCTAGGTATGCCCCCTACCACTGCGTCTAGGCAATCCCAAAATTCTCTCTTTTCCTGATCCCCTAGGCCTACATGAGGCGTGTAGGCGGAGACTACTGCCACTACTTCCTCTCCTAGTACTAATTTCAACACCATAATCCTGTCATTATGTCTTATCACCTCCACCACACTAGTGTGTATTTCCTTAGCCACTAGAAACCCCACTCCATTCCTAACTCCATCAGACCCCGAGTACCACAACTTATACCCATTACACTCAGCCCCTCTATGTCCTTTCCACTTAGTCTCCTGGAGGCATGCTATCTGAACCCTACGTCTTTTAAGCACATCTACCAATTCTAGCAACTTACCATTTAATGTTCCTACATTCCAAGAAGCCAAACGCAATATATGCTCCCTATCTTTACTCTTTCCTACACCCCTCGTTTCAGGACATGGTCTCAAGTAATAGTCATGGTTCCTACGCTCTATGGTTGCAACTAATCACACAAACACAAGCAATAGAACACCAAATCAATAATAATAATAATAATAATAATAGTAACAAAAACTAATAATAATAATAATAGTGTGTGCAATAACAATAATAGTCAAGAGATCTTAAAATGAAAATAAACTCCAAAGATCCGGATCACGTATGTTCTAATGATAATAATAATAATACTAATAATAATAATAGTGAGAAAGGAACGAGTATACCGTGAAGATGATGAAGGCAGATACAGCTCAACCGGGAGAACATCGAGATATAACGAATCGAGCTAGACAACCCAACAAGGTGAACCAACAATTCCGGCGACTTTTACGGCGGCCGTGAGCTAGACAACCCAACAAGGTGAACCACAAAATGGCTAGAAAATGTTATAAAAAATATATAGAGTAATAATCGCAAGTAATAAATATAGGGTTTAATTTTCATTCCATTGTAAACAAGGAATAAACATCAAAATTAATTATACGATAAAGTAAATGAAAAAAAAACAATTAACAAAAAAATTAGAAAATTTTAAAGGCTACTACATTTTGTGGTTCAATTTTCTTTCTTTCTTTCTGACAAATAACTAGCGGAAATCACTAACAACACTCGGATCTTAGTTTGAATGAAAAGAAGAAAGAAAAGATAGAAAGTAGAGATGTTTGGTGAGAGAAAATTCTCTTTATTTCCAAGTGGGTTTTTGAATTATGAAGAGTTGGTTAGAGAAATGGGTAAAGTGACCTTTTATATGGTCTCAATTTCTCCGACTTTTACATTTCGTCTTACAAAATAAACGTACTGAGGTATGTATTACATCGACTAAACATAAATATAAGTACAGACACAATCCTAATACTAATATAGAATATTGGCTCTACAATCGCCCTCTAGGATTGAGTATGTCTAGGAACCTTCATCAAGTTCCTTGCTTCGCCTTTATTTCTTGAAATCTAGTACTTGTCTTAATCCAAGAGTTTGAACGAGATTAGATCTCGGACAATTCTTTATTTTCCGATCTTGAAGACTTGAGCTTCAATCTTATTTTCTGGGAAGAATCAGCAGCAACAAATTTTAGAAACATCAGATGCGGGAGGCTCGACATCTAATTTTCCTTTGTTGACTTTCTTGTGCCGACTTGTTTCTTTGCTTTGCCCTTCGACTGATCTTCAGACACGATTAGTTCATTTTTGGGTTCAACTGCGAACTGTCACGTTCTCATTTTCTTTTAAGCTCTTTAGCATCTCCAACTTCAGTCTCTGCAGCCCAGGACACTTGATCTTGATCTACCTGTCCATGTACAACTGCACAAAACTTAGAGCGAATAAGATTCGTTCACAGACCCTCTTGAGGGTAAAAGAAGAATTTTCTTTTTTAACGCATGCCCTTGGTTTGAAGTATTTGCAGAATAGCTATGAAATTGTACTTTATCTTGACTTTTCATAAAATACCAATTTCTGTCTCTCAACTTTTAAATGATCGGTATAAGTCCCAGGTTTCCAATGAACTTTGTATGAACGACATTGACAACAAAACATATGATTTTGAATAAAAAAGGTTTAACAAAATATGTACAAACACATAAAAACTTAAAATCTTTTTGGCATTTTATATATTATAGTATTACGAATATATATACATAATAAATAAAACAAAAGAAGATAAAAATAAAATTAAGATAGGAGTAAAGATGAAATTAATATTATATAACAATAATATTTACGTAATTTTCTAATGCCTTAAATCTATTTGCGAGAAAGATCACAACATAGAATCACATTATCGATAACGTCCTAGATCATACTTCTATTTGGATATTATTATGCCAAGAACCCTAAGTCGATTGTAGGTATATTTTGTCCATTTTAAACTTAACAAGTTTTTTTATGTTAACATGATATGTTAAGGTATGAATTAAGCACGATACTCATGTGGTCCCCTGTTAATCCGACAAATTACAAACTCCATCATACCTCAGGCGTAGTTTATGTTCATCAGTATCACCCCGAACCGACTTCGACCCCCTAATGATTGATCAAAACATTTTAACGCTTATTTAAACTTTTTGCAAACTTTTCAAACAATAAAGGTTGAACCATGGACTTACTTGCCATACGGACTTACAAGCCTTCATATAAAGTGTTTAGGACTTACTTGTTTGTCCCACTTTATGTGGTTCTAATATACCCCTTTTTGTTTGATATTTTATCAACATTTGTGTTGTTGAATTTGAATCTTTTAAGCACTTTGCAGTTTTTCTACTTTAACAATTTGATTTTCAATATTTGTTTTTAAAGCAAAAACAATTTTTATAGTGATCAATCACTAACGGGCTCGTGTATGACTGACTAATAACATTTTTTCCTTCATCGATATGACTTATTTCGGAGTTGGTAACCGCTTCACAAGAGTGTAACCACTAACATAGGCGATTATTTAAGTTTATATCACTATGCCACTTACTCATTTGTCAAGTCTATTTACACATCAAGCAATTATCTTGTTGGCTTTTGATCTACTCTTTTCATATGCTAGGATCGTTAAAGACAAATTCTTATCATTTTCCAAATGTCGGATCAATTTTTCAAAATTTTAGAATTTTTAATTATCCGACTCCCTCTAAACAGGAGCTCCATCTAAACGAGAGAGTATCTTTTTGAAACTTTTTCTGATTTTCTTTTCTGAATATAATAATGTGACAACAAAATATAAAATATTTTTGCTAAGTCAAATGACTCAATTTTGTTTTTCTTAAACAAACTAAAATGAAATTCTTTTTGAGAGTTAAACTTAACTCATTTTCTCCCTCTAAAATTGTGACATATTTGAAAATATTTACAATTTTATATACAAAACGATGGATAAGTTGTTTTAATCAATAAAAATTGCTTGATGGCATTAGTGAAAAGGTCAACAAAGCTGTTGTCAGATGGACTATCCTAAGCATGCATTATCACATCATATAACAAAGTTGAAGAGATTCAAACCGAAGCCCGCTGCTGGATCCATCACTTAAAAGAAGTAGTTGGACGAGATGAGTTTGAGAAACGCTCGACAAGTTGTGGTTGATCTATTTTAACAAGTTTGGTGTAATTGAAGCACAAAGTACCATTTCTATTCCTTGAAGTTTGTCATCCCATGTCGCTTATGAAAGACTCGAATCCGCTATCGAATGGTTTAGCATCAAATAGCAAGGGTTCGTCTCCATCATATATGTCTGGTGCAACCACTATCTAAGTACCGAATACTCTTAATAGACCTCCTTGATTGACCCTACATGCACTAAGCGTCTAAATGGACATGGGTTCCCAAGACTTAGTTGTCTCGGAAGGTCAACCGTAAATCGACCAAACCATATTTTATTTCTTGAAAACCATTTATTTCTTGGCGACTTATCGCTTGAAGAACAGTCCTTAGGAATCCAAGCACAAACATGTTCCTTGGTTTTGGCAATTTTGGACTTTTGTTTTATTGTTTTTAAAACTATTTTTGGTGAATCCTTAGACTTTTCAATCTTAGGATCCTTTTTGATTTTATCCTTTTTAGTTTTCTAAAATGGTTTTCTCTTGCGTTTTACTACTTTATTGACTTTGGGTCTCACATCCACTTCACTGGCTTCACTATCAGCTTGATTAGTCCTTGAATCTGGGCTACTAAAAGTACCTTTTGAGGACTGACCAAGCCGCCTTTGAATATCAATTTGTTTCTTGAACCAGTGCTTGCAATGTCTTGCAAGGTGAGAAGAATGACCACAAACAAAACAAAATTTTCTTCTAGGAGCACTATAGAACTCATCAGAACTATAAAATGGCTGGTGTGGTGAGAAATGTGATCTGTGGAAAGGAACATGATTATAAAACACATTTGATGATTGACCCGATCATCAAAAACATTAGTGTAATATAGATAAACAAAATTTTCTTGATAATAACCATAGTAGTTGTTATCAAAACAATTGTATGACTAGGAATTTGTGAATGATTAGTTGTTTGAAAATATGATCTTTTATTTGGTGGCACGTATTTACATGAAGTACTTGTTTATCATGTTCTCACACTTTGCTTTTACTTGAATTATCCTCGGTCTTACAACTTGATGATGAACAACTTAATATGTTCACCTCAGCAGGCTTTTCCACCGACCCACTTTCTTCCTCACAAACTGCTGAAGAAGATGAGCTATCATTAGGACTAACGGATGGAAGAATTGGATCAACTGTTTTGGGGTTTGGGAACAATAGGAACAAATGTCTTTGGTTTTGGCACGTGACCAATACCATAGAACATTTCATCCTTAGTTGGGGAATTAAAACGAAAGTGAGGAAGGCTAGTATAGTTATCATTGAAAGGAGGTGGAACAACAGTATTATCATAGCCTATTCCAGTCTTTATATTTAACCCATCTGTGCCCCAATTATACTATTCAACTTCTCAGTAGCTAACTCAAAGTTCTCAATGGTTATTTTCCTTTGGGCTAAATCTAGCTCTAATCTGACAATTTTATCATTTAACTCAATCACAGATTTTTCATGATGTTCAACTAGTTTTTCAGCTTGAAAAAGTTTTTCATTAAGTTTAGCCATGTCATTACCATGAGTTTTAATCCTAGTGGCATAGATCTTTTCAGCTTTCTTAAGTTCATCATTCTGAAATTTAATGCTAGAGATTTTATCTAAAATGGTAGCATTATGGTTTCTATAGTGCACAACTTTATCAATACAATCTTGAGAGCACAAGTGCGTGTGTACCTCGAGAAAAATAAGACTTGCTTGAATACTTCCACATGCAGCACACTCAGGGATGATATGATAGGACTTTCTTGTCTGCTCACACCAGCATCACTTGTCTCAGCTTAATTTTCTTTGCACCAAAACTTGATGGTAGAAGTTAACTCTGATCAGATTTGTCGTTCTCTTGATGGTAATCATACTGCTATTCCATGTGTAAGACAGTGAATTCAACAACTTCATGTTAATCTTTGATAACTTATTTGTGATACTGGCACTTCTCAATTTAGTATCGAGTGACTCAAATCTGTTGATGAGAGATGAGACCGATTCTCCATGAATTGTTTAAACATGTTGAATTCTTCTCCTTTTGGCCTTCCCTCATATTAAGACTTACTTCAAGCTTAGAATTGTAAAACATTTTTTTAACAGAAGACTAAGTAATAATAATAAAGTTTTTTTTTTGTCAAAGTCAACGGGTCTTAGCCATTCGATTTGAATAGATATTTTTTTGTTCAAAGTCAACTGTTAAAGGTTAGAAAAGTCAATTCGATTAGAAAAGTCAATTCGATTAGATTTTTTTTTGTCAAAGTCAAAATGTCAGTGTCAACGGTCAAATAGTCAGACTCGAACACTTTGACTTATTCGATCACTTTGACTCGATTCGAACACTTTGACTCGATTCGATCACTTTGACTCGAACTCAAACTCGATTACTTTGACTTGAACTCGAACTCGATTAGTTTAACTCAAACTGAGACTCGACTAGTTTGAGTTAAACTGAAACTCGATTAGTTTGATTCAAACTGAAACTCGATTAGTTTGAGTTAAACTGAAACTCGATTAGTTTGACTTAAAGTCAAACACGATTAGATTTTTTTTAAGATAACACCCAAGCTAACAATAAAGTCTAAAGAACTTTAGCCCATAAACCACTGTATCGCCCTATATATGAGTTTTTATACCGGATCTTAACACGAACACGAACATCAAAAACACCAAAAAATTGGATTTGAAGATTTTCGGGTATCCCTAGGTTGTAAAGCACTCCAAATGTAGTGAGTAACACCAAAACAACATCAAATCTAACAAAAACTAAGATCAAAACCTGAAAATTTGATCCGAAAACCACAAAGTTGAGCCTAAAGAAAGTTGTGATACCACTTGTAGGTCCTCTTTGGATGGATCTAACAACATTACTTAGATCAATCCGTGTTGTTAGCTAGAAGAAATCACTAACAACACTCGGATCTCGGATCTTAGTTTGAATTAAAAGAAGAAAGAAAAGATAGAAAGTGGAGGTGTGCATCTACAAAAAAAGATTACTATTTGGGACTGAAAAACTAGTCTTTGATTCTATCCAGTCAGTCCCAGCCAGTAGCATATGCTTAGTCCTAGATAGCAGTTTTGGTAACTAAAATTCAGTCCTTGTGTATTACGCCAACATAGACTAACAGTCAGTCTCTGATACACAAATTCAGTCCCCAACTTGCCCTCCGGTGCTGTATCATTTTGGTCCCCGAAACATTTCTTCAGTGACTGCAAATCACTCTCAAATACTATGATATATCGGTTGCTAATGTATAACTTTAGGGATTGAAAATCATTCTTTTCAACAACACAATATGATCCGTGATATTTTTCGTTAGATTCATGATTATATATCAAATCAGTCTTTAATAAGATGTTTTAGAGACCGAAAACCCCGAATATCTTTTGTAGAGACTAAAAACCAGTCTCTTATAACATTCTAATATAATATGCAATATATGTATTTAAAATCTGAAACTAAAAATATAAAAATCAGCCCCTAATTTATAATATTTTACACAAAAAATTATTATTTAGAACCAAAATAGGGTAGTACACCAATTATCCTCTAATAGCTAAATAAACAAAAGTTAGAGAAAAAAAATGTTGTCCTATTTCCATAAGCCTTATTTGAAGAAAGTTGTACATCTGAAGGTTAACTTCCTAAACCACCCTGCAAGATCATCCTTATAAATATCACAAGGATTCCTCCCACAAATTTAGACTCTCATTTAGTGGTGATATCCTGAGACAAAGATAGAGCTCTTAACCTACAACATGATAACAAAGAGAAATTAATTAGCTATAAATTTCACAAAACGTAAGTAAAAATAGTCTGATTAAACTTACAAGTAATATCCTACCCAAAGAGTCAATTCCACTACAAACTTCATTATATTCAATTGCGGGGTTAAACGAACCGAAAATTAGTAAACTACATAGCATTTAGATGGTTGCTAATATACAGTGACCAAAAGCGAACTAAAAAAAACAAAATGTCAAACAAATCAAAACCAAAATGTCGATAAATCAATAAATTTGAACTTGACTCACCTTGGCATGTATTTTTACATCAAGCTTAATCCATTGTTAGATCACCGCTAGTATAGATGTCCAGCCAATTATGTTTTGTTGTCTTACCTATCTTAATTCTCACATGATAGTACCTAGACATAAAAAAAAACACAAAAACAAGATATGATTTAGGGATTATACCGTCAGACTGTGAAATAGGTGTGATATTCTTCAATTACCTTCTATGCAACCACTTTGATATATGTGCTATATCATGAACAAAAAGTTTATTATAGCTTACAGTATACGAAATACATATTCCGTGTTCCTAGTTTATGAATTCAAAGAAGAAATAAAGTGTTAGCCAAGACAAACAAAGAAGAAATAAAGTGTTAGCCAAGACAAACAAGGAATATAATGATAAAATATTCTAGATTCATTGAGACAGATAATCTTTTACATATATTGTTCCATAAAAGTGTTGCAGTGAATGACAAACATATACTCACTCTAAATTTTGGCAGGTTAATTTCTTTATATACAATAAACATTATATCCAATTACTAAAATCTTAATTATATTGGTACTGAATTAAAGCACTATCCATAAGGTTCAAATCTACTAGGTTAACATATAAGAAGCAGACGACAATGTAAAAGCACATAAATTCACCACAATATTGTTGGGTTTCGATGGTGATCAGTCAAAAATTATTTATTAAAACCCGGTTCAATAAGCATGACAATAAGAATTAATCCAATTAATTAATATATGTGCAGCAGAATAATACGAGTAATCAACACATTAACGAACCCAACAAGATCTGATTACATACGTTACGAGCACAGTAAACAATAAAACTACTTATTCAATTTAATTACCAATGAGATAGATATACCTTTGCGGTTAATAACTAACCATTCGAGACACCAAGGTAAGCAAACTAATGCTAGGTGATGAACCGAACACGAACGGGTGCGACAGATGGCGCGTAGTAGCGACCGGCGGCGCATGGCAAGCGCGGACAGCGGTTGCGGCAGGCTGCATGCGGCGTGCGGGGCAGGTGCGGCTACAGCAAGTCGCGGAAATGGCAGGCACATCGGCGGTCGGCTTGACTGACGGCGATGGCTGGTGGTCGCTCGGAAGGGCAGCGGTGGTCGTTTGCTTCATGCGGCAACCTGCGTGACCTTTCTTTTTCTTGAAGCCTGCTGTGTGAATGAGGTCAGGAGGGAGTTTGGGTCTGCTTTACTTTCTTGGAAGTTAATTCAAGAAGTTCATTTAGGTTTCTTTTACTACTTAAAAATATTTATATGTATTTTGCTTAATTATTTAAAATATTTCCTTTTAAAATTTAACAAAATGATATACAAAAACCACATAAAAATCAAAAGAGAATATATCTCAATTGTATTATTAATTGTTATGATTAACTTGATTACAAATAACCCCTATTTACAATTCCTTGTTAGACTCACTACGACAACTAAGTCTCCGTACTTACGTAAGATTACACTAACTTATATCCCTATTATATTATTCTTATTGAAATACCAATAGGACAGTACCCATCTCTGGAAGTTTAAGATTTTGATAGCATGCATCAAGTCCACATAGGCTATCAATATTGGGATATTCAACATTTTTGTATCAACTGAGACTGTTGTGCAGTGACGAAGCTTGGACGAAGATACCGGGGCCGGACTCAAAATGTATTAAAAAATTCACAAACGAGGGGGCCGGGCTCAAATTTTCGATCGCAAACGGCTAAATTGTTAAACGTGTCCAACACCAAAGCAGATCGAAGGCTCCTAGAATATTGGAGATATTTAATATAATAATTTGTTTATTATTATTGGATAAGTTAGTCTTATTTTATTTAATCCTATTTGTGTTGGATTCAAATTGTGTATTTGAGTTAGTATAGGATTAGTCATGTATGGGTTCTATATAAGCCGTACATTGTATTAGTAATTATTAAGTTTTTCTTGTTTGTCGTTTTCTTAATAAAAGAGTCGATCGTGTGTTGATCAAATCTCGTGTCCGTGTTCTTGATTCACCCGCTAAAAGCGATTTTGAGAGTCGTTTTCCGAGAAGAGGAAGCAGCCCCTCGCGGGGTTGCAACGGGCCTGCGACGGTGGTAAATAAAGGGTTTCATTGATGACTACAAAGGGAGTCATTAGTTTTCAGCGAGAATTGTTTTCGGTTGATTGAAGTCAGAAGAAGCTGTCACTTTCGGTGTTTATATCAATTTATGGTGAATGGTTTTGGAACTAAATTTTGGGCTTTCAGTCGATCCAAAGAAAGATAGGTCGGTTTGGTCATCGTTAGGAAAAAAAAAGAAAAAGAAAAGACAAAGAAAAGAAACTGTGCACGTTTTCTCCATATTGTTTGCATGGCTATTTTATTAATTATTATAATCAAGTGTGTGATTTAAATGAAAGCCTAGAATTTTCTAAACGGAATTAAGGAGATAAGAATGTATGATGTGAAAGAAAGTTCACATGTTAAAAGACTTTTAATTGGAGCAATACACATGTATGGTGATAAGTCAGTACAATCAAATTTAAATTAAATGGGGTTCGGGTTAACCGGTGTCACGGGGAAGCACCGTTTGATGTTAGTGACGACTGACGACCAATGATAAGTTTAGCGGTGGTTTTTCGAGTTATTTTAGAGAAACCGATCACAGGAAGGTATGTCCAAGTTTCGTTCACGGTAAGTTTTCGGTCGAACAAAGGTGTGTCCTGATTATGATCGAGGTGAGTAAGTTTCCAATCAAAGGTGTGTCCGGGTTCCGATAGTGACCAAGTTGCGACATGTTTGTCGTTATAGAGGTAGGGTACCAAAAAGACCCAAATACCCTTAAGTACCGTCCGCGGGTTAATCAGAAGTCCCTTATACGGCACCCGCGGGACATATGGATCACCCACATAATTATTTGAGGAAGAAGCACCCTGACATCCTCAGAAGTCATCCGCAGAACAGAGTACCCGTCCGCGTAAAAGGACCACGAGGTAATGCCCCGTGACAGCTGTCATTAACCAATAACATTCTAGAACATCTACCAAGATGCTTTCTTGAGCAATACATGACCTCTCGGCCAATCAGTATGGCAAGGCCGTTATAACCGTGCACATGGCCAGGGTTGTCTATCATCCTATCCTATGTTGTTATACATGCACATGCAACATAGAAAGTGAACCTATTGTATGAGGACACGTGTCCAGGTGGTTACGAAAGCATCTTCTAAAGGGACAGCTGGCCTAATTACCTTTCTACACCCTTCGGCTAAATACCGTCTCAACCATCATGAGGTATACATATTCACTCCACTGTACTCTCACTATTTACTTAAGTGCATTATCTTCGTCATAATTGTACTTAATCTCACGTCGGATGGTGGTTACGGGAAGACTCCCCCTCTTGTCCTTCCCGTAACGAGCTCACGGTGTCTGTTTTGCAGGTTCACGTCACTGGACTTTGGGAATTGAGTTCATATCGTATCGGCAGTTAACCATATCCTACCCTGTTGACTCATTGGATCTAAGACCCGTTATGGGAAGTAAATCCGTGTTTCTTTAGTCGTGTTAGTGATTGAACTGCTTGAAGTCAAAGGAAGCAAGGTCGGCTTCTTAAGTTTGTTTAAAGTAGAAAAACTGATTGCAAGAAGGTTTGTCTAGGTTCTGAGCGCGGCTTAAGAGACCAAGAGACCAATCTTAGGAAGCAAGGTTCGATCGAAGGTGTGCCCAGGTTTTGACCAGTTTGCATTTAGTTTTTTTGGATTGCATTGAGGTTGTTGGTCAACTTAGTTTTTGTGTTCATCGAGTTAAAGGTCTCGGTGATGATGTGCCATCGGGATGGTTAAATCTTCGCGTGTCGGACATTAATAACGTGCCATAACCGTTTGTCGGGATGGTTATATCGTCGTATGTCGGGATGATTAAATTTCCGTGTGTCGAAGTAGTTTAGTAGGCTGAAGCCGGAGGTCAAGCGATACTGATATAATGCTAAATATTTATGTTTCCCTTGTTTATTTTATTTAATATTTTAATTGTTTTTGTTCGTTTTTAGTCAAGATTTGTATACTACTAACGTTTTTATGTTTTGTAGGTTCCGGAATTTGATCGTGATGAAAAAGGGCGAAAAACGAGGTAAAATGAGCCGAAACGGAGATCCGAAACGCGTCAAGAAGAACCAGAGCAGAGAACCGGTCAGACCGGGCCGGTCTGACCGCCCCCATAGAAGAGCACGCTGCGCCAAGGGGAAAGGCCAAAAGCCCTAGGCGCGGCGCCTAGGCACAACTGGGCTAGATTATTTTCGTTTTTGCTTCTTGTCGGGCCTTGTTTTGGGTATTTAAACACCTTTAACTTAATCCTGACATAACCTTAAGCCACCAGCCGAATTAGAGAGTCTTTGGAGCCATCTTATGAGTCTTTTGGTGATTTTGAAGGCAAGAGAACATCCGGTGAAGAGCTAGACGTTTAAGATCGAAGAATACGGGTTTTATCGCCTTTAATATTTCGTTCTATATTATTTCACCATGTTTTCAGTTTTGATTGTTTCGTTTGATTTAGACTTTATGATGCTAGGCTAAACTTATAAACTACCTAGGTCGTGATGAACCTTAGTTCGGTTTGATTTTATTTGGATTTTCGTTTCGTTATGGATTTTATGTTCTAAGTAAACGGTTGAGTTTGATTTAATTAATGCGTATGATTGCTTGGTTTTGTTTACTTGAATTTATTGTTTCACATTGCCCTTGGTGATTGTTTCATATGATAGGGTTTTGTTAGGTCATTTACTGTGTGTTCTTGTCTAGTTTGTGATTAATATGCATTAAAATCATAGAAACAATAAAATCAAGTAAATAGATAAAAGTGAACTGCCAGCCTAGAAAACTGTAAGGTGATAGGCTGTTGATAGATCTTTGCTTGTCGGGATTGCTAGATTTAGTTCTTCGTAAGGAGTCCGTCTAGGTTTGATTTTCAGCTTAGTCTATTAAATTAATTGAGTCTGCTTTGCTATCTTTTGAATTCTGCGCTGTAAGGTAGGTTTACGTCATAAAAGATACTTAGACATAAGCGATTAAATAATCGTAAGGAAGTTTAATATAAAACTGGTGAGTCTTATCCCTCTTAACGAAGTATTTAGTGTTGTCGGTTTGGGGTCTAAACGAGTTATTTAGTGTTGGAATTTGGTTTGAGGCGTTGAACTTTGTTGTGTTAGTAGTTAAAAACGAGCCGAAAAACAAGTTTTTATGCAATATATATTTTACTAACAGTATGGTTTTTCGCTCGTTTTCGACTCAATTTTTCGGGTTTTTGGCATTTGGGTTTAATTGGGACAATTAAAGTGCCGGGAGAGGGTGATGTTTGTTGAGTCGGTGTGATCGTTTCGGATTTTTAAGCTAGTAAAAGTCTTAACAAGTTGGTTATACGTTAGCTTTTAAGTAAATAATTAAACCACTCGCACTTAATTGTTTTTCCATCTAAATGAGTCGGTTTAAAATATTTTGAAACCCGAACTTCCAAAAATTTTATTTTATTTTCAGTTTTTATTAAAAATAAAATTAAAAAATCCGAAAATTAAAAAATATTTTGTTTTTATTCTTTTTAGTTCATTTACTTCCTCCTATGTTTGTTTGCTTGTTTAAATGTGTTTAGATGTCAAAAGAAGCCTGTAAGAGAAAACGAGGTCCGGCCGCGCAACCACGAGGTGATCCGGAACCGGTAATCTTCATGGATCCGAGAGCTCGGGTGATCGAGTATCAACCCGGACAGATTGTGTTTAGAAAAACTACCAACCTTAAGAAACATTCATTGCTCAAGTTTGATGTTGATTCGGCCGAGTATGAGCAGTTATGTAAGTTGGTTAATTCGGATCTTCTCACGTTTAAAATGATAAATTGGGATTTATTGGATTCGATTGGTCAAAGAGACCGCATTGAAGAGTTATTGGCCCGAAGTTTAGGGAGATGTTAGATTTAAACGAACCATAGTACCACGAGCTGACACTTGAGTTCTTGAGCACATTTCAATATAAAGATGGTAATTTTGCTCAATCGAATGCGGTATCGTTTTCTCTGGGAAGACAATTGCACAATATGACTATCACACAGTTCGCGATAGCAAGTGGTTTTTATACGGATGCGGAATTGAGAGAACCGGGGTTTGTGACGAGTCTACGGGGTGCGTTTTTGAATAAGTATGATGTGAGTATCGGTTCGAACGAGTTGGCCACTTTTTGGAACAAAATTTCTATTTACTCGTATTCGGGAGCGAATGTAGCATCGGATATTCGAGATCCCGTGCTTCGGTTTATCCACGGGGTTATGGTTAATACTTTGATTGGTCGCGGTTTGGGCGACAGTAAAGTAAATTGGTTGGATATTTTCTGTTTGATGGCGATGGTTGAGAAGGTTCCGATAAACTACGCTAGTCTTTTGGCGTGGTCATTTCATCGGACGAGACGTGGGGAAACAAAAAATAGGTCAAGGTTGGATATGGGCCATACGTTACAGGGATTGCTAGATATTTGGGCTTGTTTGATAGGTTTAAGCCGGATATTTTGACAGAGGGACCCGTTAGAGAGTTTTTGGAGGTTAAGGATTTGAGGAATGCTGGGATTTTGAAAGGTACCGATCCGGTAGAGTGGGAGGATGTCAAGACGGGCCCACATATTCAAGCGCCGGCAAGGACCGCCGGCTGCTGCGGCTATGAGAGCCGGTCTACCGTCTCATAACCAGAGGCGACTTCACAGATCAGAGAGACCGGAGGTCAGTTACCGGTCAGAGAGCCTCGCCCCGAGGATATTACGTTGGATTCGTTATTTGACCGGATGGAGTCCGGTTTTGATCAGATCAGAGGTTATGTGACCGAGAGTCGAGACGAGTTGAGACAGATGATAGAGGCGAACCAGAGGAGGCTGGATGAGCACATGAGGCATATGATGAGTGCACTGAGTATTGATTTGCCTGCTTCTCTTCGACAGCTGGACGATGCGGGTCCGAGCGGATCAGGTTTTCCGGGTGGTTCGGGTTATGGTCATAAAGTACCTTTTTATAGGATGGGTGATCTAGAATTGGATAATGCTGAGCCATACCGTATTCTTGAGCAGGAATCAGAGTCGGAGGAGGAAGAAGACGAGGATTGAGTTGACGAGCTGACTTGGGATTTTTGTTTTGTGATGTTTTTATTTTATTTTTATGATGTTTTTGTGTTTATTTGGTCTGTATGGATTATTATTTTAGACTTTTTGGTTGGGTTCGGGTTGGAAGTGGTGGACATTTGGAACTTATAAGTAACCTTTATTTTTAGATTTTATTTTTGATGTTACTTAGGTTTATCGAGAGGAGAGGCTGTGTCCGTTCAGAAAGAGAGCATGAGTTACCATTTTATGTTGAGCGGTCGGTGAGGAGAGCACCATGGAAATAGACAGGCACATTGACAGTCTCGCATATTACCAGCTAAGTCTTTTCCATTGTACTTTGTTTTTATGTTTTTATTTTTTATGTTTTTGTTTTTATCTTTTTAGGTTTTTGCTTTTTATTTTTATAATTTTTTAGCTTTTGTTTTTAATTTTTATTCGAGTCGTATTTCCCATGTCCGCATTGAGGATAATGCAAAATTTAAGTGTGGGGATGGGATACATGTCCTTTAACTAAATTTAGTTTTGTTTTCATTTTTGTACTTGAGTTTGAGTTAAAAAGAAAAAATATTAAAAAAATAATAATAATAAAAAAATCAAAAAAATGAAAAAAAAATTTAAAAAAATGTTTTAAAAATGTCCCTTGAATCTAGCTTTTGTTGCGTGAAAGTGGGAGTTGATGATGCTTATCGGAAATTGGTTTTTCAAACTACTAATAATAAGAGATAAATAAAAGAAAGCGCACTTAACTTGGGATGTGTCGGTAGGCTCAGCCTTGAAAATGAAAGGGCAATTTGATAAAATGGGTCGGAAATCTCTTGTGGGTAAAACGTTTTGTCCATAGAAAAAAAGTAATGAAAGGTCAGCCATACTCAAGCCTCAATTCTTGGTATGAAAAGTGAAAATATCATAAAGTTTGAAAAGAAAAAAAAATTGAATACGTTATCATATGATGCTTGGGTAGGTTTAACGTTAGAGTATTCCGTGTAGCCTGTGATATAAATCTTAAACTGCTAGCTTTAGTGTTTTACACATCATTGGCGTATGGTTTTATAACCTTAAATCTTGTATTGATGGGATGCCCCAGGTCCGAAGACCATGGGTCTGTATGCCGACTATTCATATGGGTATTCACAATTCCAAATGGGGTTGTGAATATTTAAAATAAAGCTAAAAAAAGAGAGAGCAAACCCGCAGATTTTTGCCACATAAGTATTTAAACATGATCACAAAAAGTACAAAAGTACAAATGCATTACAGACTTGATCATCCACGCTGTTAGCCATGTGGGGTCCCCTTGCTCGCGTCTCATTACCATTAAGAAACGGACCACAAGGGATACGCCAAATGTAAGCCCTACAGATAAAAATTTGCATACTCACCTATGGTAATGGTTCGGTGTATTGCTTGATAACGGGGGTATGTCATGTTGTGGGGAACACTAGTTATAAAATAGTTGTACCTTGATAATATCTAATGGCTGCTTGGTAGACTTTGATGCTTAAGCTTAGGTGGATAAACAATACCCTTGATCGTCTTAACTATTCATAAAAATATAGAGCAACAAAAAAGTTTTAAATCTGCTAATTTTGAGGTTTAATTCAAGTTGGAGTGGTCTGGTCCGATAAAAGCTGAAAATAAGCGGGTCTTAACTGTGTAAACCACTGAGTAAAAAATTGTCGGATCATATTTGTCCCGGTAAAGATTAAGGCATGGGTTTAAGTGGACAACAATATCGGTGATCGCGGTTTTTGTGTTTTTCTGAGCTTTAAAAATTAACCTATATGTTTGTTAGACTGTAATTTTCCGATTCTGATCCAACTGCATCAAACTTTTTCAGGGACGAAAAAAGAATAAGTGTGGGGATATTTGATATAATGCTAAATATTTATGTTTCCCTTGTTTATTTTATTTAATATTTTAATTGTTTTTGTTCGTTTTTATTCAAGATTTGTATACTACTAATGTTTTTATGTTTTGTAGGTTCCGGGATTTGATCGTGTTCAAGAAGGGTGAAAAACGAGCCGAAACAGAGATCCGGAACGCGTCAGGAAGAACCAGAGCAGAGAACCGGTCAGACCGGGCCGGTCTGACCGCCCCCATAGAAGAGCACGCTGCGCCGTGCCGCGCCAAGGGGAAAGGCCAAAATCCCTAGGCGCGGCGCCTAGGCACAGCTGGGCTAGATTATTTTCGTTTTTGCTTCTTGTCGGGCCTTGTTTTGGGTATTTAAACACCTTTTACTTAATCCTGACATAACCTTAAGCCACCAGCCGAATTAGAGAGTCTTTGGAGCTATCTTACGAGTCTTGTGGTGATTTTGAAGGCAAGAGAACATCCGGTGAAGAGCTAGACGTTTAAGATCGAAGAATACGGGTTTTCTCGCCTTTAATCTTTCGTTCTATATTATTTCACCATGTTTTCAGTTTTGATTGTTTCATTTGAATTAGACTTTATGATGCTAGGCTAAACTTATAAACTACCTAGGTCGTGATGAACCTTAGTTCGGTTTGATTTTATTTGGATTTTCGTTTCGTTATGGATTTTATGTTCTAAGTAAACGGTTGAGTTTGATTTAATTATTGCGTATCATTGCTTGGTTTTGTTTCAAATTTATTGTTTCACATTGCCCTTAGTGATTGTTTCATAGGATAGGGTTTTGTTAGGTCATTTACTGTGTGTTCTTGGCTAGTTTGTGATTAATATGCATTAAAATCATAGAAACAATAAAATCAAGTAAATAGATAAAAGTGAACTGCCAGCCTAGAAAACTGTAAGGTGATAGGCTGTTGATAGATCTTTGCTTGTCGGGATTGCTAGATTTAGTTCTTCGTAAGGAGTCCGTCTAGGATTGATTGTCAGCTTAGTCTATTAAATTAATTGAGTCTGCTTTGCTATCTTTTGAATTCCGCGCTGTAAGGTAGGTTTTCGTCATAAAAGATACTTAGACATAAGCGATTAAATAACCGTACGGAAGTTTAATATAAAACTGGTGAGTCTTAAAACTTGTTAGAAATCCATAGGCGTCTTCTTGAAGTTCAAGGGTCCTGTTCGGGTTTTCTGTCAAGGGTCTATTTTATGATCCCGGTTCCGTAACTTGCGTTTTTTCATTTAAATTAATAACCGTAACTTTGGGGACTCTGGCCTGGGTAGTTATTTTAATCATCTGAATTAATCCAAGTTTTCTAAATTGTTTATTAGTTAAAATTAATTAGGTTTAAGTTTTATTAATTAATTAATAAGTATGATTATGTTTTATTATTATTTAAATAATTAGGGTTTGTTTTATTATTTTATTAATTAGTTTATTAATAGTTTAATTAAAGTAATCATTAGTTAATTATTATTGGAGTTTTAATTAATTAGTTTTAAAATCCCCCTCAAATATTATTAATAAATAGTCGTGTCTTGTAATTGAGTCTAATTTGCAAGTTTTGTAATTTAAAGAGTCTCGTGGGTTCGATATCTGGACTTACTTAGTTGTACTAGATTCGAGCGGTTCACTTGCCGTTAGTAGTTTAAGGCTCTAGAGTATTACTTAGTATCTAGATTAGTATAATTTTAGTTATTCATTTTATAACTACTTTTAGCACATAAGATACCAAGTAGTAGTGGTTTTGTGCTGCCAATTAGAACCACAAATAGGATAACATGTTCGGTAATTTTGAGTGTAATGTCGGGGCTGGATCGACATGTACGAACTATGTGTTCATAGAAGAGCACCGATGATGATCAAGGCATGCGATAAAGCTGTTTGGAGGTGAGTTGAATATATCCTAGATCTTCTTTAGATTAAGGAGTAACGAACCAAGACGCAACTTCGTGTAAAGGCTTGTAACAAGTCCAAAAATTATGTCTAAAGAGATACATGTGTTGTGGGCTATGAAAGAACTTAGAAGAACAAGTTTGGATCTAGAGGGAGTGTTGGAATTCAACATTTGAGCCGAAGTCAGAAGACGTGACCTATTGCGTTGAGTCACGGGGTTGTTTCGAGTCGAGTGTTTCGTGTTTGTCACGGTTAGAAGAAGTTTGGTGTTGAGAGGGAGTGTTAAATGTGTCCAACACCAAAGCAGATTGAAGGCTCCTAAAATATTGGAGATATTTAATATAATAATTTGTTTATTATTATTGGATAAGTTAGTCTTATTTTATTTAATCCTATTTGTGTTGGATTCAAATTGTGTATTTAAGTTAGTATAGGATTAGTCATGTATGGGTTCTATATAAGCCGTACATTGTATTAGTAATTATTAAGTTTTTCTCGTTTGTCGTTTTCTTAATAAAAGAGTCGATCGTGTGTTGATCAAATCTCGTGTTCGTGTTCTTGATTCCCTTGCTAAAAGTTTAACAAAATTTACACTACGTATAAAAATTTTCGGGCAAAAACGGGTAAATTTACACTACTGCGCAAAAAACAGGGGGCGGGGCCACCCCGTGCCCTAACTATACTTCGCCCTTGTTGTTGTGTTCTGGTTTTAACACAATATGGCGTTATTTGAATAAGAAACTAATCGGATGCTTTATATTGATTCAGTTTAAGATCAGATTAGAGAGAGAAAGATGGGAAGAAGAAGAAGATCACACAATCATATCATATTCATTGCCCTTATTCGCTCTCTCTGTCATATTAGACACATGTGTTGGTGGATGACAGCGATTGTGTCGGGTTTTCATAGCTGCTATGAGACGAGTCTGATGCTTTGGTCAATACACCAGAGTTGATAAATCTAATATTTTCAGGGCTTTGGTATAAATCGTTTAAGAACAAAAATAGGTGGCATTAAAACAGTCTACCTCTAGATAAGCTTAATGACTAGAGGAAGAATATGATAATTTGAATTCCAAGCTTAGATGAATAAAGAAAGTTATGGTTATCCAATTGAAATATGCACCAATGAATCTCGAGTCATTGAATTTGAAACTTTAGTGAACTTGCTAAGATGGTAGTGAATTACTTTCACAGTCGCCAGTCAATAATGATGAAGGGTGCATATACTCTTTGATAACAGGTTGCTTTTTTATTGAGTTATGTTGGTAATATTGCTGTTTATTTTACAGGGAATCATATATGGATAACTGCACATATAATTTGTTACATTTTTCTATTCTGGGCGATGAAGAACTTGTTATTATTAATTCTTGGGCTTGAACATTACTATATAACCAAATTGACACAATAGCACAATCTTCTTTTCTTTTATTAATTGATTTATGCATTTATGTGACTTTACTGTGAAGAGAAGACAGTCGACGAATCCTGTTAGATCCGTAGAAAACATTACTGTAGAAAGGGGAAGGGTTAGAGGACGACCTAAATTGACTTGGGATGAGAGGATTAGGCATGATCTCATAGACCTAAACCTCTCCGAGGACATGGTTGAGAATAGGAATCTTTGGAGAAGTAGAATTAAAGTTAAGGATTTTTAGGAATAAATGAATACCTTATGGCTTATACTTAACTTATTTAGGACACATACCATAATGGTATTTCCACCGCATATATTATTATTATTATTACTACTATTACTATTAGTATTATTAGTTTTGATATAACTGTTGAACTTGATCCCCTTTGTTCTGCTTCATACATATTATTATTATTATTATTATTATTATTATTATTATTATTATTATTATTAGCTCTTTACATAGCTATTGAACTTTGATTCCCTTTCTTTTGCTCCATACATATGTACTTAGAGCCGATGGTCTCTCTGGAAGCCACCTCTTTATCCTTTTGGATAGAAATACGGTGTGCCTACATCCCACCCTCCCCAGACCCTACTTATAGCTTTGCTGTCGGTGGGACTTCACTGGGTATGATTGATTGACTGACTGATTGATTTATGTGACTTTATCCTTCCAGTTGGCTACCATCATCAAATTGCACAATTATAATAAAACAAGTAGTTCAGAACATCAAATAATAATAAAGGGGTGAATGATTTTTTTTTGGACAAAACACAGTGCCAATAAGGCAAGAACATTAAAAGATAGTATTGCAGATCTGTTAGAAAGAACAGAGTTGCAACGTAAATTATCATAGTTGATAACAAAGATTCTACAAATGAGGGAATGCTTTCAAAATTGGTGTTTTTATAACTTCAAACACATGGGATCTATTTCACTAGGTAGTAGGTACATGAAGTACTTGAACAATTGTATCTGTTGATCTAGGTGCATGTTTTGGAGTACAATGAACATGATAGTTATCTCCTGATATTCTGTAAGCTATATAAAACATTCTCGTGTTCTATATTGTAAGTACTTTTATTTTCAGAGTGTTATGTTTGTGTTCAGATATTTGTTACCAGTTCCTTATCAAGTCCCGTATCGATAATCAACACATGAATATTAAACGAATAACTCTCGTTTATATTAATCAGAAAATCTCACTAAAAAAACTGATTACAAACCCTCAAACCCTAACTCGGTTTGACTCTTGATGAACCCTAAACCCTAACTCGGTTTGACTCTTGATGAACCCTAACTCGGTTACACCAAACTCATATGCCTAATGTCTAACCATAACTTGAAATTGGCCAAGACATTACCAAATATAATAAACCTAATTCTTGGGTTGGGCCTTACACTTGCGCCAAACAACAATTGACCCAACAATCACCCCCGCAATTGTTGTACCCGAGTCACCCGACTCACCCCCTAATTTCCTACTCGAAATTGGCGGGTCTTCAACTTCACGCTTGTCATCATTCTCTTGATTCTCTCGAGGCTTTTCATGATCTCTTGCAATGTTCTTTCGGCTCCACTTGGCTAGAAGACACACTTGCTTCATTTGATCATTAGACGCCTTCCCTTGGGCTTGAATCACTTCCTTGACCACGCGTTTAGTTTCTTGAACTCTCTTCTTTGGACTTTGAATTTTGGAACTTGGATCTTTGATTGGAATCTGACTCGTAACCGGCTTGTCTTCTTTCAGTCCAATACTTTGAAGATCCCTACCCGCAAAATTCTTCACTCCAATGATAGCTCGTTTACCGGGACTTATTATCTTGAGATTGATCTTGTATAATCGATTCTTGGTCCTTGTCACCTTCATCAAAAGCTTACCTGTATCATCTTTCATGGTTAGCAAATCATGCTTCATGTGAATCTCACATCCACCTTCCGTTGCTTGACCAAGACTTATGATATTGCACTGTAGGCTCGGGATATAGTAGACATCGGTCAACAAACGTTGCTCCCCCGTTTTTCCTTTAACTAAGACCGACCCTTTTCCCAGAATATCAATACAAGATTCATCTCCGAACTTCACCTTTCCCGTAACACATTCATTCAACTCATAAAAATACGCTTTATTACCCGTCATGTGATTCGATGCTCCGTTGTCGAGATACCAAACATCTTTCTCCATCGGCTCGGTTTCGAAACGCTTTGGAATCACACCATCTTCATTCAGAAAAACCGTTTTCTGATCACCTTTTATCATAAATAAACTTGGATCAAAATCATCTATTTTGTTCAAGTTAGATTATTCCTTTTTCTTCAAACGTTCCGGACATGAAGACGCAAAGTGACCAAACTCATCACAACAGAAACACTGAACCTGTGACATATCATTTCTTCTCCATTGACGATCCTTCCTTTGACCCGTACCTTGACCCACGATGTTGACCATATCGGTTGTCACAACCATCTTGATCCTCATCCTCTCGGTCTTGACCTCCGGTTTCCCGGCCTTTTCCACGTCCCCGTGAACTCGGCCAACCCTTACTTCGGCTACCGGACTGATCATACGACTTCCCTTTGTAATTACTTTCTGACCGATTGAAAAGTAAATGACCTTGTGAATTTGAAGCGCGTTCTCTCCCTCGTAGACGTTCCTCAAACGCCTTAAGTCTTCCAACAACATCTTCAAACCTCATACTATCAAGATCAACCGTTTGTTCGATTGAGGCTACCTAGTTGAAGTACTTATTTGGAACCGCGTCAAGTAACTTTTTCACCAATATATCTTGCTCGAATACGTGACTAAGACCCGTTGCCTTTGAAACCATACTGGTTATTTTTCCCGCAAACTGATCAACAGTCTCGTCTTCCGCCATCTTGAGTTTCTCAAATTCACTTTTCAATGTGTCACACCCCACTTTTAGGGCCTAGGCGTGTGACCACAAGTTGGTACCTGTTTTGTAAATATATCAGAGTTGCGGTTTAAATTTAGCGGAAGTCTTTAATAAAATATTAATACTTTGAAAACTTATTAAAATCTTGGGTTTAAATACCCGCTTGATATTTTAAATACAATTCTTTATAAAACATAACTCTTTTATAATATTTTCAAATAAAATATCTGAGCCATCAGATAGCATCTAATGACTATACTCCAATCTTCTATTCCTTCTTGGTTGTCTAACCTTTCTTGTTTCCCTCAACACAAAGCTGGTGAATGACGCTGACTCTAAAATCTTCTTTTCAATACCTTTGTGAAACCAACAATAATACCTTTGTGACTACTCATTAGGCACCCAACTAAATAGGGATAAGATTACCCTAAGTACCATGTACAATTAATTATATACACAATATCATTTCTCTGAACAGTCCCGTAGACTTTCAGAGGCATGTTGATGATATGCATGGCCTCGGGGAACTCCGAGTCACCATGTATGTTTGGATCCAGACACACGTATACTCTTAATCAAAGTGTCCGTTTCTTATTATTGTACACAAAGTTTTTAAGGATTCGTAAATCCTATGCAAACATTCAGACTCATTATAAAAGGTTTGGGGCGTATTCACCTTTTTCTGTTTATAATCAGCTTCTGTTACTGATTCTTGTTTTCTGATTTCTTCTTCTTGTTTTGTTACCTCGTACCTATAGTACGAGAATAACATTTGTATAAATAACTAGATCATCGATCTAGCTTGAGACCTCTAGTCTGTTTTGTATAGCTTTAACCTTGATAAAATCATTTATAAAACATTTGGACCTCTAGTCCCTTTCTTTATCAATCATATGCTACGTTTCTTCTTCAAGAAAAAACGTAGCACAATTGTGTAAACATTTGGACCTCTAGTCCCGTTTCTCCACATGTAAACATACTCCTAGCTTCTTACGACATTCATCTATTGTGTGTCCTGCTCTCTTGCAGTATGTACAATTATTTGAATTTTCTAGTCGACACTTCCAAGTATGTTTTCTTCCACAAGTCTTACAAGCTGACTTGGGAGTACTTTCTTCCTTTCCTAACTTCTCGGAATCTTTTGACTTCTTAGTCTCTTTATCTTTCGTCTTTTCTTCTTCTTGATTCTTTATCATACTGTTGATTAAGTATCCGGCCAATTCCATAGCCGAATCAACTGTTTCTGGCATATTGGATCGTACCATATCTCTTATCTCTCTTGGTAGTCCATATATGTAACGAGTTACTTTGTTATATTCCGGAGTTACTAGATGTGGAACCAGTCAGCAGTATTCTAGGAATTTAGTATTATATTCCCTAAGATTTGTGCCAACAACCTTGTGATTCCATAACTCCGTTTGAATTCTATCCATTTCATGAGTTGGGCAAAATTTCTTTAATATTAAACCTTTAAATGTTTCCCAACTTAAGTTATACATCTCTTCTCTCCCTTTGCTCATCAACAGAGCATTCCGCCATTCATGCGCCTCTCCTTTAAACATTAAGGCGGAATACTGAATCTTCTCTTCATCAGTACACTTACTTGTTATCACTATTGTTTCCATCTCCTCAAGCCACCTCACGGTTGTGATGGCTCCCTTATCTCCATAAAACTCCTTTGGTCCATAATACTTGAAGTCTTTGAATGAACATCCACTGATTTTGAGTTTCTTTCGTCTCTTTCGTTTCCTGTTCCTTGGTTTATTATTGGTTGTAGAGCTATCATAAGTTTCTTCTTTTCTCGAAGGAACAGACTTACCTCGACTTCTCCTGTTAGATTTTGGTTGACTTTGACTTGTAGATATATCATTCATAGCTTCTTTAATCATCTTTTGAATTCCCTTTATATATTGAGCGGGAATTTCATTATCCTTATTTTCAACATTTTCTTCATTACAGTTTTCTTGGGAGGACTATTGTGAGAGTTTGCACTTTCTTCTCTTGACATACTACAATAAAATTTTAAAAGATAAGTCAAATAATCGAAGAATTTAAAACATATCTTTTATTCATCTTATTATAGTTACAAGAGTGCATGTTTGTTACAATTATACTTTCTACAATTTCTAAGGTTTTATTTCTTCCAATGAATGACTAATTTCTTAATCTTGCTATCTTTCTTGATAGTCTCCTTTTTTTTTTCTTCTACCTCCATTTCTTTCATTGCTTCTTTATTGTGAGCAACGTGAAAATCTTGAGTTGTCGGAATATATTCTTGTTTCCGAGGATATTCTTCCGGATAAGTTATTTCTTCTTTTTCTCTTGACATCGTTGGTTTCTTGGATCTACTTGATCCTACTCCATATGTGTTTGGAATTATCTGAGCTAGTGGAATGTCAGAATCATATGAATCCGAATCTTCCTCCATTTTTGTTTGACATGTACTTTCATCACTAGATATAGGAATTGGGAGAAAGGACGTTCCCATAAATCCTTTTCCTTTACCAGATCGAGGCTTAACGGATTCTTCGCTAGATTGAAAATCGGACATCTGTGCGAGATTTAAATTTAGGGATAGGTAGACGCTCCTATCTTATTTGTTATATCTTATCCGTATTTAATTTCGAATGATTTTTAGATACTTTTCAACTAAGTATCTATGTTGCTTGAATCAATACTTGTATAATAAGTTTTCAAAACTTATCCTTAATCAAAGCTTAGGTAAAATTAAATACCTAATTCGCTAAGATTGATGGCTCTGATACCAACCTGTCACACCCCACTTTTAGGGCCTAGGCGTGTGACCACAAGTTGGTACTTGTTTTGTAAATATATCAGAGTTGCGGTTTAAATTTAGCGGAAGTCTTTAATAAAATATTAATACTTTGAAAACTTATTAAAATCTTGGGTTTAAATACCCGCTTGATATTTTAAATACAATTCTTTATAAAACATAACTCTTTTATAATATTTTCAAATAAAATATCTGAGCCATCAGATAGCATCTAATGACTATACTCCAATCTTCTATTCCTTCTTGGTTGTCTAACCTTTCTTGTTTCCCTATAACATGGGGGGAAAATACGTCAGCACAAAGCTGGTGAATGACGCTGACTCTAAAATCTTCTTTTCAATACCTTTGTGAAACCAACAATAATACCTTTGTGACTACTCATTAGGCACCCAACTAAATTGGGATAAGATTACCCTAAGTACCATGTACAATTAATTATATACACAATATCATTTGTCTGAACAGTCCCGTAGACCTTCAGAGGCATGTTGATGATACGCATGGCCTCGGGGAACTCCGAGTCACCATGTATGTTTGGATCCAGACACATGTATACTCTTAATCAGAGTGTCCGTTTCTTATTATTGTACACAAAGTTTTTAAGGATTCGTAAATCCTATGCAAACATTCAGACTCATTATAAAAGGTTTGGGGCGTATTCACCTTTTCAGTTTATAATCAGTTTCTGTTACTGATTCCTGTTTTCTGATTCCTTCTTCTTGTTTTGTTACCTCGGACCTATAGTACGAGAATAACATTTGTATAAATAACTAGATCATCGATCTAGCTTCAGACCTCTAGTCTGTTTTGTATGGCCATTTTCTTGGACTTATCGCGTACCGCAATGGGTCCTTGGAGATTATTTTTCATTTTTAGTCCTTCTTCTTTGATAGCTTGTCATTTCTAGTCTAATTCTCGTTGTCCAAATATACTAAGGCGGCTCGCGGCGATGCGAGCGTGCGAAGTGCAAAGTGCGCCATCAAAGCGCCACATTGCGCCCAACGCCCTTCGCCATCGCCCGAGCGCGTGCTCGTCGGGTGCTACGCACCCTCCACTAGGACCACGTGGTGCATGATATTCATAAAAGAATATTACTATGGAAAATCTCTTTCTTATAAAGAGCTTCCATTTATTTACCAGTTTCCATGTGGAATAGATTCCATTTTCCTTATTTATACCTTAGTGGAATGCTTCCACTTTCTTACATCTTCCAATGTGGGATGGAATTTCTTTCATGTAAGTAAACTTAACTTTAGGAAATATTTTTATTTTCCTTATTTTTCTTATATTTCCTTATTTAATATTTTCTCATGACTTGTCTTGAGATTATTTTTGATCCCTCAACTTTCCTAAGTTGTCAAATTTGGATCAAAATTTTAGGGATGTTACACAATGTTAGCAGTCGAGCCTTTTGAACTCGCTCGGCCCCAACAAACTGTGCCTTCAAAGCCGCCCATATTTCTCGAGCATTCTTGTATTGAGAAACCTGAAGAAGAATATTACCTTCCATAACTTGGAACCAAAACGACCTTGCCGTTTTATTTTTCTTCGCATCAATAATCGCACCCTCATTCGGTTGAACAACTTCCCATAACTCTTGATCATCTAAGATCGCTTCCACCACAATCGCCCATGTGATGTAATTAGTTCCATTCAACTTTGGAACCTGTAACGATATCCCCCCACTCGCTTTGGGTTAGACTATTGGCTCTTCTTTGTCACCTGCCATTGACAACACCGAACCCCCTTGCTCCACTTCGTTAGAACAAATACGAACAAATCAGTCTCGAACAACTTTTCAAAACAAAACTCGTTTGTTCGCAAAAACCCAGTTCACAAATACCTTTCACAAACAATCGTGCACAAAAGAAATTGAACGGCCAAAAATAAATATTCTGCTTTTGGTTTTTCCTTTCTTTGAGACCTGTGCAAACTAATACCAAACCTCCTTTTGACTTTTGTCAACCTAATTATAATAATTTAATTATAAAAATCAAAGTCTACCAAATTATTCAGTGGCAGCGTCCACGAAACTTGGTTGTTGATTGCTTCACAAACAACCTGTTGCGATGGAAGAACTTGGATACAAATTCTTAGTAATCGGCTCAGAATATCTCTCTAAACCAATCACACGTTGGTAGCAACTGCCCGGTTCTCGATTAACTCGCGATACCGGAAATTCCTATGTAAAATACACCGATCAGAAAACCCTGCTTGTTTGCTGAACTCCGTCGCAAATAACAGATGCACCTCCACGGAAACCAACTTGTTTACCGAATTTTCGCCACACGAACAACCTACTTGCTGCCCGCCGTTGAAATCGCTACAATCCGATCGTCGACTCGTAACTCCTTAGCCGTCGATCTCCGTGAACTTGATTATCGATTTCTTGAACCTGGCTCTGATACCAATTCAAGTCCCGTATTGATAATCAACACACTAATATTAAACGAATAACTCTCGTTTATATTAATCAGAAAATCTCACTCAAAAAACTGATTACAAACCCTCAAACCCTAACTCGGTTTGACTCTTGATGAACCCTAACTCGGTTACACCAAACTCATATGCCTAATGTCTAACCATAACTCGGTTTATATAGACTAACCCTAACTTGTTAGCCAAGACATTACCAAATATAATAAACCTAATTCTTGAATTGAGAATTACACTTGGCCAAACAACAATTGACCCAACACCTTATTATACTGACTATTTAATGTTTATATGTAACCGTTCAAGGTTATTATTAGTTTATATGTTGACTTGCACATAAACTGAAACTTTTGGAAGAAAACCTTTTTATACAATTATCTCTTTGTTTGAATTCTGATTTTTAATCTTTAAGTATTTTATGTTTATCTCGTTTCTTAGTTTATCTTTTTTTCTTGTTTAGTATTAATAGAGATCCATGGTTGTTTGGTTTCTTAGTTTTTGATTAAGTTTGACATTGAGCATTGTTCTTACGGCATTTGGTTCGATTTATCGTCTTTGATTATCATGAATTTCTTGAGCCATTGATTGTTTCTAAAACTGCATCAGAAGCAAGTTTAAAGTATTGGATAATATAGTATTATAGTATTTAAGGTATATTAGTATCGGGCCCACGACCCCGATTAATATCTATATATTTTCATTTCTATTTACAAGTTGAAATATTTTGATTTGTCATCCTATAATTTATTATATATGTTTTCTAAAATGCACACAATCTCACATATTAGAGTTTTAGTGAATTTCATTCAAAAAATTTCTTTGGAAGTATGCTGATTTTTTTGCTATTAAATTAGATGCCTTTGCTTTCTTTCATAGGCAGTTTGAGGGTGCACAAGCAGTTGGAATCGGACAGGGGAGACTCACAAGGTGCTTGCTGTTCACTTGTGAGTCACATGTCAGTGCAATGGCGGAACACTTAGAAGTCTTGTCAGTGTATGTCACATATCAGTACTGTTCACTTCCGCCATTTGAAATGGCGGAAGTGAATAGTATGGTCAAAAGGAGAGAGAAAAGTCTTCTAAGTTATGTCAGGAATATTACTATTCACTTCCGCCATTTTAAATGACGGAAGTGGAACAAATGTATAGGGGTAGGCTATAAAATGATAAAAGTGGGGTTCCGCCATTTGAAATGGCGGAACACATGGAAAAAATGTCACTTCCGCCATTTGAAATGGCGGAACACCCGAAAAACCTCCAGCTCACCAGACAACTTCTGACACACTCTGCAGTCATTCTGGGTTCCGCCATTAGAAATGGCGGAACACTTAGAAACCCAAAAATATTTTTTCCCTCCTAAAAACCATTTAATATTTCCTATTTCTAAAATTTTTTTGTAATTTTAGGGTGGGCACAATAATATTTTTGGTTAATAATATGATTATATGAATATATTTCGCATCAAGTAATGAAATATTTGTAGGTTTGTGAGGATTTTCATATCGTGGCATATCGAAAATTATTCAAAGGGAGTTTTTGTTAGTGATGCAAATCAGTTTCATTTGTTCAAGAATGGATCTTGTAGCTGTGGTGAAGAAGTTAAATTGCAGCCACTGCTGATATACACACAAAAGATCAATGGTGTGATCTCTGTCAGAGAATTTGTTTGTTAGTTATTTTACTAAACAAATAATTTTATTATGTGTTTTTAGATGGTGGCTTTATATATTTAAGACCGAATAACTTGCTGACCCTGGAAACAGAGGCCAAGATGATACTCAAAGGCCAAGATAAGGTATATTAGTTCAGCAGCTTGGAAGCTAATACCGTGATCATGATACAGTTCATATAGCTGTAACTGCTTGCAGTTTCACCTTGTGATCTTTATGAGCCACTGCCAACGCCACGGTATGATGGTGGCTTGGCTCCTTAAATTAGTCTTTCCATTATGTCTGTTGTTTGTTATACTGTTCTTGCTGTTGGGAAACTATCCAATACTGAATCTTGATGGTATTTTGATATGATATGCAAGAACTGTACACATGCATATCAGATTTTTATTATAAAAGGCAGGGAAAATTGATTCATCAATTGAAAGCTATATGAGTTTTTAACCTCATTTTCAGGAATTATACATACCCATATCATAATTCAAGAAAAAAGTTGAATCTTAAACTGAAAACTAAAAATTGGTGGCATAAGCATGCATAAAAAAAGAATGAATCTTGATTGGTTTTTTGATCTTATATTGAAGAATTTATGCATAACCAAATCATTACTTTGCACACAAAAAGATTGAATATTGATTGGGTATGTATAATTCCTGAATTTGGCAAACATCTCAGGATTTAGATGCTACTTGTCCTTTCTACTTTGCCAAGTGTCATTTCAGGATATTTATAATGCTGCTGGCAAAGTTCTCTTTAGCTCATGCTGCGTTCTGTTAATGAAACTCAGCTGTTGTTTTTCTTTCTTTTTTTTGCATTGGAAGTCACTGTTTACATACTATGATGGTTGTGATCTTTAAATATCTTCTTCATGTTGCATTACTCATTAATTTTAGGAAATTGCCTCAATGAGAACATGCATAAGTAGTTATGTTTGATTAAATATAGTCATTTGTGGTAGCTTTGTGTTTAATTTGTATCTCTGCATTCATGACAGATTATTTTGATTCTTCTTACTCAGAGCTATATTATTTGTTATTTACATTGATATTTTTTCCGTAAGGTCGCCTTGATTCCTTTTAATAGCTAATTAAACTGGAGGTGTATACACAATTGAATTTTTCTCTCTTCTTCATTTGATTGAAAACTTGACTTCACTGTGATCTTACTTCTTTGAAATTTGATCTTCTGTCCATTACATCATAATCAGTCACAGGAGTTCTGAATTTTAGTTCAAGGAGTTATGAGTACAATAATACTTGCAGATTAAGTTAAGTAAAACTAACGATCCTCGTATATTTGATGATGTATTGACTGCTTAGTGTGCGTATTGAGTATAGACCGAATAGCACATTTCCGAAGGTATCCGTATTTGTCCAAGTTCAATGAACCTAGAGCTACAAGCGCAAGCATATAAACCGCTAATCGTCAATACAAAGCCCCAAAATCACAACACTAGGGCTTATTCAGATTTGGGGCTCCAATTCACTTCCTTTCAATTCCTTTATCCAACACAAAGGTACACACACTCCAAATCGCTTCCTTTCAATTCCTTTATCGCCACTTCTTTTGGTGAACAAAGAATTCCGTTAGGATCCGTCCACTTGTCCCTAAAAATGGCGCAGAGGAAATCAAAGAAAATTAGGCGTAGGGCTAGCGAAGCGTTGAATGACGATGATCGACTAAGCCGATTGCCGGATGGTTTGATTCATCACATTTTTTCATTCATGGATACTAGATATGCTGTTCAATCTAGTGTTCTATCAAGAAACTGGAGAGATACCTGGAAATCCCAGCCTCAATTGAGCACCGAGATCATTAGATCTCCCAATCGGGCAAGTGGCTCTAAATTTCCAGATTTTGTGCACAAGTTTCTATCTAGGCGTGATTCCGTTGCAGAAGTTTCCACCATTGAATTCCAATCCAATTTCATTGGCCTTCCGCTTCTCAGAGAGATCATTGTCTATGCAATGTCTCATAGGACCCGGAAGCTAAAGATTGAATTCTCAGGTGATAAGAAAACCAGACGGGGTGAACTTGATGCATCTTTATTTAGATCCTGTCATCTTGAACAACTCTTCTTGAGCATTAAATTCGATCTCATACTTAGTCCTCCTCTGACAATGGATTTTCCAGCTCTAACCACTTTGAGCATAAACCATGCTAACTTTATACTGAATGACAATAGTAAGTCTAATGATTTTTGTTCCCAGTTTCCCAATCTAAAAACTCTTGCCTTGGATGATTGTTGGTTATTTTTGAAGACTTTCATCATCAAGTCTAGTAAGTTAGAGACTCTGTCCTTATTAAATCTTCATTATATATCATGTAAGTTTGTGGTCTCAGCACCAAAACTCTCATCTTTCACCTATAAAGGCTATTCTAAGTTCTCATTATCTGCAAAAGATCTTGTTTCCTTAAAGACAGTATGTTTTCAGACAATCAACGAACCACAGGTTACTGATTGGATGAACGCCTTCAGTCAACTCTGTATGGCAGAGTCTCTTACATTAAACTTAAATGTCTTTAAGGGTCTTTCTGAGTTCCCCGAATTGCTCGAAACACGAAATTGTCCTTTCACGAGCCTGCAAAGTCTGACTTTGCTTTCATGCCAGTTCCCTCTATCCCTGGCTGCATTTGATGGTGTTCTCAATTATTTCCGTCGCAGCTCTCCAGATTTAAAGATTCATATTGAGCATGATCCAATACCATAGCGTCTCCTGTACACCTGGTGATCCAATCATTTGTCTGCAGCATGAATATATCATTGTGTGGTTGCTGGTAAGCTCAGTCTAAATTTTTCTACTCAGTCTTGATAAATGGAGTATTTTTTTTGAGCTATTATTAAGTTTGCAACAGCTATTGTCTTCTACTATGAGTTTGCATGTTTTAACATTTGAAATAACCACTATTTTTCTATTTTAATATTTTCTCACTTATATGCATGTTTTATAAAATGTATACACCATTTAACTGAAAGTTGTAGTTTGGGCTTTGGGAAATGGGCACCTAACTGAATGTGGAAAGGCATTGGTAATTTAGAGAAGGTCACCTCAATATGTAATTAATATGAATATAAAAGAAGAGATTAAAAATCAAATTGGGTAAATGTGATAAAACACAGTTTTGGTTGGACTCGTGGGCTTGTGAGAAACCTTAAAAATTGTCATTCCCGACTTAACTCTCTTTAGAAACCAAAAAAGATGTGCTAATCTGTGACATGTATATTCAGTCGAACGAGGAGAGATTTTGTGCGTGGATATGGAAAAGTCAGCTGAGGGCCAGTCGCGAGGTTCAAGAACTGCATAATTGTGTGGATTTGATCACAAAAGTGGTTGGGATTGATCAGGTGGAGAATCATTTATTAGTCAAAGACTTGAGATGGAGATCGATAATAACAATAACGAGAATTCGGTGGTTAATTTTCAATATTGGCAGAGATGGTTTTGCAGGTTAAGGTGAATTGTTTAATTTTGAGGCTAATGTTGGATCGTATTCCTACAAAAATGGCGCTACTTGTAAGAGGTATTGATGTGGGAGATATCAGGTGTTTGGTGTGCGGGTATTCCTGGAAAGCTCACAGCATTTGATGCTGAACTGTGAGCGAGCTAGCTAGATTGGTTTGGACTTTGGTCCATGCATGCAATGTAAGCTTTAATTCATTACAATATATTTTGGAGTTTCTGGTTAGGCTAAAGATTATCAAGAAGAAGAGTGAAGCTGTTCAAGCAATTATGGGGGTGTGATGTTGGTTAATTTGGAAGATGAATAACGGTATTATTTTTAACAAGCATTGCTCGATTACAAAACTGTTAAGAGTGATGTTAGAATACCTGCTTCCTTTGGGTGAAACATAGAAGTAAGAAGACGACCTTGAAGTGGGAGAATCAAGGTAATCTCAATAGTGATTTGAAGCTCCAGCGGATGAAACGGGTTCCAGTGATAATAACCCCATGGGATTTTGTTGTTAGAACTATCGCTAAAACCATGTGACTTTATTCCACCTATTTTTGGTTCGATTACATTTGTATTTCAACTAATATCATATCTAGGTTTAATTAGGTGATTTTGCTAAGTTCTTCGTGTGATTTGGATTGTGAGACATGCATTCGGGAATATATGTTCCACTGTGAAGATCGGATGGCCAGTTTTGAGTGAGCTGGATCTGAATATCATTTCTATTGTATTTGTATATTATTTCTGCCATGTTTTGAACATTATTTGAATATCATCATGTCCTGGGTCGTCCCTGAGAACCCTAAATATTTCAAGGCCCAGGACGAGCAGAAAAATGGGTCTTTTTTATTTTTTATATCAATAAGTCCTTTACTGATGATATCATCAACAATAATAAAAAACAAGAAAACGTTTTACAACTGAATCATTTTTCAACACTTAACATCTTCATCTTCATATGATGATAAATGTTGCTATAAAGAAGTCTAGAAAATGTTATAAAAAATGTATAAAGTGAATCGCAAGTAATAAATATAGGATTTAATTTTCATTTTTTGTAAACAGGGAATAAACATCAAAATTCATTATACAATAAAATAAATGAAAAAAATACAATCAGTTAAAAACATACTAGAAAAAAAGTATAAAGGCTACTACATTTTGTGGTTCATTTTTCAGACAAAATGTGATAAATTAGAAATAACATAAAAATAGTTTGACATAGTGGGCCAAGTTATTAAAATAAGCTCATGGTATCTAGGGGTGTTAATCAGGTCAACCCGATCGGGTTTCGGGTTAATCAGGTCGGGTTAGTCGGGTTTTCCTTTAAAAATATCTAATCCGCAACCCGACCCTATTAAGGTTCGGGTTAGTCGGGTTCGGGTTATTCGGGTTTCGGGTTTTTCGAGTCGGGTTTGCCGGGTTATTCGGGTTAACAATGTTACTTTATAATTTTAAATTGTTTTTTGTTTTTGTAACTTGTAGGTTTCAAAATTTCTCATTCCACTCATTTTCAATTTCTTTTACAAGTAATTATCTTATAATTACATATATACGCATGTAACGAACCGAACGAACATGAACAAATTTATGTCCGTGTTCGTTCATTTAACTTTTAACGAACACGAACACTTAATCAAACAAATATTTGTGTTCATGTTCGTTACTTAAAAAACTAAACATGTTCGTGTTCGTTTATGTTTGTTAATTCAAAAACTAAAAAAACCGTTCACGAAAAAAAATGAACATAATTAAAAAAAGATAAATGAACATGAAGGATCATATATGTACATTCATTAACGAACACAAACACACATAAACAAACGCATTTAAATAAACACAAACAAACATATATAAATAAAACACATTAGGGTGATATAATTTCTAAAGCAAATTATATTTTATAATTTTCTATTAATATGTAAACGAACATGAACGATTATAAACAAACTTAAATGAATGATCATAAGCGAGCGTTCACGAACATAGATGAACGAGTGAAACATGTGTACATGTTCGTTCGTTTAGTTCAACGAACACAACATAAATGAATTTTCCGCCGAACGATTCATGAACAATCAAGCGTACTAATTAACTTCTCTATGAAGCTTACAATATTGCCTTTTTAGTGGTTGTTTCCTCATTTCATCATTGTATTTAAAGTTAAGTATCACCACTAATCGGGTATTCGGGTTAACCCGAAACCCGGCTTTTTTCCAAAAATAAACCCGAAACCCAACCCTATTAACAATTCGGGTTATTCGAGTTGACCCGAATAACCCGATTAATACTTTTTGACCCTATTTAACCCGACCCTAATTAGCTTATTCGGGTTCGGGTCGGGTCGGGTTAATCAGGTTCGGGTATTTTGAACACCCCTAATGGTATCTCTATTTATTTAACTTCATCTTCTTCCTTAGATCTAGGAAGCGTCTCCTTAGATCTAGGAAGAAGACGCTGACCAAGAGCACTAGGTAAAAGTTGATGGCTAAAACTCTATTGCTATTGCTTCTTCTCGCCTCTTTACTCTAATAACTCTTTACAATAATATAATATATGAAATTTATAAAAAAAAACCTATATATATATAGGGTGAGAATCCTAAGAGAACCCTTTGAAAATTGAGAACTTTGAGAACCATTTTGAGAAAAAAAAACCTTTTAAAAAATTTTAAAAAAAATGAAAACTTTTAAAAATTAAAAAAACCAAAAATTTTTATTCTTCAACCCGGTTTCATAAAAAAAATAAAATAAAAAACTTAATTATACACATATTTATATTTGTATTTAATCTCGATTTACATAATGTATACATATGTACATCATCAATTATCTTAATTGTACATATGTGTATAAAGAATAGCATGTATAAAATATAAAAAATAAGTATTATACATATGTGTACAATTTTGCTAAACCGATATTTTTTTTAATTTTTTATATTTTTTTATGAAACCAGGATGAAAAATAATTTTTTTTTGTTTTTTTAAATTTTTTATTTTTTCATTTTTTCGTTTTATAGTTTTTTTAAAAGAAGTTTTTTGTAGTCCAAAATGGTTCTCAAAGTTCTCAATTTTAAAATGGTTCTCACATGATTCTAATATATATATATATATATATATATATATATATATATATACACTATATTAAAATGTATATAGGAAGGACTACATGTTAGCAATTTAACAGAAAAACTCTTATAATTAAGAGGTACAACTTATTTAAACATGATGTACAAGTGTTTTTAGCATCTTTAGCTTTTAAAGTTAAAGCACGCCGACTCTAATCCACATTCAAAATTCAAATCTGAATCTCACGCCTACATACAAACGTGAGAGCTCTCAGAAACCCTAAATAGCATCAAACCCTAATATCGAAGATTAATGGTACTTGTAACGCACTTGGCTTAGAATCGCTGACCTAGGGTTCCGATCAGACTTCCTTCTAGAGGTATGTTTGTTGGAACCCGATTCGTATCAATCCAATAACAATTAACAGATCTCAGATCTGTTTATAATAGATTAATACCTAAACTATAGATCTAGCTCATAATTAACTTTGATTCAGTGTTGTATGTATGTATGTATTATCAGTATGTATATAATAGTAATTGTATAATATTAGGATGAAGATTGAGAGAGAATCTGGACAGAGTTTCGTTAATTAGATCTCAAAACTTAAATTAAACGTGAACAGTGTCCACAATATATAAAAGATAGGTCTGGTTCGCTAACATCCTCTAGCGAACCAGACACTACTTCGTTACATACATTAATAAGACGAAACACCCCCTGATTCGTTAACATCCCTTAACGAATCAGGAGGGAATAAGCTTAAATCTTATTTCGCTAACATCCCCTAGCGAACTAGACCTTACATATAATGAACTAGACAATAACTTAACTAATTATTACATTAAATATAAAACAAATACGTTAACGATAATTACAAAGACTCAAGACGCAAAACCGTGCACTAACAATGTTTTTGGGTTTTTTTTATTTCGATTTTAAGGTACAGTTATTATTCTTTTAAGTGTCAATTGATGTTTAACAGCCTCAAATGATTCAAACTCCTGACACAATTTCGTATTTAAATTAAGTAGCTGCTGATGTTGATAAGATTCTCATGGCCTCTTGGATATAGTGTTTACTAGCTTTCCATGGGTAGTTCTAAATCGCTTTACTGTTAGGGCTTTAAATTTCTTATCTGAATATTTGGCTATTTCATCAGTTTCATCTATAAAGAAAGTACACAAAATTGATTATTTGTTAGATATACAATATGTACAGCATCTTCTTTAGTGAATTACAAAACCACCTATGCACTTAGTAAGACCATCCGTAGTGGTTTCTAGTTGTGGCGCTAGCCGGCGAAAAACGTGGGGGGCACCCCCTCTCCGGCGTTATGGGTTTGCTTTGTAGGTTGGGTGTTTTGTACATAACGCTTAATGGGCACAAACTGTTAAATATTCTCACCATTTGACCGTTTGAAAACGCTCATATTACCGTTTAAAAAAAACAATTTTTTATATATAATCTTCATCCCCAATCAAAACTTATCAAATTTATAAACATTTATTTCTTAAACTCTATATTTCCTCACACCAAATTCCCGATAAAACCTAATCTATGGATTCTCCCACTTCTATTTATAACCAATTTTTCAGGCCGACCGACAAGTCGAAGACAACGCGGAGGAGGAGGCGGTTACGAGTGCGATTGTGCTCGCGACAACTTCTATGAATTCTATTAGCTCTCCTCCACCCCCGTTTCAAAAAGAACATATATCGAACAGGGCCGTATCGAAGCCAACGAATGGTTGATGGCGAATTCAACGACTCACCGATATACAAGAACCCGAAGACTTTTAGGCGTCGCTTTCGGATGTCTAAAAATTTATTTATGCGCATCACCAGTGATTTGGAGCGTAAGCTTGATTACTTTAAGCAAAAACCGGACGATCGAGGGACGCTAGGATTCACAGCTATTCAGAAGGTTACGTCAGTCATACGCGTGCTCGCCCGCGGAAACACGTTCGACATCAACGACGAGTATTTAAAGATTACCGATAAAACTACTCGGGACACCTTGGAGTATTTTTGTTACGGCACATTTTATTTTTTTAAATAATTATATCACTTGTTTACTTTAATTAATTATTTTATAAATTGTATAAAATATAGGAATATTAAAACTATATGGACCACATTATCTAAGAGATCCCAACTGGAACGATCTACAACATCTTTATGAGGCACATGCAAGGGCGCATGGTTACCCGACATGATCAGGAGTGTAGATTGTATGTATTGGAAATGAGCTAATTAACTGTCCAACTGCATGGCGAGGTCAATACACACGAGCTGACCAAAAGGAACAACGGTCAGCCTTCAAGCGATTGCTTCATAAACCTTTGGATTTGGTCGGCATTCTTTGGTGTTCCCGGTTCCAACAATGACATAACCGTCTTAGAATAGTCACTTGTGTTCGAGAGTTACATATCTGGGACCGTTCCCATCGCTTCGTTTTGGCTAACAAGAAACTTTTACGATCATGGGTACTATCTGGGCAATGGAATATATTCAGCGTATGCGATTATCGTGAAAAAATTTAGAGACCCGTTGGATGAAAAAAGACAGTATTTTAAGAAAGTACAAGAGTCTGCGAGAAAGGATATTGAGAGGTGTTTTGAGGTTCTTAAACAATGCTGGCATTTTGTTAAAAATCATTGTCGTCTATGGACTTTAGAAAGAATGAAAAGTGTTATGTATGCGTGTATCATAATGCATAACATGATCATCGAAGATGAGGGAAGAGCAATATGTCAACTTTCATACCGAACTTGGGTCCACCACAAACTCCAGCAAGTATGGAGCAAAGACTTGAAAACGCGTATTTCGTGTGGTCAAGAAAAATACGTATCGCACTTAAGGGGGATTCGGTCCAATATCTTTGGATGAATCAATGTTTCCCAGGAGAAAATGAAACCAAAACGAGGGCAACGATGAATACGAAGACGAGATCGATGATGAAGACGATGACGAGGGTGACGATGGAGACGAGTAGTTTTTGTTTTTATTTTAATGTAATATTTATTTAATAAAATATTATTATTATTTGTTTACTTTTAATAAAAAAATAAAAAACAAAACATGTAAAAGTGATTGAGTGCAACGTGGTGCAAAATGCCCAAGGGTGGAGAGTTATGAGTACACCCTCTTTTTTCAAAATTTGGAAAAGCTGACTGCGTCACCAGGGGTGGAACTACAGGGGTCAGGGGTCCGCTGACCCTCCGACCGGCCAAATTTCCGACTTATTAGTGATATATACCGGAATCATTGTTTATAGTTTGACCCCTTAAAATGTTAGTAGTTAGAATACTGTCACTGAAAAGAAGAGAAAATAATTTGATCGGACAAGCTTTTCGATAAAAGTTGCAGGGACGACCGACGGTGCTTGAGTTTCTGGTTTGTAGAAGATGATAAACAAGGGTGAAGAGAGAGAGAGAAAGAGGTTAGCTCTTAAATGATAAAACTAATATTTAATTCCTCGGTAAATGTAAAAGTGTGCTCAATTTTCCTGTGATATATGTAAAAGTTATTATTTTAGTTAATCTATTTAACTTTAAAAAATTAAATTATATACACTTAAAGTGCAACGCAAGTTCTATGTTTAATTATGTATTATATTATATTATATAGTTTATATAGTTTTAGGATGTATCTAAAATTTATTATTTAATTTTAATATAGATATGTTATTTTACTCTATTCGATTTAACATTTTAACCTTTATTATAATTGTTCTTTATAAAAAATATATAACTGTGCGACACAATTTTATGATGTAAAGAGAGTTCGAATTGTAGGTTCGGCCTCGGTAAGGATATTAAAGATTTTATTCTGACCCCTCGTTTGAAAAGTTCTAGTTCCGTCACCGTGCGTCACATGACGCAAAATGCCTAAATGTGAAGAGTTATGACTACACATGGTCTAAGGATATCAATTGGTGGCGATATACAACATGTCAACATCACTTTCATCTATATTTGGAAGTTATGTTTAATGGATCGAATAACTCTTTGAAATGCATGTGATATTGTAAACATCTAGGTTCATCTCCCTGGTTAATTTTTGGGTTTAACTTATGCGGGTTCCGATTTATTCTAAGTTATGCAGGATCTAAGACGAAAATTGTAGGTGGCAGATCATCCCGGAAGTGAGACGAAAGTTGTAGGTGGCATCAATTACCCCTATTTTGGTAACTAGTAATTTATTTATTTTTATGGTCTTTTTAAATTATTGTCATTTGTTTTAGTGTCTCATTTCTTGTAGTCGTTGTTTGGCTGAAGCTATCCAAGTTATCTACTGAAGAGGTAGGTCCCAGCAGAGCCCAGTTGGACCCGCAAGACTCACCTTGAAGAGGGACGTCTGCGCAAGGACCAACTGGTTCCGCAAGACTCACCTTACGCGCAGTACGCCAGCTGTTACCGCAGGGAAAGCCTCCCAATGGTGAAGTACCCCACCTGTCCCCGCAGCTGCGGATACAAGCCATCATGGAAGGCTACACGCACAAGGCACTAACTCAATAATTCAGTGTCACCTGAAGGAATGAGCAAGGCGGGAATACTCCCGCCCAAATGAGCCAGTCCGTATGCTTCTGGAAGATCTTTTGTACTATACCTGCCAAGGTATGGAACTAATAGACAAGATCTGACCAAAGCAGCCCATGAACCAATCACAGGGTGACAGCTCACCAACAAACAGTACGAGGAGCATGCTCTAGTACTGTTTGTCACTATTAGCCGCTGCTTACTCACCAACCCATGTCGTGGCACGCACATAGCCTGCAGTTGGTGGAAAAGGAATAGTACACAGCCAGCCTGGTCACTATCAGCCGCTGCCTACCCACCAACCAGCATGGCACGTGCGTAGCCCGTAGTTGGTAGAACAGGATTATTATACAGCTGGCTGTACCTGCTTGGAAACCTACCTTCGGCTATAAATACTCCAACACCTTGGAACGGTATTATCATATGGTATTTTACCTTCACTAGCTATTTCTCTCAATATACACTTATATTCAGAGTAATCTAGTCTGATTCTCACGCCGGAGGGTGGTCACAAGGAGGAACCCCCCCCCTTCTTAGTGACGAGCTCACGGTGTCTGTTTTGCAGGTCATTTGAAGAACATCCTTCTTTGCCGGACCTAACCCTCGTGGGAAACATTACTTAACCCTCAGATTATCCGTAATCTGCTCGGGGTCTATTAGTGTTTCTTCATTGGCGCCATCCGTGCATAAAAGCTAGAACTAATTCTCAGTTTTTTCAAAATTTCTGAAGAAATGGTTAACGTTACTCCGGTCCCAAGGCCAGTAAGTGACCAGGAAACCCCGGTAACCACAACCCCAGCTACTGGGGGGAACACCGGCGGTTATACAAATTTTACGAACACTACCCCGGTTACCCAAGCCGGGGCAAGTGCAGTAAACAATATTTCACTGGGGTTCACTGATGCCTAGTTGGAGAAACAGGCGAGGCTCCCTCGCCAAACACTCGATCAAGTTAAGGCGTGGGCCGAAGCACGTCAGAAAGAGTTCCAAGCTGAGTTGGATGAACGCTTGCGTTCACTCCAACAGGCTGACGAATTCGGAAATACTCGACAACAGCTCAACATGAACAGTGAGTGCGAGTACTAGGACAATGATCGGGAGGAATCCGACACCGACGCAAACCCTCGCCACAGGGCGAAAGGGAAGCGTAAGGAAACGGACTTCCAACCAAGAAGGAATTTTGGAGAAACCTTCAAACCAAGGAACGCGGGAGGAAACCCACGTGACTTCTCCAAAACCTTTAGACCAACTGCCGCAAATGCGGGAAAGTCCAAGTTTGCAAGGGACATTGCAGAAGCAATCGCCCCGAGAAGTGCCAAACAGATGTCCAACATCGGCACTTATGATGGTCTATCTGACCCAGACGATCACTTGAACAGATTCATAGCGGGGGCAACCGTCAGTAACTGGACGGAACCCACGTGGTGTTATATGTTCCAAATGATGCTGGTTGGAGTGGCCAGGGCGTGGTTTGATCGTTTACCGGTCCACCACATCTATGATTGGGCGGACTTTCAACAAAAGTTCAGCCAACACTTCAGTCAACAGAGGAAATATACTGAAGAGCAGTGGACGATCCTCAACTGCGTGAGAGAGGAAGATGAATATTTACTAGACTTCATCACTCGCTTCAACTCCAAAAAGCTGAGTCTGGGCGACATAAGTGAAGATCTTGTTCGCGCCGCTTTCATCCAGGGTGCCGAATACTCAGAGCTTATCCGCACGTTGACGGGTAAGGACGGCATTCCATCCACATGGGATGCCATCATGACGGCGGCCAAGCGCTTTGCCGAGACGGAGAAGCAACTGGGTAGGGACCTTCCACAGAGTACACATCTCTACACGCAGAGGACCAGAGAAAACAATGTTCGGATCGCCCGGCAGAACAAAAAGAGGAAGCTAGGTATTTGGCAGTCAAGGGTAAACTTTGACACCTCATCCAGCTCTCGCCCTCTTGTTGGCGGAAGGGATAACACGCACCCTTCAAGCCGAAAACACCGGTGGACGCCACTCACCAAAAGCGTCACGGAGATATTTGCCACCGAAAAACTCCCATGGCCGAAAGCTCCAATGATCCGGCAACGACCTAATACGGATCAGAGCAAATTCTGTGACTTCCACGGGACAAAGGGTCACAGTACAGAGGAGTGTACATCCTTGAAGGATATTGTTGAAACATTCGTCAAGGGTGGAAGACTTGCACACCTTGTGGCATCAATCAAGAACGGAGGAAGGAATGATAACCGGTATAAAGGCAATGGACGAAAGCCCGTTGACATCAGCATCCACATGGTTCATGGCAACATCAGAGGAAGAAAAAGACGAACGATAGAACCATGCGAATGGAAGGAAGCTGAGGTGCGCTTCCCGCGAGTGCCAGGAGGACCCAGCAAGGAAGGCCCTATCGTCATCAAAAGCCAGCTGGGGCATTACATAACTTCCCGCACTCTTGCTGACAACGGCGCCTCGTCAACGGTTATGTACAGGCAGTTCTTCGACAAGCTAGACGACGAAGACAAAGAACGTCTGGAAACGGTTTACGCCTCAATGGAAGGGTTCGACGGCAGCACAAACACCCCCCTGGGTATCCTATCTTTCCCCGTCATTCTCACGGACGGGAAATACTCCCGCACAGAAGACGTGGACTTCGTCGTAATGAGGAAGCCACATCACACATACGACATTCTCTTCGGGAGAGACGGGATGGCAAGATTCAACGCCGTGGTATCTTCAGTCCACGGCATGATGGGATGGCCAACTGCTGAAGGTGTAGCGATGATCACCGGTATCCCCCAGGTATGCATCGCATCCGTCTCATCTAAACCCAAACTAAAGATGGCTTCAGAGCGAACCCTGAAAAGGTCGAAGCCATTATCAAAATGGAATCACCTACTACCATCAAGCAAGCTCAGACACTGAATGGACGCCTAGTCGCACTTAACCGCTTTTTGTCAAACCATGCGGATAGGTCGTTCCCATTCGTGTCAACATTGAGAAACTGTTTAAAGAAAACGCACTTCCGCTGGACACCAGAAGCGGAAGCAGCTTTTCAGGAAATTCGGTCATGCTTGATCGAACTCCCAACGCTCACAGCACCAGAAGCGGGGGAGGAATTAATCATATACCTTTCTGCCACAGATAGAGCAACCGGGGCAGTCCTGCTAGTAGAGCGGAAAGGTATCCAGATGCCTATTTACTATGTTAGCCGTGTCCTAACAGATGTAGAAACCCGGTACTCCACCTTGGAAAAATTAGTCTTAGCACTTGTACAAGCTTCACGCAGACTGAGACGATATTTCCAGGGTCACCCAATCACCATTCTCACCAACTTCAAACTCGCAAACGTTCTAGGCAAACCCGAATTATCGGGACGTCTAGCCAAATGGGCAATTGAGTTGGGGGAATATGCGATAAAGTACAAGCCAAGACCAGCTATGAAAGGCCAGGTCATGGCCGACTTTATTACAGAAGTCCCCGCTTCGCGGGAGAAAGAGTGCCAGGAGGAGGCTCAACCCTCCCCAGCACAGGACTTCAATGATGTCTGGCGACTCTACACTGATGGAGCAGCCAGCAACGAGGGTTCAGGCGCAGGGTTGAAATTAACCAACCCAGCAGGCCAAGAATACACTTACACTATTCGACTGGACTTTCCAAGTACGAATAACGAAGCCGAGTACGAAGCATTCTTGGCAGGGCTGAGAATTGCGCGTAAAATGGGAGTGAAAAACTTGGAAACCCACGTTGATTCCATGTTAGTTGCCAATCAGATAAACGGAACGTACACAAGGAAATTTGCGTTGATTCCATGAACGACACAATGGCCCTGTACCTTGCACAAGCAAAAACCCTTATGCGCGATTTTAATGATTGTAAAGTCATACACGTCAAGCGAAGCGAAAACAAATCTGCGGATGCGTTAAGCAAGCTTGCATCATTAGCCTTCACCCATTTGGGAAAGGACATCCGCATTGAACTCCTTGAAGCACCATCAGTCCCGCACAAGGAAATTTGTGTCATCCAAACCGGTACAGAAACGTGGATGACACCAATAATAAATTACCTTGCAGCGGGTATACTACTAGAGTCAAAAACACAGGCAAGAAAAATACGTTGTAAAGCATTAAACTATCAACTCATTGATGACATCCATTACAGACGTAACTTTCTTGGCCCACTCTTAAGATGCGTGGACAACCAAGATGCTGACTACCTCCTAAGGGAATACACGAAGGCATCTGTGGAGTACACGCAGGTCCACGCGCTGTTGTAGCTAAGCTAAACAACGCGGGATACTTTTGGCCGGGGATGCATATGGATGCGCTGGCATACATCAGAAAGTGTAGGTCTTGCCAGCTCTACGCACCCAACACGCATCGCCCGAAGAATGAACTTGTTCCAGTCACCTCTTCATGGCCATTTCAGAAGTGGGCCATCGATGTGACAGACCCATTTCCTACAGCAGCAGGAAACGTTCAGTTCCTAGTGGTAGCCATCGACTACTTCACCAAGTGGATAGAAGCAAAACCCTTAGCCCAAACAACCGCAAAACATATTAAAAAATTTATTTGGGAATTTATTATTTGTCGTTTTGGACTTCCACAGACTTTGGTGAGTGATAACGGCACCAACTTTGCTGACAAGAAGCTACAAAAGTGGTTAGAAGAACTTCAAGTCACCCACACATTTACCTCAGTGGCACACCCGCAAGGTAACGGTGAGGTGGAAAGAGCAAATAAAAGCATCGTCGAAGGCATAAAGAAAAGACTCCTGGAACACAGATCCGACTGGGTAGACGAAGTTCCACACGTCCTTTGGGCAAATAGAACGCTGAAAAAGGCCAGTACGGGAGAAACCCCGTTCAGCCTCACTTATGGCACTGAAGCCATGGTCCCAGTCGAAATTGGTTTACCCTCACCAAGGGTCTTGATTCAGCCAGAAGACAATGATGGGGAAAGACGGTTAGACCTTATGCTAACCGAGGAGCGCAGAGACTTAGCCGCAGCGCGTGAAGAAAACTACAAGCGACAAATGCAGAAGTACTACAACACGCGGGTAAAACTCTGCAACTTCAATGTAGGAGACTACATATTGCGTAACAACGAGGCTTCAAACCAAGAGCGCCCAGGAAAACTGGCACCGGTCTGGGAAGGACCGTACATTATCAAATAAGTTTTGGGAAAAGGCGCATACCGGCTCGAAAGGCTCGATGGCACTCCTATCCCAAGAACATGGAACGAAGCTCAATTACGCAAATGTTACATGTAGATCAATTCCAAACTTGTAAAGAAAAGGCCTAGAGCCACTTCTAATGGAAATGATTCTCCTTTCACATTGTGTTGATAGCCTTACCTTTATACTTATGAACTTCCCACGCTGATATGCCGGTATTCACCGCATAAATATGGGAAGAAGTAAGTCGTTGCGTGTGGAAGGCGGCAAAATCCGCATAAACACATAAAACGGTAAAAATTTCTAAGGAAAACCTTCACGCAGGTCAGCTATAGGTAAAGTTTAGTCATCCCAATAAATGAAAGTGACGGTCCTACCCGCACAATCATGAAAGGAAACTGAACATTGACCAATTGGCAACCGCGCGTCGAAAGGTTAACTTATTCAAAACACTTAGAAAATTTCAAAGGAAAAGATGAGGAAAACTTCCACGCAGGTCAGATATAGGTAAAGTTTGGCCATCCTACTAAGTGCAAGTGACGGTCTTATCCGCACAATCACGAAAGAGGAAGCAAAACTTTAACTTATTATCTGCCACGTTGAAAATTTAACTTATCTAAGTACTAAAGAAATTGCTAAGTTAAATCAAAATATGCGTGAAATAAAAAGGCAAGGCATTAGCAAATAATCTTTATTCCATCAAAATTCAAATATTACAAAGATTGCTGGGTACATACCTGCATACAAAAGAAGCTATACAAAAATAAAAATCTACTCTAATGGTGGAAAGGGATCTAAAGGATCAAGCTTCAGGACCACTTCCACTTGGACCCGCACCATCAGTAGAGTGTGGCGGTTCAAGGAAAGCTTTAAGGATAGCTAGCCCATCATCAGCAGCAGCAATCTCGTTCACCTTCTCCACCACCGGATGCGGGAAGGCAGCATACTGATTCACTGCTGGGTGATACGCAGCTTCAGTATCCACATTGTAAAGAGGGAAGTTGGAAGGCGGGATGCCTTGTTCAACAAACCCTAGACCAAGCAGGAAGCAAGCCTTTTCCCCATCCTCATGAGAAGCGTTGAGGGCTGCGCTCATCGCATCGTCATATGATGTGTTCGTGAACACCCGATGCACAACCTACAAAACAGAAGTTTGTCAAAAACTCAAGAGTAAGGAAAAGCGTAAAGAAGTTAGAAGTTAGGAAGCTGCGCATACCTGCGACAACGCTTCTCGAAGAAGCCATTCCTTGGCAACCAGAGCCTCCTGGAGGGCAGCTTGAGCTTCATTACGGGCGCGTTCGGCTTCGTTCTTTGTGAGGTTGGCAAGCAACACATCTTTGGCTGCAGCCTCTTCGACGCCCTTTAGCTTACGCTCAGTGTGGTCAAGCACCCCCCTCTGGTCCAAGATCTCTTGGAGCTTCTTGGCATCTTCCATGGCCAAGGCATCATGAGCCTGCTGGAGCCTCATCCAAGTTATCTACTCAACTGAATTGTTTTGCCCACGGTTTGCTTGCTATATCCTTTTTATTTTCTTTGTACTTGTTAAATTTCTTCATGTTTTCATTAATCTTTTATCTTCACCTTTGCCCGATACTACCAGAATCAAAGTTTGAAAACGGCTTTTGATATTGCTCCTGTTGATCCAATCGTAGACTTGAATATGCAATTGTAAGTTATTACATAAATTAACTAGCTACCGAATTTCCAAATTCTAATTAAAATAAAACATCAAGTACTTATTTAATTCACTTTCAAAAGGCAACTAATCTTGCTCATGATCTTCTTTTTGGTAAATGTTCTGTTTCGTGCGCAAGTATGTTGATAATAAGTTAGCTATATTGCCTTCTTATACTTTCTATTGTTTAAAAACTCAAATTTATAGTGGTTTTGAAATTAAAACATATTTTTTAACTAAATTCAAATAGATTCGAACTTCATTTTCGAATCGAATCGAATTTTGAATGAGCTATTCTGAATTCGAATCAAATCGAATTTGTCGAATTTATTTCGAATTCGAATCCAGCTTTAAAATTTCAAAATTCGAATTAGTCAATTCGAATAAATTTGAATATTGAACACCCCTAATTCTCATCATCACATGTAATTATTAATGTGAAATTTTAATTGCTCAATAGGATTTTGTCAAACAAAGCACTTGAGGTCAATGATGGAAAACCTTTGCTTTTATACCAGAAAGCTTTATGCGGGCTAACAGCTGGAGCAATTGAGCTTCTGTAGGAAGCCCTGCTGACCTAGAAATGATTCGTATGCGGATTAAATTTAGGGTTACTTGCCGCCCAAAGTCATAATTACACAAATGCATTTCATGCACTTCATTGGATTACTGCAAATGAAGGCGTTCCCTACAGTAGTTAGGGCTATATCTTTGAACATGGAAATGCTTGCTTCTTATGATCAAAGTGTTAACATCTATAAGGATAACCTTGGGTTTGGTGAGGCTACTACAATATTAGGTAAGACTAACCTGCATAGTTCTAACTTGGTTTTATTTTAGAACAAAATTTGAGACGTTTAGTTTATGTTCTTTTACTCTTTTGCAGGTGCCAGTTACACGATGCATGGTTGTGCATCAAATGGCACCCACACTCGAGACCTTGAATGTCTCGGATATTAACACTGAACACCGAAAACACTTTTACACTTACATGTATACATTTATATACACAAGAGTATATCATATTATCATGCTAAAATGATTAATGGGTGCAGACATGGGCGGACCCACATGGTGTGGATCGGGGTCCAGGACACCAATGTTTTTTAAAAATTTCTTAAAGGCGGTATCTTACAATTTTCATGGACCACATAATAATTAATAGATGAAACTCAAAATTTTTAACGTGAACTTTGGTGTGATGGTAACTTCCTTCTTTTATAACTACTAGGTCATGTGTTCAAGCCTCTTTCAATCCATTTTTTTTTTTTAATATTCAATTCAATAGCAGTTACGATTTTTAAAATAACAACTATCACACCTATATATAGAGCATGCTCCTATAAACCAAGTATGGCATCACTTGCTAACATAGAATCACTTATCTATGTTAATTTCAAGCAAAGTTGACAAAATTACAAATTACACCTGTTATAAAAAATATAGCCGTAAGGGAGAAGTTCGTGGTAGATTAAGACCATTTAATCCAGATTGGTTTAACAACTTTAACTATTGGCTATAGTGTAGTGTAAAGCCTATTAATGCTTGGTTTGTTACTTGTTCATTAAAAAGGGTCAAAAATATGCATTTCTGATCCATGGATATCATGGTTGGAACAAAAAAGAAATTGGTTGGTCATTGATGGTTGGTTAATTTGTATATATTTAAGTTCGTTTATTTACTAGTTTTGATATGGCCTAAAATATATATATATATATATATATATATATATATATATATATATATATATATATAAATATATACATATTTCTTACACTTTTAGATACTTTTGAGCAATGTTTATATTGAATATTATTCTCAATTGGTTCACATTCGGATCTTAGTGGTTTCATAAGACAATGAGCTAATATGGAGTATTTGTATTAAACTTGATACAATGAGCTAAAGTGATTAGTATCCAATAAATACTCATGTTACTGTTATTATTGTTATAGATTCTAACAATATTATTAGTTCGTTTAATTTAATCAAGAATGAAAAGAAAAAAAAAAGAAAGGTCTTGAAAGTAAATCAATTTTTTTAATGCTAAAATGCCTTTTTATTACTTAACTAGTTCTTTCTCCCGCGTGTTGCCGCAGAGACGTAAAGACGTGAAAAAACAACCAACATTGAAACATTAAATGCATGAAAAAACAACCAACGTTGGGACGTCAAAAATGGTCTTTGAATTAACGATGATGAATATACGGTTAGTTCTCTAGTTTGTAAATGACAATAAGAATAATAACAAAATGACATGCAACAAAGTAACTAAATCATTTTTCAAAACCGGTTCAATCTCACTCTTGCCTTTCCTTTTTAGCCATGCAAGAGTTGCTTTTGTTTGCTTCGTTATGTACAACCCTTCTAGTGAAGTCATCCAAGTCAAAGTCTAACTCACCAGTCATAATTGACTTGCCACGTATTAGAAGTCACATGAAACAAATATGAAAGCTTGCTTAAAATGATTGTACAAGTAGCTTTAACGGGAGTACATTGATGAATAGTATTTTCTTCTCACAACCAAATGATACTTTTTAATATATATATAATGGAAATGCATTACAGGAGAGTATAATGGGTTTCGTATTCTTCTATCAACTAATTTAATTTGTTTAAAACGCAGCCCATCTTGATGAATGATAAAGCCCATTAGTTGATGAGGTCAAGAACAAAAGGACCGCATGTTTTCTAGAGAGGTCGGTGGAAAAATAATTAAAGAAGGCAGGAGATTATTATAATTGTGATATTATATATATACCCTACGTGAGGGTTTTGGAAAAAGAAGGTGAGACACAGCAGCCGCAACACACACAATACTATTATTATTTTCGTGGAGTGTGGCGGATACAAAGGAAGCAAACATAATATTTCAAAAGCTATTATTTTATTGGGAAGCTTCAGTTCGTAAGAGATAGCAAACACAATTTTAGTTCGGGTTAAATTTATTATTTTAGTTATGAACTCAATTATTGAATATAATTATTTGTTGGCTGTTTTGAACATGGTTATTGGCTAAACACTTTTAGTTATCTAGGCTTAGATGATGTTTTGTTGATTGTTTTGGACTTGTCTGTTTTCAGGTTTTGTTTATGGGATTTTGATTAATTAAATGTTTTGATTAGTTTTATTGGATGGGTCTCATGCGTATTTACTTTTGATTTGTGCTTGAATGAATGTTTCACATGTTACTTGATTGAATGTCTTTTGATTATAGGTTGCATGTTAGGGTTGTTTACTGTGTCTTTGCAACTTGTTTATGGTTTATTGAGCTCATTCACCATAGAAACTGATTTTTTGCATATTATTAGAAGTATATATTATTACTAGCTTAAATATCCGACGGGTGATAAGTTGTCGGGTTTGTCAGCGTTGTTAGGGTTTTAGGTTAAATTATCTGACATGAGGTTTGCCTATTTTTGCCTTAATTTCACTGTTTACCCGTGTCGTTTAGAATGCTCAAAAACCACCCCGTGTACTTAGGTGCATTGAGATAGTGAAACCGACGGGTTAGCTGTTTCTAGGGTAATTAATCATAGTTGGTGAACTGACAAGTGAACCAGTAAGCCGGTGTTTTTACATGATCTCTAAGATTTCCTTTTAGGTGACACCTTGAGAGTGATTAAGGATCCATTAAGTTTCCTAGAGCTTCATACCTTTAGATTCCCAGTTCCCGTAGCATTTACTCGTAACCGATAAAAACCCGAGTCGTTACAATTCTGATTCCTTGCCTATGTAACTCTTGCTCTCATTTGAATTTGCTAAAGTTTTTAAATCGGTAATTTAATTTTTTAGTTTACTTTAATTTAATTAAGTAATTAGTTTAAATTAAATATTAGCTTTTAAAATAAAATAAATAAAAATCCAAAAATATTATTTTCTTAATTATTACTTTAAATTAGCTTTTAGAACTAGTCTCGTTAATTAAATAGTGTCTCAAGGGTTCGATATTCCCGGTCTTCCCATAGCTATTCTACACCCGATAGGTTCACTTGCCTGTTGCTAGTGGTTTGGTTTAGGGTATTCTAGGTTTTTATTACTCGTTGTGCTTGGTCATTATTTGCTAGATATTTATATACCACTTTACGCACATCAAGTTTTAATTGTTTATCGTGTGAACTTCAATACTTCATATGTGTTTATTGCATTTCAGGTCTCAGATATTAAAGCAGCTAATTTGGACATGTTGAGGCACGATATGAAGACCCAGGACGTCCAACACACAAAACAATGCAAAACATCATTTGGTGTTGGCCTGAAGACCCATCGCGTATCACGATGGGATTATTATTTTAATATCGTTGACTTTGGTCCATCGCGATACGTGATGGACCTCAGAAGACCCCATCGCGTATCGCGATGGGCAACGAAGATGGGAATGTTAGGGTTTTTGTGTTATTATTCTTTGGACGACCCTATCATTCCATAACCAATTCAAGGCAGTTTTTAGAGCAAAGAGAGGACGGATCCATCACTCCAAATCATACCGAGATCATATCCATGTTCCTTTTGATCATAATTGAAGATTCCACGATGTCGAGGCTCGGCTAAATCTCTCGAGTCATACCTGGGATATAAAGTTTGTATCATTTTCAATTTTCTCATGTATTAAGAACGAATACTTTGTAACTATTATTGATTAATCTATGAGTATTGATTTACGTTTAGTATTGATGTGCATTCACTCGGTTTAGGTTTACTTGATCCGAACGATTAGTTTGTCGGTTACTGCAATAATTGCTCATATGACTGTTTTGACTAGTTGAATCCAATGAAGCATGCAATTGCCCTTGTTTGAGTCACACCGGTAGGGATTGTTTGATAATCAGTGTCATGGGTTAGCGATTGGCGATTGTTGGTGCCTAAGGTTTAGTTTGTTAGTCAGTCTGTGTTAATCAGTGATAGTTAATCTGTTAGGTTGCATGAGATTACTGTTTGTGTGCATACTTGAACCGCGGGTGTGATTTGCTTTTGTTAATTGCTTGAATTTGTTAAAGTGTTTCATTAGTATTAAAATTCAAACTTAGTTGATTGTGTGATCAACACTACCAGTCATACTTTATAATATTAGAAATTGTTTACACGATTACATTGACCACATACTCTTCGTGTTCGACAGTACTCTACTTACCCTAGCTTGCTTAGGTGATTAGGAACTTGATTTAATTGTTTTTACTAGATAGCGATAGTCTAGCATCACTCATGTAGGTAAGCTGAATAGTTATCACAACAAAACACTTAAATGGGAGTATGGGACCTCGTCTCGACCCGAACCAAACAATGACTCACCTGAAAATTTTAAGCATCGGAAAAACAGGACCCCATTGAGAAAAAATTTTGGGTCCGCCACTAGATACATATGAGAGAGGAGAGAGCATGTGAACATCTCATTCCCATATTATCTGTCCTTGTACTTTCACATATTATAATATTATTTTTATCAAATAAAAATTCACTTTAATTCTATTCTAAAGAGTTTTCAAGGTTTTTCAACTAATAAGAGTTTTCTTAATTTGTTTCTTCCTACACTTCTTAGGAAAAAACTATTTCTTATTCTAACTTTGCTCTTTATATATATAGATAAATGATAGTATACAATAATCCTTAACGTACAAAAACACCTATATTCACGAAATTGATCCATGAAATCACATCCCAACTTTTCGGAGTCATCAATACATACCCAATTAATCGTCAATTCACCGAAAAACAGATTTAGATGGTTAACCGATCAATCTTTTACTTTTCTACACGAAACCCGTTTTGAGCGTATTATGATTTTTTGAGCGTTTTTGTATTTTGGCTTGAGAGTTTTTGTATTTTGGCATTGAGCGTTTTGTTTTTGCCTTGAGCGTGATTCGCGTACGTTTTTGTACATTAAGGATTATCATATGATAACATGACTATATATATGTATATATATATATATATATATATATAATAATTTTTCTTTAAACAAATATCTAATATATTAAAATATCTAATTATTTGGCTTGCAAGGCTACACAAGCTCGATAAGTGAAGTTCGGACTTAAGATATTTTAAACTCGGCTCGATCTCCACCGGTAGAAAAACAAACTTTAGACGCGGTTGAGATTACTTTTTTTAATGCGGTTCACACCCAAAACCACGTCTAAAAAGGGTTTCTAATACCCATAAAAATTTGTTATGTAAAAACCACTTCTAAAGCTATAAAACCGCGTTAAATAATATGAAGCCCTCTTTAAACGCGGGTTTAATATAAACCACACCTAAAGCTCTATTTTTTCAATCAACTATAAATACACTGTCTAGAAATTAAACCCTAGATTTACCCAATTTAACATCACTTTTTTACACCATATATTCAAGTCAAACTATTTAAGTTTAGAATAAAAAACTTATGAATAAGACCATGCGCTGGGAAAACCACCTCTACGCCGTTATGGGTTGTTTTGGGTGGGGGTGGGGGGGGGTGTCCCACCAAGCGCCGGATGGGGGAATAAGGTGTTTGTTGATTGGTTGGTTTGTATTATTTGTTTTTTTAATATACGAGTAATAATAAATAATAATAAGATACTGATTCGAATGGGCTCTATCCACTACACCCATTTTAACCGAAAAAACCCATATGGTGGTGTGGCTCTAATGACACAAATCGCCTCTATGAAACTCCATCCACTACACACAGTCTAACAATTGACAATATATATTTTATTCGTAACTTAACTAAATTAGAACACTAACATATTTTCTAATTTAAACTTTAAAATTCATAATTATGGATAAAGTTTTAATGATTTTACATGCATAAATATTGGATTATACATGCATTTCAAATTTAATAAAAATCAGAAATCTTAAAACTTGGTGTTTTTAATATGTAGAAATATATATTTTGTAAAAAAAAAGTAATAGAAATACTATGTGAAATAAAGAGGTGGTAGGCGGTTAAAAAGGTAAAGAGGCGGTAAACAATTGATTCATACGTAAATAGATCGAAACTATCAAACCCGGTTATTTACAATAAGGTCTGTTCCCGGATCCTAAGTATGCCATTAATGGGTCCGGTTTGGGTCGGGTCTCGCGATTCTAACTCATTTGCTCCTTATATAAAGTGGGTGAGGCCTGAGCCGATCAGACCCGTTAATTCACACGAAATGTGTCCAGATCGGATTCAGGTCGGGTCTCGCAGAACTAATTCATTTGATCACCGCTACCTATCTCTATGGTTGCAGAAGTTGAGAGACATCCTAGGGCGGTCGACTATGAAGTTACGAGTGTATCTGGTTATGTTTCTTCTGAATAAGTTTTATTTTCCAGGCTGCTTAATTTTTGGTACTGGACTTAAAAACCATGATATGGCCGGACATGATTACTTTGCATGTGATGTTCCCACGGTTCGTTTTGTTTTAACAAGATTACATGTGATGTGGGGACAAATGGTACATAAATGATGTAAGAAGTTTTCATATGATTTTTAGTTCTGTGAGCTATAAAACGGGTATTCAAGGGACACCAGACACCTTCTATACGAGGGGCTATATGAGGGTGTTTATACCCCCACCGGTATAGGACCGTATAATAATTCCCCCTTTTTTGGAGGGGGGGAGGGGGTGTTTCATTTTTAAAGATAATTTGTAAAGTTATAATGAAGAAGAAATTTGTAATCTTTGAAAATCAATATTGCATTTTTAACAAAGTTTGAAATTAACCATCTCCAATACTTTGGTGAGCCTTAAGGTTGGTTTTCAACTTGAGATCTTAATTAAATCCTAAACTTTAACCATCAATCTCATGCCATTAGACTAGATGGCCAACTACAATCAATATTGCATTGTGTCCATATAGTCTTATTAAGTTGAACATATCTATTTAGACCATCTCCAACAGTTTATGATTCAAACCGGCCACATCAATTTTCTTAAAAACCACATTTTTTTTACTCCAACAATACACATTCTCAGACAATCTTTACATTTACATCATCACTTACTTTTACATTTATTTTAAATAAGAATTTTACACTAATATAAGATATTTAATTATTATAATTTATATTTAAATAAATAGCAAAATAATTAAAATATAGTAAAAAACAGATTAACTAAAATATAACATATAGATAAACAAAAAAAGACATAATTTAAAATAACAAAATGAAAGAGAGATAAGTTGGAACTTTTACGTAATAATAAAACCTATTAATTATTGTTATTCTTAACCGTCCACAATTGTTCAATCAATTCGAAGTGCATGATGAGTTTCATTGCTACATAAATCCCTGAATCATTAAACTCTGTAAAATAAATAATAAAATCGTTAAAAAAACTAGCCATTTAAAAAACTAACCGTTAAGAAATTTAATTGTTAAACTAGCCGTTACGTAAAAAATAGACAAACAAAAAAGTACATAATTTTTGAAATAATTATAAAAATTATGTAAATATGTATAATATTTTAATATATTTATAAATATAAATATGGATATATATATATATACGTGTGTGTGTGTGTGTGTGTGTGTGTGTGTGAGGGAGGGGGGAGGTAAAAGATGTGATGTGTGTTACCCACAATGGGTGGTTTTTGATGGTTTGAAAAATCAAACCTCACACTTTGATTTTTGGTTTGAACCAACCACTTCAATGGTTTAGGTGGTTTTTGGGTTGGTTTAAACCAAGATAAGCCTACCATTGGAGATGGTCTTAGGCTATGTTTAGTGGAGGGGCTACAAAAGGGGGCGAATGGCTACACGTAGCGCCCAGTCAGCAAATGATGAGGTTTTGTTTTATGAGTGTAATGGTGTTGTGGCCCAACCTTTGTCACGTCACATTTTTTATATTATTTTATTTTTATAATTAAATTAAGCAAATACAAAAACCATTAATTTGTTAAAATTTATTGAATTAATAAAATAAAAGAAAAATAAATTAAAATCAAAATAAAAAACATACCAAAGAATAAAATAAAAAAATACATATAAAAATACTAATTTATTCGTCTTCATCTTCGTCTTCTTCCCCGCCCACCTTCTCGTATTCGTCCTCGTCTTTGACATCAACGAGACGATAATCCCAAACGTGTTGAACCAAATCCGACGCAAGTTGGTTATGTATCTCACTTAATGTGAGCTCCTGAATATTTCGTGTTCGTTGTTCTTCGGTTGGTTTAGGGAATTGTTCTGGAACGATCCCCAGTATATAGTGTTGACATATTGATTTGCCCCTTGAATTCTAAAATCATATTATGCAATATGATACACGTTTACATGGCATCGCTAATTTTTGCCATCGACCATACATGACATGGCTTTTTCACATAATGCCAACGTTTTTTAGAACCCTGAAACACCTCTCTATATCCTTTCACGCGGACTCTTGCTTCTTCTTAAAGTATTCTCTTTTTTCTTCAATCGGGTCTTGAAACGTCTTGACGATGATCGAATACTCCGGATATATCCCATCTCCCAAATAGTATCCGTAACGATAGTAGGTACCATTGGGATAAAACTGTAAGACCGGTATGCCACGACTCATGTAATACTATAGCATGGGCGACACTTTGAGAACGTTTATGTCGTTGTTGGACCCAACGGAGCTGAAGTAGGTTGTCTGAATCCTAAGGTCGTGCAAACAAATGGCTTGAAGACTAACCGTTGGTACTCCATGGTTACTACGAGTGTATTGACCTCGCTATGCAGTTGGACAGTTGGCCCACTCCTAATGCATGCAATCTATACTCCCGATCATGCCGGGGAAAAATGTATGCTTTTGTGTACATCGTATATGCGAGTTAGGTCGTTTGAAGTTGGAATCCTCAGATAACGACCATCGTATAATTGTATTATTCCTATAGAAATAAATTATTAAAAAATATTTAAATTAAAAAAATAATTAATATAAACAATTTAACACAATACGTTTAAAAAATTTAGATTTTACCGATGCAAAAATTCTCCAACGAGTCTCGCGTCGTTTTCTCAGCCATCTTTAAATACTTGTCGTTGATGTCGGTCGTGTTGCCGCACGGGAGGATGTGTAGCGCCAAAGTACACTTTTGGATGGCGGTGAATCATAAATATCCTCTTGCGTCGGGTTTTTGTTGAAAATATGTATACTCCCGCTCCAAATCTCCTACGATGCGCAAAAATAAACGTCTAGACATCTGAAAACGACGTTGAAACGTCACGTCATCGAATCTAGGTTTGTCGTTGAAGTAGTCCTTCATCAAACGATTGCCCACATCCAGACGATCTCGAAGGATATACAATCGCCTACGGAGCGACGAAAAACTAGTAGAGCTAGACGATATCTTATTGGCGACGGTCCGCATTACGCTCATGACCTCTTCCTCCTCCTCTATTGACTGCTGGACCAGCATCTGATGAATATTCTTCATATCCTCAATTAGTTGATCCCAAATGTCGGAAGAGTTCGGGGAATCCATTTTGAAAAAAAAAACTTGATGAAAATAGGTTTTGTATTGATGAAGAAGTATGTAATGGTGAAAATGGTTGAACTGGTTTAGTTTTATATATATTTGAGTTTGTATTTGAAATGATGAAAATGATTGAATTGGTTTGGTCTTTATATTATGTTTATAATTTTTTTTTAATTGTTATGATCGTTCAACGGTCAATTTAATAAAATTTTATTATTGATAGTTTGAACGGCGAAAAATAGTAATCGTCAACCCCCCCTGGCCCGCCCTGCGATCGCTGGGGTGGGGTGTTCACATCCAAAATCGCCCGCTTGTTGCCCACTATAGTCAGGCTTAGGGTATCAATTTCAAGGATTTTTGAATTTTTCTACGATACATATATATCATTATTTGCAATAATTACCTTTTCATCAATCATACCCACTCATCCTCTAAAAATGTCGTCTGCTTATTCATTACTGGGCCATTATTTATCACGGGACCAATAAATGATAACAAAGTTTGTTTAATAAATTAAAACATGGCTATTAACTGATTTTTCAGACAAAGTTTTACGGGGAATGTGAAAAATGTGATTATTGTAAGGTTGTAAATTGAATTTATAGCACAAATTATTATTATTATTATTATTATTATTATTATTATTATTATTATTATTATTATTTCTGTAGACAACTAGGAGCGATTGTTTAGTATGATGATGAAAATCATATAGATTGCTTAGATATAACTGTTATATCATAGTCATCGAGCGCTAATAATACAACATGTCGTATGCGTAAAATAAGGCGGCCACTTTTACTTGAAACCAACCCGACCCGAAAAACCCAAACCCGAGAAAAAGACTAACCCGAACTCAAATGGAAGTAATTTCGATTGGTTCTTGGGTCTGATTTATGGGTTTCAGGTCAACCCGAATAAACTTTTAGTTTTAAAACAATATATATTTTTATGCATAATAGGCTTAGCCTTAGCTACTAAAGTTGCCCTAATCGATTATTGTCATTTCATATATTATGGATATATGAATCGACTGTTTATTGTTAATTTATGTCTCCCGTTTGTGACTAATAGTAATCATAATTGAACAATCAAATCACGTCTGATTGAAGACGATTATGGTTGGACTTTATTTTACTTTTCGTTTTAATAGTTTTCTTAGGTTACGTTGTTTTATTATTTGGCTATTTACGTTACGAGCAAAGAAGAATATGTTGTTATGTTGTTTTATTTCAACATTGTAGATGCTTTTTCTATGATACTCGAAACCCGATTAAACTAACCCGGAAAAGCCGAACCTTAATTACCCAAACCCGAAAAACCTGTGAGAGATTTGGGTTGGGTTTCGGGTCAAGATTTAAAACATTGAAACCCGACCCAGAAAACCCGAAATCCAAAAAACAAACCCGAAGAACACCCCAAGTGTAAAAGGTGATTGTATGTAAATATACTCGATAATTCACTATGTATCATATACAGAGTTAATGCAGTAGTTGGCAAATCAACATTTCGAGTTAAGAGACTCATACGCATTACTTGAAGGGAAATAACTAAACTGAGAACTATAGATATTGACGAATTTGTAAATCAATCATTTTCCCTTGAAGATCTTGCATTAATTATCTCATACCTACTAAAAATGACGTCTTGAAGTACATGAGATGCATTTTCTCTGGCTCTTAAAAAACATCCCAAATCACAATAGCTACTTAGTTAAAAAAAACATACACACCATCAAACCAAGTTCGACCTCAACTCTTGGCTACAAGTCGAAATCTTGAACCAACAGACCGAGTGACAAAATTATCGACAAGTATGTCAAAACTAGTGATCCTAATGTAGCATTTTAATTATATGCATAAATGACATGCGGAATGGAATTGACCATTTTGAAGGATGTTATGTACCTTTATTAGTTAATGTTTTAGTTATTTATTTTTATGAATTTTGCATGTAGTGGGTGGTTAGGGTTTACCCATGTTCTCACGTTTAGTTGTTTAGTTCCTATTTTCTTGTTCTAGTAATCCTTTATAAGGAGTTTAGGTTTCGTATGAATAATATGAATGAAAATTATGAAAGTCTAACATTCTCTCTAAATTGCTACTATGGCTTCTCTCTAATTATCTTTGAGATTGATCCGCTCAACAGGTTACCCAGGGGCGGATCTACGGTTAAAATGGGTGGTTCCTCGGAACCACCCGAGTTCCGAAATAATAGTATATTTATGTATAGAAAATAGTACAGGAACCACCCTATAAATTAGAAAGGAACCACTTCATTAACATATTAATCGCTTGTCTGGCTGGTAGCATGTTGGTTTTGTGACCTTCGGGTCACAGGTTCGATTCCGGATTTTGACTTTTTTTTTTTTTTTACTAATTTACCCTAACATCAATTAGGGTTTTATCATAACATAACCAGCCACACCACACAGCGCCTCTCTGTAGCCCCAGCCCCAGCTCCAGCCCCATCCTCTTGGCCTCTTCATACTTCAAACCTACCGTCGTCCCCATCAGTCCGCCGGCGCATCTCCACCATCCCCGTCAGTCCGACCCTCGAATCCTCCCACTTTGAACTTTGAAGGTAAGTTTACATTCATTGTTAAATGTTAATTGTTCTTGTTTTTTTTTTGTTAAATGCTAATTGTTCTTGATTGTTAAGTTATTTGTTAAATTTAGTTTTAATTTCTTAGACTGTTGGTTTTAATTTCTTAGTTTTGTTAGTTTCTTAGTTTTAAATTTGTTAGTTTGTAATTGTTAATTTGGAGGTATTTTGAATATGAAGAGATATTTTCAAAGTAAACCATCGAACATTGGATCATCATCTTCAAGTTACGGTTTCAACGGATAAGTGTTGAAAGATGTTTTTCTTCAATGAAGAATGTGAAAACGGATTTGCATAATAGGATGAATGATGAATACATGAACGATTCTTGCATTTGTTACATTGAAAGGGAATTCCTCTAACAAGTTTCGGTTGAAGAAGTAATGCAACGATTCAAAAGATGAAGACTCGTTGGGGAACAACTATAAGTATTTTTTTTAATTCGTAAAGACTATTGTATTGATATTATGTGTTTTTTAATTTCTAATGACGGTGTCTCTTTTATTATTTATCGTATTTTTTTTATGTAATGAACTTTTCCCGAACTATTGAACCGACCCGAACCTCAAACCGACCCTAAATTTTTTATACCTAACTCTATGAAATTGAAACATCTAAAAGTAGTGCACCACCCGAAAAAAATTCTTGGATCCCGCCACTGAGGTTACCTATCCCATTCTTGACTCTACCTAACCTTGGGTTCTTAACAAAGGAATGAAAAAAAAAAGTATTTGGTCAATAGAATGAAATCAATAAGTATATAAGAAATACCATTTCATAAAAAAAAGATGCTTATTAAAATTTAACTGAGTGATTACTATTATAAGACTATATTACCATTTTAGCACGCTTTAACGTCCCTTATCATCGATTCAGTTGTAACACTGATCTTGACACTAATTAACACTAAAAAATAAGTTAGATTAATATGAAATGATTGTTCAACCCCTTCCCGCTAGCTAGTCGTTCATCCTTTTCACCTCCCACCCAACTTCAATCTTGCCGACCGACCCGCCACACATGTACCCGACTCCTCTTCAGTTTTCAATTGGTCATCGCAATGCCTCCCGCCCTTGTGCGAAGGCTAGAAACCACAGTTTAAAATTTTCAAAGTCAAAGGCGGTACCCATGCAGGAGGCTCCTGCATGCATATTGTGCGTGGTGTCAGGCCAAACTTGGCCTGATGCATATATCATTACCCTAAATTTAACGGTATTTCTATTTTTTTCTTCTTAATTTTTGTTTTCGGTCCTTAAATACAGTACAGTTCGAACAGGTAAGCTGGGGTCGATCATAAAATATGTTTTGTCAAAAGCAGTAAAGAGGTGATCGAACTCCACGTGGTATACGTGGCATTAACTGCAACTTTTCATTTTCAACTATCAATTTTGTGAAGATATATATATATATTCATTTTCAGCCATACACGGTTGGTGGGCGCGAATTTAATTTAGTTTTTGAGCAGTCTGATCGGCCATCTACCCACCGGCATAATCATATTATTGTCACAATTATTTGCCATAATCATATTATTGTCACAATTATTTGCCAGTTATGTCAATCGATCGAATTGGAAACATTCAATGACTTTAACGTGCGATTTTTATTTTTATTTTTATTTCTATTTTTTTTATAAACAGCTACATTTATTAAAATGGCACAACACAACTAAAACGAAAAATTACACCAATTGCTTGAACTCAAAGATTTAAACGGGGGAAGTATTCTTAATCCATAGAAAAGCCAAATACTTGATCATCTCCATAGAAATTTATGGGATTTACCGTTCAAAACAGTAGCGTTCCTCACCTTCCAAATGCACCAAGTAGTTGTCGAAAAAGACCGGACAAAACTTTTTTCTTATTCTAACCGGCAGAGCGGAGGAGTAAAGCACGAGTAAATCTCATACTGAAAATGCGTATATCGGAGGTATCTGGCAACACACACTGATGGTATTCAAAACCGAAATTGGCTGGCCATTTCCGAATTGTCTCCGTATATACTACAAGAACCCGAGCGAATTTGGATGAATCGAAATAAGAGAGCATCATTAGTTTTGAATTTCCATCACCACTTTTGTAACGAGAGCGATATTCACGTCTCTTAAGGGAGTAAGACCCAACCCTCCGGCCTCGATTGGAGTAGTAATCTCCTACTCCAACTATGAACTAACCCACCCAACAGAAATTCTATTCATATTAGCACTCAGCAAGAGGCCCAGATAATTTAACCGTATCGAAGCAGAACTGTAGCCTTGGGAACCCGCCAAATCAATATCATCTGACTCCACCTTAATACCATTTATTAGACTTATCAACATTGATTTTCCGACTCGAGGCTAGGTAGAAACACCGTAACACGTGGCCTAGATCAGAACATTCGAGCGTGACTACTTCCCAATAATGAGAGCATCATCCGCATAAAGCAAGTGTGAAATAATCTAGCCGTTATTAGGAGTTTGGATTCCATGAAATATCCTCTTGTCACAGGCACACGAAATCATGCACAAGAGGGCTACCTCTAGAGAACTGAAACTCGAAGGTCCGTTAACCAAAACAAAGGACCAGGCGAACCCAGCTGCACCATTGTCTTGGAAATTCATTTGACATTGAACCGAGTCTAAAAACTCCCAGCTAATATGATTGAAAGCCTTCTCGAAAACAATTTTGAAGATAAAAGAAAGAACCCAGTCAATGCTGGGTCTTAAACTTAGGAATCAATGAAACAAGCATGCAAATTTTTACTAAGTTGTTATTTTCCGATCCAGATTTACATGTTGAATTTCTTACTAAGTTGTTATTTAGTAGGTCTAGGCATTTATTGAAAAGAAAATAGGTGTACTCCTAAAAAACTAGAAATAAACATATCTAAGTAAAGCCAAATATAAGGGTACTCAAAATCGGTTTATTGTAATTTAGGAGTTTCTATACCAGTTAAATTATCCCAACTTAATTCATGGATAATGCGTAGTTGTATTGTAATTAAGGAGTGTCTCATTTCTCAACTATCGGAAGCTAGGGTATTTATAAGAGTCCAATGTAAATGTAAAGTTTTTCTTGCTTTCAGAAATTAGCCATAAAAATTATCACTATTTGACGCTTTTTAACTCGTCCAGTTTGTTCTCATGTGTGGGTTGTTTTGAGTCAAACGAACGCATGATCTTTGTAGATATTTACATATAGGGAAAACTTCGTAGAAATGTAACAAAGTTATTAATATTGTATCAATTAACACTTAAATTTTGCTTGTCTAAGTTAGCCCGTTCAATTTTCACCTAATGTATGGTTTTTTTCTAACAAATCACAATGCTGGCTCGACAACTTTTCTTTACAAATAAGTTGTTAATGGTGATGTGGAATTTAATGTCAGTGACTTTTTGAGTAAAACATTTTGAAATATTTAAGTATATAATAACTAGATCCACACACCACTTCTTCTTCAACCTCCCTCGTACTTCATTTTCCCCATCTGATCATACCCACGTTTTCCGGCCACATAGTTTTCCAGGGAACAAAATCTTATGTAAAAATGGAGAATTAATATTCATGGTTTTGTATTTGTTTCGAACTGAATAAGAATTGTCGATTCACAGTGGAAAGAAATGAAATTGATTTGATATGCATTCAAATATAATTAAACGGTGTAGGTTTAGTGAAACGGACGTGAGTTCAAGTTTTTCTAATCCATTATATTTGTGTCTATATAAACACGATGCAGGAGCATCCGCAGATTGCGGTTCCATTGATGGTTATGTTTGCATTGTTGGGTTTAGGTCATAGGTTGATCCGATTGGGTGTGGAGTCATCCGTGTATAGAAGGTGGTGGCAAAGGCTTATTAAGAAGGATTTCTTTGACACAAATCTCTCAATAATTTTTCAAATTTCATTTTCATATGTTATACGTGTTACCTTGATACATAAGACGTTCCCTTCATTTTTCCTCCATGTTGTTTACGAAATCTGGTTCTTTTGGGGTTATAGTTGATGGGTTTTTTTTAATTCCATCTCTACTACAGAACCGGACTTGAGAGTTTCTTCTCATCCAGCTTCTCGCGAATAAATCAATTCAAATTCAAGATTTTGAATTCAATTCATATAGAAAATAATTTGAATGAATGTTTTGAAAGGGATTGGAATCCTTCAAAGGAATTAGAATTTGTATGAACTGGAATTAATTCCATAAAGAATTATAAAAATGTTTTGTTGTTAGAAATTGCAATTTAAAAAAGTCAAAATTACAAAATTACCCTTTTTAACATCCGCTTTTCCATTTCTCATTTTCCCCAAATACTCCTAGTACAACTTTCTCCGAGTCTTCATTTTCTAAACTAGACTTTCTATTTGATTTCTTGATAACGAGTACCCCTACTTGATTCCTTGGATTTTTTTTAATGTTGTATAGTGTATTTTTTTTATTCTCCTTCTCATTCCTTGATTTTTTCAATCAACTGTTTTTGGTTATCTGTTTTGTTCAAGAAACCAGCTTCGCCAATCGTTCGGCTATTGCTGATGGCAATCGATAGAATGTTGCAGATTCAAATGGATCGAACGAAGTAGATTTTTGAACTGTTCAACTTAATTTGGTTACTACAAATTGATAATATTAATTTCAATGATTCGCCTTCCTGGGTTCGATACAATTAACTTCAACTGATTTGGATACCTGATGTATTTTAAGTTTGATTTCAATGGTTTCCCAGTTTCATTAAATAAAAATATGGCACAAGAAATCAATTAAGTTTAATGGAATTGAGAGGACATTTTAGTAATGTATATATAAATGCTCCGTTGGAATGTTAAACAATCCGTCACTTAAGTGAAATAATGTTAAAATCCATTGATTGAGGGATTTGATTGGAATGAAATTTACTTACAAATTTTTTTTGGACCAACCAAACACGATTTTAGATAGAGTTAATTCCAATTCAACTATAATTCCTAAGCATTTCGTGAACCAAATCAGTTTTCTTTACTTCGATTATCATACCTATTGGACATTCAATCAAGTTTCCAACTTTCGATATTTTATTATCGTTTGGTGTTTTTACTATGTGTTCTTGCTTACCATTTGTTTACGTTTCTGCTGGTTTGTATCGATACAATACAATGCAAAAACAAAAACAAATATAAAACCAAAAACAAAAACAAAAACATGAACAACAACGACGTTTAACAAGGACCACTGAATTATTTGACTAGCTTCTCAAAGATACAACGCCACTTATGAAACGTAGCAAAATGTGAAACGTGGCAAAATGTGAAACGTTCAATTAAATGACAGCATGTGCAACGAGGAGGGAAAGGACACCGCTCCTCACCACTTGCCGCTCACCCGTCACCGCAACGAGGGCATATGGACGTAGTTGCCTCCCTGCTGCCTCCTCGTCTCGTTAAACCCTCGCTGTTGTCACCCCTTTTCCTCGGTTACCTTCACTGTAGCGTGATATCTTTACGCAATACCGTTCTACCTCCCCGCAAAAACTCCATCGTGACAACCACCTCATCGCAATGGGTAGTGAAGCAGTTTCCATGCTCACTTGTCTTAAGAGTATTCCGATACCGTCTTTCATCCCCATCTCTATAATTACACTACAAAACACTATATTTATCTCTCATGTTTAATTAAATAATATTTTTTATACATTTATCATTACAGTTTTATCTCTCCCCTACTCACAACCAATTTAACAAATATTAAAAAATAATTAGGGAACAAAGTTTCCCCAAATTTACACTCACAACCACTCAAAACTCAACCCTATAATAGGGGTGTTCATCGGATCGGATAACGGATTATTCGGTTTGTTTGGATTTGAAAATTTTTGGACCCTATCCGAAATCCGATCCGATCCGAATTAGGAATATTTCTATCCGATCCGAATCTATCCGAATTCCCTTTGGATCGGATTCGGATAATATCCGAATAATCCGAAATTATCTGGATAATCCGAAATAAACCTAAAAATATTTCCTAATTTTTTGTTCCTAACATTTTATAGTTTAGAATTACAATATACATATAAGCCGGTAAATACGAATTACTCTTAACACAAATTTAAAGTTAAAGCTTCAAATAATAGTCTCATAAATATATCAAACCGGAAAATACCACTAAAAACATGTTTTTTATTCGGATTAAACGGATATCCGAATAATCCGAACAATCCAAATTTTTTAAAATTCCATATCCGAATTAGTTATTCGGATATTCGGATTGATCCGATCCGAATATACGAATAAGATTTCGAATCGGTTTATTTGGGTTTTGGTTTCGGTTTCAGTTCGGATTTTAGTTTTTTTCGGATTTCGGATCTTGAACACCCATACCCTATAATTTACAAACTCTTCTCACATAAATTTAGGAAATTGATTGGTAATGCTTAGAGTTCTCTAAATTTTATTCATGCAATATTATTTTTAATTTTTTTACCATCGAATTCTAATCCATTTAGGAAAAATTATATATATATATATATATATATATATATATATATATATATATATATATATATATTTTAACGTAACAAACTTTACGTTTTTTTTTTTGCACTAATTAAATAACAAACTTATTAGGGCACGTGTATGAACTAGATGGACACTAAACGTACTACCCCCCACATGATAACGAGACAGGAAAGGCCAATATGACTCAATTAGTTTAAAAGGACACCAACCAAAACCTGGAAACACTCGTTCAGTGCCTCTCCCATTATCTGGCGATCTTGTCACCTCAACTTGTAAGTTTCTTCGTCGTTTATTATTTATTATTATTCATACATGCATACCAATTTTCATTTTCGACGATTGGTGATATATGCATATGCATATACAAGAGACTACAGCTACCATACTCCATAGTTATTATTCCTCAACCACCGACCACCAGATTTTTATACCGCAACGGCCACCACAGCACCACTGTCATCGCAACCCACCACCATATTGCTAGCCACCATAATATCTCGTCATCGCCTTGTGGGCGGGTGATGGTGACATGGTCTAATAATGGTGAGCAAGATCGTCTCTTAAGAATTGCTAAAAAAGATTGTATCGAATGTGAATATAAATTTGGATCTTAAGTAAATAGCAATCAAACAATTAACCCTAAGTTTTATAAAAGTGAACATATAGCTGAACCAAAATTTTATAAAACTAAACATATAAATAACAACTAAACATAAATAACAATCAAACAATTAACCCTAAATTTTATGAAAGTAAGCATATAAATAACAACTAACTATTAGTTTAATGGCATTAAGATTCCAATTTCAATGGAAAACTGAAAAACTAATTTTGGAGTAGCGACTGGTGTACTAGCGGTAGCAGGATCTGGCGCCGACGGAGGATGTGAGGGTGTTTTGTTTGGCGTTCGTTATTTGTCTAGAATATGATTGTCTCCTTATATTTATCCCGCCTCAATATTTTCAAATGATCAAATCACCAACGCAATGAAATATATTACAATTTTAAACTTGTATTTATGTAAATTCGCAATTAAATATGTATTCACATCAAGTTAATCATCAAGAATTAGAGGTTAGAAAAATAAAAAATGTTAAACTTACTAAAGGGCTGTTGTTCATAATGGTTAAGAGATACCTTAAGGGGTTGTTTGTTAGCCTCTTAATGGTTTATAATCTTTTAATGGTTAAGAGGTAACCTTAAATCTGAATGGTTATAAACATGCTATCTCTTAAGGGTTTAGTTAACTCTTAACCATTTAGACTTATGACTATCTCTTAACAGAGGTTATTAATTAAGAGGCTACCCAATTAAGATGTTCAATTGTAAATGATTGAATTTCAAATCTTTCGATTGCAAATGATTGTTCAAACTTTGAAGATTGTGAATGGTTTATATATGGTCGATCAGGCGATGCAATCACGTTGTGAGTTGCGAAGATGGGAAGTCCGATTCAAAAGTCAGGCAGTGGGAGATGGACTCAAACTTACTTTGATGGTTACGGGCTATGGCGTATCAAAATTATATCTTGGGCACTAGGGCAAGGTGCCATGGTGGAGATTTGGGCCCATAGAGCAACAAAATTATGGATCTTATTGTGGGCCACCCTACCTTTAAGTTAAACACGCCTGAACGTAGGGCGTTTCCCATTAAACTTATGTCCCGCCTATGACCACCTTTTCAACTTGTAAACATTTAGAACATTCATAATATATCCATCAATTTTAGTTAGTAAGATTTTTATAATATAGGGATTAGGGTGTGTCTGAGGTTGTTGTGAGTGAAAAATAAAGAAATTGAAAAGTTCTCATAGCACCCAATAATTTTTTAATATATTTTAAAAATAGTTATGAGTGAATGAAAGAGAAAATGTATAAAATATATTATTTAATTGAGAATTAGAGAAAAATATAGTATGTTTTATTGTAAAATTTTGAAGACATTGGAAGGGATGATAATGCTCTTAGAAGTTATCTTCATCCTTACAATTTAACTAAAAAACTAAATTATATATTCCGATTAACCAACTTTAAAAAGCCTTATGCATCTCCACATATTTATCCTATATTCAATTAAATAATAGATGGGTTGAAGATGGGTTATAATAAGAAGATTAGTTTTTATAGGAATAATAGAAATAATCTTGTCCATTTATTTTATACTTGAATGGTTGAGATTAGATTAGAGAGAAAATCAAGTGTAAAACAAGGGTAATGACATAATAGGATAACACATTTTTTGACTTTCTCTCTACATGCAAGACACATGTCAAATTCTTCCATCATTTTAAAACGTCCGTAATTTTTTATACGACATTTTTTTAAATAAAAATTTCACCTTAATAACGAGTGTTTTTTATATTTTGTATGAGTACCATATTGTTATATAAAAATAAAAAAAATTCGTGGTTTTTTTACAAATTGTGTTTTTCCAAAATTGTGTTATACAATTGTGTTTTATTTTTTCATAGTGTTTTTTGCATTGTATTTTTTACATTGTGTGATTTAATTGTGTTTTTGTCATTTTGCTTTTATTTCATAGTATTTTTTTAATTATGTTTTTTCATTGTGTTTTTTTCATAGTGTTTTACCGGTGACATTCCGGCGAAATTTTTCGAGGAAATTTCCGAAGACTTTTCCGGCAAGGTGGTGGCGGTGGTTGTAGGAGATGAGTGAAAATTTAAGTGGGTTTTTAAGATTAATTAAATGAGTTTTTGAAATTAAATTAAATGAGTTTCGATATTAAGGTAGTAGACTAAAATTAACTCTTTCATAGCCCTCTTAGAAAAATTAAACTTCTTATTTGAACCCAACACTACTTATTTATTCTACTTTTACTATATTTTTCTTCTTTCTTCCACTAGAAAAAGATATAAAAAAATAATGATAGTTGTGAATAGTTGAACATCAAATTTGGAATTTACTATTTGTTTCCCATAAAATTTGAAGATGGATAATGGGGAAAGCTAATATATATATATATATATATATATATATATATATATAAAAAGATACAAGAATTATGTGATTTCTTTCAAAATTTAAAGATGAGGACTTTATAAATACGGATGTGAATGCTCTTAGATTAACTGAGCTAGTGAACTAACTTGTTTAGTTAAATGTGTTTGGGCCAATATTAACTGATTAGCCCAAACAATACTTGTTAATTAAATAGTTTATACATGTCAATTATCTCCAACTCAAGTGATTAAGGTGAGACGTCAAAAGACTTTATTTAAAAAAATGGGAAGCTCTTGAGGAGTATAGGGAGTGTTTGAGCTTGTTTGGAGGAGTCTGAGGTAGATTGATTTATGGATTCCGGAAAATAGGGGCCTTTTGTTCTCAAGAATTATTATTCATTTTTTTTTGTCCATCTGACTCCAATTAGAAATTATGATAATGATACTTCGAAAGTAGGAGCACATTAAAATAATGAGCTAGCTTATGAATAATAGTTCAAAATAGGTAAAATCAGACTGTTTGATCTGTTGGTTAGAGACAGTTGACATCAATTTTTTTCTTTTTAAAACATATGTAATTAGAGATGATATTAATCAGGTTACTAAATTACATCATTTACAAATTTAATTCCAAAATAGACTATTGTCATGATGTGCCTTCAGTTCCAACTCAAACCTTTTTAAATTTAATATCGTGCCTTTTTTTACTATTATTATTATTATTATTATTATTATTATTATTATTATTATTATTATATTTTTTTGTAAATAAACTCATATGTGAATATAAATTTATTAGGAAATCTGCAGCTTAACTCACTTTATAATTTATCAGTTTCAGGATGGATTATGGGATGAAGGCAAAGCTTCTTCAACATGAAGAAGAAGAAGACGGTGATCTAAAACGCAGGATATGGGACGAATCAAAAAAGATTTGGAGGGTTGCATTGCCAAGCATCATAGCAAGGGTTACTTCATTCGGAACACTCGTTGTCACCCAGTCATTTATCGGCCATATCAGCGACATAGATCTTGCAGGCTACGCTCTTGTTCAAACACTTGCCATCCGATTTATCAACGGGTTACTTGTAAGCTCACCGTAGTCTGAACGCATTTGTGTCATTAATAACAAAGACATAAGATTCAAATTGAGAAATATTGTCTTTATTCCAGGTGGGAATGTCTAGTGCAACCGAAACCCTTTGCGGTCAATCATTTGGAGCCGGCCAACACCACATGATGGGCATTCACTTGCAACGATCGTGGGTCATTGACTTGATTACCATAACCATTTTGCTCCCGATCTTGATCTTTGGCACCCAAATCTTCAAACTCTTGGGTGAGGAAGAATCGATAGCAAACAGTGGCGGATACATATCTTTATGGTTCATCCCTTTTATCTATAACTATGTTTTTAGCCTCACTATACAAATGTACCTACAAGCACAAGTAAAGAACATGATTATAGCATGGCTTGCGACTTTTCAGTTCTTTATCCACATATTATTGTCAATACTTTTCGTGTATAAGCTCAACATGGGGGTCGCGGGTGCCATGATTGCATTATCTACATCTTCGTGGTTGCTTGTGATCGGAGAATTCATTTACATTTTTGGAGGATGGTGTCCTCATTCATGGAAAGAGTTTACAATAGCTGCATTTTAAGGATCTTGTTCCTGCTGTGAAGCTCTCAATATCCTCTGGTGTGATGGTCTGGTAAGGATTTAACACGACCTATTTAACACCCCTAGACCGGACCCATCCTCTTTGTGACCATTTTTATTATCGTGTAGTTTGGAGTTCTGGTACAATGCTGTTCTAGTTTTGCTTGCTGGATACACAGAAGATGCTGGGGTTGCAATATCCGCCTTCTCCATTTGGTATCAACTCGATCGTGTTACTATTTCTCCTATTTTGATCAATTTTAGAAGGAAATAAAACTCATTTTTTGCTGCTATTTTTGCAGCCTGAACATTAACATGTGGGAGTTTACTATAAGCCTCGCTTTTTTAGGTGCCGCGTGGTTAGTGATCAACGATTCCTAAATAAACTTCTTTAAAAATGGTTTAGTTTGTGTAGTAATGATTCCCTAAGGGTTAACGTTCAGAACCTGATAAATTGTTTGTTTTTAATAAGATATTTTTATATCATACATTGTAATATCTTTTTTTTTTCTATATATGACTAATGCGACTTCTATTGTGGCTTGAACATGCTTAAAGTGTTCGGGTGGCAAATGAATTAGGGCGAGGAAATGCTAAAGCAGTAAGGTTCTCCGTACAAGTCTTGTTGGGTACTTCCATCGCGATAGGGGTGTTCTTCTTTGTTCTGTGTTTGGTGTTTCGGAGAAAACTTGCATACTTGTTTACAGATGATGTTAGAGTCGCAGATACAGTCTCTGATCTTTCTTTGCTACTCTCCTTTTCGGTTCTGTTAAACAGCATATATCCCATACTCTCAGGTAACTTCTTTTCATAGCCCGCACACTACACACTTACCACTTTGGAAAGTTTACGTGTTATTGAGTAAAACAATATTTTGTCATCGAGAAGGGGTGGCGATTGGAGCAGGTATGCAGGCAACTGTGGCAATCATTAACCTTGTTTGCTATTACTTGATTGGTATCCCATTGGGAGCTTTGCTCGGATATACGTCTCTTCAAGTTAAGGTACATTATGTATAAAATGTTATCGTTTAGAAACCAAAGTCTTGATTTTTAATTTTATGTATGATAATCAACTGGATTTGCTTGATAGGGTATATGGATTGGAATGATAGGAGGTATTGTAGCGCAAACTATTACCCTTGTATATATGATCATTTGGAGAACAAACTGGGATGATGAGGTAACTAAGTTCACAATAATTTAATAACTGCAATTAGATTTTTTTATGATTTATCGAAATTTCATATAGAGGGCAATCATTAGTTCTGCTTTGCTAACTGTAGGTTAAGAAGGTTTCGGAACGTATCGGTAAATTCTACTTGAAATCAGATGAAAACTATGAGCAACTTTCTAACTAGCCAACTACGAAAGCTTCCACACAGGTGTGTTTGTATGTAAGGAGGTTTGAATAAATGATATGAAAGTGTTTTCTGTAATTTGTAAATTGTATACTGACTTGAATTATGATGAACCGAGTAGATAACGAAATAAGTCAATAAGCTAACTAGATAACGCTCATGTTAAGTCTATATGCAAATTAACTAATAACAACTCGATTGTAACATCCTATTTTTTTGTTAGTAAAAATAAAATATTTGAAACTTATGTTTCAAATATTGTTAAAATGTCGGGTGAATCGACTCATTCAAATAAGATATGTGTAAACGAGCGTTCGATGGTATTCAATATCACTTAAAAGATACTTATAAAATATTAATAATAGTTATTAATATTATTAAAAGGAGTAAAAATAAAAATGAAAGTGCATGTGTGAGTGTGATTTAGTATAGTAATAATAATTTTATTGTTTTTGGTATAAAACTTCTACATAAAAAAGTTCACGTAGTAAAATTTGAAACAATAATAATTATAGAATAATAATGGACGATAGCCTTAGTAACTAAGGAAATTGAGATAGGAATGTCACATAAAGAGTTTTTTGATAAGTGAGGACACGTTCCCATGAAGAATTGTGAATTAGAATTCTTCGTCGGTAAGATTTGTGGAGCTCTTGTATGTGTATAAATAAATATAGAGAAAGCATAGGTAGTTTAAGAGAGGAACAAATAAAAGTAAAAAGAGTAGTAACAAGAGTGTAATTACTAAGGCGTTAACGGGTTGAAAGGTGGCAAACACATTTCTTGTATAGTATTGATCTGAGAGGTAAGTACATGCAACCAAAAATAAATCATATACTTTTTTTATAACTTACTATAGGTGTTTACATAGTACGCATGCATATACATGATTATTTTAGAAAAGACTTATAAGGTTGTGGTTCCAGGTATGTGAATGAGCGGTTTAAGAAAATATATAATTTATGGTGGTACGCCCCTATAAAAATAAACGGGTTATGAGTCCTGAGAGTTTCGGAAGTTGAGACTTTAAAAATTATGGTTTTTCATATAAACAAATTTCGGGTGTTGAAATCTCAAGGAGTTTAGGTATTGAACTCCGAATAAAGTAAAAAGAGAAGTTAATAATCCTTATGGATTAAAAACAATCGCACAAGGAATATGAGTGTTGAATTCCCAAAAGTAATGAGAATTTCGGGAGTTGAAATCCTAAGGAATTTGGGTGTTTAATTTCATATATAAATAAAATATACTTTTGAAATAAAAGGTATACTTAACGAAAGCTAATAAAAATTTAATTTTAAATTGTTTTCAGGAAACACACCCTTAGAGATAGTAGCTTCGTGAAAGTGGGTGGAGTGGCAAACAAACCCTACTCTTGTTTAAAAGTTGGTATAATAAAGTTGTTGCAAAACAAATGTGTTTTAAAAAAAATGACACGTCACTATGAGTGATGAATTTTGGATTGTTATAATCTAGGACCTACTCTGATATAAATCTTAAAAGTATTATTTATTTTAAAATAAAATTTGGTGTTTCATAGATAATAATTAATAGGTAAAGAGATAATATTTGATGCATAACGAGATCAAATTAAACTGTTAGGCGTTATTTTGTTATGTAAGGATTATGTATTTGATAGATTTACTATATAATATTACAGTTATCTTTGCTTTCATTTAACAGTTGTATTGGGCCTAATACCATTTTATATGTAAGCTCATCAAGCCTATTTGGGTTATCCAATGAAAAACCCTATGAGCATGGGGCTCCCTATATAAGGAGCACTATTCGCCCATGGTCCTTGGACATCTTTGGCATACTTTTACAACTTCATCTTTCTTTCTTATTTCATTTTGTTTTGCTTATAATCGATCTGAGATCAGAGTGTTAGTAATGATTTGTGACATCAGTCATTTTCGGTTTTGTGTATTTGTAATCATTTACCTGACCCGGGCTTGTATTTGAATTGTTTTATTAATAAAATCAAGTGTTTATTAGTAATTAGGGTGGTTTAATTTATTTATATTATTTTGGTATTTAAACATGTTAAAACATCCTTAAGACCAAATATGACAAAAATTGAATTCTAGTGGAAACCACCACACGCGACGAGGGTGGTCTTGTTGGCCATGTGACACGTCCAAGTAGCTGCAATAGTTTGATTCGTGTTTCAGCTCGTGTAGTTTGTTTTCCGACTCGTTTACCCTTCAAAATCTTTCAAAATCGTGTTGTAATTCAAATACAAAAATTCGAAAATATTCCTAGGTATATTTTATAATAATCTTACTAATTCTATCGTCTAACTCAAGTTATAGATAAAGGATTTGTGTTTATCTCATTCATTTTGAGTGTTAAACGAATTATCATCAAATTGATGATAAACATGAAGCTAAATCCGATTCCAATATAAAGAGAGGTGGTAGGTTGTTCATTAATTGCCACTCAACTCACAATTCTCTCTCACTTCACAAATTCAAGTTATTACTTCAATTGTTCTTCAAGCTTTGACTTTTCAAAGCCAAACGGGTCTCTAAATATTATTTCTTCTAGTTCTATTATCAAATCTCGGGTAAGTTTATGTTTATATGAATTATTATAAAGCCTAGAATGAAAGCCCTCAGTTAATTCAAAAGGATTTGAGGGATTTCATGTTCAACTTAATCGATTTCGATCTAGGGTTTATGTTAGAAACTAATTGGGGCTTTTCATTTAGATTTTGAATTGACCAGAATTAGCTTATGTTTCTTTAATGTTTTGTGTTTGTATTAGTGTTTTGCTCATGTTGGACCCGAAATTGACCTCAAATCAACATCCGGGTCGGATACGAACCGACACTCGCTTAAAAATGAACTTCCTGTTTTTCGCTTAAAAATCTCAGATTTGATTAAATATTTTATTTAAATATTATAAGTCTTATGTATTTATGGTTTTGACCTCATGTTAGGGATCTTTCGTTGAATCAGAGTGTCGGCTCGCTTAACTTTAGTTTTCTTGTTTTATTATCTGTCTCGTCACTTGCTTATTTTCAACTTTCAAGCTATAAATTCACAACCCTTTTCGTATTTTACTTTAAGGGGTAATATGTGTCCCATACACATCAAGTTATTTATTTACATCTATATATAATCAACTCACAATTCGATATTATGTGTTTATGGATTTATTGATCATCGATGACATGCTATATGGTTATGTGTTCATTTTTATAGTTTGGCGGTTGGGCCACCTCCTCATCTAGTATGCATATATTACCCTGGTAAGTTGGCTTTGTGTTAGACCGAAAGGGTCCACATCTATTTTATTTGGTAATTGTCATATATCATTAATGTTGTAATAGTTTAAAATCACATACGAATTTGTTTGTTTTACAATATAATTACATACTTAAACTTGTGTATTGCTCATTCAACTTTATTTTGATCAAACTTTATTTTCACGCTTGTTACATGTTTGCTTGTTGAAGAATTAGAAGTTCGAGAAGACATTTAGTTAGATTTAGGTTGTTGAAAAAATAAATAATTTATTTGGATAATCTTTTGATATGGATTTTTTCATGTATTCTGAATATATGAATTTAAATAATTAGTTATTGTCACGTTAATATTAACAGTGTCTTGCAAGCTACCGTGCAATCAGTTGCACCCCGACATATTCCATCGTAGGTTGGGGTGTGGCATGATTTCCGCTCATTATTAACATGGATTGATCTAAAACAAGTTGTTAGATCCATCCGAGAATCTACAATTGGTATCAAAGCTTCAACTCAACTTTTTGGACATTTTTGGTTCATCTTTTCAGATTTTGATCGAGTTGTTTGGTAGATCCGAGCTTGGATTCGTGCTAGTCGCTAATATTTGGACTGTTTTGGATTTTGTATTACACGAAATGGACTAGATCTAAGTTTGAATTTTGGCAAATTCGGGTTTGCAAATTCGATTGTGAAAACAAAAAAGTGTGGACTTGTGTGACATGATTTCTTCTCACTATTACCATGGATTGATCCGAAACAAGTTCTTAGATCCATCCGGGAATCCACAATTGGTATCAAAGCTTCGGCTCAACTTTTTGGAGGTTTTCGGGTCATCTTTTCTGATTTTGATCGAGTTGTTTAGTAAATCTGAGCTTGGATTCGTGTAAGACTCTAGATTTGGAATATTTTAGACTTTGTTTTACCTGAAATGGACTAGATCTAATATTCGGGTTTGCGAATCCGATTGTGAAAACGAAAAAGTGTGGACTTGTGAGTGTGTGTGCGTGTTTGATTGAGACAGTTAGTGTTCAAAAACCTAAAAAATGTGTGGATTCAAAATCTATTAAAGTTTTGGATTTTTAAGCGCAAACTATTACCCTTGCATATATGATCATTTGGAGAGCAAATTGGGATGATGAGGTAATTTAGTTCACAATAAATTAATAGCTGACTTGGAATTTTTACATGATTTATCGAAATTTCTTATAGAAGACATCAGTCAGTTCTGCCTTGCTAACTCTAGGTTAAGAAGGTTTCGGAACATCTCGGAAAATTTTATTTGAAATCATATGAAAACTATTAGCAACTTTCTAATTAATTGATCTACGAAAGCTTCCACAAGTCTGTTTGTATGTAATGTAAAGAGGTTTGAATAATTGGTATGAAAATGTTTTTTATAATTTGTAAATTGTAAATTTACTTGAATTATGATGAACCGGTAAACACCGAAAATAACTCAACAAGCATAGAAAAGTTAAACATAGAAAAATAGGTAAGGAAGAGTTGCGTAAGAACCGAAAAATAATTGATTAATAATGGGATGCAATTAAACATTGAAATATCAAATACAGTTGATTTTGCTATAGCAACAGTGATTGTCAGTGGTGGCTGAGCAACGAGTGGATTGTAGCAAATCGATTGAAGGAGTTGCGTAAGACCCAAAAAGTATTTCGTGGGAATTGCAGGTGTGGGTTCTGAACATGAACTTGCAACAAGATCTAGAATGTTAATGGGAACTAAAACTTAAAGAGGGGGAGGGACGGAGAAAAAAAGAAAAAAAAACTGAAACTAAAAGTGGAAGAACCTTTTTCTTAACCTTCTCCTTGCCCTTAGTTTGATTAGGTTGTTTACCAATCAGTTAGGTTCGGTCTTTGCCACTACCCAGGCCTCGACTATGCCCTCGGTTTCCACAACCCCGAGACTGACCTACTTCGTCATGCACCCGACCAAAGCCGCAGATTATGAGGCTTATGTCACACCCCGACCAATGGAGGCGGAACATGCCGAGGTGCAACGGATTGCCCATGAACACAAGACACTATTAAAGTGACAATATTTAAACAACTCATTAATTTCATTCAATCACCAAAAGTACACATCTTGTTCATACAAATAACACCAAATATAAGAATTTAATTATTCATTCTTCTAATAACCTAAACGGTCTCAAATAAGATAGCATCTTCAAACTCCAATCAACCAATAATTAAACATGTAACAATGCATAAAATAATATTTGTCAACCTGAATGTTGGTGAGCAATTTCATAGATGCGGTTTGAAGATTGGTTTGGATGATGATGCTATGAAGCAAAACGGATTTGACATTAACTTTATGACTATGGGCATCAGCCATGACATTCGCCTTACCGGGATGGTAGCAAATCAATCCTAATCACTAAGTAGTTCGGCCCATCGACGTTGTCTCATGTTGAGATCTTTTTGGGCATGATTTCCGCTCATTATTTACATGGATTGATCTAAAACAAGTTGTTAGATCCATCCGAGAATCTACAATTGGTATCAAAACTTCGACTCAACTTTTTGGACATTTTTGGTTCATCTTTTTAGATTTTGATTGAGTTGTTTGGTAGATCGGAGTTTGGATTCGTGCTAGTCGCTAATATTTGGACTGTTTTGGATTTTGTATTACACGAAATGGACTAGATCTAAGTTTGAATTTTAGCAAATTCGGGTTTGCAAATTCGATTGTGAAAGCAAAAAAATGTGGACTTGTGTGACATGATTTCTTCTCACTATTACCATGGATTGATCCGAAACAAGTTGTTAGATCCATCCGGGAATCCACAATTTGTATCAAAGCTTCGGCTCAACTTTTTGGAGGTTTTCGGGTCATCTTTTTTGATTTTGATCGAGTTGTTTAGTAAATCTGAGCTTGGATTCGTGTAAGACTCTAGATTTGGAATATTTTAGACTTTGTTTTACCTGAAATGGACTAGACCTAATATTCGGTTTGCGAATCCGATTGTGAAAACGAAAAAGTGTGGACTTGTGAGTGTGTGTGCGTGTTTGATTGAGACAGTTAGTGTTCAAAAACCTAAAAAAAGTGTGGATTCAAAATCTATTAAAGTTTTGGATTTTTAAGCGCAAACTATTACCCTTGCATATATGATCATTTGGAGAGCAAATTGGGATGATGAGGTAACTTAGTTCACAATAAATTAATAGCTGACTTGGAATTTTTACATGATTTATCGAAATTTCTTATAGAAGACATCAGTCAGTTCTGCCTTGCTAACTCTAGGTTAAGAAGGTTTCGTAACATCTCGGAATATTTTATTTGAAATCATATGAAAACTATTAGCAACTTTCTAATTAATTGATCTACGAAAGCTTTCACAAGTCTGTTTGTATGTAATGTAAAGAGGTTTGAATAATTGGTATGAAAATGTTTTTTATAATTTGTTAATTGTAAATTTACTTGAATTATGATGAACCGGTAAACACCGAAAATAACTCAACAAGCATAGAAAAGTTAAACATAGAAAAATAGGTAAGGAGGAGTTGCGTAAGAATCTAAAAATAATTGATTAATAATGAGATGCAATTAAACATTGAAATATCAAATACAGTTGATTTTGTTATAGCAACAGTGATTGGCGAGTGGATTGTAACAAATCGATTGAAGGAGTTGCGTAAGACCCGAAAAGTATTTCGTGGGAATTGCAGGTGTGGGTTCTGAACATGAACTCGCAACAAGATCTAGAATGTTAATGGGAACTAAAACTTAAAGTGGGGGAGGGACGGAGAAAAAAAGAAAAAAAAAAATCTGAAACTAAAAGTGGAAGAACCTTTTTCTTGACCTTCTCCTTGCCCTTAGTTTGATTAGGTTGTTTACCAATCAATTAGGTTCGGTCTTTGCCACTACCCAGGCCTCGACTACGCCCTCGGTTTCCACAACCCCGAGACTGACCTCCTTCGTCATGCACCCGACCAAAGCCGCAGATTATGACACTTATGTCACACCCCGACCAAAGGAGGCGGAACATGCCGGGTGCAACGGATTGCCCATGAACACAAGACACTATTAATGTGACAATATCTAAACAACTCATTAATTTCATTCAATCACCAAAAGTACACATCTTGTTCATACAAATAACACCAAATATAAGTATTTAATTATTCATTCTTCTAATAACCTAAACGGTCTCAAATAAGATAGCATCTTCAAACTCCTATCAACCAATAATTAAACATGTAACAATGCATAAAATAATATTTGTCAACCTGAATGTTGGTGAGCAATTTCATAGATGCGGTTTGAAGATCGGTTTTGATGATGTTGCTATGAAGCAAAACGGATTTGACATTAACTTTACGACTAAGGGCATCAGCCATGACATTCGCCTTACCGGGATGGTAGCAAATTTTCCAATCGTAATCACTAAGTAGTTCAGCCCATCGACGTTGTCTCATGTTGAGATCTTTTTGGTCAAAGATGTGTTGAAGACTTTTACGATCGATGAATACAACACATTTCGTGCCATAAAGATAATGTCTCCAGATTTTGAGAGCGAAAACGACGGCACCAAGTTCGAGATCACGAGTCATGTAATTCTTTTTGTGAACCTTAAGTTGTCTCTAGGCATATGTGATAACTTGACCTCTTTGCATGAGAACGCAATCGAGACCTTGGTTGGATGCATCGCAAAATACCACAAAGTCGTCGTTTCCATCGTGAAGGGTTAAAACCGGATCAGTGAAAAGCACATGCTTTAGAGTTTGGAAAGGTTCTTCTTGTTTCGGTCCCCATTCATAAGGTTTTTCTTTATGAGTTAGTGCGGTGAGGGGTAACGCAATTTTGGAGAATTTTAGAATGAATCGCCGAAAATGCCCGGCCAAACCAAGGAAATATCGGACTTCCGTGGGTGTGGATGGAGTTTTCCAATCTTTTACGGCCAAGATTTTGGCGGGATCAACATGAATACCTTTATCGTTAACGATGTGTCCCAAAAATTGAACTTCTAATATCCAAAATTCGCATTTTGAGAACTTGGTAAAAAGTTGTTCTTTTCTTAGGAGATCGAGAATGGAATGTAAATGACGCTCATGTTCGGATTTGGTCTTGGAGAAGATGAGGATGTCATCGATAAAGATAATTACAAATTTGTCTAAGAATGGTTTGCAAACGCGGTTCATGATCAGGTCCATGAATACCGCGGGTGCATTGGTTAATCCGAATGGAATAACCATGAACTCGTAATGTTCATACCGAGTACAAAGGCGGTTTTAAGAATGTCGTCTTCATGAACACGCAATTGATGATAACCTGATCGAAGATCGATTTTGAAAAAACAAGTTGCGCCTTGGAATTGATTGAAGAGGCGTCGATTAGAGGCAAAGGGTAATGATTTTTACGGTGAGTTTATTGAGTTCATGGTAATCGATACACATATGAAACAAGCCATCTTTCTTTTTCACGAAGAGTACGGGAGCGCCCCAAGGGGAAAAGCTTGGACGGATAAAACCCTTATCGGAGAGTTCTTGAAGTTGGTTCGATAACTCTTGCAATTCCGAATGACCTAAACGATAGGGATCCTTTGCTACGGGAGTCGCTCTGGGCACAAGGTCGATTCGAAATTCAACCGGACGAATGGGCGGGAGACCAGAGACGTCTTCGAGAGAAACGCCGGGAAATTCACAAACAACGGGAATGTCTTGAATTTTATTTTCTTCGGGGTCTTTCACCACCGCTTGGGCTAGGAATGGAACGTACTTTTAGCGTGAGTACTTACGAGATCGAGAGCATGGCCTGGGATTGAGTTTCTTGTGAATCGTTTTGCCAAAGACTTTGAGTTTTTTGCCATTGACGAGCGGAATTCGAATAAATTTATCATAACAAACGACTTCGGCACGGTGCAAAGCTAACCAATCCATACCTACTATGATGTCGAAGCTTCCCATTTGCATCGGAATGAGGTCGATGGAGAATTCGCGCTTGCAAAGAGTGAGAATGCAATTTCGAATGACCGAATCGATGGTGATGGATATACCATTGGCGACTTCGACAGAAAAAGGGCGAGAAATTTTAGTGAGATGTACGACAAGGATAGATTCAGATTTAAAAGAAATACTCCTATCAGCTCCGGTATCAAATAAAATTAAAGCTAAATGCTCATTTACTAAAAACGTATCGTTCACCACATCGTTGGCAACTTGAGCTTGGTTCCCCTTGGTTGCCGTGGTTGACTTGTTGAGCTGGAGGAGGAGGGAGGGCTTGCATTGCTTGCGGGAGTGGCGGAGGAGGAAGGGCTTGCATTGCTTGGAGCGGATGAGCCAGAGGAGCCAAAAGTTGTGGGATTTGAGGTTGATAGGTTTGAACTTGGTAGGCTTGGGTTTAGTAGTAGGGTGTGGGTATGATTCGGGCTTGGTTAACAAACGTAAGTAGGGGACAAGCATTGCGGAAATGGTTTGGGTCTCCATAATTGAAACAAGGTCTAGGTTGAGGAAGAGGATTTTTACCAAATGGTGCGGGTCGGGTTTGATTCTATGGAGCGCACCTTGATGGAAGGGGTTGCCCATGGGAGGTTTCCCGACACACGTTGCTAAGGTGACCATAACGATTACACTTTGTGCAATGGCGGCAAGCGGAGTAAGAGGGATGATGGCGTTGACAAGTGTTACACAAGGGATGAGTGCCGGAATACGGTTTTTGGTTTTGGAGTGCTTGGGATTGAAATTGAGGTTGGGATTGGTAAGTGATGGCATAGTTTCGGTAGTTGGGTTTGCTTTTCTTCTTGGAGTTGTGGGATGAGTTGGAGTAGTTTATGGATTGAGGTTGCGGGTCAACTTTGGTGAGGTTTGATGGTTCGGGTGTACTTTTCTCATTGGGTTTTTTTGGGCTTTTTGATGGTGAGGGTACCGGCTTTAACATGGTTTTCGGTAAGAGCACCAGGTAAAGTAATTGCATCATGGAGTGTTTGTGATTTACTACTCATCACCGAGTCTCGGATTTGCATGGGCAAACCACCGACATACTTGTCAGTCGCCCGTTTGAGGGGAGTGACCAAGTGAGGAAGCAAGAGACTAAGCTCATGAAAGCGGTTGGAGTAGGCGGAGTTGTCACCACTCTCTTTGCTTAAATTCCCAAAATTCGGATTCGAGTTTTTGGAGTTCATGTTTTGGGCAAAATTTATTCATCAGAGTTCCTTGAGCTTGGTCCGTGAGTAGGTCATAGCTACTTCCGCCCCACTGGCGAACATTTCGCCATTCCACCAAGTGCGGACGGTTCCCTCGAACATGCTTGAGGCGTACGTGGTTTTCTAGGGTTCGGAACATTCACAAAGATTAAAAACGCTTTCCATATTTTCGAACCGTTGCAACAAGGTAGTGGCACAGTTATTGCCATGAAACTGAGATGGGTTGGCACTGGTGAAAATTTTCAAGGCGAAAGGTGTGGGGTTAGGTGTGGTTTGAGTAACGGTGGGTTGGGTGGCTTGAATTTGAGTTATTAGTCCGGGAATCACAGCGGCGATTTCTTTAACAACCATAGCGGCCACCCGACGATCGGAGTTCCGCTTGCGAGTGTGGCGTCGAAGAGGAGGTATTCTAAAATAATAAAAGAGAAATTATATAAGTTTGGGGTAATTGATATAAGTATGAGGAAAATGAGTAAATATGGAGTTTTAATGATTGTGAGTCCTAGAGTTATGAGGATGAGGATGTTAAAAAAAACTTCTTTTGTTAGTAAATCAAGTAAATAAATAAAATGTTAAATAGTTTTAATCTTTGAAGTTTGAAATAGTGTGTTAGGATTTAAAAGCAGGAAAACTTTCATGAACCACCATGACTAGTTGTTCCAACATTAAATCTTAAAAATCGTGGTAAAGTGGGGAGTCGAACATGTGCACGAAAACACCGTGTTTTACACGTTTTGTCCCAAATATCGTAATAACATCAATAACAAGTAAGCAATGAGGTAATCGGGATGTTGAAAGCATTAGTCCACGTACCAGCGTGACTCTTATGCTTCCAAGAAAAAAAATATAAGGAGGCAACCGGAACGCATGCATTTGACAATATGTATAACACGGTTTGTTGGCCTAGAAGACGAATACTACAATTCAACCAACCCAGGTAAGTAAATCACCTCGATTCTTGGAATCCTTTTGTCAAATGATCGTTTTATAGTTTTTCGCCCCCTAATGTGGCTACAAACCCGTTATAGAGTCAATATTTAAAGAGATTATTAATAACGGGATCCAATTTAAGTTTGTGATCCTTAAAAAAACATCATAAAAATCTACCATTTGCGGTAAGTAAGGATACCTTGGAATACTATGAGAGTGTGTGCATGTGTATATTTTTTAGGATTAAATGAAATAAATAAGTAAATAAATATATAAGTGTAATGAACAATCAAGTAGGGTAACACGTATAAGGACGACCCTAAAGCAAAACCATACTAGGTCGTTACGTCTAACCGCTTATCCTATAGTCTTGGCTCTGATACCAATCTGTCACACCCTACCAAAGGCGGCGGAACATGCCGGGTGCAACGAATTGCCCATGAACACAAGACACTATTAAAGTGACAATATTTAAACAACTCATTAATTTCATTCAATCACCAAAAGTACACATCTTGTTCATATAAATAACACCAAATATAAGAATTTAAATGTTCATTCTTCTAATAACCTAAACGGACTCAAATAAGATAGCATCTTCAAACTCCAATCAACCAATAATTAAACCTGTAACAATGCATAAAATAATATTTGTCAACATGAATGTTGGTGAACAATTTCATAGTTTTGAGTATATATAATATGAGGCGAAATCCACAAACGTATATGAGACTATAAATAAAAGCAACAATTGCGGTATATAAATCATAAGTAAATGAGGATACTTTCTAATCGGTAACAACTGACTTACTCGGATAATGAGGCCTTATTCTACTAGCACAAGGCTAAAGTGGTTAGGGGTGCGTATGATCATACTTATTGAGGCTCCACAACAACATAAAAATAAACACTCGTGCACGTAAAGCATATGAAACATATAACACACAATAGAGCAAGTATTCTAAGTATCATACACCTTAGAGTTTGTGGTTTGGGGATAGAGTGTTATAAATTATTCTTGTTTTGAATAAGTATGCATGTTACCCCCAAAGTATAAAAAGAAAACGGTAGATGAAATGTACTCACGTCAAATAAGTAACTTGAAGGATAGTTTGCGATAAAATGGGGAAGGGTAAGTTCAACGGGCAAGACCTAGATTAAAAAAGGGACTTGAGTTAGTAGATGGTTTTAAAAGCTTTAAGGTAAAATAACATGACAAGTAAAATAAATAATTAAAGTTTGAGAGTTAAAGTGTAAATACATAAGAATTAAAGTAATGGTTTTAGAAAAGTAAGTTTACTCGAAATCGGGTCTCGGTATTGTATTCATTAGTTTTACTTAACCTTTGTTAAGTAAATATTTGGGTAATGTTGCAATATTGCAAGATCCTTTGTTAGATAGATACCAAAAAGAGATTTTACGAGTGTTCGGATTTGTCGGTTCGAGTCTTGATAATTGGTCAAGCTCAAATCCAAGATTCCAAAGTAATTAATTTTATGAGATAACTCAATGAAATCAAAAGAAACTAAACCAAGTGTGTAGTTCAATTAAGGAGAACCTCGACGTCCGTTAAGTGAGTTTTTGGTTTTGTCGGTCCAAACTTGTTATGAGATCAAGTTGGATCCGACATGCCAAGTATTTTGAGAAAATAATTAAAATTACTTTATAATATAGTTTTAGAGAAAAATACGAGATTCGGTGGCCCGAAACACAACTAGTGTGTCTTAAGCGAGTGAACTCGGTTTAGTTCGGTCTTGGTTCGGTCCTTGACTCGGAATAAGACCGAGGATGATTACCACATACCGAATACCATAGAACTCGTTAGAAAAAACTTAGAAATGACAATACTCAAGTCTTACATACAATATGTTAACAATAAAGTATTTAAATAAAAGTTCGGTTTTCGTTCGGCTTTTGACTCGGGATGAAACCGAGAATGGTGGCCACATACGCAATACCATAGAAATCAATTAAATTATGTGAAAACTAAAGTAATTAGAAACTAAACAACATTAGTAAGCGTGCATAAATTAAAGTGTTTAACAAGGACTATAATAATCCTCCATTAAGCCTTGCCTAGCAATACACCTAAACCGACATGGCCGGAGAAGGGAAAGCCAAGGAAACAAGGGGAGTATGTTTACAAGTTATAATAACAAGCTTTAATTAACAAGATTTAGTTAGAAACCAAGACTAGCATTTGTTTGTCCTTGAAGAGTCAAACTATCAAGAACTTGAAGAATGGAATACTTGGATCTTAGATTGAGAGAGTTTGGAGAAGAAAGAGCAAACCAAAATGGGTGCATGGGACTTGTTTTTATAGTGGAAAAAGTATAGTTTACTCATAAGGGGTATACTTGCATTTCATTGGTTAAAAATGGTCAAACAATGCACAAAACAACAAGAGGTGTTTGACACCATTAGTCCTTTAAGTTTGTTTTAAGTCGTTTTCAGCCATAAAGAGGTGTTTTAATGTACCGAAAAGGATGTTTGGTTCATCCGACATTTTTGTAACATAAACGAACATAAAACCCAATTTTATTAATAACGAAGGATCCGAAAGACCAAAACGGGTCGGGTTTCCAATACAAAAACATATAAAATTTAAACCGAAAGTGATGAATGTCAAAGCTAATCCGGACAACTTACCGGAAAAGTCATCGATCGATTCAAAGTCATTCATCCATAATAGATCAAACTCCGGGTCTAACATTTTCAATTGAACTTCTCTAACTCTTCCATCTCCGACAAGAGAGTCTTGATCATATCCCGCATCTTTTTGATGGTTTCTTAATCACCAACTTGCATGATCAACGACTTGGGCACCGACTGATACAACCACATCGTGAGATCGTTTTTCCCTAGATCGGCCGAACCCGGATCTATGACTACCCATACTTCGTGAATATGAAGAATGGTCCTCATACGTAGAAACCAAACGTTATAGTTTGTGGGTGAAAGCATTAGCCATTGAACAGATTATGACCTGGATTCTTTACCCTTCGGTGGCAGAACATTGTCTCACATCGATCTCCTTTTACGTTAATACTTTAACGGTATGCCCTAATCTATTATACAACCCAGCTTCCAACAAAACTCTTGTTCGATCAATTTCTTTATCAATAAACTTGACGATGGCTCGAATCTTGTCCACCAAATTACCATTGATTGACCCTAATCGATCAAATCAATAGAGGTGGGGAAGGCTCCTTGTTTGGTTGCGGAGACGATGACTCCTTCAACTGTGATGGTGATCAAATCTCGTTTAATTGCTTCTTCTTTTCGAGGATCTAATACCAATTCAAGGATTGAATCCATATAAGAAACATGAACAAGAATAACAAACACACAATATAAAGTAAAACTCATTTTTAATATACCAGGGAAACATAACTCAAAAACTTTAATATAATAACTTTAGATTAAAACCTACTTGGTTGTAATCCATATATAGAGAAACTTTAAAGTGGTACGCAAGAAAAATTAATTAACCCTAATTATCACATAACGGTCCACCACCCCTTCTTAGATAATTGTGTGTAACATTTTAAATATTATAATGTTAAATTATAATATTAAATAAAGATTTCGTTAAGTCGTCGTGTGTTAAATAATTATTTTAATATTAAATAAAGAAAGCCGCGTTAAGTTATCGGGTGTTAACATTTAACTAATATTAAAAATAGAAAAGATCATGCACTTAAAATGGATTAAGATGGTGGGATGAGCTTAGGTCCATGGGCCTTAAGGAGTGTATATGTACTCCCTTAAGCCATCCTAAATCTACCCTAAATCTCATTCCATCCTTTCCATAATCTCTACACACACTCAAGAACATACACATACCTCCCTTACTAAATATAAATGGCCGTGAGAGCGAGAAACGAGATCCGAGACCAAAATCAAGCCAAATATAGTTAGATCTTCAATATACGAGAAAGATACAAGATTCAAAGTTCATAAACAAGCTAACCGAGACCAAACGAACCCGGAAAGGTATGTTTTCGATATTAAAGTTTACGTTTTTATAAACGTTTAGCTTTGAAACTTGAAACAATAGTAGATCGGGTCTAAACGAACATTAAAGTTTAAAACTTGATGATAGAATGGAACTTAATGTAAGGCCCCGAACCCGGTAGCCCTACTTTAGCGTCGGATTTACTCATAAACACAGTTCGTACAAATCAGAGTTCATTAAAACTTTCGCGGAATATAAAAACTTTCATAAAACATTTCATAACAAAACACGTCTTGTCTTAAAACATCATTTTGTCTTTCAAAATAATCGAAACATTTAACTTAAACGTCTTGAGTCTTCCGATGCCAGCCTCTTATTCAGTGCCACGTGTCTCCTCAAGCGAGCTGCCTCATCCTACTCACCTGCGTGCATACTAAAAGTCAGCTACGCTGAGTGAGTTCTAGTTAATCGTACGCCATACAATACAACACATACATACATATCCGAAGATACATATCCATACTTCACTAGTTACCCTTCTGTTCTACATACATACTTGCTACCATACATACATACATATCTACAATCACTAACCTCAGTCTACCGAGAGTACGTTCATAGTCCGCCGTCTATAACTGTACTCACGATCGTGAACACGTAAAAGGTCCGCAGTCCTTACCTATGTTCATCATTCATGGTACGTACAAGGTCCGCGGTCCATCCCTATACCATCATACATCCACAACACGTACAAGGTCCACGGTCCTTCCCTATGTTGCAACCTAACTCATAGCACGTACGAGGTCCGCAGTCCTCCCCTATGCTAAAGCACGTATAAGGTCCACAGTCCTTTCCTGTGCTGACGCCTATCTACATTACGTATAAGGTCCGCATTCCTTATCTACGTTACGTATAAGGTCCGCCGTCCTTATCTACGTTGGCGTCTATCTCCTATAACACGTATAAGGCCCACGTCCCTATCTACGTTTACATATATCATCTACATCACATATAAGGCTCGCAGTCCTTAACTACGCCATCACCTGCCAAGTCTATGTCCAACAGAAGTTAGAGGGATTTGCCATCCTAACTTACTATGTCGAACGTAGAACTCACATACCATTCGTGTACCTGTATACACATACTTCACATATACAATAATTACATTATAGCATAAGAACACTCTAGGCGTTCTCTACATCCTTCATTTAACAACCATACCCCTTGTCGTTACGTGCAATATCCGAAGATCGTTCACGCCCCGACAAGTATTCATTTGTAATATTCATACATCTTCGATATATAATATTCGTACCTTTATTTTTAACCTGACAGTACGCGCAATATCCGAAGATCGTTCGCGTACCGACAAGCAATCATTCATATCCATCACATATATCACATATGGCATACACTTATCACTTAGGATAAATGTATTAACAACACATCGAGTATGCACACAGCCCCGAAAACATAACAAGGAATAGGGCTAGAAACTCACCTGAACTCTGCCTCTTCCTCTGATAGTTGTAAATCCCTTCTTTAACTGTGCTCGGCTGACTGTATAAGTTACACGTATCAATACTCGCCTGATGGCCTAGTATTAGCTTACTTTTACTTATCGTTTTAATATATTCTCTAATCGAACTTGACTTTAGGCGAAGTTAAACCTTAGGCGAACTTAGCTTAGGCGAAGTTGTCATCAGGCGAACTTGGCTTTAGGCGAAGTTGTCATCAGGCGAACTTGGCTTTAGGCGAAGTTGTCATCAGGCGAACTTAGCTTTAGGCGAAGTTGTCATCAGGCGAACTTGGCTTTAGGCGAAGTTGTCATCAGGCGAAGTTGTCATCAGGCGAACTTGGCTTTAGGCGAAGTTGTCATTAGGCGAACTTGGCTTTAGGCGAAGTTGTCATCATGCGAACTTAGCTTGCAGGCGAAGTTCATCAGGCGAACTTAGCTTGCAGGCGAAGTTGTCGTCTGCAGCTACTGTTTGTTCTTAAATCCCTTAATCACCTTCGTTTTTTAACCAAATAACTCAATTTAGGTACCCACGGGATTGTCTGACCAGCGCCTACAAACCCCAACCATCAAATCGACCTAACATCGATGTTTAAAGGGTGCGATTTAGGCATATAGGTAACGGGTTCTTTTTATCAATCGATTAACCCATCAAATCATAACCATTTTCAGTAAGATTAGCTTTGTTGGACTCGTTTTTACCATACAAACTCAGATCTATCATCTCTCAAATCAACCCGAACCTACACGAATGATTTCTAACTATAAACGTACCTTGAATGAGTCGAACTACGAACACGGTTAAGCCTTGATGTTGTTTTGGTCCGTCACAACGTTCCAGCACCAACAAGGTCGGGTTTTCGCCTTCGGATCTTGGTTCGGGTCGTGTGTGTTTTGGGTGTGTGTGTATGGAATATGTGAGAATGAAGATTAAATGGTGGTTAATGGTATTTATATTTAGGGATCATGGGCTTAAGCCCATGGACTCTCCTTCCTTCTTTCATAACCCAAGTCCATAACCCATATCCATTACCCAACACTAGCCCGACCCATACCAACTCCTACTCTATTTATTTATTTCCTGATAACCCGAGTAAACTTTCCCTCTATTATTAAGTAATATAATTAATATCATTTTGGAAATTTCGGGATGTTACACTTAACGAACTCATAACTATGAATGGCTCGTTTAAATGAACCCCAGATCTAGTTGAACGTTTAAAGCTTAAAGGTTTGAACTTTATAATATTTTGGGTTGAGTTTCGAGCCGAGGTCGGCGAAGGAAATGAATACGAGCCAAGACGAGAACAAAGGATTGGAACGAGTGGTTATAAACCGTGATCCATGAGTTCCTACCTTCGCTACAATGCGTAAATATGTATATGAGTTCACTTACAGGACCTCAAACTCGCATACATTATACTTAAGCAAATATAGACTCGTTTACATTTAGATGGACATCCCAATGACAATCGCATACACATACTTAGAAAAAATAATATATACACAGACACTGGATTACACGTGACTCGCATACAAATTGAACCCATATCCTTAAAATCGCATACAAAGGACCTCGATTACAATTGAACTCATACAAATCTGAAAGTCGCTCAAAATCATACATCGATTACATTGAAGATCGATTACAATTTAACTTGCATACAAGTCTAACGATTACAAAGAAAACCGTATACAACGAGTTCGATTACACCGAACTCGAACACATTAAACTCGATTACAATACATACACAGACGCATACAATTACAATATATATATATACATGTTCGCATACATCTGTAAGACCCAATTACAAGTAGAATCGATTACATGGTGAAGCAACATACAAGACTCTATTAAATTACCTGGTCGCACAAAATACCCATTTCGATTACAATTACTGTAACTCACATACAATTCAGTCCGATTACATTGTAATCGACCTCCTATAGAACTCGATTACAATATAGGATGTCAAGCAGGGAATCGATTACATGTGTATATGGTTGATTACAAGGAGGATCGGTTACAATGAATTTCCCTTATAATCAGTTGACTCCATCATTATCAATTACATCGTAATCGATTCAGCGGAAGGGGGCTCGATCACTGAAGAAGAAGGACGGCCTAATGTTTGGTTAACTTAAGGAGGGGTTGGGCCTTATAAGTCTACATACACACGGCCCAATTTCTAGCCAGGCCCGATTACAAGCCCGAGTCCTACTACACTTCTTACACTCAATCACACCGTTGCTTAAACACTTAGAATATATAAACTCGATTACAAAATAGATAGACAAGCTCGTTTACAATGTTTTGGGTTATTTATAATATGATTAACAATAATAAAGACCCGATCACAATAGGACTCGAATGTATAAGTACCCGTGAGTTAGATATGTGTATATAAATATACGCATACGCATACCCACGTCATTATACGTCAAAAGGATAATCTAGGGTGTTAAGCTAAAATATTAAAGAAAGAAAAATGAATATTAAATAATTAAAAGCCGTATACCTTGGATATATATAAAATAATCTAAGTATAATATAATCTAATACAATGCCCATAGATTACTCCAGACCTGGCTCGAATATTAATACATGTACCCTATATACAGTTAGCAGGGCACAATTAAAGAAAGGATTAGCGATAAATGGAGAAAGAAACAGGATCGAGGTGAGTTTCTAGCCCCATTTACTTGTTATGTTTTCGGGGCTGTGTGCATACTCGATGTGTTTATTAATACATTTATCCTAAGTGATAAATGTAAGCCTTACGTGATTATGTGAAAAGTATGAATGATTACTTGTCGGTACGTGAACGATATTCGGATATTGCACGTATTGTCGAGTTGTAATGTTATGTTAAATAATGATATGATATGTATGATATATGAATGAATGTAAACGATGTATGGTTGTATGGTAACGAAGAGGGAATCGAACCCTACTAATACTCGAGGAAAGAGGGACCGAGCCCAAATAATACTCGAGGAATGAGGGACCCAGCCCTAATAATACTCGAGGAAGGAGGGACCCAGCCCTAATAATACTCGAGGAAAGAGGGACCGATCCCTAATAATACTCGAGGAAAGTAGGGCGTAATGCTCTTTATAACGTAAGAAATGTAGATAAGTAAGAATGAGATAAAGATATGAAAGTATGAATGCAAGTATGTAAGTATGTATGTATTGTATGTTATGTGATTAACTAGAACTCACTCAGCGTAGCTGACTTTTAGTGTGCACGCAGGTGAGTAGGATGAGGGAGCTCGCTTGAGGGGAACATGTGGCATTGAATAATAGGCTGGCATCAGATGACTATGACGTTTATGTTTAATGTTTGATTATTTTGAAAGACAAGATGGTGTTTTAAGACAAGTTATGGATCGTTATGTAATATTTTATGAAAGTTTTTATATTCCGCGAATGTTTTATTTAACTCTGATGATTAGAACTATGGTAATGAGTAAATCCAACGTCCAAATATGAGGTACCGGTAACGGTGTCTTACAAATTGGTATCAGAGCAAAGTTCGAGAGATTTAAGCATCCTACATGCTTAGACTCGAACAGAGAATGGGATTGAAGTAAAAAGATGCCAGTTCAAGAGTGCCATGTATCACTCAAGCAAGCTCAGTAAAGGTAAAGTGTATGGTTAAATAATAAATGTTAATGTTATCTTGATTGATATGGATAGGATTTCTTGCTTATTTGACTGTTTAACTGTTTAAGATTAGAATCGGCACAAATAGATTCATAAAGGGAAGTGTATAGGATACGAAAAGTAACGTGATCAGCTAATCACAACTGGCCAGTGTTATTACCTGTTAGCCTTACTATCCTTGTACTAAATAGGTCCTTGAGTGATGAAGTTTGTGTTTTCCCTTTTAGAATACGATGGCTGGAATATGAGGAAACGTGAGAACTGGAGACATTGTGAGAGCTGGAGGTAGCACTGGACGTCATGGCAGGCCTCGTCGTGTCCAAAGACCTTCGGTCGAAACAGCTTCCAACACCGGAGATGAAGGAAGTGCAGCTGGAGGAAACCCGAACAATAATGAAGGGGTTCAACTGGATCCCGTAATTCAAGCAGCTATTGTTCAAGTTGTGGCCACTACTGTGAAGAACCTGACTCCCGAAGGAACTGCTCTAAGCCGTGAAAGAACTGCCGAAGGGGCGGGTGGTGATGGTAGGAGAAATGAGGAAGGAAATAGGGAGGCCTCGAGTGGGGTTAAGTATATGAAAGCTGATGACAGAAAACGAGGCCGAGGTGCGTGTAACTATAAGTCCTTTAAAGGTTGTGACCCGCCGAAGCTAACTGGTTTGGGAGACCCATCGCTACTCTTCAATGGATAACCACTATGGATAAAATTATCCGAAGCGAGTGTCGCCCTGACCAAGCTGTCGGTTACGCCATCCAATCATTTGGTGATGAGGCGATGTATTGGTGGGAATCAATTGAGCAGAGAAAGAGTCCAGAGTAAATTAAGGCCATGAAGTGGGAGGATCTGAAAGAACTGGTTATGAAGAGGTTCTGTGCTGACGCTGAGGTTGAAAGGGCGGAGATGCAGTTCCTGAACTTGAAAGCTGGGACGATGACACATCGTGAGTACACCACCGAGTTCAACCGAATGTCTAGGTTGGTACCCGATATGGTTAACACTGAGGCTAAGAGAATCAAGTGCTATGTGAGGGGATTGCCGCAGAAAGTTCGTGTACTAGTCAGGGCGAATAAACCTGCTACTTTTGACTCTGCCGTTGAACTCGCAGAGATGGTTTATGAGGATCTGGTTGCGGATGATGTTGTGGTGGGGGGAGAAAAGAAGGATAGGAAGTGGGTCGCTCCTGTTAAACGACCCGGTACTCAGTTGTGGAACTCAAAAGATAAGAAACCGAAGGTGTGGGAGAAAAGGTCGTGCAAAACTTGTGGCAAGGCACACGGTGGTGAGTGCAGATGGGATAAAGGTTCTGACACTTGTTATAAATGTGGAAAGATGCATGCTGGGGAATGCAGAGTTGGGACGAATACTTGCTATAAGTGTGGAAAGGCCGGTCATTATGCTCATGAATGCAGTGCTAAGCCCGCATGTTACAAGCGCCTTAAGACAGGTCACTTTGCTAGGGAATGCACTGAGAGCGAAGCTGGAGGGAGTGGAAAGAAGGATGTAGAACCAACAAGGCCAAAGACCAGAGCCTACATGCTGACTCAAGAACAAGCCAAGCAGATCCCCGATGTCGTCACAGGTACGTTTATAGTAAACGGTATTTCCGCTTCAGTATTATTTGATTCGGGTGCGAACAAAAGTTTCGTAGCCACGCCATTTAGTAAATTAGCTAAAATGAAATGTTGCCGAGTGTCTGAAACTTTTATAGTAGAAACCGCTGGTAACACTTCGGTTAAAATAATGAAAATGGTTAGGGACAGTATGATAGAGTTAGAGGGACATGAGTTCCCTGTTACCTTGTATGTTATGACCTTAGGAGGGTTCGATGTGGTTTTTGGAATGGATTGGTTGTCTGAGTATGAGGCTCAGATAGTGTGTAAGAGTAGAGTGATAAGGTTAAAGTCATTGGATGGTAGTGCGGTGACGGTTTATGGTGATAAGGAAAGTTCTGGGCTTAATGTCATTTCGATGATAAAAGCTGAGGGTTTGTTAAGGCGAGGGTGCGGTGCCTACCTGGCGTATGTTGTCAACGCTACAGCCGAGATGAAAGAATTGAAAGATTTTCCTATCGTGAGCGACTACCCAGAAGTATTCCCAGAGGATCTTCCGGGGTTTCCACCGGAGCGAGAGATAGAATTTCATATAGACTTAGTACCGGGAGCCCAACCCGTCGCGAAAGCACCTTACCATCTAACGCCGTCCGAGATGAAAGAATTGATGTCCCAACTACAAGAACTCCTTGACAAGGGTTTTATTAGACCAAGTGTTTCCCCGTGGGGCGCACCAGTGTTGTTCGTGAAGAAAAAGGATGGAAGCATGAGAATGTGCATAGACTATCGCGAGCTGAATAAGCTTAAGGTAAAGAATAGATATCCTTTGCCAAGGATCGATGATCTGTTTGACCAACTGCAAGGTTCAAATTGGTTCTCGCGAATAGATCATAGATCAGGCTATCACCAGCTAAAGGTTAAAGAGGCAGACATCCCTAAGACAACGTTTCGTACGCGTTATGGACACTACGAGTTCCTCGTGATGTCGTTTGGTCAGATGAATGCTCCCGCAGCATTTATGGATATGATGAATAGGGCGTGTCGGCCGACGTTGGATAAGTCAGTTATCGTTTTCATCGACGATATATTGATTTATTCGAAGAGTGAGCCTGATCATGTTGAGCATTTGAGAGAGGTATTGGAGACTCTGAAAGAAGAAAAGTTGTATGCTAAGTTTTTGTAATGCGTGTTCTGGTTACGAGAAGTGCAATATCTAGGACACGTGATTAATCCTGAAGGGATTACCGTGGACCCCGCTAAGATTGAAGCAATAACGAACCGGAAGACACCACATAATCCGACTAATATACGAAGCTTCTTAGGGTTTGCTGGCTACCATAGGAGATTCATCGAAGGTTTCTCCAAGATAGTCGCACCGTTGACCGGTATGACCCGTAAGTCGGTAGTATTCAGTTAGGGAAAGTTCCAAGAAGAAGCTTTTGAGGAATTAAAGAAGAGACTCACGCAAGCTCCAATCCTTGCCTTACCCGATGGTGCCGAGGATTTGGTTTTTTGTACTGATGCTTCGTATCATGGGTTAGGTTGCGTGTTGATGCAACGAGGTAAAGTGATAGCATACGCGTCTAGACAGTTTAAGGTCCACAAGAGTACTTATCTGACGCATGATTTAGAGCTAGCAGCAGTAGTGCATGCTCTTAAGATATGGAGACATTATCTGTATGGTACTAAGTGTACCATCTACACAGATCATAAGAGTTTAAAGTACTTCTTCGAACAGAAGAAATTAAACATGAGATAGAGAACATGATTGGAGTTGATTAAAGATTATTACTGTGACATCAAATACTATCCTGGTAAAGCTAATGTGGTCGCCGACGCGTTAAGTCATAAGAATGAGGAATTCCTTGCAACAGTAAAGTCATACCAGCTAATTATGAATTCAAGTCTTTTCGAAGAAATCATCAAAGTACAGTCGGAGGTGTTAGTAGACGAGAAGCTAGTAAAGAAAGAAAGAGTTTACGGCCAACAAGATGAGCTGATGGAAAATATGCATGGTGTTAAGACTAGGTTTGACCGTATGTGGATCCCACGCCATGGAGATCTTAGGGGTCGAATCCTAGATGAAGCTCATAAGTCAAGATACTCAATCCATCCAGGAGCTACAAAGATGTATCAAGACTTGAAAAGGGACTACTGGTGGCCAGGGATGAAAAACGATGTAGTGGATTATGTTAGTAAGTGCTTAACTTGTTTACAAGTCAAACCGAACATTAGAAGCCTTATGGAAAATGCAACCTCTTGAGATACCTGAGTGGAAATGGGAACACATCACTATGGATTTCATCTGTCACACCCCAACCTACGGCGGAAATGCCGGGGCGGACTGATTGCTCACAGCTTTTCAAAGGTTACTATCATGCACAATATAAGTTTCAATATCTATTTAATAATTTCAAATAATTCAAGTACAAAATACAACTTATTAAACAAACAACAATTACAAATTAAATTCTTGATTGTATCATTCTAACTTAAATTCTTCACCAACCTGCATTAAATTTCTACGATAACCTGCATATGCGTTTAAAATAGAATTTTGTCAACAATACATGTTGAGTGAGCAACACACTAGTTTAGTTGTACATATATAGATAACAAAATACGTAGCTGCAACAAGTCATATGAGAATAACAAATTAACCAAATAAGCAAGTATAACTGAGATGTCGAGAAGCACAAAGGCTATAACGACTGGCGTATGATCATACTAGACTGAGATTATGTTGGACCTCTCCGAATGCGAAAGCATACAAAGCAAATAAGCACATAAACAAGTAAGGTATAAGTTGTTAACACATAAGACAAAGTTGCAGTTTTGAGTATAAGTATATATATAAGAAATATTATTTACGCATATGTCCCCAAAACGTGAAAAACAAGTAAAATAGGGGAATGTGGTACTCACCTCGATAGACGAACAAAGTGAATAGATAACAATAAGAATGACAAAAGCGGATCACACGCGTTGACGATATAGCCTATAAAGGAAGATGAATGCGGGGATTCTAAGTAAAAGAATAAATCGGATTTGAGAGTTCGATGGTCAAATATAATTTATTAAATTATATATTATTAGTTAATAATTCTTTTTAACCATACTTAATATTATATTTTATTATATAAAACTTTTATATAAAAGACAAAATATATCTTTTAAATTATTAAATAATTCGTTAAGTATATTGCAAAAAAAATATATAAGTTTATCTTTTTAAATATATTAAATTTATATATATATATATATATATATACTAATTACGTGATATTATGTATGCATATATTTATATTAATTATGTGATATTATTTATATACATATATACACGTATGAATGTATAATAAAGATGCGGGAAAACATAAGTATCATAACCGGTTTTATAAAAAGACAATCTAATTAGTTATTGTTATAGTTATTATTTGTTAAAAATGATTTTAAAACAAATATATACCAAAAAAATACATAAACGGGGTGGCAGGGACTCGAACCCGTGACCTGCCACTCCATAACCCACGTAATAACCAGCTGGGCTAACCCGCTACATGAAATAAAACTCAGACGCGTTAAACTATAACCATAGCGGCCAGAAGCAGAAACTGATATGAACCCTAACAACATCAATCGGTTACCCCGATTGATGTTGTTGAAATTAATGTTAGGGCTTTTGATAAGGATACAAAGACGATTACAAATCACAAATCAACGAATGAACACAAAATCAACGAAACTTATATAATTATGTATAGGGTTATTAAAGGCGATGGGTTGGAGATCGTATATGTAGGTTTAATTAAGTTATTATTGTCGTCTCAATGTATAACAAGAAACGAGTTAAAGACGTTTTCGAAAATATAGTAAATTGATATCGTTTTGATCTTGTTTTCTTAATTCATTATGTCGACAATATTGCAAAAAGGAATGTATAACGCGTATTGATTAAATTTCCATGTTGGTAGCGAGAATTGAGGTCCAAGATAGAAGATTGGGTATACGGGTTCGTATTATGGGTATAGGGTTTGGGTCGGATTTCGGGTAAATGGATCTGGGTAACAAGTTACTTGGGTTATAACATAAATGTTGCATATCAGTCCCTAGAGAATGTAAATGAAAACACAATTGGACAAAAGTTTAGTTTAGGGCGATTTTTGTCATAAATTGAAAGTTATAAACATATATTAAATAAATAACTATTAATAATATAATAAAAAATTTAAATACTCGATAAGTGCAATAAAATTTCCCGAACATAAAAACGGATCGGGCAATATGATTAATGAATATTAATTTATAAAATCCGAGTTGTTACAGTTAACACCCTTGGCAAACACAACATCGTCCCACTCTTAGGCTATCCCACATCGGCCGTGGACAAGAGATATCACCGGTTCATAAGTAATGTCCTGCCTCTTCAATCACCAACGCGTTTTGGGCAACCTAAAACAAATCCGTGAGCTCTTCGTGGGCAGAGCGGACAATATTGGTGGTGCGAGGGGCCGGGATGTTACAGTTGGTATCAAAGCCACACTTGTGCCGTTCGGGATGTTGGGACACGCCTCATCGAGGACGATGAGTCCAAAGGGGAGTTGTCTGTAACACCCTTGGCAAACACAACATCGTCCCATTCTTAGGCTATCCCACATCGGCCGTGGACAAGAGAGATCACTGGTTCATAAGTAATGTTCTGCCTCTTTAATCACCAACGCGTTTTGCGCAACCAAAAACAAATCCGTGAGCTCTTCGTGGGCAGAGCGGACAATATTGGTGGTGCGAGGGGCCGGATGTTACAATAACTAAGCTACCTCGTACAACTAAGCAACATGATACCATCTGGGTGATTGTGGACCGTTTGACCAAGAGTGCTCACTTTCTGCCTATATGAGAGACTATCTCGTCAGAAACGTTAGCAAGCTTGTTCATTAAAGAGGTTGTGGCTAAACATGAAGTACCGTTATCGATCGTGTCAGATAGAGATACACGGTTTACTTCGAGGTTTTGGGAAAAGTTCCATGAAGCTATGGGAACGAAATTGAACATCAGTACGGCGTATTATCCCCAAACAGATGGACATTCTGAAAGGACGATCCAAACCCTTGAGGATATGCTACGTGCTTGTGTTTTAGACTTTGGTGGAAGTTGGGATGATCACCTGCATCTAGCAGAGTTCTCCTATAACAACAGCTACCATTCAAGTATTGGTATGCCACCATTTGAGATGTTTTACGGTAGACGATGCAGAACTCCCTTATGTGGGAGAGAAATTGGTCAGAAAGAAATGGGAAGCCTAGAGGTTGTTCAAGAAACATCTTTAAAGTTCGATTAAATTAAGGAAAGAATGAAATCCGCTCAAGACAGACAGAAGTCGTATACTGATAAACGACGACGATCGATTGAGTTTAACGTTGGTGACAACGTGATGCTTAAGGTCTCGACTTGGAAAGGGATTATGCATTTTAGGAAAAGAGGAAAGTTCAGTCCTAGGTACATTGGACCGTTTAAGATCTTAGATCGTGTGGGTGAAGTAGCTTACAAGCTAGATTTACCCGTTGAGTTAGAGGGAATTCATTCAACCTTCTATGTTTCTCATCTGAGGAAGTGTCTAGCTGATGACACGTCTCACGTGCCATTGATGGACATCGAGGTTGATGAACAGCTGAACTACATTGAGCAACCGTTAGAGATTATTGATCGCAAGGAAAAGCAGCTTCGTCAAAAAGTTATACCCTTGGTGAAGGAGATATGGAAGCATCGCAAAGGATCAGATGTGTAAGGCCCCGTTACCGGTAACCCTACTTTCGTGTTGGATTTACTCATAAACACAGTTCTAAATATCAGAGTTAATTAAAACATTTACGCGGAATATAAAACTTTCATAAAACATTACAATATTTCATAACTTGTCTCAAAACATCCTTTGTTTTTCACATTAAAACATTAAAATTAAAACATCATAAGTCTTCAGATGCCAGACTCTTGTTCAGTGCCACGTGTCTCCTCAAGCGAGCTGCCACATCCTACTCACCTGCGTGCATACTAAAAGTCAGCTACGCTGAGTGAGTTCTAGATAATCACATAATCATACCATTCACATAACATTATATTCTTTCATTCATACTTTCATACTTTCATACTTCCTTACTTTCTTACTTTCTTGTGTATTAACTTACTTTCATATCTTACGTTATAAAGAGCATTACGCCCTACATTCCTCGAGTATTATTAGGGCTCGGTACCCTCCTTCCTCGAGTATTATTAGGGCTCGGTACCCTCCTTCCTCGAGTATTATTAGGGCTCGGTACCCTCTTTCCACGAGTATTATTAGGGCTCAGTTTCCCTCTTTCCTCGAATATTAGTAGGGTTCGGTTCCCTAGTTCTCGAATATTAGTAGGGTTCGATTCCCTCTTCGTTACCATACAACCATACATCATACCTCGAGTATTATTAGGGCTCGGTACCCTTTTCGTAACCATACAACCATCCTTTCCTTCTTTTATTAACTTTATCACATTCATACACATAAGCATACATATCATACTTACCTTAACTTAGCGTTACAACCTGACAGTACATGCAATATCCGAAGATCGTTCACGTACCGTCAAGCCATCATTCATACATTTCACATTATTCACATAAGGCATACACTTATCTCTTAGGATAAGCGTATTAACAAACATATTGAGTATGCACACAGCCCCGGAAACATAACACATAAATGGGGCTAGAAACTCACCTGAACACGGTTACGTTCACCGTTAATCGTAATCCCTTTCTTCAGTTGTGCACGGCTGACTGTATAACAAGTATACGTATCAATTAACTATCACTTCTCATAATGTATTTCTATCTTTATATGACCCACAACGAACGGGGGTCCGGGGGCAGCGCCCCTGGCAGCGGGGTCTAGGGGCTGCAGCCCCTAGCAGGGTCCAAGGGGCAGAGCCCCTGGCTGGGGTCGAGCTGCCAGGTCAGCTTGGAAAAATTTTATTTCCATTAACTGTCTTAACACATTTTTCATTAGATTTTTAATTTATTTTCTAATCGAACTTGACTGTAGGCGAAGTTAAACCTCGGGCGAACTTAGCTCTAGGCGAAGTTAACCTTAGGCGAACTTAGCTTTAGGCGAAGTTACCAGCTAAGCGAACTTAGCTTTACAGCGAAGTTGCCATCAGGCGAACTTGGCTTCAGGCGAAGTTGTCATCAGGCGAACTTGGCCTCAGACGAAGTTACCAGTTAGGCGAACTTAACTTTACAGCGAAGTTGCCATCAGGCGAACTTAGCTTGCAGGCGAAGTTCATCAGGCGAACTTAGCTTGCAGGCGAAGTTCATCGCTTTGAAGGCGAAGATGCCCAGATGAAGGCGAAGTTGCCCAGACAATCGCTGTTTTAGTTTCTGATCAGCATTTCGAGCGATTTTAACACCCTTGCTATGGTTCAATATCACCCACTACGCTTCCCGACCATTTTTGGTCGTTTATACACTAAAAAGCTTGGATCTTTAAACTTCAAAGATCAAGAACCATACCTTTTTGGGCTCGTTTGGGTCTCGTTTACTTGCTTAATCACAACCAACCGCTCTCTCTCTCTCGGACCTCGCTCTCCCTCTCCTCGGCTGCCGCCGGCGGTTGTAGGTGGTGTGTATGTTTTGGAGTGTTTTTAGGAAAATGATGGAAATGAAGATATTTTGGGGTTTTGGGGGTATTTATATCCCTGAAATCCCATTCTCATTTAACCCATCTCAATTAATCCAAGTCCAAGACCCGCTCCTTACCCGATATTAATTAATTACGCGAAATCACTAAACATAACTTCCTTTATTCATCATTAAAATTTTAGGATGTTACAAGATGCCACCTGGGAAGCTGAGGATGAGATGCGTAAGTTTTACCCTAACTGTTTAAGTAATAGTTAAGTTTCGGGGATGAAACCTCTTTAAGGAGGGAAGACTTGTAACATCCTAAATATTATAATGTTATATTATAATATTAAATAAAGATTTCGTTAAGTTGTCGTGTGTTAAATAATTATTTTAATATTAAATAAAGAAAGTCGCGTTAATTTATCGGGTGTTAACATTTAACTAATATTAAAAATAGAAAAGATCATGAACTTAAAATGGATTAAGATGGTGGGATGGGCTTAGGTCCATGGGCCTTAAGGAGTATAAATATTCCCTTAAGCCATCCTAAATCTACCCTAAATCTCATTCCATCCTTTCCATAATCTCTACACACACTCAAGAACATACACACACCTCCCTTACTATATATAAACGGACATGAGAGAGAGAAACGAGATCCGAGACCAAAATCAAGCCAAATATAGTTAGATCTTCAATATACGAGAAAGATACAAGATTCAAAGTTTATAAACAAGCTAACCGAGACCAAATGAACCCGGAAAGGTATGTTTTCGATATTAAAGTTTACGTTATTATAAACGTTTAGCTTTGAAACTTGAAACAATAGTAGATCGGGTCTAAACGAACATTAAAGTTTAAAACCTGATGATATAATGGAACTTAACGAACTCATAACTATGAATGGCTCGTTTAAATGAACCCTAGATCTAGTTGAACGTTTAAAGGTTAAAGGTTTGAACTTTATAATATTTTGGGTTGAGTTTCGAGCCGAGGTCGGCGAAGGAAATGAATACGAGCCAAGACGAGAACAAAGGATTGGAACGAGTGGTTATAACCCGTTATCCATGAGTTCCTACCTTCGCTACAATGCGTAAATATGTATATGAGTTCACTTACAGGACCTCAAACTCGCATACATTATACTTAGGCAAATATAGACTCGTTTACATTTAGATGGACATCCCAATGACAATCGCATACACATACTTAGAAAAAAAATATATACATAGACACTGGATTACACGTGACTCGCATACAAATTGAACCCATATCCTTAAAATCGCATACAAAGGACCTTGATTACAATTGAACTCATACAAATCTGAAAAGTCGCTCACAATCAGACATCGATTACATTGAAGATCGATTACAATTTTACTTGCATACAAGTCTATCGATTACACAGAAAACCGCATACAACCTGAGTTCGATTACACCAAACTCGAACACATTAAACTCGATTACAATGCATACACAGACGCATACAATTACAATATATATATATATATACATGTTCGCATACATCTATAAGACCCAATTACAAGTAGAATCGATTACATGGTGAAGCGACATACAAGAATCTATTACATTACCTGGTCGCACACAATACCAATTTCGATTACAATTACTGTAACTCACATACAATCCAGTCCGATTACATTGTATCGACCTCCTATAGAACTCGATTACAATATAGGATGTCAAGCAGGGAATCGATTACATGTGTATATGGTTGATGACAAGGAGGATCGATTACAATGAATTGCCCTTATAATCAGTTGATTCCATCATTATCGATTACATCTTAATCGATTCAGCGGAAGGGGGCTCGATCACTGAAGAAGAAGGACGGCCTGATGTTTGGTTAACTTAAGGAGGGGTTGGGCCTTATAAGTCTACATACACACGGCCCAATTTCTAGCCAAGCCCGATTACAAGCCCGAGTCCTACTACACTTCTTACACTCAATCACACCGTTGCTTAAACACTTAGAATATATAAACTCGATTACAAAATAGATAGACAAGCTCGTTTACAATGTCTTGGGTTATTTATAATATAATTAACAATAATAAAGACCCGATCACATTAAGACTCGAATGTATAAGTACCCGTGAGTTAGATATGTGTATATAAATATACGCATACGCGTACCCACGTCATTATACGTCAAAAGGATAATCTAGGGTGTTAAGCTAAAATATTAAAGAAAGAAAAAGGAATATTATATAATTAAAAGCCGTATACCTTGGATTTATATAAAATAATCTAAGTATAATATAATCTAATACAATGCCCATAGATTACTCCAGAACTGGCTCGAATATTAATACATGTACCCTATATACAGTTAGGAGGGCACAATTAAAGAAAGGATTAGCGATAAACGGAGAAAGAAACAGGATCGAGGTGAGTTTCTAGCCCCATTTACTTGTTATGTTTTCGGGGCTGTGTGCATACTCGATGTGTTTATTAATACATTTATCCTAAGTGATAAATGTATGCCTTACGTGATTATGTGAAAAGTATGAATGATTTCTTGTCGGTACGTGAACGATATTCGGATATTGCACGTATTGTCGAGTTGTAATGTTATGTTAAATAATGATATGATATGTATGATATATGAATGAATGTAAACGATGTATGGTTGTATGGTAACGAAGAGGGAATCGAACCCTACTAATATTCGAGGAAAGAGGGACCGAGCCCTAATAATACTCGAGGAAGGAGGGACCGAGCCCTAATAATACTCGAGGAAAGAGTGACCGAGCCCTAATAATACTCGAGGAAAGTAGGGCGTAATGCTCTTTATAAAGTAAGACATGAAGGTAAGTAAGAATGAGATAAAGATATGAAAGTATGAACGAAAGTATGTATGTATGTATGTATGTATGTATTGTATGTTATGTGATTAACTACTACACTTCTTACACTCAATCACACCGTTGCTTAAACACTTAGAATATATAAACTCGATTACAAAATAGATTGACAAGCTCGTTTACAATGTCTTGGGTTATTTATAATATAATTAACAATAATAAAGACCCGATCACATTAAGACTCGAATGTATAAGTACCCGTGAGTTAGATATGTGTATATAAATATACGCATACGCGTACCCACGTCATTATACGTCAAAAGGATAATCTAGGGTGTTAAGCTAACATATTAAAGAAAGAAAAAAGGAATATTAAATAATTAAAAGCCGTATACCTTGGATTTATATAAAATAATCTAAGTATAATATAATCTAATACAATGCCCATAGATTACTCCAGACCTGGCTCGAATATTAATACATGTACCCTATATACAGTTAGCAGGGCACAATTAAAGAAAGGATTAGCGATAAACGGAGAAAGAAACAGGATCGAGGTGAGTTTCTAGCCCCATTTACTTGTTATGTTTTCGGGGCTGTGTGCATACTCGATCTGTTTGTTAATACATTTATCCTAAGTGATAAATGTATGCCTTACGTGATTATGTGAAAAGTATGAATGATTGCTTGTCGGTACGTGAACGATATTCGGATATTGCACGTATTGTCGAGTTGTAATGTTATGTTAAATAATGATATGATATGTATGATATATGAATGAATGTAAATGATATATGGTTGTATGGTAACGAAGAGGGAATCGAACCCTACTAATATTCGAGGAAAGAGGGACCAAGCCCTAATAATACTCGAGGAAGGAGAGACCGAGCCCTAATAATACTCGAGGAAAGAGAGACCGAGCCCTAATAATACTCGAGGAAAGTAGGGCGTAATGCTCTTTATAACGTAAGACATGAAGGTAAGTAAGAATGAGATAAAGATATGAAAGTATGAATGAAAGTATGTAAGTATGTATGTATTGTATGTTATGTGATTAACTAGAACTCACTCAGCGTAGCTGACTTTTAGTATGCACGCAGGTGAGTAGGATGAGGGAGCTCGCTTGAAGGGAACATGTGGCATTGAATAAGAGGCTGGCATCGGATGACTATGACGTTTATGTTTAATGTTTGATTATTTTGAAAGACAAGATGTTGATTTAAGACAAGTTATGGATCATTATGTAATATTTTATGAAAGTTTTTATATTTCGCGAATGTTTTATTTAACTCTGATGATTAGAACTATGGTAATGAGTAAATCCAACGTCCAAATGTGAGGTACCGGTAACGGGGTCTTACATTATGCGCCCCTGACTGACCTGACTCTGTAACTAATGTGGCATTCGGGAATATTATTATTAGGTGAATTTAATACATTATTGGAAAACAATCTATGTATACGAATCAAACTAACAACCTGTCACACCCCCGCCCGCGACGAAACGTGAAGGCGTGATAACTTCATGGATCTTAGTCAGTGTTTACATCGAACAACTCTAATAATTTGTTTAATTAAATTTTTAATATGAATTGCAAATCTTGTCCCAAAAAGATTACATCACATTGTTCCTATAGGCTATAAAATGAAAACTCTCAAATGAATCCTAGTGTGTGAGACTTCATATGTGTTTCCAATGCTTTAATTACCTAAGAATGCATGCGTAATAACGTCAACAAAAATTTTTGGTGGGTTTCACAGGTTTATTTGACATCTAAAAATAAATATGTTTCATGGACAACGAGTCAACCAACATTGTCTAAAGTAGATGATTCCTTATTTAGTTACTATGAGCTCTATGATCAAGACATAACATCGTTTCTAGAGCGCCCCTCTTAATGTTCTAATGCGAAAACATCAAGGTCAACTGTTGGAGAAATATCACCCGCTAGACCTCCAAGTTATGTTAGTGCGACTAACCACGACTAGAGTGTGTTAATACCGAATAGAATTATACACATTGACCACGTCTATAACAGTTAATGATAAAAGATTTCAGGGGACTTTGGTTGCATTATTATTTCCAACCCATGTAACAAAATGAGAGTGTTTCAACTCGTTTCCGAACATGTGTTTCTCCATGCGTTCTCCCCCAAAAGTTTCAAAATAATTTAATTAAAAGGGGTCGTGAAACTCACCTGATTCCCTGAACATGTGCTAAGTCGTCTAAAAGTCTGATTCCTGACCTACAATGGTCGTCAGTTCAAACCCTGAGCTAACCTGGGTTTCGTCCCATCGTGTGTTACGCCAGAGAGTTCTGTTCTTATGGTGGCACAACAACTGTCAAGGGACAGTTGGCGATATGGTTTCCCCGGAGAACGCCCAAAACAAACTCGAAGCCAACGTGGGCAGGGTTAAGACAACGTAGTTTGGCAAGATAAAGCATTTGGGCTCTCCAAATTTAGAGAGTGCGAAAGCCTAAATACAAGAAAGTCATTGTTCTATAAAAAATTTAATTTGAAATTAAAGTAACAAATATAAAAATTAATAATTAATAATAGTTAGGTAATGATTATTTTGTCCCTTTTACCCGCACCTCCAAGAACACCCTCCACTGAGTGTGAAAGCCTGGAAGGTGAAAGTCCATTTACCACTTTAACATTTACGTGTCGAATTTATGTGTCGAATTTATGTGTCGAATTTACCTATTTTAAACTGACCTTTTCACCCCTATTATAACAGATGTTAATGTGTCTATTGTTCACCTCTTATCTAAAGTATAAAATTTTGTTTTTGATAAATGTATAAAAAATAAAATGTATATACAGGGCATATGCATACGTTTTTTTAGACTGTCGGTATAAGAATTTATATCATCTAAATTCAACTTTGTTAAATTAATTCCTAGAATCCAATCATCAACTGTTTCAAAAGCAATTATATAGAAATATTGGTATTTTAATTCAATTTAAAATATACATATAATAGTTATTGTTTTTCCAATTTTTATGGGGTGATCAAAGTTTTACATAGGTCTTGTAAGGAGGGGTTTTTTATGTTGTGGGTTCGAATCCAGCATATGTGTATATATATTTTGGTTTAAGTCTGGGTGAAGTATCATTTAATGGATTAGGCCTCACAACATCTACCCACACTCCCCCACCCCCCCCCCCCCCACCCCTCCTCCTCTTGTGGCCCCAATACCGATTATTTTAGTGGTTAGAATATAGTTATATCAATAAATACTAGTTTCCAAAATTTTTCATTAATTATTTCAAAAGTAGTTTGACACGATATGGTTAGGGATGCGCTATTTGACATATTCAAGCATGTTGGGATCTCTATTAAGAAAGAAGCACTTGTGAATTTCTTGATTAACCCGCTGAACTCTTACCCCGACACATTGACAATTTGGTCTTTGGATGGAGTGGAATGAAACATATGTGTGTGGATCTAACTTGTGTTTCTCCTTTGATGGGCTTAGGCGGTGGTGGTTTCACTGTCGGGCAGGTTGCTCTAAAATTTGTTTCATGCAAGGTGATTAAACATGAGAAAATTTGTCTTAACAGACAACATGTATTTATACCGTTCACATTTGATACTTTTGATTTCCTTGTACCTAAATCTGTGGGGCTACTTAGCCGAGTCAAACGGTCATGCATAGTAATGTTATGACTCGAAGATCTATCAATGCAATGGTTTTGTTATTTAAAAAGGGTTTTCGACGCAACATTTTACTCGTTTGCCTTCTGTTTTGATGTGAACATTATTTTTTTTATAGGGAAAATTCCCATAATGTCCCTCTTGATAAAGAGATTCCAAAACTATCTTTAAATAAAAAAAATTCCAAAACTACCTCCAAATCAAAAAAATTGCTCCGGCAACCTCTTTCAAGAAAACATCGCCGCCGACGTGAACATCCCTTGCAGTCTGTCGTACGCGTCGTCGCCGCCACCTTGATAGTACAGGTTTACATCAGAGGTCGTGTTATGCGACATGTGTCACTTGTCTGTTGGAAAATCATAACACGTCGCCCGTCGGAATAACACATCGTAGGCGATGTGTTTTGTAGGTATATTTCTGGAATTTTTTTGATTTGGAGATAGTTTTGGAATCTTTTTCTTGAGAGGGACATTATGGAAATTTTCCCTTTTTTATATGATCTTAAAAGGTTTCTAAAATTAAAAAATAGTAAGTAAAAAATAAAAAGATATATTTGATGTCTCTGGTATCGTAGTCAAATGTCGCATTTAACATGTGATATCCTCATAACTTCTTGCCAAATTTTTAGCAAACAGTTGACCAACTGTTAAGACTTACTGTTTTTTTTTTTAATTAAAATCTAATTAGTGGCATTGATATAACAAATTAATTAACTAAGGGTGTTCATAAACATAGAAACCTACCAACCTAGCATACTTGAAATATATCCAATACTTTTTGGTTTGTTAAACTTGGATAATTAAAAATTGAACTTAATATTTGAACTTAAAACCGAGGCATTTTGTTTTTATTTTCTTTATATTTTGGAGGGAGTATGGGTGGCTCAATAAAGGAAGATTGAGATCTTTATAATCTTCAATTTGATCCTGAGAATATCCGGATTTTACCACTAGTAGGCCTTCGAGAAGAAGATGGATTTTCCCCAAAACTATGTTGTGCCAGCAGGTGGCATTTTTATCATGGGATAACCCTATACAAAATACCTAAACAATTTTATGTTTGTTAGTCATTCAAAAAAAGAAATCCACGGACATCATATATGTATAAAATATATTTATCAATCATTTTTCTAAAACTAGCACACAATCTAGAGAGAGAGGGCCCAATAATGAACAAAAGCCCATATCAATGATTGATATAGATAGTGTCTTGACGATATAAAAACGCTACCTCATATTTCAATATACCAATTATCTCCCCCATCATATCCTGCTCTACGCTTTCTGGCTTATTATTCCGAATAGTAGCTTCCTCACACAGTAAGTCTCTCTTTCTCTCTCTCTCTATATATATATATATACACACACTTATTTTTGACATCAATCAATGTTCTTAATAAAAAAGAGTAGTATCTTGAATTTCTTTTGATACTACTTAGAATGAATTGTATAATATTCAGTTTATATGTATTCTGTTAAAATTCTTTGCACCCAATTAATTTGCTGGAGATTGAATATATTATATAGAAACGAATATTACATGAAAATAAACAAACTACAATAAGTGTATAATATATGTTACATTACTGATTTCCAATATATTCAAAATGAAAAAAAGAAAAAATTAACAAATGTTGTTTTAAAGAATTACAGCATGTGTTTTGGTACAACAAATGGTTGGCGCCAGATAATAGTCATCATTTTAATTTTGATGAATTTGTAATATTTATATTATAGTTTAATTTGCGACGTTGGTAATTGGTATGTTGGTTTGTGAATTGTGTAAGTGATTCTGCGTAGCGTACAGGTTCCTTCGTTATCTGATATACTTGTTTTACTTGTTATTTGTATATTAGTTTGGTCTAGAATTAACTGGATAGTCTATAGGGATAAAACCAAAATTAAAAGTTGACCCAATGGGTTGAACTCTATATGGTTCTATCATGGCCACGTTGCGTTTTAATAAAGTTGATTTAAAAAATAGAAAGCAAAACAAAATCATATTTAACTTTTAGTTTTCTTTTCCAAAACGGAAATTAGTAAACCCAATGAAGGGTTTCATTGACTTATAGTCATTGGCGAACCTTTACTCAGTCGTTTAAGTTTATTTGTTTACGTCTGAAAATTTTTATACATAGTGTAAAGATATCAATTTTTACACAAAATTTTTATACTTAGTGTAAATTTACCCGTTTTTAGATGGACGATGGGATCCAGACAAAGCTTCTTCGACATGAAAATGAAGAAGAAGGTGACCTTAAACAAAGGATATGGGTCGAATCAAAGAAAATATGGAGGGTTGCATTGCAAGGTGTAATATCAAGAGTTTGTGCATTCGGAACTATCGTTGTTACCCAATCATTTATTGGGCATATTAGTGACATAGATCTTGCTGGCTACGCACTTGTTCAAACACTTAGTGTCCGATTTGTCAACGGAATACTTGTAAGTTAACCATCTATGTTTAATTATAACTAATAAAACACGAATAATTTAATTGAAACTAATTGTAAACTCATTCAAGTAGCATATAGTTTACCAAATATGTTGATATCAAACACGAGGGAAAAGGAAGCTAGTTTTTGGTGTTTTGAGGGAACTTTAAATAAGATCCGAACGTAAATTCATGATAAATCTACCCTTTGGATCAAAAGATATGACATTGGATTCGATTGTAATCGGCCATTTTACTTATGAATATAACATATTAACAGTTGGGAATGTCGAGTGCAACCAAAACCCTTTGTGGACAAGCATTTGGGGCCGGACAACACCATATGATGGGCATTTACTTGCAACGATTATGGATAGTTGACTTGATTACTTTAACCGTGTTGCTCCCGGTCTTCATCTTTGGTACCCAAATCTATAAACTTGTTGGTGAGGAAGAATCGATAGCAAACAGTGGTGGATACATATCTTTATGGTTCATTCCTTTTGTCTATAACTTTGTTTTTAGCTTGACCATACAAATGTATCTACAAGCACAGTTAAAGAACATGATTAGTGCATGGCTTTCGATTTTTCAATTTGCCATCCATATACCTTTGTCACTGCTTTTCGTGTATAAGCTGAATATGGGGTCTCGGGGGCCATGATTGCACTCTCGATGTCTTCGTGGTTTCTTGTGATTGGAGAATTCATATACATTTTTGGAGGATGGTGTCCGAATTCTTGGAAAGGATTTACAGTTGCTGCGTTTAAGGATCTTGTTCCTGTTGTTAAGCTGTCGCTATCATCTGGTGTGATGGTCTGGTAAGTATCTAATGTAACATTTGGAATTTGACTATCTTATTAGGTCACACTGAATGTTTTTAAATATAAAATATGATATGAAATCTTTCACAAAAACACTTTAAATCTTTTCTGACTACTGTTACAAGTCAAGTACTTTTATGTGACTATCTATATGTTCTGACTAACATCAGAATATCATTAATTTAAGAAACCATTGTTTTGACTTTGAATGCCAAACTATGGTCTGACCTTTGCTATAATATGTAGCTTGGAGTTATGGTACAATGCTGTTCTAGTCTTGCTTGCTGGATACATGCAGACGCCGAGGTTGCAATATCTGCCTTCTCCATTTGGTATTAATTAGCACGTGTTACTATTTTCCCTTTGTTATTAGTTTTAAAAAGATGTAGACTCGTTTTTGTTTTTTGCTTTCGTTGCAGCCTGAACGTTAACGCGTGGGAGTTTATGATAAGCCTCGGTTTCTTAGGTGCCGCATGGTAAGTCATTGATGGTTCAGAAGAAAAAACTTTCCAATTATTACATTTCTATGCTTTGCTGAAATTGCGCCCTTTAATGCCCCTATCAGAAGAAGAAAAAACTATGCCAAAACCAATATTTGCGCATATAGCCACCTAGGTATTATAAATAATATATTAGTTAGTCTTTATTGATTTACTATTATCATAGTTATGAGATATGACTTGATTGAGTTTCATTTGTAATTATTCTCATTGTACACTTATAGATATTTGATCAATAGTTAACATTACTTTACGGGCTTCACTATTTTACTAAAGAGTATATACTAATTAGGGTCTATTGTTAGATTATTACCATATAGTTAAAAGATATAATTTAATTAGGTCTTCTTCATAATTGTTCTCATTGTATTTTAATGTATAGTTGATCAATACAATACTAAGTGGCTTTTCTTACAAGACCCGAACCGACCCTTTCCAACTCAATACTTATTTTCACATGACGTTACCCTCACGAACCTTTTTACGCATAATATTTGTAGCGAAAGATGGTCGATTAATTTGTTTGTTTTTGTCCTTTAGTATGTCTTCAGTGTTTTTATTATTATTATTATTATTATTATTATTATTATTATTATTATTATTATTATTATTATTATTTAAATTCTTTTGGCTGTATGACTGATACTTGTTGTAACTTGAACATGCATAAAGTGTTCGGGTGGCCAACGAATTAGGGAGAGGAAATGCGAAAGCAGTAAGGTTTTCTATACAAGTGTTGTTGGGGACTTCCATTGCAATCGGGTTGTTCTTCTTTGTTCTTTGTTTGGCGTTTGGCAAAAAACTCGCATACTTGTTCACGGATGATGATAGAGTTGCAGATACAGTATCAGATCTTTCTTTGCTTCTCTCTTTTTCGGTTTTGTTGAATAGCATTTACCCTGTACTCTCTGGTAACTTCTTTCAGTTCATAAAACCTCTACATTTGAAAATTTTCACAAAGATAAGTTGTAAATACTAAACAGAGATATATTTTTCCATTAGGGGTGGCGGTTGGAGCGGGTTTGCAATCAGCTGTTGCAGTTGTTAACCTCGTTTGCTTTTACTTGATCGGAATTCCATTGGGAGCTTTGCTCGGATATTTAACGAGTCTACAAGTTAAGGTACATAAAAAAATAGTGTTAAGCAACTCAAAACTCATATATATATATGGTTGATTTTTTCGATTGTTATTTATTTACTTTGTATTACTTAACAGGGTATATGGATCGGAATGATTGGTGGTGTTTTAACACAAACAATTACGCTTGTATATTTGACATGGAGAACTGACTGGGACGACCAAGTACACAAACAACTTCACAGCCATGCATTAGATAATTTTTGTTCTTTTCGGAATTTCATACGAACATGTATTATTTTTTGCCTCGTGTAGGCCGCGAAGGCTTCCAAACGGCTCGCACAGTTTTACTTAAAGTCAGATGATAATCGTGAGCAAATTTCTAACGAGTTAGAATGATTAGAAGTGCTTAAATCTGCATGTGTGTATCATTTTCATTTTTTATATGCATGTTTCTGAATTCCATATTTACTAACGAATTTATGGCCTTTTGGTGTAAGAAGTCCATTGACTCTTGCTTAAGATAGATAGGTAAGACGAAATGTAAAACACTGCAGGCCAAATTGCAAATTAAATAAATAAATAAAAATAAAATAAAAGGATTAGGTTTTACGTTTTGTCATAACAAGAGAGCAAAAGTTGCATATATTGTTAAAACCTGCATACACACCCCAACAAGGTTGTAGATTTGGATCGTATGTTTACTTATTTATTTCTACTATGTTAACTGATTTTGTTAAAATCTGCATATGAGTCCCGACAGTATATATAGAATTTATTAGTAGTAAGTTCATTCTTGTCAGTTTTCACTATCTGTAACTGACAAGAGTTACTGGTGTTGATAAAGTAGATGAAATGACATTTTTAGAAGCCGTGAGGACGGAAATGGCTAAATTTTTTTTACTTTGGACGGAGACGGCAAAAGTGAGCAAACCACAAGGACGAAAATGACAGTTTACTCTGTTTAAATAAAAGGGTATTTTTGTCATTTCATACTAACTTAACAAACTAGAACTAACAGAGGTAGTGATTTGAAGTAAAATGAAAAAAATAAAAAATAAACCACGAGAACGGAAATGACAAAAGTGAGCAACACAAGAACATAAATGGCAGTCTCTCAAAAAATATGCCAATCTCTTCATACTGTTCTAAAATGGCGTGAATTAGACCGGTAATTGATTTGAAAAAGAAATTGATTAAAATCTAACTGCCAAAGTGATAAAAAACATTTGTAGGGCCAATATTCTATATTAGTTTTAGGATTGTGTATGTCTTTATATTTGCTTAGAGTTGGTGTATTACGTACCTCGGTACGTTTATTTTGTTTGAACAAAATGTAAAAGTTGGAGAAATGGGGACCCTATATAAATGATCACCTAACCCATTTCTCCACAACCTTTGAAAATAACCCTTGCATTATTATTCATCCAATTAACACTTAAACTCTCTCTACCTCACCCACTCTTCCTAACTTTCGGCTCCCATAGCTTCACCACAAGATCGGAGATCTCGGTCTAGCTAGTTGTTTCGGCCAACTAGTTGTGAGGTTGATCCAAGAACGACTATTACTTAGTTTGTTGTGTTGTTTGATCCGGTCACGGGACTTACAATTGGTATCAGAGCTTTCGGGCTCTACTAGTTGTAGATCTTGGGTCATAAACTTGGATTTTGGTCTTGTGTGTGAAAAGACGGAATTCTCAAGAAAATAAGTGGGTTTCGGGTTCTTTTGTTCTTCAAAGGTTCAAGAAAATAATTTTTTTTGTTCAAGAATGTTAAAGTTTATGTGCAAAGTTTGATAAGTTGGTGTTTGAATCTTCATGAATTGGTATTGGAATAGTGCATGTGTTGGTGTTTGTGAAAGCTTACTACAAAAGTTGTGTTATACATGCATTTGGGCTGTTTGAAAAGGTTAACAAGAAAGTAAGTTGGTGACCTTCCAAAATAGGAATTCAAATACTATTCTAATACAATTATTCATTTGAATATAATTGTTATTTGAATACAATTACTATTTGAATACAATTGTTCATTTGAATACAATTGGTCATTTGAATACAACTGTTCATTTGAATACAAATCTTATTTGAATACAATTGTTATTTGAATACAATAGTTCATTTGAATACAACTGTTCATTTGAATACAATTCTTATTTGAATACAATTGTTATTTGAGTACAATTATCAATTTGAATACAATTGCTATTTGAATACTTTGGACTTAGTTTTTTTAGCAGTTTTGTTTCAAGAGTGTTAGATCTTTGAGAAAAGGGTTGACCCATTGACCGTTGACTTTGACCAGTTGACAAAAAAAAATTAAAAATCTTGCAATTCTAAGCTTGAGGGAAATCTCAACATGAGGGAATGCCAAAAGGACATGTTGAAAGAAGAATTCAACATGTTTCAACATACTCAAGGAGAATCGGTTACCTCTCTCATCAACAGATTTGAGTCACTCGTTACTAAATTGAGAAGTGTCGGTATCATCCCTGAGTTGTATGAGATCAACATGAAGTTGTGATTCACTGCCTTACGCATGAAATAGGAGTGTGATTACCATCAGGAGAACGACAAGCCTGGATACCTTAACACTCTCAGAGTTGACTTCTACCATCAAGTCTTTTGAATCAATGGATGCCAACCTTCGAGTAAACAGTCAGTCAAAAGAAAATAAAGATGAGACAAGTGATGCGGGTGTTAGCAGTCAAGCAAGTTCTTTCATCCCCGAGTGTGTTGCATGTGGAAGTAGTCAAGAAAACACCTCATCAAGCTCCACTGATGTGATTCCTACACATGCCTCTCTCATTCCCGAGGTACACAAACTTTGCTCACAAGTTTGCATAGATAAAGTCTTACACTATAGAAATCATAATGCTAAAATCTCAGAACAAATTCATAGCATTAAAGTTCATAATGATGATCTTAAAAAGTCTGCAAAGATTTATACTACTAGGATCAATACTCATGTTAATGATGTTGGTGCATGATGCCAGTAGTTCAGTGTCGAGTGTCTGTAATCGTGTTAGTTAGATTTGAGTTTTGTATGTAAGCGAAGTTACTAACAAGTTCGCTTATATGGGCGAACTTGTTAGTCAAGCGAAGTTAGGGACAACTTCGCCTGAACATACCAGGCGAAGTTGTCGAGTCTATATAAGCCATTTGTATACGGCTTATTCGATATCAGTTAATAGATCAGAGTTTATTCGTATTCGAGTTAGAGAGTTTTGTATCCTGTGATCATAGTATCACGTGCTTACAGTTGGAATACAACGTGTATTTGGTTATCGTATCGTGTGTTAGTTCGTATTGTTTTCTATACTCGTAACGTCTTGCGTAGGGATTCCGCACCTACGTAGTACGCGATATCTCGTGTAGATCCGGCTGGGAACCTACAATTGGTATCAGAGCTTTTGCTCGATTGTGTGGTTCGGGATTATCACGCGGGTATAGAAATCGTTCCGTTCGACTATTCGCAGGACGAGTTTTCTGAGCTTTTGTGCCATACTCTCCTCCTACAAGCTTAAACAACCCATAACACCTTCACAAACCTCGAAAAAACCCAGAAATCTAATCTGCAGAAACTTCATGTTCATCAGGCGAAGTTGCCGTCACTGTTAGTAGGGTTTCGGCGAAGATATAAGGTTAAGCGAAGTTATCCACAACTTCGCCTACCTCTTCAAGTTCGCTTACCTCAAGCGAAATTACCCACAACTTCGCCTACCTCCCAAGTTCGCTCAACTTAAGCGAAGCTATTCTCAAGTTCGCCAATCCGGCGAATTTAAGAAAGTGAGCAAAGTTACAAATTCACGCGAAGTTAAGTCTTAAGCGAAGTTATTCACAACTTCGCCTACAGTGCTGTTTGAAAATAATTTTTTTTATTTTCGGATTTCTTTGAGTTTAGAAAAAGATGTCTTCGATAAACATTACCGAATTAGTAAAGATGGAAGTAGAAGCAGGATCGGCTACAAAAGCACCTAAGATGCTTAAGAAAACTGATTATGTAGCGTGGAAAGATCGTTTTGAACAATATGTCAAGTATCAAGATGCCAAGATGTGGGTGTGCATACAAGATGGTTACATTCCACCTACTGCTGAGTATGAAGGTCGTGATCAAATCAAGAAATACAAAGAGATGGAAGAAGAGGAGAAGAAAATGTATGAGGCCGAAAGCAAAGCTCATGCAGCAATTACAATGGCTCTTTCACAAGAGTTACTTCACACCTTCCGAAAGTATAAAACTGCTAGAGAGCTTTGGGAAGCACTTGAGAACCGGTTTGAGGGCAATGTGGGAATTCGTGCCTCGAAAATTAAACTTCTAAAAACCCAATTCTCGGTCTTCAAGTATCTGAAAAATGAATCACTTGATGATATCATCACTAGATATTATCATCTGATGACTGAACTCAGCAACTATTCAATTGCTTACAAAGAAGATGAGATAGTTGAAAAGCTTCTTGATGCTCTCCCACCGAAATGGGAAATGTATACTGTGTTGATGAGAGAAGATAAAGACTTTGCTGACTATGACCTGGAGACAGCAGTTAACAAGCTAAGAACGTTTGAACTGAATATGGTACGAAAGGAGACACCTACCGATCAGGTTCAAGATCCGGGTATGTATGGTGCAAAGGTTAACTCTGGATCAAGTTCGAAAACTGAATCATCTGCTTATTACTCTAAGGGAGAGTCAGGCGCGAGCTCAACACATGAGGGACATGTATCTCTCAACATGAACGGTGATGTGTGCTATGTAGCTGGAGGGTCAAATGCTTCTCAAACTCAAGCGACCAAGAGTAGTTATTCCCCAAGTGTTTCAAACAACAACTACTCGAAGATGCCCATGAGTGTCAAATCTGCTGAACAGCAGTTTACTCTCTATGCATCTTTTATTGCTTCGTATGAGAACTACATTCAGGGTAAGATCGTTGATCCTGCAGTTTTGGATGAAGACTATGACCAGATCGATGCTGATGATCTGGAGGAGATGGATCTGCAGTGGCAGATGGCTATGATTGTCAGAAGGGTGAAGAGGTTCATGAAGAAGACTGGCAGGAAGTTTGTCGGAGAGAGGCCAGGGTTTGATAAGTCGAAGGTACGCTGTTACAACTGTCAGCAGAATGGCCACTTTGCAAAAGAATGCAAAAATGAACGTGTAGAACGCAGTCAAAATAGATCTACACAGCAGAGTGGTAGTGGTAATGACTATAGAGCCATGATTTCCAGACAGAACGAGGAGTATAACTGGAATCTGCATGTTGAAGAAGTATTTGAACAGGCCAACTTGGCAAACATCGAAAATGCAGATAGTAAGAAGGGAACTGGCGAAAATGAAGCGTACATGGCAGATGTAGCAGACCAGCTCTCCGAGGTAAGTACCGAACTCCCTTGTACTAAGTGTGAACAGCTGTCTGAACAACTGACAACTCTAACTGATCAGTTTGTTAGTTTGGATGCGCAATATAAAACTTTAAAAGAAGATCATCATTTCACTAAAGCTAGAGAAAATAGTTACAAAGTAAAAATTAAAGCTAGTGAAACAGATATTAAAAGTCTTAAAGCAAAGCTTGCTGAAAAAATTAAAGTGATTGATCTTAGCTATGAAGTTCTAGAAGAGAAAACCAAACTAATAGCTGAAAGGGAAAAACAGATAGCTGATCACCAGGTAAAAGTGGTGGAACTTAACAGGAAACTGGAGCAATTCAGAAATTCCTCCGCTATACTTGATCACCTCGTTAGTGATCAAGGTTCCCCAAAAAGGGGAGGAATTGGTTATCACGAAGTTCCACCACCTTTCAATCATAATTACACTTATGACCCTAGTAATCAGAAATCTGTCGATGTTGACTATGGTCAGACAGTTCCAGTTCAAGTTACTACTAAAGAACCAGAAGTTAGTAAGCCTGTTGCAAGTATTAAGATTTCTGCTCCGAGTCCTGTCTCATCTAACTCAGACAAGTCCTCTAAGTCGTGTGAGACAAAACTAGAAAAAGTATTACCGAAAAGTGGAGAGAAAAATAAAACACCTGAAAAGAAGTCTCCACTAAACCCGCATGTCCCACCATATGTGAGACAAACGGGCAGTAATACAGCCTCAACATCTAAGACAACTTTTGATAAGAAAGTTGAAAACAGGTGTTGTTTTAGATGTAAGCAACAAGGACATCTTGTTGCTGATTGCCCTCTGAAGCAGAGATTCAGAGGTGTGAGGCCTTCGAGAACTGAGAATAGAACTAACGATAATGTTAAAACTGAAAACCCATCAAAATTCAGAAATTGGTCTAATTCAGGTTTTCAAAGGAAAGGATCTCAGTTTTTCACTGCTAACAACAAAACCATAACTAATAATTCATTTAATTCAAGACGGTTTGGATGGCCTCATAGACAATCCACAAGAAGGTATCCTGTTAGGACTCACAGAAATCATTATAATACTAACTTTGGACAGCCAAGGTACGGAATGTATCGACCCAAGATCAATCGGTCTTGGGTCCCCAGATTTTAATCATCTGCATTAATCGTGCAGGAACAGTTAAACAGGGCTGCCAACAATCAATGGGTTGTGGATAGCGGCTGTTCCCGGCACATGACGGGTAACAAGAAATTGTTACACGACTTGAAACCTGTTTAAGGAGGAAGGGTGAGTTTCACAGGAGAGAGCGGTGGAAGAATTACAGGAATAGGGACGGTGTCGAATGGAAAGATGACTTTGGAGAAAGTAAACTTTGTTGAAGAACTGAAGCACAATCTGCTGAGTGTTTCGCAGATTTGTGACAAAGACTACACCGTACATTTTACAAAGAATGAAGCGATTGTGTTGTATCCTGGTTTTAAGATACCAAGATTGGATTGTTATGAAGGCTCCAAGAGTGAAGAATACGTATATCATGGATATGAGATCGACTGAGATGGCCACAGAAGAATCGTGTCTTCTGTCAAAAGCGACTGAATCGGAGTCCGAGTTGTGGCATAGGAGAATGGGACACATTCATCTTCGGAAAATGAACTACCTTGTCAAAAATGGGCTTGTGCTGGGTGTTCCTTTGAAGAATTTCAATTTTGAAGACAAATGTTTATCATGCAAAAAGGGAAAGCAACACAAGAAATCTCATCTCACCAAGAAAGTCAATTCAATTGTCAGTACCCTAGAATTACTTCACATGGATCTCTTCGGTCCCGTGAATGTAAGAAGTCTAGGAGGAACATCGTATTGCTTGGTGATCACTGATGATTACTCACGATATTCCTGGGTATATTTCCTGAAGTCAAAGGATGAAACAGTGCAGATGGTAAAGAATTTGATTACCAAGGTTAATAATATCATGGGGAAATGGGTTAAATTCATCAGGAGTGACAATGGAACTGAGTTCAAGAACTACGAGATGGAGATCTTCTGCTTACAGAAGGGGATAGAACATCAATACAGCGCACCGTATACTCCGCAACAAAATGGAGTGGCTGAGAGGAAGAACAGAACTTTAATTGAAGGAGCCAGAACCATGCTGGCTGATTCGAAACTTCCCGTGGTGTTCTGGGCTGAAGCTGTTGCTACAGCCTGTTATATCCTTAATAGAGTGTTAACTGTCAAAAGATTAAATAAAGCCTGTTATGAACTTATGCATGGGAGAAAGCCCAACTTGAGTGGTCTTGAACCATTCGGGTACCCATGTTCGATATTAAAGACCAATTCTAAATTTGGTGAAGTAGCCGACGAAGGAATCTTAGTCGGATACGTTGTTGGGACTCCCAACGTACGGGTCTTTAATACATCGAACAGCAAGGTTGAGGTGGTGTGTAACACTGATATCACAAGTTACAAATCACCAAAACCAAGCTCGGGACCCGCTGGGGTTTTCGACTATGATAGACTCTTTAAATCTTTTAACATACCTTATCTGGATTTTGCAGATGTTGAGGAAAGAATTGCTACGAAGATGATATGCGATAAGGAAGACACTTTGGTACAACGACCACAGTATGATGAATGTCAGCCTTCCTCGTCAAATGCTGTCAATACCCCTGCTGCCTCTACTGAAGAGGAATTCATCAATCCGTTTCACTCTCAACATCATTCACCCATTGATGAGCTATCTTCGAACTTGGAAGATAATCTGAATGTCAGTTCGGTTCCGACTACGAGAATTCACAAAGATCATCCTTTGGAGAATGTGATAGGTGATCTGTCCGCCGGTGTACAAACAAGACAAAGCTTGAATGAGCACACCTGTGTTTACACAAGCATTAAAGAATCAGGCATAATCAACGAGTGCTTGTACACCTGCTTTATCAGCCAGATTAAACCAAAGAACTATCAAATGGCTCTTAAGGACAGCTCGTGGGTCGAAGCCATGCAAGAAGAGTTAGCTCAGTTTAAGAAAATGGAAGTATGGAACTTGGTTGCAAAACCAAGAAATGTGCATGCGATTGGCACGAAATGGGTCTTCAAATGCAAGAGAGATGAGAAAGGGATTGTTATCAGGAACAAGGCAAGGCTGGTTGTTAAAGGCTTTAATCAACAAGAGGGGATTGATTACAATGAGGTGTTTGCTCCTGTGGCAAGATTGGAAGCCATTCGTTTGTTTTTGGCATTTGCTGCTCATAAGGAGATGAAGGTCTTTCAGTTGGATGTGAAGAGTGTGTTCCAAAACGGTAAAGTCGACGAGTTTGTGTATGTTGTGCAACCTCCGGGTTTTCCTGACCCTGACTTTCCCGATCACGTGTACAAGCTAAGTAAAGCGCTGTATGGACTACATCAGGCACCTCGTGCCTGGTATTCAACCTTATCGGATTACTTGCTTGAGAATGAGTTTGAAAGAGGTAAAATTGATAGCACATTGTTCTTCAAGAGAAAGGGTAGCGACTTTCTACTGGTGCAAGTCTACGTGGATGACATTATCTTTGCTGCATCAAAGATCGCCATGTGTCAGGAGTTTGAGGCAGTCATGAAGAAGAGATTTGAAATGAGTGCTATGGGTGAACTAACCTTCTTTTTAGGATTCCAGGTTGATCAGAAGAAAGACGGGATGTTCATTCATCAGACGAAGTATGTCCATGATGTTCTCAAACGCTTCAAGATGGAGGACAGCACTCCATATGATACTCCAGTCTACGTCAATCATAAATTGGGTGCTGATTCAGACAACGATGCAGACGTGGACCCAACCCAATATCGGGCTATTATAGGTTCTTTAATGTACTTAACTGCTTCTAGGCCTGATATAATGTTTGTTGTTTGTCTTTGTGCACGCTTTCAGGCAAACCCAAAAGAATCTCATTTGAAGGGTGCGAAGAGGATACTGCGGTATCTTAAAGGGAAGCCGAAGCTGGGGTTGTGGTACTCGAGATGAGGAGACTTGGAGCTAGTCGCTTACACAGATTCTGATTATGGAGGGTGCAATCAGAGTCGGAAGTCTACAACTGGTGGATGTCAGTTTCTTGGTGGCAGACTAGTGTCGTGGCAATGCAAGAAGCAGACCTCAGTCGCAATTTCAACCTGTGAAGCAGAATACATGGCAGCATCCAACTGCTGCTCCCAGGTTCTTTGGATTCAACAACAGTTGCGCGATTATGGTCTGAATTTCTCTCTTACTCCTATTTGCATTGATAACACTGCTGCTATCTCAGTAACTAACAATCCCGTGAAGCACAGTAAAACTAAACATATTGACATACGTCATCATTTTATACGGGATTGTGCTGAGAAGAAGCTGTTAAGCTCGAAAAGGTTGACACGTTAGATAATTTCGCTGACTTGTTCACGAAAGCGTTTGACAAAACTAGATTTCAAAACCTTGTTGAGCTGAATGGGATGATCAATCCCGAGTAACCATGCCATATGTTTGTGTTTATAAAAAAAAAAAAAAAACGTCGCTATCGCTTAGAATTATGTCGGTTGCCTCAGTTTGAAGGACATGTCTTCGGATATGTTTGGTCCACATTTCTACTTGTAGAATATGAGGATAGCCATTAACCAGATGACTGAAAGTGACCGGGGCGGTTTATGATGAGTTTTCATTCTTTCGTTGAAAATTAGTCGATCATACTTAGTTAGAAGGACACATACTAGTATGTGGTCGGTCCAGCTGATCCATTGGATCTTCGGGATAGCCGTTTCCCTGAAGACTTTGAATTGGTCGGGGCGATAGAAGTTAAAATTTTTTTCTTTACGGGAGATGAAATTATTTTTCAAGTCTACTACTTCGTAAGAAGTTGCTTTACTATGATTAACAGAAAATTGATCCAATCTTGGAAAGTGATAGATATACTGATTCTGTGTGCTTAACTAGTGAAGTTATAAGGCCTAAAAGACTTTAGAACAGTCATTGTATGTCATGGTAGCTTTTTATGGTGCGTAAAAGTAGAAGTGATACTAACTAAATCTACTCGATTTTATGTGGAAACTCCTTAAGAGTTGTGCATGTCTTCATACATATCTTTCCGAATGATAGGCAGAAAAGCGATTACCCAGTCATACACGAGCCCGTGAGTGTTCTGATTCCCGTGAAGATAGAGTGTCAAGACGCTGCAGTGATCCAGATTCGGGACTTGCAGTTATTTTCTACTTGAAGTTGTGTATATATACATGTTAGGTTATCGAAAAAAAAATGTGTGTATTCTAGAGTTAATAATGATAATGATTATCAATCAAGACACAAGAAGTTGAACGGGAAACAGAGTCTAAGATCGAAGTGTAATTACTACTTAATCAGACACTACGGGTTGAGGTCAATTCTGGGTGACTTGGGGAAAGCCAAATACGCCTTGAGAATAGATAGGAGGCATCATAATCTCTGAGTTGTTGCCCACTTAACTTTTTGAGCTTAATTGAACCTCAATCGTATCACAGAAACGATGAAAACCATTTTAAGTAGATTACCTGCTTACAACCTGTTTCTTTATGTCATAATACAACTGAACACGGATCTGTGTGACAGTCACGAAATTAGTATGATTCCTGTTCGGATCTTTTCTAAAACATGGTAGTCCCTGTCGAGACTGAAATTTGATCCCGTGTACTTTAATTTTTCAAATTTTTGTTACTTTTGTAATTGTTTGATTTTATACCTGGTTACTTGGTCTTGATCGTATCATTTAACGCTTTAAAGGATGTTTTTAAAACTTTATTGAAAATTATTAAAAGTGTAGGGGTTTGTTTTGTAAATACAGGCGAACTTGTCCATAACTTCGCCTGGAATAGACGAAGTTGTCGATAACTTCGCCTGTACTAACTATGACCCTATATAAAGGAATTTAAAGGTCAAACTCTTTCATTATTTCAAACTTCAGCGAACTTATACTCCGACACTTTAGCGAAGTTATCGATCTAAATCATCTGTTATTTTTTACCTCGATTCAAATCAGATTAAAGGTGTGTAGGGTTTAGATTATCATATTATCAATGTTTTTGAGGTTGATCATCGGTCGTTTCGACTCGATTATCGACCTCGTCTTTCGAAACCTTAAACACCCGATTTCAAACGTGTTTTTACGTGATAGTAAACTACTTGAACGTCTAAAACTTCATAAAATCATGTATTTCGGAATCCTGGATCTCCGAAATCATCATCTACACGTCGTTCAAAATCCCTAACTGTTGCCGATTCAAATTCGGCGAAGTTACAGTTTAGGCGAAGTTATCCGTAACTTCGCCTGAGGTTTAACTTCGCCTGATTATTGATTTTGAAACAGTTTATGAGGCGATGTTGTGATTAGGCGAAGTTATCCGTAACTTCGCCTGGGCCATTTTACTTAACTATTATCAGACGAAGTTCAAGTTGAAGCGAAGTTGTTTCCCAACTTCGCCTCACCTTTAACTTCGCCTATACAGAATTGATCACAACTTCGCTCATGGTAACAGGCGAACTTGTGATTCGCTTTGACGTTTATCTAACTTAACCTGTTTGTTGCAGATATGGCTGCTGTTGCTGGAGCAGGTGGTGCAGGCGGTGATGATGGAGGTGATCACCAGAGACAGTTCTTCCCGGGTCACAACATGTACATTACATTAGACCCGGAAGCGAGCGGAGTTGATGATTTCCGCGAAATCATCACATTTCTTTTACGCTCGAGGATATTCCACGCTATTACAACAACTCTGCCAATATCCTTGCCCAATATTGAGGATTTCTGGCAGACGGTGGAATACGACTGTAGAGTCGAGCCCCCGGTGATGCGCGCAACAGTCAACAATCAAATTGTTCAGTTCTCTTCTGAACAAATCCGGGCGGCTTTACGATTTGGGAACGAGACAAGGGATGACCCAACAGAGTTTGTAGCTCCTTTCCGTGATGGAGCGTTTTTGAGGATGGGATACTCTGGTCCCTTGGGGGATACGCAGAGGAGGAAAGGCTTTCTACTTGACCAGTGGCGCTTTCTCATGCATGTTATAATCGTTTGCATGTCAGGGAGAAAGGCGGGCACTGATGGCATGGGCGCGACCATGCAGTCAGCGATGACTGCCCTGACTTACAACAAGCAATTCAGCTTTAGTCAGATGGTCTTTTATGAGATTGATCGTCAAAGAAGAGCGATGGCGCGTGAGCGATTCATCATGTATTCAAGATTCCTACAAATGATCTTGAATCATGTTGCTCCAACGCTTCCTCAGCGCCGTCCGATCCGATATGTTGAGAGTGTGAATAAACGGATGTTCGCCCAATGCAGATCCTCCAGTGCGAGGAGCAAACCTGAGCTCCGTCCTCGACATACTCCACTCTTTGGGTACTTGATCAACCCGGGGTATGTACCTGCTCGAGGGGACGAGTTTAGGGACCCGGCACCACAATAGGCAGGAGCACCTCAAGCTATACCAGCTGCTCCTGTTGTGTCACCGGAGGAGAACGTGGACCTTGATGCAGAATTTGGTGGTCAAGGCTTCTTTGATATGGATCAGGTGGATCCAGAGGAGAACGTATAGGTCCCGGTTGAACGTGCTTCGACTGTGAATGTTACTAGGACAGATGCTACGGTGGCTGGTTCTGATTCTGATGATGAAGTGGCAGAGGCCAGAAGGATTATGGTGACTCGAGAAAGACTACATGGGAAAAAAAGAGAATAGATGATGATAGCGAGTCTGATTATGAGGAAGAGGTACAACAGTTGATCCGGAGGTCAAGAAGGGAACGGATAGGTGCAGGATCAGGAGCCGGTGAGAGCTCTAGGGTGGTACGTTTCACTCCACCAGCACTATCCGGTATGACAATGGTTCCCTCATCACTACAGGTTACAAGGCCAAGCGCTACGGGTGTTCCCGTGGTGGCTACCTCGTCAACTTTTGGCCTCCCACCCACTACTTTCCAACTTTCGGCTCCTGAGATCGTTTCATTGCCGCCTCCGACCGTTACTCCATCGGAGGTCGTGGCACAATTTATAGAGTCGACTGTTGTGGCCACTGCAGGGCTATCGGTGACGATACCACCTGCGGTTACGTCTATCTCTACTTCTGAGGTCCCGGTGACATCGGAAATCCCTCCTCAGTACACTCACGATTTATCGCATATGAGGTTCGATTTCGATGCAACCCTATCAGACTCAGAACGAATAGCAGCACTGGAACGGGTCGTGGCAGAGCAGTCAAGGATTAATCTTATCCAGACCCAGGCTATTCAGCGCCTAGTTACAGAGAATCAGATGCAGTCGTCCCTCCTGGTACAACATGGAAAAATCATAGATGCTTTCAAGGAGTTCTTGGCATCTCAGGGGGAGACGAGCTGTAAAGGCGACGAGTTGAGGACCAAGAGGAGAAATGATAGAGACGATGATCCCAATGCATCGAAAGATGCAGGTGGTGAGTTGCCAAGAACTGATCAAGCTTTTGGAACTTCCACAACTCAGGGGGAGTCGACATCTGCAGCTGGTGGTGATGATGTGGTGGTGGTGGACGTAGAGGAGATGGATGATGTTTTGGTTGGTGATGATGATGTACTACCGAGTGATGTGATAGAGAAGATTGGTGAAGAGATTGTGATTGATACAGAGATAGAAGATGGAGAGATAGTAGAGGAGAATGTGGAGCATGAGATACCGCAAGTCGAGAACGTAGATATGAGTCAACAGATTGGGAATGATGAGTCTGAATGGGAAGAGCAGCCTAGGTGGAAGGAGGGCTATGCTCAGTGGTTCGTCAAAACGAAGAAACCGGCGGTCCCTACAATGTTTAAGAAGAGTTACAATATTAAAGGCTATGCTGAAGCGAAGAAAGGGATTATTTGCTGGATATATGATGAGCAGTTGAGGCTCTTCGTGATTAAAAGGTATGACGGTGTTCAGTACTTTAGAAGGATGTTAAGATCGTTGAATACACTGCCATAATGTGAAGTGAAAGACTTAGCCAGATTGGGATTGATAAACAGAAGTGACGATAATATGGCTAGAGTCATTGGGAAAATTGTATGGAAAGAAAGTATAAAAGAGAAGAAATTTGAGCTGTTTAAGCCACAAAAGGGAAAGCTTGTTGAAGACAAGGATAGAGGTTTGAGAGCTGATGGAAAGCCTTGGATGGTCATGAAGTATAAACCGATCCGGTGTTTGAAAGAAGTACCGATGAAGCTAATGCCCAAGGATGTGCTTAAAGACCTGAAGTGGTGGTTTGTAGATTGTGAGACAGCTAAGGCAGTGATGGAAGACGAAGATGAACAAGAGCTGCTTAGAGTGTACGATCCGATGCACTTGGTAAACTTATCGCAAGCTGATTTGCAGGTGTTGAATGACAAGAAGATATTTTATATTCCTGCTTGGAAAGACGAAGCGAGGAAATATCAAAGAGTTGTCTCGGTTTGTGTTCGAGAAGGAGTGCACGCTTGAAGATAGAAGATTGAAGATTACAAGACACGTGTTTGAAGCTAAAGAGATGAAGCTACTGCCAAGGGGGAGTCTGTTGGTGCATGATGTCAGTAGTTCAGTGTCGAGTGTCTGTAATCGTGTTAGTTAGATTTGAGTTTTGTATGTAAGCGAAGTTACTAACAAGTTCGCTTATATGGGCGAACTTGTTAGTCAAGCGAAGTTAGGGACAACTTCGCCTGAACATACCAGGCGAAGTTGTCGAGTCTATATAAGCCATTTGTATACGGCTTATTAGATATCAGTTAATAGATCAGAGTTTATTCGTATTCGAGTTAGAGAGTTTTGTATCCTGTGATCATAGTATCACGTGCTTACAGTTGGAATACAACGTGTGTTTGGTTATCGTATCGTGTGTTAGCTCGTATTGTTTTCTATACTCGTAACGTCTTGCGTAGGGATTCCGCACCTACGTAGTACGCGATATCTCGTGTAGATCCGGCTGGGAACCTACAAATGACATGACAAATTTTAGGGAAAAAGTTACCATTGCTACTAATTTGGCCAAACGTCATGAAAATCACGTAGTTGAGCTAAACGCTAAGATTTCGAAATTAGAGATTGAATTAACCCAAATAAAAGTTGCCATAGAAAACTTTGAGTTAGCTTCTGAAAAGATGAATAAATTAATTGGGTCACAAATGAAGTTAAGAATAAAGCCTGGAATAGACTATGATAGTTCTGTTGTACCACCGCCTTTTAATGATAATTATACTAGCCTTCCTCACTTTGATTTTAACATAGCACCACAGGAAGAAATTGTCTATGGTATTGGTCATGTGCCAATTTCAAAGACATTTGTTCCTGCTGCTCCCAAGACTGTTGATTCAGCTGTTCCTTCAGTTAGTCCTAATAGTAATTCATCTTCTTCAGCAGTTTGCGTAGAAGAAAGTGGTTCGGTGAAAAAGCCTGTTAAGATGAACATAACTAGTTGTTCATCATCAAGTTGTGAGACTGGGGATAATTCAAGTAAAAGAAAAGTGTTTGAAAATGATAATCAACCGAGTACTTCATGTAAATACGTGCCACCAAATAAAAGAACATTTTCTCAAACAACTAATCAATTACAAAATCCTCAGTCATACAACTGTTTTGATAACAACTATTATGGTCATTATCAACAAAATTTTGTTAATCCTTATTACACTAATGTTTTTTATGATCGGGGTCAATCATCAAATGTGTTTTATAATCATGTTCCTTTCCACGAATCACCTTTCCCACCACACCAACCATTTTATAGTTCTGATGAGTTCTATGGTGCTCCTAGGAGAAAGTGTTGTTTTGTTTGTGGTCATTCTTCTCACCTTGCAAGACATTGAAAGCACTGGTTCAAGCAACAACTTGATATTCAAAGGCGGCTTAGTCAGTCCCCAAAAGGTGCTTTTAGTAGCCCAGATTCAAGGACTGATCAAGCTAATAGTGAAGCCAGTGAAATGGATGTGAGATCCAAAGTCAATAAAGTAAAACGCAAGAGAAAACCTTTTTGGAGAACTAAAAAGGATAAAATCAAAAACGATCCTAAAACTGAAAAGTCTAAGGATTCACCAAAGGCAGTTTTAAATTTTAGAAAACAAAAGTCCAAAATCTTCAAAACCAAGGAACAAGCTTGTTCTTGGATTCCTAAGGACTGCTCTTCAAGCGATGAGTCGCCAAGAAATAAATTGTTTTCAGGAAATAAAACCAAGTTTTTTCGATTTATGGCCGACTTTCCCGAGACAACTAAGTCTCGGGAACCCATGTCTATTTAAACGCTTAGTGCGTGTAGGGTCAATCAAGGAGGACTATCAAGGGTATTCGGTACTTAGATAGTGGTTGCACCCGACATATGATGGAAGATGAACCCATGTTATTTGATGCTAAACCATTCGATGGCGGATTCGAGTCTTGCATAAGCGACATGGGAGAACTACAAGGAAATGAAAATGTTTCATACTTTGTGCTTCAACAATGCCAACCCTGTTCAAATAGATAAACCACAACTTGTCGAGCGTTTCTCAAGTGATGGATCCAGCATCAGTTGTTGGGTTTCAGTTTGAATCTTTTCAACTTTGTTATATAATAATAAATTAATCTTTACTCCTATCTTTTTCATTTTTCTTGTTTTATTTTATGTTTCAACTTCAAAATATTATGTATATATATTCTTAATATTTGATATATGAAACTGCCAAAAAGATTTTAAGTTTTAATTATGTTCGTACATAGTTTGTTAAATCTTTGTTTTATTTAAAATCATGTGTTTTATTGTCAAGGTCGTTCATACAATGTTTGTTGGAAACTTGAGACTTAAACATATCATTTACAAGTTGAGATACTGAAATTGGTATTTTACGAAAAGGTTATATAAAATAAAATTTCAAAGTTATCTGGCAAACACTTCATACTAAGAACATGTTTTGAAAAAGAAAATTCTTCTTTGACCCTCAAGAGGGTCTGTGAACGAACCTTATTCGTTTTTAAGTTTTGTGCAGCTGTACATGGACAGGTAAATCAAGATTAAGTATCTTGGGCCGCATAGACTGAAGTTGTAGATGCTGAAGCGCTTAAAAGAAAACGAGAACGTGACAGTTGGCGGTTGAACCTAAAAATGAAATGATCATGTTTGAAGATCAGTCGAAAGACAAAGCAAAGAAACAAACCGACACAAGAAAGTCAACAAAGGAAAATCAAATATCGAGCCTCGCATCTGATGTTTCTAAAATTTGTTGTTGCCGAGCCTTCCCAGAAAATAAGATTGAAGTTAAAGTCTTCAAGATCGGAAAATAAAGAATTTCCCAAGATCCAATGTCGTTCAAGGTCTTGGATCAAGACAATTACTAGATTTCAAGAAATAAAGACGAAGCAAGAAACTTGATGAAGGTTCCTGGACATACTCAATCCTAGAGGGAAATTGTAGGGCCAATATTCTATATTAGTTTTAGGATTGTGTATGTCTTTATATTTGCTTAGAGTCGGTGTATTACGTACCTCGGTACGTTTATTTTGTTTGTACAAAATGTAAAAGTTGGAGAAATGGGGACCCTATATAAAGGGTCACTTAACCCATTTCTCCACAACCTTTGAAAATAAACCCTTGCATTATTATTCATCCAATTAACTCTTAAACTCTCTCTACCTCACCCACTCTTCCTAACTTTTGGCTCCCATAGCTCCACCACAAGATCCGAGATCTCGGTCTAGCTAGTTGTTTCCGTCAACTAGTTGTGAGGTTGATCCAAGAACGACTATTACTTAGTTTTTTGTGTTGTTTGATCCGGTCACGGGACCTACAACGTTTGAAAATCATAACCTACAATGAGATCTATGATTGGAAACAAAAAGAGGTCGAGGAAGTTCAAAATGAATCACACGTTGATGGTGATGAAACTGAATGAAATCCAATTCATAGCATAAAGTCAACGAGTAGACAAGTACAAATCGATGGTGATGAAACGTACAATGGACAATGTGATGATGCCGAAATCAAAATCAAATGTAATTCGGGAGAGGGACATGAAATGGAATGAACTCAGATGATGGTGATGAAATGATTATATCCTAGCATCTATAAAATCAAGAATTAGATGGAGTTCCTAGCAAGGGAATGAAGAAGTCCGTGTTGATGAAGTAGGGCCCGCTACCCTCTCAATTTTTCGCCAGGAATGCAAATTTTTATATGTTTTTATCGATTTTTGTATTTCGCTGCCCATAAAAAATATAATGTTACTCCTGCTTGTTTTAAGTCCAACCAAATTAAAACCCAAAACCAACTAAAGCGCAACCAAATTTAAGCCCAAATCAAACCATTCTTTATTGTTCTTTGATGCTTAAACGTTTGGTTTAGGCCGGACATTTTAAACAAAGTTTCATTCAGTCGCCGCTACACCCCACGCTGTTTTGACCCCCTGCTGCCCTACTTCGATCATTGATCCAACATGATGTAGCCGAGTAGCGGACAATTGGTGCTCCTTTTGTCCCTCTTTCACGGTTTAAATTCTACTTGTTCAATTTAGATATTCTTCTACTTCTATTTAAAGTTGTAATTATTTATATGTTTATATAAATTGTTAATTTGGAATTGTTTATGGGCAATTGAATGAATTTTTTTACAGTGAATTTTTAATTTTATTGTCTACAGAACTTGAACCAAGACCTCCCTTCCCAAAACGAGATGTTTTAAAGGTTTTGCCTTTGCAGAGGGAGCACCACGCCACTGGTAGAAACTGAATGATGTATTATGGTTTATTTGGATATGTAAATTGGAAATTGTAATTGATTAGATATTTATGGTTTATGTTTAAATTGAAATTGATTTTGGATTTATGGTTTAAATTTTGTCACTTCTGAAATTGGGAAACTTGGAAGATGAAACGACAAAGTCTTATTAGTAATCTTTTTAAACGAAAATTCCAATAAAATTACGATTTCGGTCAAACATCAAGTTCAAAAAAAAAAAATAAACTCCTGTATGAAATATTGTAAAACAAATTTGGGTTATTGTATAAAATACCGTAAAAAAGTATTCCGTTTACATTGTATGAAATACGGTAAAAAACATATTTTTAAATGTTACCCCTAAGTCTTAACTCCCTAGATTATGGTGTTGTATTCATGACAATATAAATTGGCAAATTGCTTCCTCTTGATTCATTACAATAAAATATCTACACACCATCTCCTGCTACGCTTTGTGGCTGTTTTTTTCCAAATTAATTGTCGTTTTCTCACAGAGTAAGTCTCTCTCTCAAAATATGACACTTATAATGGGACGGAGGGAGTATAATTTAGAGTTATTCAGTTTATATGTATTCGATCGGTTTATAAAAAATCTAATACAAATAAAGCAATTGATGCCTTAAAACATTTGTTTAGTATCATGTACCTTTGCTATCTTGTTCTGTATTTTTGTTTGGTCTAGAATTACTTAGTTGATAGTGACTTTGGGATAAATCCGAAACTAAAAGTTGACGATGGGTTCAACTCTATATGGATGTATCATGGCCAAGTTGCGTTTTATTATATAAATTAATTAATTAAATAATAGAAAGCAAAAAAATCTTACTCCAAAAAAAAATTGTAGACGTCAAAAGTTCCTGCTATTGCTGCTTATCAACTTGGAGCGAAGCTCCTGTTTTTAAAATTATACTTCATATATATTTTATATAAAAATTACTTCATATATATTGTATATAAAAATTATTGTGGCTATGTGAGTTTATTTATAAACGGAATCGACTTATAAATTCTAAACTAGAATTTTGGCTTTCATGCACTATGGTGAGAGCACGTTTTGTTAACAAAGCATGTGGTTTTTAAGTTTGTATCAAATATACCAATTATCTGTAGCTAAATTTTGCAAGTCTACAAATTAAGGACACTACACTCTCCATATGTTCTGATACAATGTAGGTCCTTAGAATGTATCACACAAACAACTAGAGTCTTTGATCAATCTCACTACTAGCTAGCGGAAATCACTAGTAGAGAACCGATATTTCGGATCTTGTTTGGTTTGGGTTATTTCTTGAAGTAGAAAGGTTGAGAGGAGAGTTGGTGAGAGGATAAGATTGCTTCTCAAAAGGTTTTGGAATGCATTGACATGCTTCACTATTTATAGTGAAGTCATGCCATGCTTCCTATTCATTATGAACGCCCAATGGGCTCAACAATTACAAGGCCTCGGCCCCAAATATATAGATAAAAAAATCGACAAGCTAAATAGCATACATTTTGATCGGTTCAAATAAATACAAAAGACTAACTTAACAAAACATGACCCTACAATCTCCCTCTAGTCTATTTAATCCGTCAGCCCTTGTCTTCCGCCAGTCTCATAGTCAAAACCGTCCTCACAGTTGAATAGTCAATTGTCAACAAGATAATGCACAAACTTGTTAAACTTCTCAACTATTCCATCTGTGTTGTCCCGTCGGACGTCTTCGATTGTACCGGGGAGTTGTACAACTTCAAAAGATCTTCTTTGCTAATGCCGCAAGCTTGTGTTCATCAAAGAAGCAGAGGTGGTGCGTGTTGTCACAGTGAATGACCACTTCTTCGGTGTTGTTATCAAACTCCCAACATATGAAGCGCTCAAACAAGTTGGGCAAGAAAGGTTCGCCATGATAATTTGTTCGCCTATCCTTGTGAGTCTTGTACCACCACATCTTTTTCTTCTTTCCAGTCACTGGATCAACCTTCGTGGGGTGTCGGTAGGACTTATCCTTATTGAGTTTGAAGTAAGGGTAATCCTTCTTCCATTGCTTGCTCATAAACCAATTAAACCATTCCTTGAGCTCCTTCTATGTCACGTATTAGCCCACAATTCTTCTAAAGTAGTTCATTTCGAGCTCGGACAGAGTGTGCATATCCCTGAAATGCATGTAAGTTCTCCATTGGCTCGTCAAATGGCCCATGTTTCACTACTAGGTTGCCATTTGCAGTACACAGTTGGAGAATCATCCAAGTAGGGATAGATTCGGTCTGGCACGCTTGCTCGGTTGTTGATTGTATGTAACTTGTTCTTTCGACATCTCGGAGCTTGAGACGTTTCAGCAGCAGCAGCGGTAGTCTGAGCAGGAAGAGCCATCACGGTTCATCACGAACCAAAGTTTCGGGGTTCGGTGTACTCGAGACCCCAAAATAATCCTGAAAGAGACTGACCCAATAACCCAAGCCTTTTAATTAACTTAATCAGCAACTCGATTATTGTTTGATCCATATCCATACAAAGCACCTCTATATTACCACCTTTTCTCCACCCAACATCAATATGAGCTAATGACTGATATTTTTTTGATTATTTGATTTCAGGATGGATGATGGGATTGAGACAAAGCTTCTTCGACATGAAAATGAAGAGGAAGGTGACCTAAAACAAAGGATTTGGGTTGAATCAAAGAAAATATGGAGGGTTGCATTACCTAGTGTCATATCAAGGGTTTGTTCATTTGGAACCATTGTTATCACCTAGTCGTTTATTGGACATATTAGTAGTACAGATCTTGCTGCATATGCACTTGTTCAAACACTTAGTGTCCGATTTGTCAACGGAAAACTTGTAAGTCAACCATTGGTGTTAGTTATAACTAATAAACAGTTGTTTTTAATTGAGCTTAAATGTGAACTCATCGACAAACATACTGCTTACCCTTAAAAATTGATATTAAACGAGGGAAAAAGATGATAGTTGAATTCAATATGTGAACCCATTTACTCAATGCATCAACAGTTGGGAATGTCGAGTGCAACCGAAACCCTTTGTGGACAAGCATTTGGGGCCGGACAGGGCCACATGATGGGCATTTACTTGCAACGCTCATGGATCGTTGACTTTATAACTTTGACTGTTTTGCTTCCAGTCTTCATCTTTGGTACCCAAATCTATAAACTCCTTGGTGAGGAAGAACCGATAGCAAACAGTGGCGGATACATATCATTATGGTTCATTCCTTAAGTCTATAACTTTGTTTATAGCCTCACTATACAAATGTACCTACTAGCACAGTTAAAGAACATCATTATTGCATGGCTTTCCGCCTTTCAATTTGCCATTCATATACCTTTGTCAATGCTTTTCGTGTATAAGCTAGATATGGGGGTCCCGGGTGCCATGCTTGCACTCTCGATGTCTTCGTGGTTTCTTGTGATTGGAGAATTCGTTTACATTTTTGGAGGATGGTGTCCGCATTCATGGAAAGGATTTACGGTTGCTGCTTTTAAGGATCTTGTTCCTGTTGTAAAGCTTTCGTTATCATCTGGTGTGATGGTCTGGTAAGTATCTGCCATAACCTTTCCAATTTTAACTATCCAACATCAAACGGTATGTTCTATCACAAAAAATGATTTGAAATCATTCTTATGGTGCTGATAAACGTACTCATTCGGCCATTTTCACAAACTTGCTGGTCCGTCCCCATAGAAAAAAGCATCCCTCAAAGTATTGGGGTATGTTTAGTATATATGGGGTACATTTAGACACGCCATTAATTCTTTCCTAACTAAGGTAATTAAGTTAAGAAAACCATTCGTTTGACTTTGACAGTCAAGTTTGTCTGACCATTGTTATTAATGTGTAGCTTGGAGTTATGGTACTATGCTGTTCTAGTCTTACTTGCTGGTTACATGCCAGACGCCGAGGTTGCAATATCCGCCTTCTCCATTTGGTATCAATTCGTGTTACTATTTATCCCATTCTAAATTAATTTTAGGAGATCAAACTTTTTTTTTGAAACATTTTTTGCAGCCAAAACATTAACTCATGGGAGTTTAGGATAAGCCTCGGTATCTTTGGTGCAGCGTGGTAAGTCATCGATGATCACTTGAGAATCTATTGTTTTTCCGTGTATGCGACTGATACGATTTGTGTTGTAACTTGGACATGTATATATAAAGTGTTCGGGTGGCCAATGAATTAGGGAGAGGAAATGCGAAAGCAGTAAGGTTTTCCATACAAGTCTTGTTGGGAACTTCCATTGCGATTGGACTGTTCTTCTTTGTTCTTTGTTTAGCGTTTGGTAAAAAAATGGCATACGTTTTCACGGATGATGATAGAGTTGCGGATACAATATCAGATCTTTCTTTGCTTCTCTCTTTTTCGGTTTTGTTGAATAGCATCTATCCCGTACTCTCGGGTAATTACTCATTCCATTTTATAAAACCTCTACCTTTTGGATTTATTTAGAAAGTTATCTGTAATTTATAAATACTAGCTCAATAGAGATATATGTTGTTATTAATTAATCAGGAGTGGCAATTGGAGCGGGTTTGCATTCAGCCGTTGCTGTCGTTAATCTCGTTTTCTTTTACTTGATTGGTATTCCATTCGGAGCCTTGCTCGGATATCTAACGAGTCTTGAAGTTAAGGTACATAAAAATAATGTTCAACAACTTACTCTTATATTGTGGATTTTTTTCGAATATTAAGTTGTAGGATGTGATAACCAGACACCAACCCTATTTTCCTGACATCATTTCGTTAGGGGTTATACAACTCGTGCAAGCATATACGAGTCAAATAGAGATCACATGCACGACAACGATATGAAAATGTCAGACATGAAGTTTGACCCGTTGATAAGCCTAGATTAGGCCTATACGGATTGTATAGACCATGTCAGATCGTAAATTACAAGATGCATATAATTCATTGCTGAAGAACTAGATGTGCCTAGTATTGTATAGGTCTATACAATTTTAGATTGGGGGGCCACAAATGAACCGGCTAAAAAATAGCTCGAGTCAAAGAGAACTATGTCGGCCAACCATTTTTGAAGCCTAGGGCAGAATGAACTTCCGAGACACATGAGAGGATAAATTGGTCTTATTATACACAACTCTTTAAAAGTTAGAATACATATTATGGGGAGGGATATTTTGAGAACCTTGATAAGTTGTAAGAACTTTAAGAACTCAATATAGACCACGCATTTAATTAAATGAGTATCGAATATGTGGCTGAGAATAAATCTGATTAAAAAATTAATCAGGAGAGAGAATAAGTATTTTTGTGTAATAAGTCGATTCAGTGTGTAAAAAAATATTGTAATTTTTTTATGTTACTTACACTTACGTATTACATATGTGTAAAAACAAATTCAAAAAAAAATTTGTTACTTTGAGTTCTTTCGAGTTCTTAAAACTCAAAGTGGTTCTCAAAATAAATCAAACCTACATATTATATATATATATATATATATATATATATATATATAGGATCAGGATCATGAGAAAACTTTTTTGAAATTGAGAATCATTTTGACCACAAAAAACCCTAAAATAAAAAAACACAAAAATGAATAAAGTAAAAAAACCAAAATTCTTATTTTATAATCCCGATTTCATAAAAAAAAACTTGGTTTAGCTGAATTATATACACGTATGTATAATATATACATATGTGTACATTTACATGTTTTTTAAACACATATGTATAATTTAAGATAAATGATACTGTACATATGTGTATATTACGTAACTAAATATTAAATAAAATTATACATATGTGTATAATACGATGTCTTTTTTATTTTTTTTAATGAAACCGAAATGAAATATAAGAATTTTGGTTCTTTTTACCTTTTTAAAATTTTTGTTATTTTTTGTTTTATAAAATTTTTAAATATTTTTTTTAAATGTGTTTTTAGTGTTCAAAATGGTTCTCAAAGTTCTCAGTTTACAAAGGAAATTTTTAGGATGCTTACCCTATATATATATATAGAGAGAGAGAGAAAAGGGTTAAAATAAAAATACATAGTTTTGTAGGAAGAGTAGGAATAACACAAAATTTATAGTTAAGAAACTATGTAGCATAAATCCTTAATCCTAGAAAACTATTTGGTAGTTTAAAAACTATCAATATCAACCATTAGATCATAAATCCAATGGCCTAAATTGATTTTTACTCTTCCTAAAAAACTATTTCTTTATATTATAACGCACCCATATATATATATATATATATATATATATATATATATATATATATATATATATATATATATATATATATATATATATACTAGTTTGATCCTCCCGTGTTACGGGGGTTTATTTAAAGTTTTGTTGTTAATCGTTTTGCTATTTTATGATGATTGTTTTATTTTTTAATGTAGTTTTTTTTTTAATTTAATACATATGTATTAGTTTTGTCTAATGAAAAAAGAGGCGTTAGATGTAGTTGACGATGGTGGGTAGTATTGGAAGTTAACCGACGATGGAAATGATAGACCAACAACGAAGAACATGTAAAGTAGATAAATTAAATTAGGGTTTGATAATGAAAGTGTTTATCAATAAATGAGATCTTATAACCCATTTGAGAGCTATTAGAGTTTTGTAAGACACGTAACCCGTAAAAATTATTATTTGATAATTAAGTGGTTATTTCACAAATAAATGAGATGTTATAACCCGTTTAAGGGTTATCCGGGTTTGGTGAGACCTATGACCCGTGAAAATTATTGTTTGCTTATGAAATAGTTTTACAAATAAATAAGATGTTATAACTCATTTAAAGACTATCCAGGTTTGGTGAGACCCATACCCATGAATTCGGGTCAAATGCATGAGAAGCCTCAATTTATAAATCAAACAATCTAGTGGCTCTAGAGAATGGGGGAACAACCTGAGAGTGACAACTAGGATTTTATGGTAGACAATTATATAGATAGTTAGATATATATATAGGGGTGAGATCTAGAGAGAACTCCTCTTAAACAGAGATTAGAGTACTAATAAAGAATTGTTTTTAACTATTTTTAAAAAAGTATTTTGTGAGTTTTTTCTTTCCTCCTAATAAGATGATATTGTTACTAAAAAAAAACTTTGTCGGTGTAGTGCATATGTGCACTAATGACTATTGCATATATACAATAGTGTTTTATTACATATAATACAACGCAATTGTACAAAAATGGGGTCTTTTTGAGCGGTAAATAGGCTTGTTTTAGACGGTTTCAAGACCGTCCAAATAGGCATCGCCGAAAAGATACAATAGTTATTCTCGGTGGTTTGGGAACCGCCCATAATGAGGATGAAGACAGCTCAAAATGAAGCTAAACAAACAAAAAAAAATGACCGCTCAAATTAATTAAGAACCGCCCAAAAAATCGTCCCAATTATTGTGGTATCACCGCCCAAAATGTGAGAAAGCAGAATATACATTTTTTAATTCAGCAAAATTTAGATCTTCAAATAGAATATAAATCTAAAATAATTTATATATATCTGGCTTAAAAGAAATCAAAACCAAACAAATTCAACAAAAAAATGTTTAATTCATTAAACATACATCATTTACAAAATGTACTTATTCAAATACAATACTAAACTATATTCAATCGGTCATATACAATACTAAACTATGCTCAATCGGTCATTTTATCACTAAATACCGAAGAAAAAAGCTTTCTGATGATCAGCTTGTTGATTTTCTCTTGACATATATATGTCGTATCGTTCCAAATCTATAAAAATAAAAAAAAAGTGAGATGTAAGTTATGTAACAAAGCCAACATATTAATTAAACCCAACCCCATCATCCAAACCCAAGTAACCCGAAACAAAAAAATGACTTTGAATCATCGTAAACCTGATAGACAAATAATAAATGTGAAACCCGAACAATACCACCGTTAACCTGATTAACCCAAACAACACGCTTAAATCAAATTACATAAATTTAAAATAAAATACTTACATTGTTTGGAAAATAAAATTGCTATTAATAAAATGTAAAATTATATTAAAAATAGAAGGATCCAATTACAATAAAGAGGCAAGTAAGCGGGCAACAAGCTGCGCCGCCACCCCCTTTTGAATGGCAAAACCGATCCTATTGAAAACAAAGTTATCGTTCTTCGGCGTCGATGAGTTACTGTGCACGACCCGCTGAACTCTTTTTAGAAACGCAACAGCATCGGGGGCAAGAGACCCAAATGTGTCAAAAGCAAAAGGAATGAAGACGTGTTGATTCTCCACACACGCCTTCTCGTGCTTAGCAATTTTTTCGGCTTCTGCCTTTAGCACGGCATGCCTAGCAACAAACCCGGTGTCCCTAAGCCCGACAAAAGGGGACACCCCAGTAAGGTCCACACAAGCATCCCCCCCCCGCCCATCCAAACACAAGAATGTCCGCTGGTCGGAGAGTAGACCTTCCTTAACGTGGATCTGACAAGAAATTCACAGGAGCCTCTTTTCTTGCCGAGATTCCCGCCCGTTTTAACACATCACAAAGGACATCTCTGACCAAATCATGTCTATATTTGAACCCAGGGAGTTCTTTGCAATGAACCTCGTGTTCACCAAAATTATCTAAACAAACCTTACGACAGATCGGGCATGGCTCATCAACTGGGAACAGTGGGATCATTAAACGATATTTAAGAATGGCTCGGTACTCCACTGCTGACATGTGCTGGCCTAACCCTTCGATTGGGGTGACAGTCAAAAAGTCTTGAGCATGAGGAGCCTGAAGACATTCTATTACCACTCTTTGACAAGAGGACATGCCAAACTTTTCTCCCAAACTTTGGACGCTTTTACTATAAAGGTCACTCGCCAAAGCATTTTGGGCTTTAAGGGGGGCGGTGTCCTTATTAGCGAACCCGCCAAGATCAAAATCGGGAATAGAGTTGTGCAAATAATCCATCGCACACCCAAAATCGGAATCCAACCCATCACCACCACAATCACGCAAAATGTGGTCCTGCAACTTCCAAGATTGTGCTCTCGAGGCGACGAAAGCATAGGTGGAAACATCCTCAGCTGAATATAACCACCGAAATGAATAGGGAGAGAGGCTAGTCTCCATTGAAAATCCCCAAAAAACGAACCCCCACATACCACAATATCCTCAATCGCCGCTCGAAGCCCTTTGTCAAAAACAGAGACAGCTTCCTTAACAAACATAGGCTGACATGTTCGGAGTCCAAACAACAATTTAGCCACCCCATACATGAGCGAAGCAATAGAAGCTCACATTGAGGGTCACGCAGACGAGTAAGACATCTCATCAGTTCCACGGCTCTTGAAGCTCTGATAATGGCCAAACTACTGATAAACCCAGCATCCCGGCTAACCGCACCTCCAAGGAGTTTTACCCCTAACTCCGGTCTCCCAATCCCTATAGGAAATAAACCTACTTTTGCCTTTACCCCATTGCACGACAACCAGCATACTTCTGTCTTTTTAATATTAAGCTCAAGCCCCAAACTTGGCTCCTTAGATCTAATTATATCCAAGGCTTTAGCCACTTCAAAATCCTTCTTGTTGTTTACATTACATAGAAAAACAAGATAATTAATCTATATTATAATATAATATAAATAACATACCTTTATCAACTTCCAAGTAAATAAAAATCTAAAAGAAGTTTTGGCTCCTTAGAAAGAAAACAATGATCCGAATCCAAAATCAATCATTTATGTTCTGCAAGGAAAAATGATAAACACCACCCAATGCAAGCTAACAAAAAGTTAATTAGTCAAAAGAAAAGAATGATAAAATAAATAAAAAAAATAGAATAAACTAAAACACAATAATATATAACTTATTGAAAAATGGCACAAGAAATATTTTTTACCATGATGAAAACTTGTAGACTTGAACAAAGCACTCTTTCTTAGTTATTTTTGGGTGCAGAAAAAGACAACTTGAGTATTTTATATTGGTAGGGTGTCCAAATACCTAGCTAACATCAAGAAAATAAACCACTCAAACATATAAACAGAGGAATCATGTGTATATTTTTTTTTAGATCAATAAAAGTTTTATATAATTTACTATAAAACGATTAAATAAAGTGGCAGGCAAACGGGCAACAAGCTGCGCCGCAACCCCCTTTTGAACAGCAAAGTCAATCCTGCTAAAAACGAAGCTTTGGGACCTAGAAGCTGAAGAGGTTCCGTGTACGACGCGCTGAACCCTACTCAAAAATTTCACAGCCTCTGGAGCCAGAAAACCAAATGTATCAAAGGCAAATGGTAGAAAGACATGTTGATTATCTAAACAAGCTTTCTCGTGTTTAACAACTTTGCCCGATTCAGCCTTCAACGCAGCCTGACCCACAACAAACCCATGGTCCCTGAGCCCAACAAGAGGAGACACTCCTGTAAGATCCACACAGGCGTGTTTCCCCCCGCCCACCCGAACACAAGAATATCAGCCGGTCGTAAAGTAGACCTCCCTTCAATAGGATCCGTGAGAAAGTTAACAGGGGCCTCCTTTTTAGCAGAAATCCCTGCCCGTTTAAGAACATCACACAGAACATCCCTAACCAGATCATGTCTGTATTTAAAGCCAGGCAATTCTTTGCAATGCACCGCATGGTCACCAAAAGAATCCAAACAGACCTTGCGACAAATTGGGCAAGGCTCATCCGTCGGGAACATAGGGATCATTAACCGGTACTTAAGGATAGCCCGATACTCCAAACCCGATATACGTTGGCCTAATCCTTCAATGGGGATAGCCGTTAGAAAATCCTGAGCCCGAGGAGCCCGAAGGCATTCAAACACCGCCTTTTGGCGAGGGGATAGATCAAACTTCACTTCTAAACTCTTGACGATTCCACTAAATAAGGCACTCGCCACAACATGTTGGGCTTTAGGGGGGGCGGTGTCCTTACTAGAGAACCCGCTAAGATCAAAATCTGGAAGTGAAGTACGTAAACGATCCATCGCACACCCATAATCAGAGTCCAACCCATAAATATCACAACCCCGAAGAATATGGTCTTGCAAACACCACGACTGTGCTCTCGAAGCCACAAAAGCATATGTAGATACATCCTCGGCCGAACAGAGACCCAACCCCCCATAACGGATCGGAAGTGACGCCAACCTCCATTGGAGATCCCCAAAGAACGGACCTCCACAAACCACGATGTCCTCAATCGCCCTTCAAAGACCATTGTCAAATATAGAAACAGCTCCCCCACATACATAGGTTGGCATGTTCTCAAACCGAACAAAAGCTTGGCGACTCTCATACATGAGCGAAGCAAAAGAAGCTCGCATTGAGGATCCCGAAGTCTTGGGAGACAGCTCATCAGTTCCACAGCGCTAGATGCCCTTTTCATAGCCAAACTGCTGATAAACCCCGCATCCTGGCTTACAGCACCACCAAGGAGTTTCACGCCAAGCACCGGCCTTCCAATCCCGCAAGGGAACAACCCCTCCAGTGCCTTCACCCCATTGCATGTTGGCCAAAATAACTCTGTTTTCTTAACGTTTAATTCAAGACCCAGACGAGGCCCCTCAGACCTGATAATATCTAATGCTTTGGCTACCTCTCTAGTATCCCCGATAATCGTGCCATCATTCAAGTACCAAGCATGAAAGAGAAGCTTGCACCGATCTCTGATTTGGTGAACAAGTGGGTGCAAAGCTAAGGCAAAAAGGAGAGGCCCAAGATGGTCCCCTGTTGAACCCCAGTGGTGGATTTAATGAAAGTATCACCCACATATAACCTAGCCGACTGCCCATATAAAAAATCCACCCAAAGAGAAATGGAAGGACATCGACTCCGAACCTCATGTAGAAGGGTCGTCCTATCTACTGAGTTGAAAGCATTGGAGAAATCAACAGTAAGCATAGCCAATGACCCATCCGAATGAAACTGATTTAGAAACCTGTTCGCGCTATGAAGCACGGCCTCTGCCCCACTGGGGACTCCCACCCCAAATTGAAAGTCACCGAGGTATTTAACCATCTCCTTCCCGACACCCCTCATAGCCACCTTAGAGACCAACCGCCTCCAAATGGCCCCAACGGCAATAGGTCTAATCCCATTGTCCGGTTTAAGCAACGGCGTATGTGTATATATATACCTAAACTTAAAAAATTAACCTTTTAAAGCTAGAAATTGACCAATCTTTTCACTAAAAGCTTCGACACGAATCCAAATCCAAAATTCCTGAAACAATGTTGCATTTATTTCAAATTTTTGCACAAGATAGGAGGATAATGAAGGAGAAAAGTTAGGGTTCTTACTTGTGTAACAATTGGGGAGATCGGAGAAAGAGATGGCTGTCGCCGCGATGGAGGAGAGTAACTTCTGTAAGTTGGTGCTTGAGAGATTAAAAACTGTGCGGGAAAATGAATAATTTGGCGGTGTTTATTTTTCTTTTAAAATGGAACAACAAATTGAAATTTAAGCGGGAAAAGGATAGCAAAACGAAAATACGGACTTTTTGTAAAAACTGAATAGCAAAATGAATTTCGATTAAAAAGATAAACATCAAACTCAAATATTTTGTATTGAATAAAATAATAAAATAAATTACTGACATGGTTGTCCAAATTGTTCGCTGAAAACTGCTCGAAAAATGTTCGTTCGATATCGGCTCGATTTGGAAATGAGTCGTTCGGCTCGGTCCGTTTTGAAAACAAACCAAGCACGGTTCATTTTTTGCTTGAATTATTTTTTATTTATTATTTTTTTATATATCTCATTTGTTTGTGAAACCTTTTTATCATCAAATCCTAAGTATATTATTAGCATCCAAAAAAAAGTATATTATTAGCATCCAAAAAATAAATAAGATTAAAATCCAAAAAAATATATATAAATATTATAAACGAATAATGTAAAACAAACTCGTAATACGGGGGATAAAAACTAATTATATATAACAATTAGGAGATTTGGAATCGCAAGGACCCTTTTGAGCGGCTTGACGGCACCTTATTGGTGAATATTTTTTTTTGTATTCGTTTCGATATCATAACGAGCATGACGAAAACCGGTCGAATTCACGCAGACTCACCGCGTTTTGGTTTAGCTTCAGTACCGTAATGAACATGACGAAAATCGCCCGAATGTTGATTTTGTTTTTGTTCTAGTTTCAGTATCGTGACGAGCGTGACGAAAACTGACCGAATTCACGTAGACTAACAAGGTGTTGGTTTAGTTTCAGTACCGTCACGAACATAACGAAAACCGCCCGAATGTCGATTTTGTTTTTGGTCTAGTTTCGGTATCGTAACGAGCGTGAAGAAAACTGACCGAATTCACGTAGACTAACAGGTGTTGGTTTAGTTTCAGTACCGTCACGAACATAACGAAAACCGCCCAAATGCCGATTTTTTTTGTTATAGTTCTGGTATCGTAAAGTGCGTGACGTAAACCGATCGAATTCACGTAGACTAACAAGGTGTTGGTTTAGTTCAGTACCGTCACGAACATAACGAAAACCGCCCGAATGCCGATTTTTTTGTTCTAGTTCTGGTATCGTAAAGCTCATAACGTAAACCGACCGAATTCACGTAATCTCCCCGTTTTTTGGTTTAGTTTCAGTACCGTAACGAACATAACGAAAACCGCCCGAACGCCGATTTTTTTTTGTTCCAGTTCTGGTATCGTAAAGCGCGTGACGTAAACCGACCGAATTCACGTAGTCTCACCGTTTTTTGGTTTAGTTTCAGTACCATAACGAACGTAACGAAAACCGCCCGAATACCAATTTTTTTGTTCTAGTTCCGGTATCGTAACGAGCGTGACGAAATCCGAACAAATTTGCGTAAACTCACTGGCTTAGCGTACTGGATCAACAACGATTGGGTTTTACCAACGCTCGAATTTTACCCACCGACGTCGCCCCATTGTCCACCTTAAGTCGTCAATTCGATAACGTATGCTTGAGCCTCATCCTCTGCTACGAAAATTATGTAAGTCCTTAGACCATCCTCTATGGTGAGGGGCTTCGAAGCCTCTCCCCAGTGCCACGTCAACGTCACGTGGGCACTGGGGGCTTCAAAGCCCCACCCCAAATATGCCACTCTATGGTGAGGCGGTTCGAAGCCCCTTTAAATATTTTTGTTATAAAACCAAAAAACCAACAAATTTATTAAAACAATAATAATCAAATACATAATAAATTAAACTTAAAAACATATACCTAAAAAAATCAATTATTTTTAGTCGTCGCCGTCGTTTTGTTGTTTGTTTCTCCAAATATGTTCAACCAATCCAATTGAAGATTGAAATTTGTTTTCTTTTTTCGTGTTCTTAATAAATTAGCAAATTGTCATCTTCGTTTAGTGTTGTGATCGGCTCCGGCGCATCGTTGTACTTTTCTTGACAAATTGCTCTACCGAGTCCTCCAATATCATATTATGTAAGATAATACAAGTGTACATACATTTCTTAACTTATCCAGTTGCTGAATAGGAGCCAGATGTCTAACTATAGACCAACGTTTCTTTAATACCCCGAATGCCCTTTCGATGTCCTTTCTGGCCGACTCGTGGTTTTCCTTGTAATATTTTCATTTATCATCAGTCGGGCACGTAAAACTATGAACCAACGTGGCCCAATCCGGATAAATGCTCTCGACAAATAATATATGTATTCGTAGTTGACACCATTCGTGGAAAATGTGGTGTCGGGTCCAACTCCGTTTATGAGACGGTCAAATATAGGGGACCGCCAGCCTCACTGTATTCACCACCATCACCAACCTCCACTGCCTCCATCATTACGGGTCACATTCGAATCAATTTATTGTTTGTAGATTGTGATGGATGGTTGGATAACGATTGAGGTATTGATCAAAATCCCAAACTCAAATGAAGCTTCCGCCGCCGCCACGTTTTTTTTTGGCAAGTTCCGTCGTTAGCGAAAGAGCAGTGATTCAAGGTAATAAGCATTGTGTTCTACTCGTTTCTTTATTCTGATCAAAAGCCCTATACTAATGTATTCAAACTGTAAACAAGAAGATTGAACTTTAGCAAAGTAAATTGGTCTGGTCTAGGGTTTGGTTGTTGATGTGGTTGCTTCTATAGTGGTGATGAGGCCAGGCTGGACGGCTGTTGGTGATGGTGAAGGTAGTAGAGGCTAGCGTGGCAGAAACCGGCGGTGGTGGAGGCCGATGTGGTGGTGCCGACGGTGGTGATGGTATATGTAATTGTGTATATTTGTTTGTATATATACATAATATATATATATATATATATATATATATATTATTTGTTTTTTTGTTAGGTTTTTCTTTTTTTATAATAAGGAGATTTTTTTTAATAAGGTATTTTCCATAAGGCATGCCACATCAGCAAAAACATGCCACGTCAGCAAAAAAAAAAATAACAGAGTTAGGGTCAGTTAAGTTCGGGAGTGACAGAAGAAATCAAGTTACAAGTTGAGAGTGGTGGGAGACAAATCGTTAGTTGAGAGTGTTATCGTCTATTAAGTGAAAGTTTGGGGTATTAAAAAACAATATCTCTTTATTAAATTGGTCCTGCTAATTGACCCAAAACATGTTTAATATAATAAATAAGAACGTAAAAAATCAAACAATAGTTAAATATATGAAAATAAATGTAATAAAGAATTAAAGACTATTCCTGACCGGTTAATAAAAAATGAATTCGATAGAAATAATAGGGGGTTAATAAAGAATGAATACGATAGAAATAATAATGTACAGTGAATCAACAAGTGAGACTTGAAGCCCTTATAATTCTATTGTGCCTTTTAATTTATATAAAATATTTTTCGAGCGGTTAGCATTAGATAACTAATACCTTTTTGGGCGATTAAGTTGTGCAGGCAGGGAAAGGAATTTTTTTGAGCGGTTATTTCTTCTTTTAGGCGGCTATGTTGGTTAATTAATAAACAAAACAAATTTTGAGCGGTTTTATTATAAGGACCGCCCAAAAACATTTTATTTGACCGTCCATAAAAACCATTTTTGTACTAGTGATTATACAATACTAACTCTGGAATATATGCAAATACAACACTAATAATTGTATACAATACACACCATTGAATATATACAAATACAACAATAATAATTGTATACATTATCGCATATATGCAGTACAACACTAATGCAAATATGCACTATATCTATTTTTTTTGTTTTTATATATAATATAACACTATTGCACATATACAATACAAACAATTGCATATATGTTAATCAACACTATTGCACATATAAAAATACACAATAGTGCACATATGCATTAAGAAAAAGTCGATGTATTGCATATATGCATTACAACAAGTTTTTTTTTTAATTTTTTTATTTTTTGTGGTAAAAAATAACAACATATAAGAAGGATGTAAGAAAAAAAATTAATTTTTTTTTAATTAAATTAAAAATACTTCATTATTAGTTATCTGCTTCTCTCTTTAAGAAAGAGTTCTCTCTTGAACATTTCTCTAATATATATATATATAATTAAGTTGTATTCTGGACCCATCTTTAATTATTACCCACACTATCAATAGAACCGTTGTTACTATTATGACCTCCAATAACAAAACCATAAAGTTTTAATCGAAGTGTCACTATATACTTTTTATTTGTATATCACAAATTTACTAATAATTGATAATAATCGGAGGTCACAAACTGATAATATACTTTAATATATGTTTCACCGATTTAATATAATGACAATAGTTGATAATAATTTGCAAGTCAAAAGTCATCTTCCAATAAACACTATCTTTTTAAATATAATGATAATATATTTTATTTTGACAAACTCAAATTGTAAATCAAATCAAATAATGAAATTTTTATAACATAGTAAAGTAAAAATAAAAAGAGAACATTCATACCCGCTATTAAATTATCAAACAAAAGATTAACAAAGTGACAAATAAAACCCTTACACTATCAATAGTGGAGCGACAAAACAAGAAAAAAAGGGCGATATTTGTGTTGAACACCATCCCCGGGCAACAATATGGGCGATAGGGGGGGGGGGGTTGTTTGTCGCCAGTTTATGTGTTTGTGTTTCTTATTATTATATTTACATGTGTGTGATATATATATATATATATATATATATATATATATATATATGTATATATATATATACCATTACATCCTTAAAACAAAAGTTTAAATGAAAGATTCTAGGTTCAACAAGTGATCCTAGAAAATATGAAAGATTCTAGGTTCAACAAAAAGTTTAAATGAAACTAAAGAATGAGTACAGAAAAGAAGAATTTAGTTAATCATTTGGGGTTTTAATTAAGAAAATTAGGCTTTTTGGAAAAATATATATTACTTTATAATTGATAGCGCCAACATGTTGCTGTTAAAAAGTCGCCGCTTCCGCCTCGTCTCTGTTGGTCCAACATCACCGCTATTTTGTGTCGTCTCTAATGCCCATAATGGATACTTTTAAGTCGCTGGTAAAGGTGTCGCCAGAATCCAGTAAACCAGTCGTCAGTCTTTTAGCGGTGACAATGGAATGTGAGTTAACTCGTTAAGGGAAGGAAGAAAAAGCCCGTCTGTTATAAGATGTAACACCAACCATTAGATCTTTAGGCTAACAACAACCATGATTCATTCCCTATAGTTCACACAGATCAGAAGCGCATTGGTAGAGACAATCGAGGTGTCACTACTAATACTCCTTTTTTATCAGGGTGGCCCAATAGCTTGATTGGGCCAAATAGGGCTTTAGGCCCCAAAAATTTAGAGGCCCCCAATTTTATATAAAAATATAATAAATATATTAGGGGTTTTTTCTTTGGCCGTCGATGGAAGAAAGGAAACCCGGAAGATTGGAGAAATTGATGCAATTTCTATCTTCCACGCAAATGATTCACGAGATTTATGGAATGGAAAGAGGAATCAATAAAATCATCATCAAATATCTAACAGCTCTAGAATATTGTCTATTTCCGTCATGTTCATATTTATATACGGTGGGTCTCATGTTCTCTGTTTATACTCGCAATCGCATTATCATATTCTTTGATTTCTGGTTCGTAATTGAATTGCCATTCAACAGTTTGTGATTTTTTATTTCAATTTTGGTTCAGGTGTGTGCTGAGGTCTGGGTGTTAGGCTGCCTGAGTTGGTAATTTCGATTTATGCTTCAAGGCTTCCAAGGGGGTGTTTGGTACAGAGAATGGAATTGTAGAGAAATGGAATAGAGAAATGGAATTGCAGAGAAATGGAATTGGTCTGGAGAATGAGAATTGACTGTTCTGTTTGGTAGTACAGAGATTTCAGTAGAGAAATATAGCTGAGAATCATTTCTCTTGTTTGGTACATAGAAAATAAACAGAGAATTATATCAACTTTATCATTAGCACAAGTATTTTTTTCATAACAAATATTTATTAAAAAATAAAAAACATATAAAAAGATGTATAAATTCCAACCAAAATATGCATTGATCAAACCAATTCACATACAAAACATAGTTTTTAAGCAAAAAACATCAACCATAGTTAAAACCAATTCACATACAAAACATACTTCAACCATACACAACTATCCCATTGAACCATCGGTATACAACTCGACCATCTCAATTTTCTCTTCTATTGTCAACGCAAGAAAAGAACGTCCTAGATCCACATCTTTACCAATCAAATGAGCTGCTTTGAACCGTTTTTTCGTAGTGATACCTGGTAAAGCTTTCAACTCATCACTAACCTTTTCATAGATTTCACGAGCCTCCATACCTTCTTTGCTAAGTTGTTCACCCACCATCTCCCCAAATCGAAGCAAAACTTCCTTGATATCTTTGCAAGACTCTCGATATATCTCATCTGCATCCGTGCTTCTACCTCTTTTGCGCTTGCTTGTTACACTTCCTGTTTGTCCTTCAGATCTATCAACATTTGGAACGGCTTCATCAACAAAATCAAAGTCTTCAATATCAACAGGTGAGCTTTTTTGCGTCTCTTGAACAACATCTTCTTCTCCAAGGTCAACTGCTTTACTATCAGTAGCTCTATCCTTACCGAATATGGTACACAATTTTTCATAGAAAGGAAATGACTTGTCACGAAAATTCACAGCACCTTTGTGAGACTACAAGACAATTACAAATAAATTAGACTAAAATTTTAAAATCTAAAAAATATATTTTTTAGAATATACCTTCACGTATTCATTCCAAATATTATCATCGGCAATAATACAACATTTTTGTTCATCCCAACCAAACCCACTTGTATGCACCATATCATATACAATGTTAAAGTGTGTCTTCCATGTCTTCATCTTAGACTTTATATGTGGTTCTGCTTTGAGGCCAGAGTTAGGAAGACTTACATCTAGCAATTGTTGAACACCATTTAAATAACCTGGTTTGAATCCATTGTCAGCACCAGCATACTTTCCGGATGCATGTATCTCCATTAATGCATCAATTAGCTTTGCATCTTCATCATTTGTCCAGGTATGCTTGCTCCGAGTAACTCCTCTCACTATATTTGAATCTGCCATGTCTACGTACAAATGCATAATTATACAATTAAAAATCATAATTCATGTAACTACAAATACAAATATAACAAGAAACATTAATAAGAAACAAATAAAATGCATAAATAAACATTAATAAGAAACATCCTTGGTTCTACAATTAAAAAATACATAATTGTCAAACATAATTAAGAAACATTGTTGGCACGCTGCGCACACATCGCAGTCCAACTATTAAACATTTCATTAGCAAGAAGGTCTCTACGATCGGTCCATTCTTGTGAGGGCTCGATCATAGAAATAACATTGTCATGGTCATTTGCAGGTTGTGTGTGATTTACTGGGATTTCGTTATCAAGAGGGTCTTCACTCATTGTTGTTCGTATGAAATTGTGCAATAAACAACAAGCAATGATGATACGTGGCATGGACTCTATGGGATGATATGAGTTATCACGCAAAATAGCCCATCTATCTTTAATCATTCCGAAACATCTTTCTATAACATTCCTGGCCGATGAATGTCTCATATTAAAGAACTCCTTAGCATTCGTAGGAGGACGAGACCAATCGTTAAGATGATAACGTTGACCTCGATATGGAGTTAAAAATCCTTCACCATTTGTATAACCGGCATCACAAAGGTAGTATGTTCCTACAATTAACCATAAACTCTATGTTAATTATCATACTTAAATCTATGTATATTCTTTGAAAATTGTCTATCACATACCCGGAGTTATTTTAAGACCATTGGGTCTACTGATTGCATCACGCAAAACTCTACTATCAGCTGCAGAACCCTCCCATCCCGCTAAGACATACGTAAATAAAAGGTCTCTCGTACATACTCCGAGTACGTTAGTACAAATCTGCCCTTTTCTTGTCCTATAAGGTTTTCTATCAATAGCAGGGACTTTAACTTTAATGTATGTTCCATCTAATGCTCCTAAGCAACCCTGAGTTAAAAGAAATCATTACTTACTAATGTATGTTAGCAAAAAATATCTTTAATAAAAAATGTGTTTGACTAACCTTAAACCATTTCCATCTTTCATCAGTTTCATTATCTGGCACTGGCACGGGTGACTTGTAGAGTTCTTTGTGTAATCGACATATAGCATTTAAGACTAACTTGAAATACCGACTTACAGTTTCCCCGGACCGATGAAATCTGTTGACTAGTATCCTATTCTTTGCATTATGAGCAAGGGTATGTAAAAACATAGCAACTTGCTCATTGACTAGCATGTTTTTACTATTCTTTAGTCCCCCTCTAGTTTCTAGTATATCACAAAGTGCTGTAAATGCATTTATATTCATTCTTATGTTAACAACACTCGTAACATCACTTTCATAAACCATCCTCACCATGTTTTCATGCCTATTATGGTAACTCATTAAATATTTTGTACGTAAAGTCATTGACTCAATCGACCGACGCAAATGATAAGTACACAACATCCACCAACGAATCGTAACATAAATGACATAAAATGCACCTATGGAAACTATTCTTTCTCTGGAATGTGATCTTGCCATCTACACATAAAAATATAAGAAAATTCAAGAAAAACAAATAACTCCAAAATATAATCCAAATATTAGTTTGCTTTGTGTCTGTTAAATCAAAACTTCATTTAGCTAAGACTATTTCGAAGAGGCATCAATGAAAATAGTCGAAACCCAATAGACTACATCACCAGCTAATCGATTAGCAATTATAAAGGTTATTGAAGGAATAGGTGAATGTTGCAACCGATTGGTGAGTGACTGTCGAGATAACGATTAACAGGAGGCAATTGGGTTGCGGTGCTATGAGTTAACAGATTATAAGATGCATCAAAAGACAATATCACAGATCTACCTTACAAAGCAAAACCAGAAAAAAACAATGACTGCACTGCACAAAGCAAAACCAGCAAAAAACAATGAGTTAACAGATTATAAGATGCATCAAAAGATGTCCAATATCACAGATCTACCTTACAACTGACTTACAAAACAAAGATTTACATGAAGGGTGTCATACTAATAAATATAAATTAGTATGCACAACGGAGATAAGCAAATGCATGTGTGTGAAGTATGAGTGAAACATATACATGTATGAATAACATAAGATACAATCATCTATATTCAGTTCATTCTTCCATTCCACAAGCTATAAAAGACCTTTAATAAAAAGACTAAAAAAAGCAGCAGTGAAGCAGAGCATAATCATACCCTGAGCTTATAGAGCCAAGATCCAAATCCTCAGGCATAAACAAAACTTCAAACAATTATATTCAAAGTACAAAAAGATAAACTTTTTTTTAATTAAGTTTACATGCCTTAGTTATTCTGAAGGTGTTGAGTAGTCCTAACAAAACAAAGTCTTTGTTTATTCGTTAACTTAATAATAATAATAACTCATTCATCATCATCAAGTACTATGAATCGAATAATAAACATCTATTCATTCTTTAAAGTTTAAACATCTAGATGAGAAGTCGATTCCAATACAGATTAAAAGTTAGGTTGCTTGAATCAATCAGTAAAAGCAGAACATAGAGATAGAAAGAAACAAACAAAGCAGCATACATCATCCGTACATCTAAGCTAAATCATCAACACCGATCTATTATATATAAATATAAATATATGAAGATCGAATATGCATAAATAAATAAAGAGAAAATCAGAGTGATAAAATTAAGGATCTGCTGCACCTGAATCGAAGGTTGATTGGAAGCAAAAGTTGGAGGCTTTTTTAGGGTTTTCTAAAACTCCTCGGAGTGGCCGTGGAGGAATTGAGACTGAATGAAAGATGGGAGAAATGAAGGAGGAAAAAGGGAGAAATGAAATCAGAGAAATCCAATTCTCCGCTTTTTTTAGAGAAACAAAATCAGAGAAATGGAAATGGTTTATTTCCATTTCTCACCTCTTTTTTTCATAAACAAACAAGAGAATTCTTTCCAATTCCATTTCTTACCCCTCAATTCCCTCTACCAAACACCCCCCAAATGTATTTACTGTATTACTATTATAATATATGCCAATTTGAGGTTAGTTATTCTTATTACTTTATGCTATTATCTATACAATAGTTTCTAATTGAATTCTGCCCAGTTGAATAGATTTTTAGGATCTTCCTAATTGAGTTCTTGCCCAATTATATTAGAGTTTAGATTTTTAAAATCTGCCCTAATTGAATTTTTGCCTATTGTTATTTGCTACTTGTTTCAATGTCACATCGACACCGAACTTACGAATCGGGTTATGCAAAAAAACAAAAAAAAAAGACTTAAAAGGGAGGCTTTAATTGAATCACAAAAAGGAGATATTTTTAAAATTTTCACATCTACAAAATCTACAAACGATGAAATTACAAAAAACGACCATCCTATAAATAGTGAATTTACAAACGACGAACAACCTACAAATAATGAACCTAAAAATAACAAACGTACAAATGATGAGCAACCTACAATTTATGAGTTAACTAGTGACAATGAACCTATAAATGATGATCAACTTCCAAATGAGAATCAAGCTAATGAACTTTTAAATATTGTTGACCCAAGTCAATGGAATAATATCAATAGTAATTTAAGAGATCTACTTGTAGAAAAAGGCCCGGTTAAAAAAATTATGGTTAAAATTAAACTGACAAGATATAACTAATTTTTTTTAACTCCGCTAACTATAAACGTTTTGGTTTATTATTGCCGGTCTCAAGCCCGGATAAAAGAGGAGAGTTTATATTAAAAAAAAGTTTGAAAAAAAGCCCCCAACTTGATAGTTAGCTTGAGGCCTCTAAAAACCTTGGGGCGCCACTGTTTTTGATAGTGTTATATAATCAAAAAATGATGCCATGTCACCAACACGTAAACAGTAAGGCATTAACTAAGCAACACGAAAAACAAGTGCTATGGAGGGGGTTTGTTAACCAAGATATTAACAATACAAATATACATAGAGGAATGAATCAGGAGTTGTGCATGTTTGGTGTTATTGTTTGAACCCCCCCCCCCCCCTTTCTGTTTTTAGCCCTCTTAGGTGTTGCCCTGTCGGCTAGGGGAGTGACACCTTTTGGTTGTTGTCGTTTAAGGTCCAATGTGGTTGGCTAGAGGAACGATCCTATACTATAGTATAGTTGCAAGTCTATTGTTCTCTTTTAGAATTAGGTGAAACAAATCTTCAAACAAAGAGGTTAGGCTATTCACTTCATAGATTTGACATCACTTTACTTAATATTAAAGAAAGAGTGATGTCCTAATTCGACTACCTCTCCCACTCACATTAGAAAGTTTTTCTGGTCTCTAGATACCCACTAGCCATGATATATGATAGCAACATAGTTGTTAACAAGAACTTGTATGTCATCACTTGATTTCATAATTTGTTTATTTGGTTTGATGATTGTCATATTTAATTTTCATTCATGACAAAAGAAACACGTATATATAGTCTATAATGTAGGGGCCCATTTTATATTTTTAGTCTTTTCTATTTACTTAAACTATTCACGATGTATTTAGTTAGCTTGTTAGTTTCTTTTATCTATGTTTAGGCCTGAGGTCATGTATGTAATGCCCATTGGGTCTATTATAATTGAAAGAGGCATGGGATGCTTCTCTTATAAATAGGAGAGCATACCCATGAACTCAACAACCTTTTGGCAAAATATAATCTTATCCATTCACCAACTCCTCTCCTACTTTCTCCTCTCTTTCTACTTCGGGTAATAACAAACTCAAACAAGATTCGAGATCTCGGTTGGCTACACGTGATTTCTGCTAGCTTGTAGTTAGAGATTGATTTAAGAACTTAGTTGTTTGATCCGTAAATAGGACCTACAATTGCAGTGCCCCATTTTGTATTTTTAGTCTTTTGTATTTACTTAAGCTATTCATGATGTATTTAGTTAGCTTGTCGGTTTCTTTTATGTATGTTTGGGCCTAAGGCTATGTATGTAGAGTCCATTGGGCCTATTACAATAGAAAGAGGCATTTGATGATTCTCCTATAAAGAGGAGAGCATACCCATGCACTTAACAACCTTTTTGGTAAAATATAATCTTACCAATTCACCAACTCTTCTCCCACTCTCTCCCCTCTTTCTACTTCGGGTAATAACAAACCCAAACAAGATCCGAGATCTCGGTTGGCAACAAGTGATTTCCGCTAGCTTGTAGTTAGAGATTGATTCAAGAACTTAGTTGTTTGATCCGTGAATAGGACCTACAATTGGTATCAGAGCTTTCAGCTCTACTATTAAGTTCTTAGGTCACAAAATTTGATTTTGGTCTTGTTTGTGTGTTGAAGACTTGTGTTTTAAGTGTTGAAGTGGGTCTACGTGTTCACTTGTTATTGAAGTTTTGTGTACAAGCTTGAAATAAGTGTTAAAAGAGTTGTTTGAAGCTTTCGGGATTTTGAAGAAGTGTGTTCTTGTGTTATAGTGTTCTTGAAAGTGTTTGGATTCTAAAAGATTGTGTGGGTAAGCTTGAAAGTTTGTGTTATAAGATATACAAAGTTTTCATCGGGTTCTAATCGAGTTTCCTAGAATAGCAAAAAGTGTACTTGTGTGAAAATACATGCAAAAAGTACTTTATGGAATTAGATCGAATCGAATTCTAGAAACCTATCGAATAGAGCTACAAACCATTCGAATTGAATCCACAAACCAATTTGCAAGATCATGACTAATCCTGAGGCATTGACAACCTACCTTATCTATGAAAATGTGGTTGGCACTACTAACAAAACTCCAAAACTACTCAAGTGGGATAATAAATTTGAGGAATTCAAGTGGCGTTTCAAGAACTGTATAAAAATGACTGACTATGCTCTTCTCAGATTAATTGAGAATGGTCCTCACATTCCCACCACTGATACTGCTGATGGACCGTTCCCAAACCTGTAACGGCCTATACCGACGATGACAAAAAGATGTTGAGTGATGATCAGAAGGCATATGGTGTCTTGAGTGTGCCTTTCACTTGAAGTCGCTCAAACGTTAAGAGATCACACCATTGAAAAAGGTCTATGGGATGCATTGGTTAACAAATTTGAAGGGAACGTGGAGATGAGAAACAGTAAAAAGGAAATGTTGTAGGGTGAATTTAACATGTTCAATCATATACAAGGAAAAACTGTGGGATCTACTATCCATAGGTTTGAAACATTGATCACCAAAATGAAGAGTGCCGGGATTGATTATGATCAGATAGAAATCAATGATAATTTGTCAAATTTCTTACCCTACACCTGGAGCGATAGCATCATCACCATCAAAAGAACAATGAATTTGCAGATAACATCTCTATGTGAGTTGACTTCCACCATAAAGTCATTTGAAATGGATGACAATCTCAGATTGGGTTACCATATACGTTATTTGAATCATGCGGGAATTTTTACTAGATCAGGAGTTAGCACAGCTTTTCTCAGTCTAGCTCATCCCACTATTCATCCCGTTGATGGGTTGAAGATGTTTTCTGCTCAACCAACATAGAATTCTCCGTTCAAAACCTCTACAAGTCAGCAAGCACCATCCGATTCAAACTCCCTTTAAGAAGCGGTAGGCAAGGCTGTTGAAAAAACACTGAAAGCTTATGGGGTTAGGAAGTCTGCAAGTGATTCATCCTACCCCACTCCTCAAGTTGATGAATCACATGTTGCGTTGTTTCATGCCTTTATGGTAAGTCATGAGGAGTTGTTGCAGGGAAAGTTACTACCTTATTCATATTAACAAGGAAATATTCCTGAAATCAACAAAAAAGATCTCAAAAAGATGGACATCAAGTACCAGATGGCTATGGATATTCATCGTGCATCAAACTTCATGAAGAAGTTTGGAAGAAACAGCTTCAAGGATTCTGATGGTAATGGGATTTGTTTTGACAAGGACAAGCTTTGGTGTTATAACTGCAATGAAACAGGGCACTTCAAAAAGGAATGCACAAACCTATCCAAGCCTACCAATGACATTTAAATTACTGAAGTTTCTAACAACGACGATAGAAGGAGTCCAAAAGGCCTGTTGATCAAAGCACCTCCTCAAAATCTAAAGTTCCCCGAATCAGTCAAGTCGATTCAACAAAAAGGAAACTCTAGATCACACTCAAAGGCAATGATCACTCTGTCAACCAATACAACTAAACTACATTGGGAGGATGACCAATTCCTTAAGCTGATAAATCTATTGACCTTCACTTGGATGACATATGTGAATGAAGATCAACCCTCATCAAGCTCTGCTGCAGAAGAATACTAAACTGTCTCTAACATTCCCGAGGTACACAAACTCTGCTCTCGAGCATGTATTAATAAAATAGAGAATTATAGAACTCACAATGCTGCATTGATAGATGAAAACTTAAGCATTAAATGCCAGAACGATGAATATAGAAAGCCTTAGAAGATTTTTGTCACTAGAATTAAAACCCATAATAATGATATGGCTAAATTAAATGAGAAATTGTTCCGGCCTATTAAGCTAGCTGAGTTTCATGAAAGACGAATAGTTGATTTGAATGCTATAATTGAAAAGCTAGAATTAGACATTTCCCAAAGAAAGATAATTGTGGATAAGTTTGAATTGACGTTTGATAAACTGAATGGGATTATTGGGGCACATATTGGGGTGAAACAAAATACAGGTTTAAGCTACGATCATACATTAGTTCCTCCACCATTCAATGAGAACTACACTAGCCTACCCCATCTGAGGATGAAATGGTCTATGGAATTGGTCCTGTTCCAAAAGCAAAGACACTCGTTCCTCCTGACTCAAAAATTGTTGATCTCATTCCTATATCAGTTAGTTCTAATTATTCTAATGGTGATTTGTCTTCTTCAGCAGGTCGTGTAGAAGAAAGTGGGTGTATGGAAAAGGACATGAGTTATGGAAAGAAAAGCGTTTTATATTCACTTTTTGATTCCATTGTGAATCTAAAACAATCATTTATCAACTCGGTCTGTATTAATAATACCTTTGGATCCATGAAAAATACATTGACATATATGTTAATGATCATGTAATTTGTGAGAGTGTTGTTGTTGGTACTTCTCAAAATGCTTTAAATGAAAATGATAGTTTTGTTTCATATAGTGATTGTGAAACTATTGATGATGAAACTTTTGTTAAATGTAATATGAATACAAATGTGGTTGATGAGATGAACATAGTCCAAAGGTTGTAAAGCTTTGAATATGATTTAAATAAAAGAAAAGTTTTTGAAAATGCAAAGGAAAGCACTTCAAGTAAATATAATTCACCTCACAAAAACTCGAAGACAACTAATCATTGGAAAAATACTCAACTATACAATCATTTTGATAATAACTACTATGGTCCTCATCAAAAAAATATGTTGATTCATTTTACAAAAGTACTCTTATTGATAGAGGTTACAAATCAGATAACTTTCATGTTCCTTTCTAGGCATCACCTTTTCCACCACATCAAGTGTATCATAGTTCTGATGAGTTCTATAGGGTCTCTAGAAGAAAATGTTGTTATCTCTGTGGTAATCCATCTTACTTTGCAAGACACTGAATGTTGGGCTAATAATTATATGGTTTGTATTTGGTTTGGGCTTACATTGTAAACCGAGATTCACATGGATCTCGGTGGGCTTTTGGGTATTATTGGGATTTTGTGTAGTTTCTATATAAACCTTGTATCTAGGTTAATGTGTGAGTAGACGTGAGAGAGAAAGAGAGAGAGAGAGAAAGCCGAAAGAATTATTGGTTTTTGTAACCTATTGTGCTTAAGCAACCGACGTGAATATACATGTGTTTTGAAACATTTTCATTTTGTTCGTATTGTGTTAGATTTCGCATAATAACGAGTTTAGGTGATATCACATTGAAAGATCCTTTCACGGGACTTACAATTGGTATCCGAGCTTATTGACCTATTCTAGGCTCGGTTGTGATATCACGGATTCAAAGATTGTGTTTTATTGATTTTTTGGTGGCCGTGATGTTTGTATTTCCGGTGATTTACTCATCGGAGGTGGAAATAGCCTATTTGGTTGAAGATTGAATAAATTTTGATTCAAATTCAAATCCCATTGATTTCGGGATTTGGGTTGTTACCAAACTTATCTGGCCAAAGCTTCTTTGGGCGTTCTCGGCATTTTAGATCGTTTTTGGGCAATTTAGATCGTTTTCGGGCATTACTTAGTAATTCTCATGATCATTTAAGGGTATTCGCCCAAACTTCTGGGTTCTCTGTGGATTTCACTAGTTCTCGGTCAAGATCCCAGGTTCTAGGTCAATTTCAAGTGTTCTCGGTTGATTTTCAGGGTTCTCGGTCAATTTGTAAGCTTTCTCGGTTGACGTTCTGAGTTCTCGGTCAAAGTCTGTTGTTCTAGGCTGTGACTGTGTATTTGGGCTACCACTGTTGGGCCATTGTGTAACTGAACCTATAATTGGGCTTCTGATTTGGACCAGTACATTGGGTTTTCACTTAAAATGGACCAAGTAACCAATAATTCATCAAATGTTGCTCTGCATCAAGAGTTGGACTCTATCATGGGAACTGCCACTCGTGTGCCCCGTTTATTGTCACATGAGGGTTTTTCCAAGTGGAAGTTTAGGTTTGAAAAATATGTGAAAATGAAAGATGCGAAGATTTGGAGGAGCATTGTTCGGGTCCTCAAGCTATCACTTATCAACGAGAAAATTCTAAAGAGGTGGTTGTGAAGCCTGACAAGTTGTATGTCAACTTAGATTTTGAAAATATTGAAGAGGACGAAAAGGCTCTTGCTCCATTAACTATGACACTTTCACCCGAAATTGCCTTGGGATTTAGAGAATTATAGTCTGCTAAGGCTTTATGGGAAGCTCTTATTGAAGTGTATGAGGGAAATGAGGACATGAGGAGAAGCCGACAATACCTCCTACGACAAAATTCAATATGTTCAATAATGTTCTGGGAGAGTCTTTGGAAACACAATTGCATAGATTTATATATCCGGTCACTGAAATGCGATCCGCAAACATAAACTTGACCGCTGCTGAGATAAATAATAAACTGGTCAATTCCCTGCCACAAAGCTGGGATATGAATGTTGCTATTATTAAGAAGACAAAGGATCTTGTCAGGCTAACTTTGTCAGAAGTAAAGGCAATCATTAAAGCTTGTAACATGGATGACAAGCAGCGTGCCATAAATCATGCAAATTCCTACAATGCGGCCGGCTACAGTATTGCTTCTAATAATGCTCTCATCTCGCAAGACAAATTTTCAATGTTTAAATCTTCTCAGGGACAGTACACTCGGCCACAGTAGTAACATAATAATTTTTCAATGTTTAAGTCTGCTCAAGGTCAATTCACTCAGGCACCACCACAGCCAACTCCCGTGTTCTTTTCTCAACCTGTTCAACAATCTGCTTCTGCTGCCAAGCCCCAACCAATTGTTGCATCTTCCAGTCAGTCTCCCAATCAGATTCCCACTATCTCAAATGAGACTCAAGAAAACATCACCTTGATGGAAGGGTTCATGAATTGCTACAACGTCTTTATTGCCGGAGATCTAGTACAACCAGTTAGAGCTGTTGAGTTAGATCAAATCCATCATGATGATGTAGAAGAAATGGATATCTCTTGGAAAATAGACATGGTAGTGTTTCGTGCGAAGAAATTTACCAAGAGAACATGCAAAAACAAATGGAATGTGCCAACTAACCAGAAGGTGGGATTTAGCAAAGACACTATGAGGTGCTATAACTGTCACGAGCCGGGGCACTTCACTCGTGAATGCACTAATCCAACTAAGGAAGGAAACAGAGAAAGGGCACTGGTTCAAGTGAGCAATGCAATAGGAGAAAATGTAGCTAATTCAGGTGAAGGTGAGCGGGGGATTGGTAGCTCAACAATTCTATTGGAATAATCAGATGGCAGCTCTCAGCATTAACAAACATACTGCAAACTTTTCCCGATTGAGGTTGCTGAAGAAGAGAACGATGTTGAGGAACAAGTCAAGGAACTTCAATTTGCTTTCATGGAGACAAGTTTCAAAAGGGGGTGGGTTTCAGGTCATAATGGGTTTCGAGTTTCATATCGGAACGGGTTCTGGTCATAATAAGTTTTGGATTAGTGTGGGTTTGGGTCGTGTTCAGGTAAGAACGAACTCATCCCAACCTAAATCTCCTTCCGACTCTTATCTTGTCATGACCCTGAACCCGTCTTGACCCGAAACTTGTTCTAATTGAAACATGTTTCAATTCTAAACCCATTTTGAACCTAATCCGTTCTGATCCGAATCCGATTCTGTTCTGATCTAAAACGTGTTCTGTCGCAACGTTCGTTACGACCCAAACCTGTTCTGACGCAAACCAAAGTAACTCCTATTTTAATTGACATGTTCTAACCGAAACCCACCCTACACTGCCCGTTTGCCTATCCTAAAGAGAAGGGATATGAGATGAAGAATTCCAATTCCATCAACAAGTTTATAACCCAACACATTATATATTTTTCAAAGAATCCATTTCATTTCCATTCAAAATTCACTTTCGTTGTATAGACGTTAGATTGGTATCATCATGACGCTATAAATACTCATTCAAAAATTAACACAATCAAGAGAGAGAGGGGCCCAACAGCGAACAGTAGCAAGGATAGATGGTGTAATCATCACGCTATAAATTGCTGCCTCTTGATCCACCACACCAACTGTCTCCATACCATTTCCTGCTTTACGCTTTGTGGGTTGTTTTTCCAAATAGTAGTTTCCTCACACAGTAAGTCTCTCTTCCTCTCTCTCTCTCTCTCTATATATATATATATATTTTGAGAAATTATAAATAAAATTAGAGCTTGAACCCAAAAACCATGAGTTTTACCGATAAAAAGTTCATTAAAAAGTCTTTTTTACATGTCAAAAACTCAGTTTTACATAATTTTTCTGAGTTTTTCCATACAAACACATTTAAAAGTTGTTTTAATAAACATGGAACATTTTTACTTTCTCGACTTAGAATTGTATTTTTCAATTTTACTTGTATTGTTATTAAAAAAAACACAACATCATGAACAAAAATTCGATTTTTTTGAAATGGGAAATTATAAAGAGTGAATTGGTTTTTAGAAAAATAGACAGGTTGGTGATGGTTATTAGGAGTTCCCCATTTGAAATGACGGATCTCAGATATCATATAGACCTTGTCAGTCTTTTTCTGTTGAGTTGGACAATTAGCAGGTGTCCCACCATTTGGAATGGCGGATTTTGTACGTATTTTTTGTGTTCTGTCATTTGAAATGACTGATTTCAATTTCTTTGACCCGTAAGTTTGACTAGCGGTTCACCAATTCTAAAATAGCTTACCCCTATATGTCAAAATACCTTTTGACAGACATCTGCCATTTGAGTAAGCTACTTTGGGAATGGTGAACCGTCTGTCACTGGCGGATTAGAGAATCTGATATGACGGAACACAAACACTATGTACCAGATCCGCCATTTCAAATAGCTAAACACCTGTTAATTGTCCAACTCACCAAACAATAACTAACAATATTTATATTTTATCTGATATTCGCTATTTCAAATGGCGATTCTCTTAGAAACAATCACCAACGATTCTCTCTTCTAGAAACCATTTCACTCTTACATAATTTCCCATTTCAAAAAAAAAAAAATCACAAAAATTCATATTGCCATGTAGAACAAATAGATTGACCCTTTTAGATATGTGTTTCCACCTTAACAATACAAACCACCGAACAATGATCTTGCAGATACTTCAGTTAAAGAACCACATAACTTAGAAACAACAATCCCAATTAACCTATATGAAAGCTTTGAATTTTAATTCCCACAATTTGCAAGTTACAACTCAAACAAAATGCATATTAACTTTGGAGTGCATACAGAAAGAAATCAAAAAATTGGAAACATGCAACTTCAACTTTTAGCTCAAACAAATGCATTTGACTTTTCGTTGCTACAGCTACAAACATTCTATGATCATTTTCAGTTTCATTTGTAAACATGCAACTCTAATATCACTAACGGGCAAGCAACATATCATTAAATTGCAAAATTTCCAATAACATTCAAGTATCTGAAATCACAAAAAGTAATCCACATTTCCAATTCTTTACTCTTTAACTTTATTTAAAACAAAATTCAAGTTAAGCACATCAAACAATTTGCATGGGAGGATGTGCATCTGCGATTCAATTGTGAATCAACTGATGATCAGCTGCGATTGGAAATTGATTTTTCTATTTTACTGACACTTAATGAACCCACGGCTCAATCTTTAAAAAAAGGTTCAATCTGAAACGGTAAACCTCCGTTTATAAATAAAGAAATCAATCTGCATACCAAAAAAAATTCAACAAAACAACAATTGATGCTACCGACATCTACAATGAAAGAAAGAAAACAACATAAAAAAATCAGAGTTCTAATTGAAGTTGAAGCATCCAGTGGCACGCAGGCAAAGCCGCTGTGGCATAATTCGCACCGCCACTCGGAAGAGAAGAGATTAGAGATGATATCGCCTGTAAATCGATGCGTGCTCAAAGCCAAACAAAGTACAAACACGCACAAAGAAAGCCATGAAAAGATAAACGAAATAACAAATATATACCCTGTTACTGTAGCAAACCGTTCTTTTTTTATATATATATAGTAATACAGTATAATATAATATATTTTTAAATTTGTGACGTTGGTAATTGGTATGTACCTTGGTTGGTGAAGTGTATAATTGATTTAAGCATAGTGTGCACGTTTCTTCGTTATCTTGTTATTTGTATTTTTGTTCGGTTGGTGAAGTTGAAGATGTAGTGGAAGTGGGTTGAAGTGTGAACTTTATACATATGGGGCCTATCATAGTATCATGGTCATGTTGCGTTTTAACAAGTCTATTAAAAATAAGGAGGAAAACAAAATTTGTCTTGTATTGACGCAACTTTATACGATAACAATCAAGTTTCAATAACGCCTTAGGTCACTAAATCTTTTATTTGATTCAATAAGGTCACTTAATTTATAAGATTTTTTTTAAACGCTAACGAATTCTCTAAATAAATTACTGGTTAAATTTACCAAATCAAGATACACTCATCTTTTAATCATGGAAAAACCCTCAGCAAAGGCCAACGCCCGTGAACACTCGTCTAAAGGCACGATAGTGCGGATAGATAAAACTCGTTCAGTTCAAATATCCACTTAGTGAAAACCACTTATTCGCCTAGTCTTCCATCATCACCATGGTGTCTCTAAAACTAAATGCTGAGGATATGAATCGAACCTGAGTGAAATGGAATACCAAATTTCTCCCTTACCACTCCATCACCAGCTAATTGACTTATAATCTTAATGTAGTGATTTTTCTATATATTTGAAATGTTACCATACACCATCCATTATTTTATAATATTTTTTTGAGAAAATTACTGTTTATGTCCCTGTGGTTTTAGAGAGCAAGCACAATGAGTCCCCAAAAGAAAATTTGAACTGGTTGAGTCCCTGTGGTTCCAAAAATAAACTATTTGAATCCATGCTATTACTTAACTGTGTTAGCTTCAAGGGTAGATTTGACATTTCACTTATATATATATATATATATATATATATATATATATATATTGTCACTCTGAGTACTTGAACTTTCATAATTGGTCACTATGAGTCTCTTTCACCTTTTAACAAAAATATATAAACTTGACCAATTTTTTTAACAAAAATAAACAAACCGAACCATCTTTTCAACAAAAATTAACGAACCGAACTACTTTTTAATAAAAATAAACAGACCAAACTAACTTTTTAAGCAAACTAAACGAATCAAATCATTTTTTTAACAAGTAGTTCATTTCGTTTAACAAAAATAAACGAATCAAACTTCTTTTTTAACAAAAATAAGCGACCCAAAATTGTTTTTATTTTAACAAAAATAAACGAATCAGACTATCTTTCTAACAAAATTAAACGAACTAAACTTGTTTTTTTAACAAAATGAACAAACCAAACTTATCTTTTAACAAAAATAAACGAATCGAACAACTTTTTTTTGTACTAAACTAAACAAATTGAGCCACTTTTTTAACAAGCGCTTTAGTTCATTTGATTTAACAAAAATAAACGAATTCAACTACATTTTAACTAAACAAAAAAATGAATCAAACTTATTTTTGAACAAAAATAAACTAACCGAACTACTTTTTTAACAAAAATAAACTAACTGATTTTTTAACAAGAAGAATCATCGAAATACTTTTTTTTAATACAAATAAACAAAACGAACTTCTTTTTTTACTAAACTAAACGAACTGAATAATTCTCTTAAACAAAAAACAAACATAGAATTACTTTAAAAAAGCGAACCAAACTTATTTTTAATAAAAATAAAAAAACATATCGAATTACTTTTTTTTACCAAAAATAAATGAACCAATTTTTTTTAAACAAAAATAAGCTAACCGAACTTATCGTCGTAGCTTGTTCTAAGGTGGAGTGGGAGAGCGATTTGAATGCTTATTTTAGAAGTAGTTACGTTTATTTAGTTTAGTAAAAATTAGTAAAAAAATTGTTCGTTTATTTTCGCTAAAAAGGTACTTCGATCGTTTATTTTTGTTAAAAAAGTAGTCTGGTTCGTTTATTTTTATTAATATGTAGTTCGGTTCGTATTTCTGTTAAAAAATAGTTAGGTTCGTATTTCTGTTAAAAAAAGTCGGGTTTGTCTAATTTTGTTAAAAAAAAATAGTTTAGTTCGTTTTTTCTTAAGTTTTTTTTTTCTATTTTTGTTAAAAAAAATTGATTCAATAATTTTTTGTTGATTATGGCTTGGTTAGTTGATTATGGCTTGATTGATTATAGTTTGGAGGTTAATTATGTAATTTGAAGGTAATTTTTAAAGAGGGACTAAAACTGAGCAATTACTTAACCACAAGGACTCATACGGATCATAAAAAAGGGTAAACTAGTAATTTCGGATATGGCAGGGAATCGTCGTAGCTTGTTCTAAGGTGGAGTGGGAGAGCGATTTGAATGCTTATTTTAGAAGTAGTTACGTTTATTTAGTTTAGTAAAAATTAGTAAAAAAATTGTTCGTTTATTTTCGCTAAAAAGGTACTTCGATCGTTTATTTTTGTTAAAAAAGTAGTCTGGTTCGTTTATTTTTATTAATATGTATTTCGGTTCGTATTTCTGTTAAAAAATAGTTAGGTTCGTATTTCTGTTAAAAAAAGTCGGGTTTGTCTATTTTTGTTAAAAAAAAATAGTTTAGTTCGTTTTTTCTTAAGTTTTTTTTTTCTATTTTTGTTAAAAAAAATTGATTCAATAATTTTTTGTTGATTATGGCTTGGTTAGTTGGTTATGGCTTGATTGATTATAGTTTGGAGGTTAATTATGTAATTTGAAGGTAATTTTTAAAGAGGGACTAAAACTGAGCAATTACTTAACCACAATGACTCATACGGATCATAAAAAAGGGTAAACTAGTAATTTCGTATATGGCAGGGAATCGTCGTAGCTTGTTCTAAGGTGGAGTGGGAGAGCGATTTGAATGCTTATTTTAGAAGTAGTTACGTTTATTTAGTTTAGTAAAAATTAGTAAAAAAATTGTTCGTTTATTTTCGCTAAAAAGGTACTTCGATCGTTTATTTTTGTTAAAAAAGTAGTCTGGTTCGTTTATTTTTATTAATATGTAGTTCGGTTCGTATTTCTGTTAAAAATAGTTAGGTTCGTATTTCTGTTACAAAAAGTCGGGTTTGTCTATTTTTGTTAAAAAAAAAATAGTTTAGTTCGTTTTTTCTTAAGTTTTTTTTTTCTATTTTTGTTAAAAAAAATTGATTCAATAATTTTTGGTTGATTATGGCTTGGTTAGTTGATTATGGCTTGATTGATTATAGTTTGGAGGTTAATTATGTAATTTGAAGGTAATTTTTAAAGATGGACTAAAACTGAGCAATTACGTAAACACAAGAACTCATACGGATCATAAAAAAGGGTAAACTAGTAATTTCGGATCTGGCAGGGATTCAAATGGTTAATTTTTGAAACCATAGGGACTGAGCCAGTTTTAAATTTCTTTTAAGGACTCATTGTGCATCCGCCTTGAAACCACAGGGACGCAAACAGTCATTTTCTCTATTTTTTTAAAGCGGTCGTGAGTAAAAGAAAAAAAGATAAAAAAATATAGTAATTTCTAGTGTAATTTTAGATTTTGAGATAGAGAAATGAATGATAATGTTCTTAGATAACGATGTGTTTTACATATGAACAAATTATTTTTACATGTAAAAAACCTATTTTGCAAATATTATTATTATTTTTTTAGCTTCTACATAGAAGAAGTTTTAATGTTCATGTTTATGCTGCCAACATTTTGAGATCATTATTGTTGAGTAGTCAAAGTCGATTTAAGAGACGGTTCCATGGTGTATGCTTTTTGCTAATGACATCGTGTTAGTCGCGGAGACTAAGTAGAGCCTCAATGTGAGGTTAGAATAATAGTGTGCAACGTTAGAGGCAAAGGATTAAGGATTAGTTACTCCAAGACCGAGTACATCCATTGTGATTTCAGTGGTGCAGGAGACAACGGGGACTCTCAAGTCACCATCGAGGGTCAAATGGTCCCACAAGCAACTATGTTCGTGATGTAGTCCAACACAGTCAGGTTGGCTGGTGTAGCTGAAGAGTAACCATCGGGATTTTGTGCGATAGGAGGATCCCAACTGAATTAAAAGGGAAATTCTGTAGGGTTGTAGTGAAACTGGCTATATTATATGGAACATACTGTTGGGCCATCAAGAAAGTACATGCACGCAAGATGGATGCATTAGAGATGAGGATGTTGAAGTGGATGTGCGGACACATAAGTGTGGACTGAATAAGAAATGAGGTTTCTAGGGAAATATATGAGTGACTAGTATCTCAAAAAACCATAAAGGAAAGTAGGTTGAGATGGTTTGGCCATGTAAAGAGGAAGCAGGTAACGGCGCCGGTTAGAGTAGTGGAAACCCTCAATGCAGAGGGGATGTAAGGCCCCGTTACCGGTAGCCCTACTTTCGTGTTGGGTTTACTCATAAACGCATTTCTAATATCAGAGTTAATTAAAAACATTCGCGGAATATAAAAACTTTAATAAAACATTTCATAACAATTCAAAACTTGTCTTAAACAACCAACTTGTCTTTCGAAAACTAAGTAATTAAAACGTAACACGCCTTGAGCCTTCCGATGCCAGTCTCTTATTCAATGCCACGTGTCCTCTCAAGCGAGCTGCCTCATCCTACTCACCTGCCTGCATACTAAAAGTCAGCTACGTTGAGTGAGTTCTAGTTAATCATACATTTAACAATAAACACAAACTTATATTCTTTCCATCATACTTTCATACTTTCTTTTGTACTAACTTGCTTTCATATCTTACGTTATAAAGAGCATTACGCCCTACATTCCTCGAGTATTATTAGGGCTCGGTACCCTCCTTCCTCGAGTATTATTAGGGCTCGGTACACTCCTTCCTCGAGTATTATTAGGGCTCGGTACCCTCTTTCCTCGAATATTAGTAGGGTTCGGTTCCCTAGTTCTAGAATATTAGTAGGGTTCAATTCCCTCTTCGTTACCATACAACCATACATCATACCTCAATTATTATTAGGGCTCGGTACCCTTTTCCTAACCATACAACCATACAACCATCATTTCCTTCTTTTATTAACTTTATCACGTTCATACACATAAGCATACATATCATACTTACCTTATACATAGCGTTCCAACCTGACAGTACGTGCAATATCCGAAGATCGTTCACGTACCATCAAGCAATCATTCATACATTTCACATTATTCACATAAGGCATCCACTTATCTCTTAGGATAAGCGTATTAACAAACATATTGAGTATGTACACAGCCCCGAAAACATAACACATAAATGGGGCTAGAAACTCACCTGAATCCTGTTACGTTCTCCGTTAATCGTCATTCCCTTCTTGAGCTGTGCACGGCTAACTGTATAATATTTACATGTATCAATTAACTACTACTACTCATGTTGTATTTCTATCTTTATATAACCCACAACGAACGGGGGTCCGGGGGCAGCGCCTCTGGCAGCGGGGTCTAGGGGCGGCAGCCCCTAGCAGGGTCCAAGGGGCAGAGCCCCTGGCTGGGGTCGAACTTATTTTCTAATTTGCTAACTCCATTAACTGTCTTAACAAATTTTCCATTAGGTTTTTAATTTATTTTCTAATTTGTTAACTCCAGCGAACTTATCATTAAGCGAACTTAACAATAAGCGAACTTAACATAAGAGAAATTAGTGTTCGGCGAAGTTAATCCTAGGTGAACATATGCCAGGCGAAGTTGAGCATTAGCGAACTTGGCCTTAGGCGAAGTTATTATGGGCGAACTTATCACCAGGCGAAGTTACAGTTTGGCGAAGTTAGCCTTAGGCGAAGTTATCATGGGCGAACTTATCACCAGGCGAAGTTACAGTTTGGCGAACTTAGCCTTAGGCGAACTTATCATCCAGTGAACTTAGCTTTGCAGGCGAAGTTGCCTACCATGAACCTGCTTACAGCGAAGTTATCCGGTGACGGCCACTGGTTTGGTTTTAACTCCGCTAATCGGCTATATTTCAACGTATAAACCTTTTAACCGTCCTCGTAAACATTCCCATAGCCAACCTCGGACAAGACTTGACTCGGATAAGTGTAAAGTTTGGACCTTTAAGCTAGAACGTTTAACACTAGATCTTAGGGTTCCATTTTAACGAGCCGTTTATGTTCTTGGGTTCGTTCGGTTCGTTTTAACATCAAGTTTATAACTTTACATTTTGTTTACACTCGATCTATCTCCGTTCTAAGTTTCGAGGCTAACCGATCCAAAAAAACATAAACTTTAAGGTAAAGGCTTACCTTTATGCGATCGATGCGGTAGCGGTTGGCTTGGTATATTGTATCTAGTTCGTATAGCGAAGATCCAATAGTGGTTGGCTTGATCTTCGGACTCGAATCCGCTCTCTCTCTCTCTCGGCCGTAGGAGGTGGTGTGTGTGTTTGGAGTGTTTAGAGAATAAGATGGAAATAATGAGGGTTTAGGGTTTAAAGGTGTTTTAAGGAGGTATTTATACTCCTCAAGGCCCATGGACCTAAGGCCCATTACCCCTAATCCATCTTAATTAAATCCAAGTCCATGATCATTTATTGCTTAATATTAACTAATATCATTAAACGCTCAATCATTTAACGAAGTCTTTCTTTATTAAATATTATAAAATTTAGGATGTTACAGGGGATGAGAAGTCAGGTAGACCTAAATTGATTTGGGAGGAGCGGATAAGGAAAAATTTGTTGGAGTTGCACCTCTTTAAGAATATGATCCATGATAGAAGTTCATTGAGACATATGATTAAGGTTTAGGAATTTTAAGAGTTGACACTTGTGGAATACCTTTATCTCATGGGATTAGATTCTCCTATATTTTAGTTGGATTTAACATATGATTATTTGCATGTTTTATGGTTATTTGTGTTCTATGATGTCATAGGGGTTTATTTTTACTATGTCACTTGAACTACCCATAATAATGAACTTGCAAAATAGATCTTTTGTTTGTATGTTTACTTTGGAGCCGGGGCTCTATGTGGAAACAATCTCTCTATTCTCATGATATAGGTAAGGTTTACCTACATCACATCTCCTATTCCCTATCAATATCTTTTGCTATTTGTGAGATTTACTAGTTATGATTGATTGATTTTGTCAACCTCTTTAACTTGATCAAGTAGCAAATAAATAAAGTAAAATCCTATTATTCCCAATTAAAATAAAGACCGAGCTAAATAAGAAGTTGCATACATGATATAGCTACATTTGTGCGACCTGAGATGATAGTTTAAAAATTATACATCATTGTTCATTAATTGTGTGTACCAAAACAATGAAACAGAAATATAATAGACATGTATAAGCTATGAGAGTTATGAATGTGATTAAGTTGATAACTACTTCATAAAACTTTATAAAATCAAAACATAAAATATTTTAAATAAGCTAAAGAACAAATTAAATTAAACATAAAACTAATTTCTCGAACAAAATTATTAATATATATAATTAACGTTTTTTTTATTTTTATAAATGAATTACATATATTGCAAATTCCGACTCCCCACATCTTATCCTCAATTTCTTTCTCGATGCACAAAAAAATCGGTGAGACTCGAATTGAAGATTTAATGACCTGATTTGGGGAAAAGTTGCATGTGTGTCCTAATTGGAATAGTTTTGAAATTTGATTACTATTGTATGACATTCTCCCTATATTTAAGCAATTGTGAAAGTTTGAAACTTCCAACTTTGGCCCAACAAAATGCAAGTTGAAAAGTTTTGATGGTCAAAAGTTGGAAAATTTCCAACTTCCCTACTTGCTTTTTAATATTAACTAGCAATACAACTCGTGTTTCGCGAAGAGGACTTAAAGAGATGCTGGTATGATGTACTTATTTGTATATCGGTGGGTTTATATAGACTATGTATGTTTAACCTAGTTGACATAAATGACCGTAATCGCCGATGGCGGTAGGGGATGCGGTTGTCACGCCCCTAATGTCTACTTCTTCACCGTCTTTGCACTACCGTGTGAAACCATCGTAATTGAACCAAGTCGATGTCTTTGCGTTATCTATTATAAAAGTCAAAAAACTTTATAATAACTTTTTCAATTACTTTTTAAAAAGTATGAAATAAATATTTTAACAACTAACATGTAATAGAAAATTATTATTTGTATGAATATTAGACAACTGTGAGACAACTACCATTTATAAATATATATATATTAAATTAATTAGGTAATTAACTCTGGTCACAAAATTTATTTATTTATTTGCTCCTATAAACTTTAGCAAACTTTCATGTATTTACATTTTTGGCATAAGACTTTTAGCACTTTTAGTTTGGCCATAAAACTTTTTTTTATAATACTGTAACTAACCGAATCAATACCGACCAAGTTAGCACCCAACCCTGCCGCAACACGCCAGTTTAAAGCATTTATAAGGAGAGGGATTGAATCCTTTCAGGCTTCGACGTTAGCGTTAGACTTCCTTTGCGAGTTAAGTTCAAACCATTGCAACACACGAGTTCTCTAACTTGTTAAACTTAAGAAACAGAAGTTAAAAGAAAAATATGTATCTAATCCAAGTATTTTAACATATACCTAATGTGTGAAGAAGATTCAACTAGCATGGTATAGCTTTGGGCCTTTTACACGTGGACTAGATTTGAGGGGCCTTTTTAGTCATTAGTTATACAAATAAACTTTGCTCGAACTCATCACTATAGGTGTACAAAAAAAAACTTGAAACCGGAGCCTGACCCAAAAAATAAACCCGAAACTTGGTTTTTTTATACCTAGTTTTTTACCATTCGAATCCCCGTAGGGTACGGATAGAAAATGCATTTAAGTACCAAAAATCGCACCTAGAACCTGACCCAACTTGTACCTGTTAATACCCGAAAACTGGAACCGGTTTCATACCCGAAACCGGTTTTTCCAATACTTGAAATAGAGTTTTTTCAAATACATGATCTATACACGAAATTACCAGAAAAATAAATGAAAAATACCCAAAAAAATACCAAAAATATGCAAATCCTTAAAAACCACTCAATACCTTTAAAAAAAATAATCCGAAAATAGGTTTTTTTTTTCCCAAAGCTCTAGGGTATTCAAATACCCGGTTTTAAAATACCCGATTCTATACCCGACTCGAACCTGATGCATAGGATATGATTTTTAGATACAATACCCTGACCCGGCCTTGATCCGGGAATTACGAATACCCAGTTTCCCAATACCTGGTCATACCCGAGCCGGGTTCCATACCCGGAACAGGGTATCTGAAAAAACCGGATTTGTTCACCTCTACTCATCACCTATTCATTGCTAAGAAAGCGGGAGACCATCTGCCCTACAATGACGTTGTCATGTTTTAGTTCGTATTAATCAGATTAAAATTTGGACCGCTGTTGATAATGGGCCATAGATGGCGACTGAGGCTTTCATGTCCTCCGGGCGGCCCTACAATCATCGTTGCTTAACGAGTTAAAACGAAGCTACGCTAGCTTTAGTTAGGGCTTTTAAACAAGATAGATTAACTTTTTTATATATTTTTAACGAGTTGAAATGAGTTTGACTCGTAAAAGGTGACTTTTATAATTTATATTTATTGTTTAAGTAAAAAATTAAAACAAAATTTATATTAGGGTGCTCTCGCCATCACCACTTTGGTGGAGTGGTCATGCGGGTCTTGCTTAAAGGTTTCCTCCATGAAGAGATCATGAGTTTGAGTCCAGAAAAGGGGAAATTTGCCAGCTCCCCTTACAAGATTAGAAGTGTTGGTTGTATAAAAAAAATATTAGACCGCTTTCAAGTGAACTTGTGAATCATTGGATTATTATAAATGGAAATTACTTGTAAGTTGCACTTATAAATAATAAAGTATGACTTAAGGGGTGTTTGGATGAGCTTTTAAAATTGTTTTTTTGCTGATTTGATTTTAGAAAAACAAAAGCAACATTTAAAAAAGCTTCAATTTGAAACTTTTTTAGGAGCTTTGCCAAACACATTTTGCTTTTCAACAAGCAAGCAAACAAACAAATAAGCAAGTTTTAGAAACTCACCCAACGACCTACTTAAATGAGACAAACAAGCGAGCTTGCTTGGATCGAGCTTAGCTCATTCACAAATTGAGTCATGAACTTTTTAAACAACCCTAAAGTGGTCTTTTTAACTTATACGAAGTATCAAGGATTATGAACACCAACCAGTTGTTCTCTGGACCATTATTATTTAAATCAATTCGATTATCGGGCCATTGTATGTACACTTTAAATCAAAATTTGTGTTTTATGTTGTTATTATGATTACATTGACCCAACACATAACCAATTTGTCAAAGCTTGAGAACCCAAATACGAAAAATTGACCGATAACCCAACATCAACCTCCTTGTACTGAACTTCAATATGACCAATATGTTTATAAATTGTTTGCTTTTAGATCAATGGATGATGAGATCGAGACAAAGCTTCTTCGACATGAAAATGAAGACGAAGGGAACCTAAAACAACGGATTTGGGCCGAAGCAAAGAAAATATGGATGGTTGCATTGCCCGGTATCATATCAAGGGTTTGCGCATTTGGAACTATTGTTGTAACCCAATCCTTTATTGGACATATTAGTGACATAGATCTTGCTGGCTACGCCCTTATTCAAACACTTAGTGTCCGATTTGTCAATGGAATTCTTGTAAGTTAATCAATGTGTGTATATATATTTGGTTACTTTATAATAATTTTATATACACTAATAGTATTTGTAATATATATATATATATATATATATAGGGTTAGTTTCATTACAGAACTCCAAAAAACTTAAGAACTTTGAGAACTCATAACAACCAACTAATTTTTTGAAATTTTTTATATATTACTATTGTTAGAGAGTAGTTTATCGTATTTCTAAAATAAAATTTACATTACATATGTAAATCACAAGTTTACATATATGTAAAATTTATGTAATAACAAACTTACATATGTGTAAACAAAAATTTAAATATGTGTAAAAAACTAATATTCATAATTGTAATCGTCAAGATAGATATAAAAAATGATAAATCTACACTCAAATAACATGAATATACAAAAAGTTTTATAAAAAACGTTAGTTATCAATAGTTCCTTCAAGTTCTTAAATTATTTTAGAGTTCTGTAATGATATTCATCATATATGTGTGTGTGTGTGTGTGTGTGTGTGTAATATGCTAAATAAGAATGATATAAATAACATGCTTGTTTATGCTCGCGAGCCATTTAAGATTGGCTTGATTTGAGCTTTTAGTGAGCCAATCTCGAATCTCGGCTCACGAGCGGCTTATCTTGTTTACAACCCTAATCAAGATCGATATAGACTTTTCAATTACAATTTTATCCTTAAGAAATTAAGAAGTGACCATTTACCTTATTGTTCGAATGTATCAACAGTTGGGAATGTCGAGTGCAACCGAAACCCTTTGTGGACAAGCATTTGGGGCCGGACAACACCACATGATGGGTATTTACTTGCAAAGATCGTGGATCATTGACTTTATTACTTTGACAGTTTTGCTTCCGGTCTTCATCTTTGGTACCCAAATCTATAAACTCGTTGGTGAGGAAGAATCGATAGCAAACAGTGGCGGATACATATCACTATGGTTCATTCCATTTGTCTATAACTTTGTTTTTAGCTTGACTATACAGATGTATCTCCAAGCACAGTTAAAGAACATGATAATTGCATGGCTTTTGGCTTTTCAATTCGCCATCCATATACCTTTGTCACTGCTATTCGTGTATAAGCTAAACATGGGGGTCTCAGGGGCCATGATTGCACTCTCGATGTCTTCGTGGTTTCTTGTGATTGGAGAACTCATTTACATTTTTGGAGGATGGTGTCCGCATTCATGGAAAGGATTTACGGTTGCTGCTTTTAAGGATCTTGTTCCTGTTGTAAAGCTCTCACTATCATCTGGTGTGATGGTCTGGTAAGTATCTAGGTTAAACTGGATGTTTTTAGATTTAGAAATGCTATGAAATGATTCACATAAACACTTCAAATCTTTTCTGACTATATATTGTGATTATTCAACTACTTTGAATGTGGTTATGTTTATTTTTTTGACTCATGTACAAAATATTCATTGTTATTAATGTGTAGCTTGGAGTTATGGTACTATGCTATTCTAGTCTTACTTGCTGGATACATGGTAGATGCCGAGGTTGCAATATCGGCCTTCTCCATTTGGTATCAACTCGTGTTACTATTTATCCCATTTTGATTAGATTTATTACTAGGAGATAAAAACTTGTTTATAAGTTAAACCCTTTTGGCAGCTTGAACGTAAGCGCATGGGAGTTTATGATAAGCATGGGTTTCTTGGGTGCCGCATGGTAAGTCATCGCTGGTTACTTGAAAAGTTTATAATTGTTACATTTCGGTAAGCTTTGCCAAAATTATGTTGTTTAATCCCTAACAAATAACAACAATGCCAGAACTAACAATGTGTAACTAATAGTTGCTATGACACTTATCTAAATTTAAAGTGTTTAAATGGGTATTGAATAATATGAAAAGTACTGCAAGCTTTATTAGTAACATTTTTCTATCTATTGGATATCTGAAAATCGATCTTTCTATAAAGTTAACCAACTACCATAATGACAAACATTAGCGACTATCATAACATTCAAATTACAAACTTAAAAATAAATGGTAGATGAACAAATAATAATATAATAAACTCGGCTAATAGGTAGAAAGTTGATAAACACAATGTTTAAAACCTCATAAATTGTTTTATTAATTAATTATATACCTTTAATTGATATTTTAGAATGTGTAAAGAACTCCATAACAGAAAGAAAAAAAAAATAAAAAACAAACTGTTGGAGGACTTAACAAACTAATACAACCTGAACCGAACCTTTTTGACTCAATACTTTAACCCATTCATCGTACTCAATACTTTAACCCAATACTTTAACCCATTATTATTCAAAATGGGGTTGTGTTTGTTTACCTGCCATTCTATTATAATCGTTTATACCAACCTTTTACCAACATTCTATTATGTGTAGATAAATTAACGCGGTCGATTAAATTGATCGATTACTTGTTTTATTCCTTCCAAGTATCTTTTTCTTATTCATGCATATGTGACTGATATGACTATGGTTGTAACTTGAACATATATAAAGTGTTCGAGTGGCGAATGAATTAGGGAGAGGGAATGCAAAAGCAGTAAGATTTTCTATACAAGTCTTGTTGGGTACTTCCATTGCAATCGGGTTGTCCTTCTTTGTTCTTTGTTTGGCGTTTGGTAAAAAACTCGCATACGTGTTCACGGATGATGATAGAGTTGCAGATACAGTATCAGATCTTTCTTTGCTTCTTTCCTTTTCTGTTTTGTTGAACAGCATTTACCCCGTACTCTCCGGTAAAATCTACCTTTAATTATTTCATGAAACCTCTACGTTTGGAAATTTTTACAAAGTTAATTAGTTGTAATTTGTAATAGAGATATAATTTTGTCATTAGGAGTGGCGGTTGGAGCGGGTTTGCAATCAACTGTAGCGGTTGTTAACCTTCTTTGCTTTTACTTGATTGGTGTTCCATTGGGAGCTTTTCTCGGATATTTAACGAGTCTTCAAGTTAAGGTACATTAAAATAATGTCTAGCAAATAAAAACTTGTTATATGGTTGATTTTTAGGATATCTGGTTTGTACTGTGTGGCAGGGCATATGGTTTGGAATGATGGGTGGTGTTCTAACACAAACAATTACACTTGTGTATATGACTTGGAGAACTGACTGGGACGATCAGGTACACTAAAAAAAATTTGGATGTCACATCTTGCATTAGATTTTTTTTTATTATTTCATATGAGCATAGATTATTCTTTGCATCGTGTAGGTCAGGAAGGCTTCACAACGACTTGCGCGATTTTACTTGAAGTCAGATGAAAATCCCTAGCAAATTTCTAACGAGTTATAACAAGCATGCTCAGTTGTTGGGTGTTCGTGTATATTGATTTTATTTATTTGCATTTTTCAGAATTTCAAACCAAATGAATGAATTTATGGACTTTTTAGTGTAAAAAGTTCATTAATTCTTGCTTATGTTGAATAAATTAAAGGGTGAGATAGTTACAATATTTAAAATTTAATAATCAAGCAATTGAAATAAGAGGAAACCGCAATTTTGATTGAACCGAAAAACATTGATGCTATAAGAAGAACATACAATCCTAAAAAACAAAGAATACGAAAAGGGAAAACTTTATTAAATAGTAACAAACTTTCACTAGTGTACAAGTTAAGTCACCCGCATATATTTTTCTTGTCTTAATTAGGTCACGTATTTTTCTTTTTTGTTCTAATTAGGTCACTCGCAAACTTTATTTTTATATCAGTTAGATTACTCAAATTTCACCTAATGTTTTAGTGATTTTCTAATATATGTCCCAAAAGAACATGCATGTAACAAACATTTGTTATATTGAATAATATATATATTAAATGGCAACCTATAGTTTGTGAGTGTAAAACACTATTCAACTTTGTTGGTACTTTTCATGCACATTCCACAAGTGTCTAATGTAGGACTTAGTTTTCTTATCTTTTATATGTGGCTTTATTCTCAACCACATTACTGGTTGTACCATGCAAAGCACGCAGGGGAATTATGGATATATGAGGAAGGGATGGTAGGTTACGGGTTACTGGGTTTTGTTTAAGATGGTGAAATGGGGATTATATATATTACAGCTTCTTTTCAATATTTAGTTTTAGGTTTAAAGCATAATTAATTTATAAGAAGCTAAGGCCAAGTTAATACGTTTTCCTATATAAACTTTTAGTATTTATTTTAAATTATATATATATATATAGAGAGAGAGAGAGAGAGAGGATCATGAGAGAACTCCATTTTATAGAGAGAACTAGAGAACTAATAATGAAGTATTTTTAATTTAATTAAAAAAATATTTTAAATTTTTTTTCTTTCATCCTTCTTATATGTTGTTATTCTTCAACACAAAAAAATATAAAAGTGAAAAAAAAATAAAAAAAATTAACGAGTAATGCATATATGCAATACACCGACTTTTTTTATAATGCATATGTGCAATAGTGTGCATTTTGATATTTTAAATAGTATTAAATAGCATATATATAGTTGTTTGTATTGTATATTTGTAATAGTGTTATATTATATACAAAAATTAAAAAAAAATCAATATAGTGCATTTGTGCATTAGTGTTGCATTACATATATGCGATAATGTGTTTTGCATACAATTATTAGTGTCGTATTTGCATATATTCAATAGTGTGTATTGGATAATGCAATTATGTTGTATTATATGCAATAAAACACTATTGTATATATGCAATAAGCATTAGTGCACATATGCACTACAGTACTACACCGACAAGTTTTTATTTTTTTTTTACTTTTTTTTAGAAAAAATATCATCTTATTAGAAGGAGTAAAGAAAAAGAAATCACAAAATATTTTTTTAAAAATAGTTAAAAATAATTATTTACTAGTTCTCTCTTTAAAAGGAGTTCTCTCTAGATCCCACCCCTATATATATATATATATATATAGGGGTGAGTTATAATAAAAAGAAATAGTTTTCTATGAAGAGTAAGAATAAATCTATGGCCTTAGATCTAGGATCTAGTGGTTGAGATTGGTAGTTTTCAAAATAGCAAATAGTTTCCTAGAATCAAGGATTTAGGCTCCATAGTTTCCTAACTCAAAATTTGATGCCCTTCCTACTCTTCCTACAAAACTATCTATTTTTATTTTAACCCTTTTATATATATATATATGTATATATTAATTAAATGGCAACCTATAGTTTGTGAGTGTAAAACACTATGCAACTTTGTTGGTACTTTTCATGCATATTCTACAAGTGTCTAATGCATGACATATGTTTTCTATCTTTTATATGTGGCTATATCCTCAACTAGAGGTGCATAAATCGGGTTTTTTCTAATACCCGGGTTTGGGTATGGAACCGGGTTCGGGTACGATCGGGTATTGGAAAATCGGGTATTGAGAGAAATCGGGTAGGGTATTGAGGAGAAAAACTCAACCCTATGTACCCGGGTAGGGTATGATCGGGTTCGGGTATTGAAACCGGGAATACCCGGTTTTGAATTTGTAATTTTTTTATACATTTTTTAATTTGTTAAAAATTTAAATTTGCTTTGTAATTTAAAAATAATTAAACTATATTACAAAAACCATATTTCCACTTAATTACAAATTATTTACTTAGTAATATGCATTTTACAAAAACTTAAACATAAAAGTTGTGAATTAAACATAAAAATATACTATAAAAACTCATGTATTATTTTGGGTATTAGAAAACCGGGTATCGGGTATAACCGGGTATCGGGTATAGGGTATGACCGGGTCCGGGTATTTACGGGTATAAATCGGGTACGGTTCCGGATACTAGTATTGACCTCAAAATTGTAAGGCCCCGTACTCGGTAGCCCTACTTTAGCGTCGGATTTACTCATATACACAGTTCTTACAATCAGAGTTAATTAAAACTTTCACGGAAACGTCAACTTAAATAATTTATTACAAAACATTAAATCTTTTCTTTGATACCATAACACAAAACATTATATTTAAAACATCTTTTCTTCCATCTTCAGATGCTAGCCTTTCAATCCATGCCATGTGCAATCCTCATGCTAGTTCTTTGGTCTGATCACCTGCGTGCATACTAAAAGTCAGCTACGCTGAGTGAGTTCTAGTTAATCAAGCAACTTATCATACAACCACTACATGCATCATATACGTATCCGAAGACACGTAGTCCACTATCTAACCTGCTCACATAACCACTTAGCCTCTTATTTACACCTACCACTTTGCCACTTTGCCACTTTAATAACGTATAACGTTATGCCACTTTAATGACGTAGTCACGTATAGGCTTACCCTACCACGTACTATCGTCATGCCACTAACACTCTTACTAGACTCTTGCCACTTCTAACACACTCTACTCTACTTGTCTACAACACGCTTCATATCATTTACATAATAAGCAAGTCACATCATAGCATTCATACACACTAATAACCACTTGGCAATCACTATCCTTGGCGATACGTGCAATATCCGAAGATCGTTCACGTACCGACAAACATTGTATAATAGCTACCTCGTATAACATCTATAGCATACACTTACCACTTAAGGTAAGTGTATTAACTAATCACAACGAGTATGCACACAACCCCGAAAACATAACAAGGAAATGGGGCTAGAAACTCACCTGAACTCGGTTACTTCTTCTGCTAACGGTTACTCCTTCTCGAGCTGTGCGCGTCTAACTGTTTAATAATTACAGTATTAAGTACCGCTCTAGTCATCTCATTGCTACTTTATTAGTCATACACGTCTAAGCTGTTTTACTTCATTAAATCATTACCTAGTTAGTTAATCGTTACTCATTAACCTTTAAAGGTATCTTTCATAAATTGCCAAACTCCAAGGGCTGTTATGTAATTATATAATTCTTTTCTAAGTCCAGGGACCATTCTGTCTTTATATTAAACTCCTAGTTCGTTACTTTGCCCTTAACGAATTGGGTAAAGAATCATCCTCTGATTCGCTAAGCTCCCATAACGAACTAGCTAACGAATCACCCTCTGATTCGCTAAGCTCCCATAACGAACTAGCTAACGAATCACCCTCTGATTCGCTAAGCTCCCATAACGAACTAGCTAAAGAATCACCCATAACGAATCACCCATAGTTCTTATCCAGACTTTGACTCAAGGGTCAAAGTCAAATTCGTCAAGAACAGCAAATAGTCAACAGATCTTAGATCTGCAATTAAACCTTCGTTTCTTAACCAAATATCACTATTTTGGTATCAACGGAATCGTCTGACCAGCGCCTACAAACCCCAACCATCAAATCGGCCTAACATCGATGTTTAAGGGGTGCGATTTAGGCATATAGGTTACGGGTTCTTTTAGGTTAACAATTAACCTATCAAATGCTAATCAATTCCAGTAATATTTGTTGTTTTGGGTTCGTTTATAACAAACTAACACCGATCTATGATTTCCTAAATCAAACCGAACCTATACGAACGATTTCTAACTATAAACGTACCTTGAACGAGTCGAACTACGAACACGGTTAAGCTTTGATGTTGTGTTGGTCCGTCACAACGTTCCAGCACCAACAAGCTCGGGTTTTCGCCTTCGGATCTTGGTTCGGGTTATAAGATGGTGTTGTGTGTGTTTTCTAAGGTATAGGCTAGTGTGTAGATTAGGATAAAAATGGAAAGGATTAGGGTTTAAGGGGTATTTATACTCCCTTAAGCCCATGGACCTAAGGCCCATATTTCCCTTTTGGTCCATAATTAAGTCCATCTAAAAGCCTACTTATCCTATCATATTTTATTATTATTATTACTATCCGAACGAAAAAATTGGGATGTTACAAAAATGCATACCCTATCCATACCCTATGGGTAGGGTCGGTTCCGTTTGGGTATAGAATACCCGGGTATAAAAAAAGCCGGTTCCGAGTATTTTTTTCGGGTCCGATTCCAGGTACAGGTTTTTTGTGCACCTCTATCCTCAACCACATAACTGGTTGGACTATGCAAAGCAGGCAAATGAATTATGGATATTTGAGGAAGGGGTGGTGGGTTACTTGGTTTTGTTTAAGATGGTGAAATGAGGATTATATATATTACAACTTCTTTTCTATTTTTAGATTTAGGTTTACTAAAGCATAATTAATTTATAAGAAGCTAAGGGCAAGTTAATACCTTTTTTTTATAAGAAGCTAAGGGAAAATTAATTTATAAAAAAGATTTTGGTTAATAAATTTCATGTGACTTACCTGAATTACGGATACGATTACGAAAATATTTTACGTCTTGATCTAAATTTTATGAGTTAACATGTAGCTAGGGTGTTATTCGGGTTTTGGGTTTTTCAGGTCGGGTTCTTTGGTTTCAAAGGTTTGAGTTTAGATATGAAACCAAACCCAAATCTCTCACGGTTTTTAGGATTCAGGTTTTCTTGGATCGGATTTCGGGTAAAAGTGACAGCACTACACATAGCAACATGACTGCGTGGATCAAAGTTTTACGTATGTTTTTCAGTTCAGTTTAACGGTCCCGCCGCAAGGGGCTTCAAAATTCTAGTTTTTATTGAAACTGTCTATTTATATTAATTTTTTAATATTTGCCATCTAGTTATTCCCTCCTAAATATTACGTCTATTAATTACTATTTATTAATTTTTTTTAATTCCCTCTCAAATTACTGTTTCATTATTTCTAATTTCACTATGATTTTGTTATTGCTTTTTTGGTGGTTCTTTTTTACTTTTTTCCTCATAAATATTTTTCAGCATTCTTATCTTTTGTCTCTTTTCATAGAATAACTTGATTCTATATATTCTTACTATTTTAAACCCCTTAGATTTGATTAAACATAATAATTCTACTATTTTCATCACATGAATTCATCATAAATGTTTTTTATACAAAATCTAGGAGCTATGTAAAGAGAAATATGAAGTTTGGTCTAGAAAGAACTTATGACGGACCTCCATAAAAACGTTATGGCCATTGTCAATTTTTAATATTCAAATACTATTATTTGAACGATATTAATGTTTGATTTTAAGTTTATATCCCTAATTTAGGTTCTATTGATGGTTTACACATTGTATTTTATTTTTTATATATATATATACACACTAGTTTTTACCCCTCATATTACGGGGTTGTGTTTCTTTCTCGTGTCTAATATTAAATATTTTTTTTTGGATTTTAATTTATTTGTTGTAAGAAAGTTAATAATATACTTAGGGTTTGATGAAAAAAGAGTTTCACAAATAAATGAAATGCTATAATCCGTTTAAAAGCTATGGGTTTGGTGAGACCCATGACCCGCTTATTTTTTTTACTATAAAATTGTTTCTTAATATAAATAATATTTTTTTCTTAAAAAAATTGGATACTAATTTTTAGTATATCCCCATAAATTTTCATATCAAATATTTTGTGAGATTAATTTTTAATATAATTAGATGTTATAACCTGTTTAAGGTTATATGGGTTTGGTGAGACCAATGCCCGTGAATTCGGGTCAAATGCATGAGAAGTCTTCATTTACAAATAAAACAATCTGGTGGCTTGAGAGAATTTAATAAGCAACCAGAGAGCTTTTAAAGGTTTTGTTTTATATATATATATATATATATATATATATATATATATAAGATTAAGATTCTTAGTTCTATAGTTTTTCTTTTCTTTTTCCTTTTTTTTCTTTCTTTCTCCCTTTTTTTTTGCTCGCAGCATGTATTGTAATTTATTTACATCCTTATATATTGGTTTATATTATTCGTTTATAATATCTATATATTGTTTTGGATTTTAATTTTATTTGTTGTAAAAATTTAATAATATACTTAGGATTTAATGATAAAAAGTTTTATAAATAAATGAGATGTTATACCAGGTATAAAAGTTATCTGGGTTTTGTGCGACCTATGATCCGCTTATTTTTTTTACTATAAAATTGTTTATTAATTATAAATAATATATTTTAAAAAATGGATATTAATTTTTAGTATATCCATATTTTATAGGATTTTCATATCAAATATTTGATTAGATTATTTTTTAATACAGTGAGATGTTATAACCCTTTTAAGGGCTATCTGGGTTTGTGAGACCATACCCATGAATCCGGGTTAAATATATGAGAAGTCTTCATTTAAAAATAAAGCAAACTGGGCCTTTAGAGAATTTAGGGAGCTTTCGTTTATATATATATTTAAGACAAGGTTATGTACCCGTGTGAAACAAAGGTTAATTTAAATAATTTTTTTTAAATAAAAACGTTATGTGAAATACAAAAAATATGTTGAACATATATAAAGATATAGTTTATGATAGACTAATTTCACATTACATAATATAGAAATTAAAAATTGTTGAAAATTCATAAATCTCTAAATGTTTTTTTGTATACAATATATGTAATTTTAGTTGTAACTTTACCCTCTATATCCTAATTAATAGTTTCACTTTGTTTTGCTTTTAACTCTAAAATGCAATACATAACTGACTATAAGTTAAAATAGGTTGTCCAAGAAATAAACCAAGAGTGATTGGCATCAGTTTTTATTTATCTTTATTATAAAACATACATAAGGTGAAAATTTCATTCTATCTAAAGGTATATAACTTTTTTTTTCAAAATAAAATGTGAGTTTCAATTTTGCTTTCAAATATGATTTTAGATTCTATAACACGACTACCATGTTATATTTTCACATGTACTTTATTTTCATTGCGTATGTCACTTTTCTAGTTAATATTTTAAGCAGTAACACTTCAACATCAGCTTTTGAGACTAACCTATGACAATCATAGATTTTGAAGCCATTTAAAACATTAGGAAGGTAATACTTTGTTTTAACGTATAATTTTATTTTTGACAGATACCATTTAACCAATGGTAATATTTTTCATCTCTCGGAAACATGGATAGTAAACGATTGTTAGTTTCTTGAACAAACTCATTTTTTGGTGCAAGTATTACTCGTTCACTAAAGAAATCTATATTTTTTAAATCAGGATATATAAAGTCAATTTATCATCTGATTAACAGTGTGCTTAAGTCTCACATTTTATGTTCCTAGAGTAAAAATTTGTCTTATCCACCTAAAAAACTAAAACATGTAGTCTAGTGTTTACATTTTTTTGTGGATTTTTATGATGATGAAACATAAATGATGGGTTGATTAAATATATAAATAAACAATAGTAGTTGTAAATGGATACATTTTTAAACCAACCTGTAGATCGAAACTCATTCTAATCAAAGACTGTTTTGATCTGAACCATGTTTGATCCTTTAACCGGTTAAAGAAACCCGTTCGTTAAATTAACATAAACAATGAGAATACATAAATAGTGAAATGATCTCTTAAAGGTTTTAATGAAAAAACTTGTAATTTAGTAAGCAATAATATATTTTTAATAAGTTAAATTTTATTGAAAAAATTAATTTTTAATTAAGCTTGCTCTTCACCCAGTGATATCATTCCTTAAACATTAATATTAATTAACTAATATAATATATTTAAACCTTTATTTTTCAAATAATTATTAATAATCAATATGAAAATCGATTACTTATAAAAGCTTAATATTAATAACTAATACAATATATTTTTGTAAAACAAAATAATAATTTTATGTTTGTATTAAACTTTTTAAATAAGGAAATAATTATTAAAAAAGAAAAAATCATTCTTTAACATGCCATTCACTAGATTAGCCAACTAGGATGTCAATTAATACTATTAATATTTATAGAATTAATAACAAAGTTGTATTTTTTTAACCACCCGTGTATTACATAGACTCTATCCTAGTTGTAAAAAAGAATGAAAACGAGCAAAGTGCTTTATTAGGTAAGTAAAAATAGTTAACTTTGCCGGCTAAAACATGACGGCTAAGAGAGAAACAAAATGTGAGCTGACTAAATATTTAAGAGTCAAGGATGGCGGCTAAATAACCAGAGATGTAGGCTAAGTTTAGTCGCTTTTGACATGTGTCAAATTTTTATAGGCTAAAGATGAGTTCTGTTTACTTTTCACAAAATTCCGTGTCCATAAAGTGACGGCCAAGGCTTAGCCGGCTTCGCTGACGTGTTACTTGTTTATTGGTTAAAAACTTAATGATTAAAGAGATGTAGGCTAAATTAGCCATGTCTATTTTGATAAAATTTAGGTTTAACTTGTTTATTTTGATAATTAGCCCATTAAATAAACATGATAAAAGTGAACAAACCACAAAGAACAAAATAGCGATTTACTATATTTACAAATTAACACACAACCTATTTGATAGAGACCCGATAATGAACAAAGGCCATAGCAAGGATAGATAGTGTAATCTTGCATAAGTTGTATTCGTGACACTATAAATTGACAAATTGCTGCCTCTTGATTCAATAAACAAATATCCCCACACCATCTCCTGCTATGCTTTGTGACTGATTTTTCCAAATCATCGTTTCCTCACACAGTAAGTCTCTCTCTCTCTATACACGTGCGCGCACCCACACATACATACAGACATATATATATATCTCCCTCTACACATATGTGTGTGAGTGTGAGCATGTGTGAGCGTGTGTCTGAGATTTCAATCAATGTTCTTATTTCTTAGTCAAATTAAGTGAGTAGCTTAGAATTGTATATTCAGTTTATAAAAAATCTAATACAAATTAAATTAATAATGCTTCAAAACATGTGTTTGATTAGGTAAATCATGGAGGTGGTGCCTGATATGTATTCATCACTTTCTGATAATTTTATAATATTTATTTTTTAGTTTGAGACGTACGTAGGTAATATTGGTTATGAATAGCGTACACGTTTCTTTGTTATCTTGTTATCTGCATATTTGTTTGGTGTAGAATTACTGGATAGCGGCGTTGAGATAAATCCGAAATTAGAAGTTGACGTTGGGTTGAACTCTATATGGGTGTGTCATGGCCACGTTGCGTTTTAATATGTAAATTGATTATAAAATAGACAGCAAAAACAAAATCTTACTTTAAGAAAATTTGTAGACCCAATCAAGAGTTCCTGTTAAGGCTGCCTAGCTTTTATAATTAATTATGCTTGATATAATTTAAATTAATATCAGGGTTACCATTTTAGCTAGTGAGTTTATTTGTAAAAATGGAATCTACTTATAAATTACAAACATTACAATTTAGACTTAATTTAAATGAGACAGACAAGATGCTTATTTTGGCTTGGGCTCAACTCGTTTAAAAATGAGCAGATTTTGGATGAGTCACGAGCTTTTTAGACAACCGTGATTTCAAGTATTTGGTGGATTATAATCTAACAAGATAAGAGGGATGTGGATTTTGGAATAATGTTCTTCAAATATATATAAAGTATTATGAAATAGGGACACCGGACAGTTGTTGTATTGGCTGCTATTATTTATATCAATTTGACATGTCCGGTCATTCTAATTACGTTAGATTGATATCAAAAGTTACATTTGAGATCGTTGTTCCGGTTTTAATGTGATCAGCAATTGGATTGGGTAGTTTACTGTTTGATCCAAATCAAGCATATCCATACCAAGCATCTCTATATTCCACCTTTTCTCCACCCAACACCAACATGAGTACATGACTAATAAGTTTTCTTATTATTTGATTTAAGGATGGATGATGGGATCGAGACAAAGCTTATTCGACATGAACATGAAGAGGAAGGTGACCTAAAACAAAGGATATGGGTCGAATCAAAGAAAATATGGAGGGTTGCATTACCGAGTGTCATATCAAGGGTTTGTGCATTTGGAACTATTGTTGTCACCCAGTCGTTTATTGGACATATTAGTAGCATAGATCTTGCTGGCTACGCACTGGTTCAAACACTTAGTGTCCGATTTGTCAACGGAATACTTGTAAGTCAACCATTGTTGTTTAGTTATAACTTATAAACAGTTATTTTCAATTGAGCTTAAATGGGAACTCATTAGACTAACATACAGCTACCCATATATATTGATATTAAATGAAGAAAAATGATGATAACTGAATTTAAAATGAGAACTCATTCACATTTATTAGTCTTAAAGAAACCACCTACAAATCATGATAAGTTTGCACTTTGGAACAAAAAAAATTTGACTTTAATAATTGACCATTTACTCGATCATATTCTAATGTATCAACAGTTGGGAATGTCGAGTGCAACTGAAACCCTTTGTGGACAAGCATTTGGAGCCGGACAGACCCACATGATGGGCATTTACTTGCAACGCTCATGGATCGTTGACTTTATTACTTTGACCTTTTTGCTTCCGGTCTTCATCTTTGGTACCCAAATCTATAAACTCATTGGTGAGGAAGACTCGATAGCAAACAGTGGCGGATACATATCATTATGGTTCATCCCTTTCATCTATAACTTTGTTTTTAGCCTCACTATACAAATGTATCTACAAGCACAGTTAAAGAACATGATTATTGCATTGCTTTCGGCTTTGCAATTTGCCATCCATATACCTTTGTCACTGCTTTTCGTGTATAAGCTAAATATGGGGGTCCCGGGAGCCATGCTTGCACTCTCGATGTCTTCGTGGTTTCTTGTGATTGGAGAGTTTGTTTACATTTTTGGTGGATGGTGCCCGCATTCATGGAAAGGATTTACGGTTGCCGCTTTTAAGGATCTTGTTCCTGTTGTAAAGCTTTCATTATCATCTGGTGTGATGGTCTGGTAAGTATCTGCCATAACCTTTACAATTTTGACTATCCAACATCAAACAGAATGTTCTATCACAAAAAAAAAATGATTTGAAATCATTATTACGGTGCTGATAAACGTACTCATTCGGCCATTTTCACAAACTTGTTGGTCCGTCCCTGTTGAAAAAAGCATCTTTCAAAGTTTTGGGGTATGTTTAGTGTATATAGGGTACATTTAGACACACCATTCAATTCTTTGCTAACTAAGGTAATTAAGTTAAGAAAACCATTCGTTTGGCTTTGAAAGTCAAGTTGGTCTGACCATTGTTATTAATGTGTAGCTTGGAGTTATGGTACTATGCTGTTCTAGTCTTACTTGCTGGTTACATGTCGGACGCCGAGGTTGCAATATCCGCCTTCTCGATTTGGTATCAATTCGTGTTATTATTTATCATGTTTTGATTAATGTCAGTAGAAGGTCAATATTTTTATATTCAAAACTTTTTGCAGCCAAAACATTAACTCGTGGGAGTTTATGATAAGCCTCGGTTTCTTAGGTGCTGCATGGTAAGTCATCGATGATCTCATGAGAATCTTCTGTTTTCCGTGTATGTGACTAATACAACTTGTGTTGTGACTTGGACACATATATATAATATATGTATATGAAGTGTTCGGGTGGCAAATGAATTAGGGAGAGGAAATGCAAAAGCAGTGAGGTTTTCCATACAAGTCTTGTTGGGGACTTCCACTGTGATCGGTCTGTTCTTCTTTGTTCTTTGTTTGGCGTTTGGTAAAAAACTTGCATACTTTTTCACGGATGATGATAGAGTTGCGGATACAGTAGCAGATCTTTCTTTGCTTCTCTCCTTTTCGGTTCTGTTGAACAGCATTTATCCTGTACTCTCTGGTAACTCCTTCCATTTTAGTTCCTTCGACTTGGTTCTTTCAAGCGCTCTCTAATATCTGGGAATATTTACAATGTTAACTGTAATTTGTAAATACTCAATAGAGATATATATTGTTATTAATCAGGTGTGGCAGTTGGAGCGGGTTTGCAGTCAGCTGTTGCGATCGTTAACCTCGTTTGCTTTTACTTGATTGGTATTCCAGTGGGAGCATTGCTCGGATATGTAACGACTCTAGAAGTTAAGGTACATAAAAATAATGTTCTAAAACTCGAAACTCTTATATGGCCCATTTTTTTCGATTATTAATTTGTAGGGATGTGATAACTAGACACCAACCCTATCTCACTGACACCGATTTTCCATGACCTACATGAGTCGTATAAGCCTATATGAGTCAAATAGAGATCGCATGCACGGAAAATGGTATGGAAATGCTAGACTTGTGGTTTGACCTGTCTATATACCTCGTATAGGCCTCTACGGACCATATAGAACTTGACAGATTGTATAGTCAAGATGCATAGAGTTCATCACCAAAGAGTTATATATCTCATATAGGCCCTATACGTATAGTTAATCACTGAAGAACTACATGCCCCGTATAGTCCCTATATGCCTCGCATATATATATCGAATAGGTGTGTACAACTCAGATACATCTATACGACAGCATGTATAACTCACAAAACTCTGAGTCTACTGGTGTAGATGACATGCTCTAATAAAAAACAAGTATTTATAAGACTTAAATACCTATAACTAGTATAGGTAAGTAAGGTCGTCTCCATAGGGAATCAGTGGAAAGTGCACGTAAAGTTCATAATTATTAATTATTATTTTAGGCGGACAAACGATGTTAAGCGATTTATAAAAGATGATTTAATAAAACAAGATTACTTTAAGTAGTCTGTAAACAATTATGAGAAAATGATTCACTTTAGGTTCAGTTAAGGTGATAACCGACTAATCACGGATTCATAAAGATTAATTGCGTGGTAATTACTAAACCTAACAGTTGGGTTGTGAGGTCAAACGATACCCTAATCGAATTGTTGGCACAACTGAACCCCAGTTTACCCAATTACCAGTTTAATGTATGAAAATCAATTTTAAGTAATGACTAGCGATTATTAGTTCAATGACATAAGAGCTAACCATACATGTGATGAACACCACCCGAAAAGTGATGCAAAGTTTGATAATCAAAATCATAAACTGTTTAAACAATCATTGCTAATGTAAAACAAGATTAAAGACATTCAATCAAGTTCATATTCATTCAAAATATAGAACCTGATCAAAGTTAGTTTACATAAAACCCTAGCCTAAAGTGAATACAATGGTTTAGCCTGACATCGACATCACGAAGGATTCGCTTATCTGATGAAATGATGAAAGCATGCGATTAACTGACGAACCGGAGGCTTCGAGATGGTAGAAAATCGTCTTAGCGCTTTTACTTTGTTGCTAGAATGAAGGATAGGTCGAAATAGGCGCTCAAAACTGATTATATTGAAGTTAGGTTAATTTTTCTAACAGTTCATACAATTACACTTTTAACAATAATACTAATAAAACAAAAAAAATTATGAAAACGAAATAACCTGATAAGAAAAATAAGCCACTCAAATATGCTCGTGCGTGCGCTTAACGAACCCGGCTCCTTAATTCACTCAACAGAATCTGCAAACTCTCACACGTGTAGAAGCACACTTCACACAACTGTTAGGATATGTCTTTTATACCGTTTGCAAAACTGTTACTTTTAATTACCAAGCCAAATTAAATAAATTTGATAATTAAATTTGTTAAACTAGTAAAATTGTTAAATGACCTAACTCACTTTCATAGGAATCACGATTGCATTTAGCGTATGAAACAAGCCCTTTAAACTCCCCGGTAGCCTGGGTGGACGAGTGAGGTCTCGTGAGGGTTTATAGTGAACTACACCCACAAAGTTCATATACAATAAAAATATACATGTGCCTAAATTAACCACATCTAACGGAACATGAAAGCCCGTCGGGTAGTTGCAACTAATGTCAAGATGAGTCTTTACTGCAACATTGCAAACTCCGACTTTTCCCATGTGGCATCCCCACACATACATTTTGCTACAGTGGTAGTCGTGAAATAAAACAGTTAAAAAAATTACAAAAATAAAATAAAACACAAACATAAAATAAAATCTGGTTGCCTCTTGGTTAGCGCTAAGTTTTTGTTAAGGTCTTTAGCCGAACCGTTACTTGAATTGGCGGTGATGGTTGCCTAATGGAACATTTACCTACCGAATTTCCTATAAAAGCTTGGTAGTTAACACGCCTCAGAACTGTTTCCTCTATCATGTTCAGCATGTCTAATAACCCAATACTGGCCGATGAGAATGTACATTTACCTTCAGAGTTTCCCACATATGCCCGGTAGTTAACGCATCGAGCCCACACCCTCTTTCTTGAGATTAAAACACTAGGATTCGATTGTGGTCTAACTGAAAATTTTCCCACAGAATTTCCCATGTATGCTTGGTAGTTGAGGTGTTGTGTCCAGATTTTCTTTCTTTTGATGGATAAGTCAGTAGAACCAATATCAGACCGTCTCTTATTACTTTGCCCATTATCCTTCACCTCTACCTTCATCTTCTTTGAGTTCAAACCAACATACCCAACTTTATCAGTTTAAGGATTATGCAACCGGGGATAAACAAAATAACTTGGGACTATTTAAGTGTCTAATATCTTGAAATGTACTTTGTCTTCAACTCGGTCCACACATTCAACATCCTCATCAGCAACCACAACCGAGGCATTCATTGGCTCTTCGGTAACTAGAGGAATTGGTGTGGTATTATTCTCCACAATCACCTCCTCAAATCCATTCTTTGAAACATCAAGAGCCTCTTCTATCACTCCCTCATCAACCACGACACCACTAGCCAACTTCTTTCTTTTTCTTTTAATTTGGGTTACCTCTTGTAGAAGTTGACTCATAGGTTCATCTTGGGCAGCATTAGACGTTTCTTGAAGATCTAACCTTTGATTTAAAGCATTATTTTGAGCTTCTTGATCTCTCTTTATCTCCTTCAAAAATTCCATAACGTCTTTCATAGAGTCTTCTTTGTTACCCGAGGAATTTTCTTGATCTTGCTGATAATTCCTTTAATATGTGCCACAATGATTATAATATTGAGGGACTTCATCGTATATTGGTTGAGGCTGTTCATGGTAGTAGAAGTCCTCCTCCTATTTATAACTCAAAAACGTTGGAGTATCGGGCCCACCACTATCATACTCATCTGACTCATAATATCCCTGATAGTTAGGTGTAGGCGATGAATAATTTTGGTATTGTCTATTAAGGCCCTGCTAGTTGATGTTCCTTTGATTATTATTATATTGCTCGTAATAGCTTTGGGGGTTGTATGAAGGTGGTTCTTGATGTGGAAATGAATGGTACGAATCAGCATCTTCCACAAAATTATATCTTTCATGTGGGTCATAGACCCAACTCCCTGTCATTGTGAGTTACCTACACACACATGAAACACAAGAATACCCTGCGTAAAATCAAACAAATAAAAAAAAAAGAAAAAACAAAAACTAAACTAAAGCAAAATTAAATTAAAACTAAAACTAGCACTTTGCGCGTTGATTCCCCGGCAACGGAGCCATTTTTTATGTAGATGTCGTGCTCTAATAAAAAACAAGTATTTATAAGACTTAAATACCAATAACTAGTATGGGTAAGTAAGGTCGTCACCACAGGGAATCAGTGGAAAGCGCAAGCAAAGTTCATAATTATTAATTGTTATTTTAAGCGGAGAAACGATGTCAAGCGGTTTATAAAAGATGATTTAATAAAACACGATTACTTTAAGTAAACTGTAAACAATTATGAGAGAATGATTCACTTTAGGTTCTGGTAAGGTGATAACCGACTAATCACAGATTCATAAAGATTACTTGCGTAGTAATTACTAAACCTAACAGTTGGAATATGAGGACAAACGATACCCTAACCGAATTGTTGACACAACTGAACCCCGGTTTACCCAATTACCAGTTTAATATATGAAAATAAATTATAAGCAATGACTAGCGATTACTGGTTCAATGACATAAGAGCTAAGCCTACATGTGATGAACACAACCTATTAAAGTGATGCAAAGTTTGATAACCAAAATCATAAACTGTTTAAACAATCAATGCTAATGTAAAACAAGATTAAAGACATTCAATCAAGTTCATATTCATTCAAAACATTGAATTTGATCAAAGTTAGTTTACACAAAACCCTAGCCTAAAGTGAATACAATGGTTTAGCCTGACATCGGCATCATGAAGGATTCACTTATCTGATGAAAGGATGAAAACATGCGATGAACTGATGAACCGGAAGCTTCGGGATGATAGAAAATTATCCTAGGGCATGTACTTGGTTTCTAGAACGAAGGATATGTCGAAATAGGGGCTCAAAACTGATTATATTAAAGTTAGGTTAGTTTTCCAATCTGGAATGATGTTAGCGTAGATCACAGGGGTGAGTCCTTAGCGCCGCACTAAGGACTAAATTGCCCGATCTTAGAGTATATCTAAGATCACACTCAGGACCCTTTAGCGCCGCGCTAAGGGGTATCTGACACATCCTCTTTATTTTCTTCTTTTACTTTGCATAGGAAAATGTGCCAATTGTCATGAGTCTTCTACATCTTCGTTCCAAGCCCATAAATCAAGCCGATAAGCGTCCTTAACATCAAGTATCCTGAAACACATAAACACACTTGAAGTACAAAATTTCACATAATATTTAAACTAAAAGTAAACAAATAATATAATAATATACATGACTTTTACCCGACCATCACCAATACGACTTATATTGCCCTATATGAGTTGTATGATGCATGGTGTATGAATATAAGGTGGTAGTACGTGTCTGGTTGGAAGGAGCCTAATTTTTATTACTTAACAGGGTATATGGCTCGGAATGATTGGTGGTGTATTGACACAAACAATTACACTTGTGTATATGACTTGGAGAACGGATTGGGACGATCAGGTACATACATGAGAAATGAACCGGAAGTCACACCTTGCATTAGAATTTTTTTCTTCATTATTTCGTATTAACAAGGATTATTCTTTGCCTCATCCAGGTCGAAAGGGCTTCACAACGCCTCACTCGGTTTTACTTTAAGTCCGATTATCCAGAGCCAATTTCTAACAATCTATAATAATTAAAAAAGCATATGCGTGGTTGGTTGTCCGTACATATCTATTTCATTTTTATTTGCATTTTTCTTAATTCTATATCTAATGAACGAATTTATGGACTTAAGTCCATTGATTGTTTCTTATTTTGAATTAAATAAGGAGGTTGAAACCGTAAAGCAAAACATACAATGTGACAAGATATGTGTACATAATATATATAAAATATTAATAAACTAATATTCAGGTTCTCGCTTTATGACAAGGGCATAAAGCATGAAAATAGTACCATTGAAATGTTTTATCAAGCACGTCTAGTGGAGTGGAGTGGAGGGGGGGGGGGCATTGGACCCGCACTTTGTGTGACATCTGCCCCGATCCGACCCGACCCAGGTACCCGTTTCTCCGATCCGATCTCTTTCTTTTATGATTTAATATTTATTTGTACTTATACTTTATTTTTAATAATAATAATATTTTCCTTCCCGCCTCTTCCTCTCTTTTCCTTTCCTCCGTCCCGTCCCTCTTCTTCTCTCCGCCTTCTTTTCCCTCTTGTTGCCGTCCCGCCTCTTTCTCTCTCTTGTCGCCATCCCGCCCTTAAGCCTTGAACCCCTTCTCTTATTTTTTTGTCCTTTGTTTCTTCCCGCCTAAGGTTGTCTGCGCAGCTCCACGCGCCAGACTCCTTACAAGGAAGCCTGCGCGAAGACCAGTTGTTCCTGCGATACGCGAGGCGAACTGTTCTCGCAGCGCGCTAAGAATTGTAGTTCTTCTCGCAGCGCGCTAAGGACGGTAGTTCTTCCCGCGACGCGCTAAGAATTGTAGTTCTTTTCGCAGCGCGCTAAGAACGGTAGTTCTTCCCGCGACGCGCTAAGAATTGAAGTTCTTCTCGCAGCGCGCTAAGAACGGAAGTTCTTCCTGCGGCGCGCTAAGAATGGTAATTCTTCCCGCGGCGCGCTAAGGATAATAGTTCTTCCCGCGGCGCGCTAAGGTTTGTTCTGTCAGCCTTCGCCCTCGCGCGTGCGCTCGAGCCTTCTCGCGCTAAACCCTTTGAGTTTTCTTCTGTTTAATCTAGCCGTTTGCTTTTGTGTTGTCTTATCCTCTGTGCTGTTGACCTGACCTATCTTATGTCTGAAAAGTTACTTTCGGCGCAGCATGCGCGCCAACCCCATTGGTTGACAGAAAAAGTGACTGACATTATCTTTTGAGATCTGCTTTTTCCATGCTTAACCAGTACCTTTATCTGACCCGCCCATGCTTTTACTGTTACCTGTCAGCTTTTCCTTGTCCCCTGCAGCTGCCATATCTTTTGATATCTTTTGCTTTTGGAATCTTTTACTTTTTGGAGATCTTTTCCTCTTTTCTAGGGATTGTGTTCCCTAGGGTTTCTCTATAAATAATAATCTTATTTTCTTTCTAACACATCACACACAAACACTTATTATCTTCCTCCTCCTTGCTCTCTCTGCCGTCTTCCTCTCTGCCTCCGTCTTCCTCCCTATTCTGCCCTGCTTTTCCGGTAATATATATTATATATAATAATTTACTTATTAATTATGCTAACTTATAATCAAGACTTAAAACCAATCGATTAAAACAATAATCTTTAATTATAGGTTAACTTGTGCTTGTTTAAAGTTGGTTCTTGCTTTATCTTACGCCGCATCGTTTATCAAGTGAGTAATCTCGTACCTAATCCCTTTTTATTTTTAATGTTTTGGGATGTTCATGTGTTCATACAAACTTAGAGTCTTAAACTTGTTTATGAACTTTAGTCGCGCAGTATCCCATGTGTTGAGGACGTAGACTTGGCTGTTTATTTGTATGTGTGGATCATTAACCGTCTTGTCGGTCTATTCCGCAGTTCTCATGGTACCATTAGATGAACACGGGAGAACAATCGTTTATGATTTTCTATTTTGTTTACACTTGCACAGTCTTTCTTGTTTGTGAGCTCAATTGTGAGCACTGGCAGTCTATGAATCTTAGAGTTGGTCCCGATCAGATTACACCCTTGTTGAAAACCAGACATACACATGTTGCGCGCAGATTTATTGTTATCTATGTATTGTATTAAACTTGATTTCTCACCAACACGCAAGTGTTTGACATTTTATTTTAACACATGTTCAGGTTTGCTGTAGCTACATTTGGAGCTTGTGGACACGTAGGACGTTTTTACTTTTGGACCTAGATTAAAATGTATCAAGACAAGTTATTGTTGTTCGAATATTTTGCCTTATTATATATTGAATTATGTTGCTTTATGTTATCTTGTGTTTACTTTGCGCGTGCGCGAATGAATGTATTTATTAAATATTGACACCCAATAGTGTCACGAGTAATGAAACAATATGTGGCGTCCCGATGTATAATCCGCCTTTGGTCGGGGTGTTACACTTTGATGCGGGATGGTTGAACTAAAGACGTAAAGATGTTCAACAACGCACGCCCGTTACAACGTGTAATTAAGGCCGGCAATTGGCCGGGTCAGGCAGAGTATTGGTAATACCATTCCATACTCGATTTAAAACCGTGTCCCATACTTGACCATTAGTTGTTGTGTATTTGTCGCGTAATTATCTGTCGGGTATCAGGTATACCTATCATTTTATTAAAAAATGCATGTTGAGATTTTTAAATACATTTAATTGTTCACCATTATAATTATACCTTTTATTCATATAACAACTCTTACAAATTAAAATACGATACACTAACATATAAGCATTGAAACAAATATATATAATATCAATGTAATATACATATATATATATAGGAACTGATTCAAGAGGGAACTCAAAAAAAGTGGGAAATCGAGGAACTCTTCATTTTACATGTAAAAAAAAATACTAAAAAAATTTCATTCTTCATGTAAAAAACACATTTTTACATAATCTTTTTAGAGCTTTTTACATATAAACACATGTAGAAGCCGTTTCTAAATTTTTATTTTTTCTTAATTTTCAGTTAAAAAACGGTAAATTATTTTTTTTTACAAATTTACTTTTTTTATTGGAATGTCTTCTACATGTATTTTTAAGCAACAAGTTTAAAAAAGTTTATGCTAAAACTAATTTTTTTACATGTGAATCGAGCTTTATATTATTTTTTTAATGTAAAATAAAAAGTTCCTCAGTTCCCCACCTTTTGTGAGTTCTTTTTTGAACATGCCCACACACACACACACACACATACACACACACATATATATAGGGTAGGGGTTATAATAAAAAAGTGAGGTATGTCTAAGAATTGTAAGAAGTAATCTGGTGCGTTAGATTTGTTGATCTGACGGTGGATATGGAAAGTGTGTTTATTGTGCGGTATGTTTTATTAGATCTAATGGTAAAAACACACTTCTTGCACTTCTTAGGAAAACTCTACTTATTATAACTTTGCTCTCTCTCTATCTCTCTATATATATATATACTATATATAATACACCAAATAAGGGCAAATTAAGACACTAACTTGTACATCTCTAAATAAGGATACACTTGTCTTTTACACCCATAAAACCCACGTTCATTTGATTTTTATCAAAATAATTACAAGTATGGTACCTTAACTTTACTTAGATTTTGTTAAGTAAGAAAATAGTTACAACTTTGATCCCTCATGATTACCCATTTTTACTCAACTTTAATTTATTTGGTTTTCTTCATATATGCCTTACGAAAATAAGATTAAAATTTTTTCGAACATACCTATTTAAACGTGTTTATTTCTGTTAACGTTTAAGTATAAATTTTTATCAAAACAGATGAACGGTTTAAAATGTATAAGTCATTACTGCATGAAACTATGCATGAATGTACAAATTTCTAATGGATAAAATTTACAATCTCATGTTTCATTAATTACATATCTAGCCATTTATCTTTTTAATAAAAAACATAATCAAACTTATTACAATTCAAAGTTTAAGAAATACTTACAACTTTGACCACCTATTATTATCTAAATATTACTCAACTTTAAATTTTTTTTCTTCCATGTGTTTTATAAACATATGATTAAAAGAACTTAAATTATATAATATCAAAATAATCAAGACGGACTTGAGGTTGAGCTTGGATTGAAGTTTGAGTCGAGCTCGAGCTAGGCTTGGCTTGCTAACAACCTTCACGTATTGTTTCACGCTGCATCGCGCGAGCACCTGACTAGTATATATATGATGAATATCATTACAAAACTCTTATAGTTTTTAAAAACCTGAAGGAACCCTTGAAAACTAACGTTTTTTTATAAAAAAAAGTAATTGTATGTTAATGTTATTTGAGTGTGGTTTTATCTTTTTTTATATCTACATATACGATTATAGTTTTGAAAATTAGTTTTATACATATTTATGTTTTTTAAACATTTTGTAAGTTTGTTAGTACATAAATTTTACATATGTAAACTTGTGATTAATATATGCGATCAAAACTTTGCATATAAAAAATGATAAAACTACTCTTAAATAATGCTAATATATAATTTTTTTAGTTGTATGAGTTTCTAAGAATTCTTAACTTTTTCAGAGTTCTTACACAACAAAAAATATATAAATGATATCAATAATTACATATCCCATAGGAAAAACAATTAGTTTTATAAATTTGAACCTACTAAAATGAAATGTAAATAATATACATGGGTTAAGGGGAAATATAACTTAAAATAAATGAAAACTCTAGGTATATGTCTTGAAGTAACGGGGATGTGGTTTCAGGTAATCGGCCCAGAATCATCTAACCCCATACTCGTGAAAAAAATTAAATCCTAATCCCATATCAGGCTTATACCCTTCGGATTTCGGGTATACATGTCCCTTATATTTCAGATATATTTATCGAGACTGCGTTTTTTTGGCATATCTAGGTGTGTTAACACACAAAAACAAGACCGCAACGTAAAACAAAGAAAAGAATAACTAAGTTGACTTAGGACTAGCGTTTTGCGACTTGGTATTTAAACGGGAAAACAAACGTAAATTGTTGAACCACACACACGTGTTGCAGCGTGTTAACTCGTAAAATTTAGACAAAAAGGTCAAATGAAAATTTTGTAAATGATGAAAAGTATTAAGACAAAAGTTGAAAGTGAATAAATTTTGGGGTTAAAAATAGAAAATTCTTTATGACATATTTGTAAAGATATAAAAATATGGGTAAAATGTAGAAAATGAAAAGTATAAGGTTTAGAAATAAAACATGAAAAGCGTAGGGCTAATGTAACATCCTACTTTCGGTTATAATAATAAAATAAACTTCGTCTATTTTATAGTGGGTCGTTATCGGTTCAGATAAATAGAATATGAGTTGGGCTAGTGTTGGGTTAAATGGATATGGGTTATGGACTTGGGTTATAAAGGAAAGAAGGAAAGACCATGGGCTTAAGCCCATGATCCCTAAATATATAAACCATAATCACCATTAAATCCCTCATTTAACACATATTCCATACACCACCAAAACACACACTTAAGCTTTTTCCGGCAATGGCGGCGCCGGAAAAGTTAGGTACGAGGTTAAGGTGTCAGAGAATGTTTCTGACATTCTCTGACCTAACCCTAGTTCGCTAACGGGAATGTAACGAATTAAAGGTGATTCCTTAACTAATTCGTTAAGGGAAAAGGGTAACGAATTACCCTTGATTCGTATAACCAGTTCGTTAGAAAAAGATAACGAATTGGAGGGACCAATTCGTTACCTAGACTGGTTCGTTATAGACTGATTCGTTATAAGGTCTAGTTCGCTTAATAACCAGTTCGTTAAATGGTTCAATTCGCTACATGGATCAGTTCGTTATGATAATGTAATTCGTTAAGAACCAAGTAACGAACCAGAAGTTTGATAGAATGACAGAACAGTCCCTGGACTTGAAAAGAATGATTTAATTACAAAGAAGCCTTGAACTTTTTAAGTTAGCAAATTATAATTATTCAAAATTCTAATGGAAAATGTGTTACGACAGTTAATGGAAATAAAATTTTTCCAAGCTGACCTGGCAGCTCGACCTCAGCCAGGGGCTCTGCCCCTTGGACTCTGCTAGGGGCTGCCGCCCCTAGACCCCGCTGCCAAGGGCGCTGCCCCCGGACCCCGTTCGTTGAGGGTAATAATTAAGACTAGAAAGACGATATAAGTAGTGATAGTTAATTGATACGTGTAATTGTTATACAGTTAGTCGTGCACAGGTCAAGAAAGGAGTTACCATAAACCATGAACGTAACCGCATTCAGGTGAGTTTCTAGCCCCATACCTTGTTATGTTTTCGGGGCTGTGTGCATACTCGATGTGATTAGTTAATACACTTACCCTAAGTGATAAGTGTATGCCATATATGTATTATGTGAAATGTATGAATGATTTCTTGCCAGTACATGAACAATCTTCGGAATTGCATGTACTGTCAGGAAATGGTTGATGTTATATGTATGTTGTAAGATGAAGAACGAATGATGTATGTATGTGCGAAACTTACGATTATGTATATAGAAAGTATGTTAAAGAGGTATGGAAGAAAGGGTACCGGACCCTAATAATATCCGAGGATGGAGGGTATCGGACCCTAATAATATCCGAGGATGAAGGGTGACCGGACCCAAATAATATCCGTGGATGGAGGGTATCGGACCCTAATAATATCCGAGGTATGTAGGGAGAATGCTCTTTATAACGTAAGGTTAGTTATGATTGTGTATGATGAATGATGGACAGGTTAAGTATGTAATGCGTACTTTCGGGCACGTATATGTGTATCTAAAGTTAGTTATGTGATTAACTAGAACTCACTCATCGTAGCTGACTTTTAGTATGCACGCAAACAAATAGGTTGAAGCAGCTCGCATGACTGAAGACACATGGCATAGGATCGAAGATACTGGCATCTCAAAAAAATGTCATGATGTTTTAAAAGACTATGTTTTATGTTTAAATAAATTTGAATGTTGTTAAGACAAGATTTGACAGTTTTGTAATATGTTATGGTTGAAGTTATATTCCGCGTAAAGTTTTAATTAACTCTGATATTTAGAACTGTGTTTATGAGTAAATCCAACACCAAAGTAGGGCTACCGGTAACGGGGCCTTACAGCTAAAAGCAAAAAGAACTTATTTTTAAAAAATGATAATAACATTAAAGTACGTAGCACATTCTATAATCAGTTGTTTGCACACCAAACTTCCTAATTATATTTATGTAGGGTCCTGCTTTGTTTATTAGTCTTTTGTATTTACTTGAACTATTCACGATGTATATTAGTTAGCTTGTTGGTTTCTTTATTGTATGTTTAGGACCAAGGCCATGTAACGTTGAGCCGATTGGGCCGTTTATAATAAAAAGAGGCATGACATGCCTTTCCTATAAATAGGAAGACATGCCCATGCACTTACTAACCTTTTGCAAATCAAAATCTTATTCACTCACCTACTCTCTCCTCTCCCTCTCAACCTTCCTCTTCGGGTAATAACAAACCAAACAAGATCCGAGATCTCGGTAAACTACTAGTGATTTTCGCTAGCTAGTAGTTAGATTGATCCAGGAATACTAGTTGTTTGTTGTTTGATCCGTCTATAGGACCTACAATTGGTATCAGAGCTTTCGGCTTTACTAGTTGTGGTTCTTGGGTTACAACCTTGGATTTTAGTCTTGTTTGTGTGATTAAGACTTGTATTCAAGTGTTTGAGGTGGGTCTACGGATTCAGTTGTTGTTAAAAGAGTGTTTGCAAGCTTGAAAGAAGTGTGTTCCAATCATTTGGGTTGTTTTAAAGATTGTTTGTGTGTTCTTGTGTTGATAAGAGTGTTAGAATACAAGAATTTGTGTGTTTTAGGCCTTAAAATTGGTATTTTGTGGATCTGCAAGTGCTTTAGTCGAGTTTCCAAAAGTAAAAAAAGTGAGAAAAGACGTGCAAAAGTACAATCCGTACTTTCTAAAAAACAGATCTGATCAAATTAAAAATAATTCAAATCGAATACAAAAACCATTCAGATCGAATTAAGAAACCAATCGAATAGAAATTCAAAACCAATCGAATCGAATCACGATTTGATTCAATTGCTTTTTCAATTCGATTCCATTCAATATCCAATTCGACTAGATTGAAATCCTATTCGATTAATTTATAAAAATTCGATTCGAATCCTTTCAAAATTCGATTGATTTGTACTTAAAGCCTTCAACATAACCAGTTTGTGAACTATTTGTACTTAAGACTTGATTTGTATGATGACTACTAAAACTAAGGAGATCAAGAACTTCATAATCTTTGAGAATGAGGCCGGGACCACCAACAAACCTTCTAAGCTGCTTAAGTGAGATAATACCTTTGAAGAATTGAAGTGGCGTTTCAAGAATTACATAAGAATAACTGATTATGCTCATCTTAGAGCTATTGAGACTGGTCCTCACATTCCTATCACTGATATTGTTGATGGACCAGTTCCCAAGCCTGTGCTTGCCTATAATGAAGATGATAGAAAAATGTTGGGTGATGATCAAAAGGCCTACGGTGTTCTAAGTGTGTGCCTTTTACTTGAGATAGACCAAACTTTGAGAGAACACACCACTGCTAAAGGTTTATGGGATGCCCTGGTTAACAAGTTTGAAGGAAATGTAGAGATGAGGAACTACAACCATGTTTCAGGGTGAATTCAATATGTTCAACCACATGCAAGGAGAAACTATTGGAATCTTATTCATATGTTTTGATCACCAAGATGAAGAGTGCCGACATTGATTATGGTTAGATTGAAATAACTAACAAGTTGTTGAACTCCCTACCTTACACCTGGAATAGTAGTGTGATCACCATCAAGAGAACAACAAACCTTCAAATAACTTCTCTTTCGGATTTGATATCCACCATCAAGCCTCAATGGATGATAAACTCAGATTGAGTAACCACATAAGTTCTCTGAACCATGCTGGAATTTCAACTAGGTCTGGAGCCGGTACAACTTTTTTTTAGCCAAGCACATCCCACCATTTATCTCGTTTATGGGGTAAAGATGTTTGCTGCTCAACCAACACAGAACTCAGAATTCAAGACTTCGGCAAGTCAACAAGCACCATCCAGTTCAAGCTACTTTCATGTAGCGGTTGATAAAGCTATTGAGCAAGCACTAAAAGCTCATGGGGTAAACAAGTCTACCAGTAGTTCATCCTACTCCCCTCCTCAAATTGATGAATCACACGTTGAATTATTTGACGCCTTTATGGCAAGTTATGATTTTTTATGCTAGACTGTCGCTATCTAGTAAAAAACAATTAAATCAAGTTCCTAATCACCTAAGCAAGCTATGGTAAGTAGGGTGTCGGACCACGAGGAGTATGTGGTCAGTGTAACGTGTAACATATTTTATACGATTATGAAGTAATTAATTGTCGTGCAGATCACACAAGCAAACAAGTTTGGTTTTAATTATTAAATAAGCAATTAACATTCTCTCAAACAATTAATAGAAATAGATCACACCCGGGGTTCAAGTAAGCATATAACAGTAATCTCATGTTAATTTAGCAGATTATTTATCAAAGACCAACATAGACTGATTAACTAGACAAACCTTTGGCATCGACAATCACTAACACACGACACTGGTTATCAAACAATCCCTACCAGTGTGATCCAACTAAGGGCAACTGTATGCTTTATCATATTCATACTAGTCAAACAACCCTATAAGCAATTATCATAGCAACCATCATTCAGATAGATATAAACCTAAACCGACTGAATACAAGGAAATACTAGACATCAATACTCATAGATTACTCAAAGATAAATATTATCAAGTTGTTCTTTAACACATGAGAAAACTGAAATAAGACAAACTTTACATCCAGGATATGAATCTAGAAGATTAGCCACTCATGGTCATCATATGATCTTCAATTCTTGATTCTGGATGATGAAACATGAATTTTGTAGTGATTGGAGGTGTTATGGAGCTCCCAAAATGGACAAAGTTTGTCCCAAAAACGGTTGGAATATCTCCTTTTATGATTTAGGGTTTCAGGGCTTATATAGCAGCCGGGCCTATGCTTTAAATCTGAATTTCGTGGATCAGCATAAGCCACTCTGACCACTGGTGTAGCTTACTCTGGGTGGAAATCCCTAACTCTGAAATCTAATTTCCTTACTCTAAATCTGACTGCCTTACTCTAAGTTAGTTTGGCATCCAGAGTAGGTTATTCTGATCCCGGAGTAGCTTACTCTGGGAGCTGAATTTCAACCAACTTGTTTCTTTTTGTTTCCATCACTTGTGTAGTGACTTCGATCTTCCTGAGACTTCAAATCATGCTCATAAATGCCTCCAAATAGTATCTTTAACTATCACAAACCTATAAATCAAAAGGCATACTTGAAGTACCATTGTTCTAACGAAAAACTAATTGAAAACTATACAATTAAATAAATATTATACACCATTTATACCTGACCGTTACTGCTCAACCAACACAGAACTCAGAATTCAAGACCTCGGCAAGTCAACAAGCACCATCTAGATTAAGCTACTTTCAATAAGCGGTTGATAAAGCTATTGAGCAAGCACTGAAAGCTCATGGGGTAAACAAGTCTGCCAGTTGTTCTTCCTACTCCCCTCCTCAAATTGATGAATCACATGTTGCATTATTTCATGCCTTTATGGCAAGTCATGAGGAATTATTGTAAGGAAATCTTCTACCTCATTCGTTTCAACAATGAGACATTCCAGAGATCAACAAGAAACATCTCAAAAAGTTTGATATCAAGTATCAGATGGCCTTGGCTGTTCACTATGCTTCAAACTTCATGAAAAAGTATGGTAAAAATAGCTTCAGAGATAGAGATTCTGATGGGAATGGAATTGGGTTTGACAAGGACAAACTTCGGGGCTACAACTACAATGAGACTAGACACTTCGCGAGGGAGTGCACAAACCCATCCAAACCTGCAAACGACATCAAGATCACTAAAGTGTCTCATAGCGAGGGTGGAAGAAGAATTGAAAAACGGCCTGATCAGAGCTTCTCTTCTAAACCAAGAGTTCCCCGAATTTGTCAAGTCAACTCAACAAAAGGGAACTCTGGATCTAGTTCAAAGGTCATGATCACTTTATCAACTGAAGAAACCCAGATTGGGAAGATTACTAATTCATTGAGCAGATCAATCCATTGACCTTCGCTGGGATGGCGTTTGTAAATGAAGACCAAGCCTCGTTAAGCTCTGCTATTGAGGCATACCAAACTGTCTCAGACATTCCCGAGGTATACAAACTATGCTCTCAAGCTTGCATTGACAAAATAAAGAACTATAGGCCTCATAATGTTGCCCTGATTGATGAAAATCTAAGCATTAAATGTCAGAATGATGATTACAAAAAGGCTGAGAAGATTTTTGCCACTAGGATTAAAACCCATAATAATGATATGGCTAAATTAAATGAGAAACTGTTTTAGTCTAACAAACTATCTGAGTTTCATGAAAGACGTGTAGTAAAATTAAATGCTAAAATAGAGAAGCTAGAATTATACTTAGCTCCAAGAAAGATAGCCATGGAAAAATTTGAGTTGGCTTCTAATAAACTGAATGGGATTATTAGGGAACAGATTGGGGTGAAACAAAAGACATGTATTGGTATGATAACACAACAGTTCCACCTCAATTCAATGAGAATTATACTAGCCTGCCCCAATTTAGTTTTGATATCCCACCTGAGGACGAAATGGTCTATGGTATTGGTCATGTGCCAAAACCCAAGACATTTATACCTCATATCTCCAAAACTGTTGAAACCATTTCAATATCAATTAGTTCTAATGATAATTTATCATCTTCGGCAGGTCATGTAGAAGAAAGTAAGTGTGTGGAAAAGGACATGTGTAATGGAGATAAAAAAGTTTTAAATGATTATTTTTTAACTCAGTCTGTAATAATAATACCTTTAAAATATTTTTAATGATCATGTAATGTGTGAGAGTGTTAATGTTGGCACTTCTCAAAATGCTTTGAATGAAAATGATAGTTTTGTTTCTGATTGTGATTGTGAGACTATTTAAAATGAAACTTTCATTAAAAGTAACGTGAATGCAAATGTGGTTGATAAGACAAACATAACTAGTTTCTCATCAAAATATTGTAAGGTTGAGGAAGATTTTAATAAAAGAAAAGTTTTTGAAAATGAAAAGGCTAGTAAATCAAGTAAATATGTTCCACTTCACAAAAGCTCTTTCTTTCAATCAACTAATCATTATGAACATCCTCAACTGTACAATCATTTTGATAATAACTACTATGGTTGTAACATTCGTTACTTTTCAAACCCGAAAACCCGACCCATTTTAAATTTTCGGTTTTTATATAATAATATAAATCAAAGTACGACGATTTATAGTAATTATTCGTTCACTTTCTATTTCGTTTAGTTCCAGTAACGAATCTCCGAGCCTTAAAAGTTATTAAAATAATCAAGCTTCAAACTATTTGAGCATAAAATGGAAACGAACCAAAGATATTAAAGTATGCAAATTTTTATCTAGTTATATATATTTATAAAGTTCAGGGTTTAAAATGTAATTAAAGTTATGCAAACTAGAAAGTTACTTATAGTTCAGGGACCAAAGTGTAAATTACATAAAATAATAATAATGAAAACAAGAATGCAGTAGCATTCCCTTCGTCCTCTTCACGACTTTCCGGCTACGAGTCCGGCGACCGGATTTCTGGTGCCGGCGATATATAGAACGTCAAAACATGGTTGGTTTCGATCCGTTAATAATCCCAAACGATGTCTCCACAACTCCTAAACATTACTATGTAATTTATTTCGTCATTTATTAATCCATTAACTCGTATTAAATATCTAGTCGGCCGGATTATATTAAAACTCTATTAACACGAACTAAACACTATTCAATCCAATTGACACTATTGGCATGACCCTAATAGTCATCTAAACATACTGCGAACATAAAATTACACAAACAAAATGTCCATAACCTCGAATCTGTTCATCCAAGAACGATTCCGGCCAAGTCTAGTTCTCCACCAATTCGTAACATTTAGAGGTAATGGTTATATGAAATCTTATTGTTTTTAAGCATATGATAAAACCCCTAACATAAATCGGGCAAACATGGAATGGATTTGAAGGATTGAATCTAGGGTTTGTTAGGATGATGATGAACATGAGAGTGTGTTTATAAATTTTTATTTCCATCTTTCAACAACGAAACTGAAGTGGTCCAGTGGTTGTGTTTGTGTGTTGTGGTCATGGAGACCCGGGTTCGAAATCGGGTCACCGCAACATCTTTTTATATTTTTCAAACCATGTTTTTTAGACATAATAAATTATATATATATATATATATATTTATGAATATGAATTGTTATAAATCCAATAAAAATCATTTTTAATTAAATAAAATTGATTTAGTTTATGTTATACCCATTTCATCTGAAAACCAAGCTTCTTCCAACCCGAAACGTTTGTTATAACTCGTGTAATAAATATATAAATGTATATACAATCTCGTCGTAAAACTTTATAAATTCCAAACGACAACATTTATACTAAACTAAAATATGCTGGTAAAGTCCCGTAAACATTATTATATTCAAATATAATATTAATCTCATAAGTAGTATTATATTAATAACTATTATTTCGTTAAACTATATATCACGCTAACATAGTTATTTTTATTTCAAAACTAAATCCCGTTAAAGTATAATATCAAACTCCAAAAAATAATAAAACATACATTTAACCACTTCTTATTTCCGGAAAATATATTTATTTTCTTTTATAAGTGGTTAGTTAATATTTTATTTTGTACATTTCATTTTAGTTGTGACGTTCAATTGCTTCGGCTCCTTTTACACGCTTTCAGTTTTATTTCAAGTTTGTCTTCAACTTCAAGGTGAGTTTCTCACACCCCATTTTTACCCTTTTTAACTATTTTGGGGTAGCATATATATCCTATCAACAATTCAATTTCGTTTATTCATTATTTACAAACTACAATTCGCTACATGGACTTGTGTGTTTACTTGTTACTTGCTACAAATTACTTGCTCATGGATTACATGTCAAAAAAGTTTAAACAAACTGGTAAAAGGTCAGCATGTGAGGGGCTTTCCTGTCAAAAAATTTTCTTGCATTGAAAAATGTCTTTCATGCTCTAAATTCAAGTAACACATGCTCCCTCATAGGTCCAAGACTGTCAATACCATATATTTCATTCTTCAAATGTTACATATGGATTTATTTGGTCCTATTCATCCATTGGCAATCGGCCAAAAATCCATTGTCTTGTGATTACTGATAATTTCTCTCATTTCAGTTGGAATTCCATTTTAGGGCACACAGATGAAACAACACAGTTTTTTTATCAGATTCATTACTCTTGTGGTGAGGCAGACTGACAAGAAAGTGAAATGTATTAGAAGTGACAATAGAACTGAATTCTGCAACAAGGTTGTGGATGACTTCTGTCATTCAAATGGGATAGACCACCATGTACGCATAACTGTTATACTGATGATTCAATTACTTAAATTACTTCAATTACACAAGCACACACAAGTCCAAGGCTTATGCCTAACGCAATGATTTTCAATTTCAATAATCAAATTTTTGATTTTTGGTTGTTCGATATTTCTTCCTCTTAAAGATGGTTCGTTATGGCGGGTATGTAGTAATTGTAAGGGGGATGTGCCTGTTTTCCGAAACTCTTGACACCAAGGTTATTGAAACCTAAGGATAAGCAATGCGTATAAATCCCAATCAGACGCGAGACCCGGTTGTTTACCTGGAGAGTTAGGAAAGAGCATGAACTCTATTAAGCCAAAGCATACCACTTTTAACGCCATATGAATCACAACTTTAAGTTTTCAAACGCGACCATGTTCTCTTTGTGAAAAGAATATAGCTGCACTCCTCTATGTTTTACAATGTGTTTTAACTGGAAGTCTGTACACGAATACCCAGTTTTCGGTTCGATTTAATTACACATTTTTTACGAGAATAGTTAAGTTTTTTTTTAAAATAAATTTTGTGACACGCTTTCTTTATTTATACGCTCATTTACGGCTTAAACTTTTAAAAGTTTGCAAAGTAATAACCGAATTTCAAACGATTCCTTTGTTATTTTACTAATATGTATTAAAATTGAAAATTCAAAAAGTTATGGTTAAATATAAATAGTTGAATTTCGATTTGATTACTATATTATTTTATTCATTTGCTACTACGTTTTATAATTGAAAATTCGAAAGGTCATGGTGATATATAAATGGTCGAATTTCAATTCGTTTACCTCATTGTTATATTTATTTACACTTATGTTTTAGAATTGCAAATTTAGAAAGTTTTGGTGGTACATGAACACTCGATTACAATTCGTTTCTACAATTTATTGTTAAATTTAATATTTATTCCATATGATTATTCAATAATTCCTTAGATTTTCGTTGTTGAATGTGAAAACTCATGACGTCTCATGGGAATTCCAATTTCGATTTCAAATTTTTTTTCATAAGATATTTTTTCTTTACTTGTTTCATTGATGCATCTATTAGTCGTTTTTATACTTACGTCCCAAGTCACGCAAATTCCTCACGTTTCGTATCACGCCTTCTCGTTTTCCTAGTTGTCGCACTCAATCAGCGAAATGACAATCCAAGTTATCAAGTAAACGGCCTCCGCGATCCTGATCACCCCACGTTTGACCGCACCCACCTACATCGCTATAGTATATTCAAACTCAAACTCAGCACCATTCTTGGTAACGCAAACTAAACCCAACCGAAAAGCCTTGCGCTGAAACACACCCTTTGTACAATATGTGTAAATCCCACCACTTTACTTCCCTGAAACGTTGATATAGTTCAATTTGTGGTAGATTCAATTACCACTTATTCGTAAACCTACCCAAACTCAACGCCACTCACCCGTCTGCAAGACCTGTACCTAACCATTTGTCTTAATCATATGTTTGACCACATGCTTTAAGCCTGTCATCATTATGATGACCAAGCACACTCGCCATACTTTGGAAGGCCTAACTTGTTTCCGCCATGCAATACCTTACCGCGCATCCCTCGTCTATTCTATTCGATTTTACAGTTTTAAGACTTAGATTTTACAAACCCATCAAACTCGCTTAATATTTTTTTTACATATTTTATTTCTTTTACTAAAACCTCGCGCCTAATCCCAAATCTTCAGTTGTTTTTTTTTTAAATTTCAGTCCAATTGATTTTCTTTAAAAAGAATTTATTATCTCTATTATTATTGTTATTATTGTTATTATTATTATTAAAGTTATTAATATTACCATCATTATTAATATTACTACCACTACTATTGTTATTAGTACCATCGTCGTCATCATTATTATTATTATTATTACGTAATTATCAATATGGATATTATTTTAATAATTATTATTATTATTGTTAATATTTTTATTATTATCGTTATTAGTAATATCATTATTACAAGTATCATCGTCACTACTATTAATATAATAATATTTAAAGTAAAATATTTGCTTCAAACAAGTTTTGAGCCCTTATGAAAACTATTTTTCATTCAGTAATATTTTTATTATTATTATGATTAGTAATATTATTACTAGTATTATCGTCACCACTAATAATAACGTAATTATTTATTCAAACCTTATTTAAAGTAAACTTTTTGTTCCAAACAAGTCTTAAGCCCTTTAAAGCTATTTTTCATTCAACAAGTCGGATACCTTGACGAACATTTCTTTCCTTTCTACCTAGGTCGCGGGCCAAAAGAAAACATTTGTTTTTATATGAAAGTTTCATAAAATTTTCAACTCTTAGCGATAGCTAAAAAAAAAAAAACTTTTTGCCTAAGTAAAATAGAATAAATTTTATTTTATCATGAGATAAAAAAAAGCACCACGATTTACAACGATTTTTGTAATTAAAATATATGTTGTATCCCTTCCTTTATTTTCCCCTTCGTTAACGCCAATGAGTTTCGGCTAAGTAATCATGGCACCACCTCCCACGTCAACCTCTCCTACCCCAAATAAACCGACATTCGAGAAGACAAGCCTCGCAAGCTACATTTTCTTTTCTTTATTTTCTCTTTCACGTATGTTTAGAACTTACCCAAGGTGATTTTTTTATCCACTTCTTTAGAATATTGTTTACGAAGTTTATTTGGATTGTTCATTGATCTTTGATCCATATTCGTTTGTATTTTACGAAACGTAAATTCGTACATCATTCTTATTCGCTTTATTAAATCGGTTTACGTTTGTTATTTCGAATTCTGTGATCTATTACCAATTTCCCATCAACGTAACCGTTAAGTGGAAATTGGGACTATGAACATGTATGTGTACATAATTAACTAGTAGAAACCGTATTTTCATTTTATTGCTACATTTTACTATCGATGACCGGTTCTCTCCAAACAAATTCATTTACTTAGAACCGGGACTGTGTCCCATGTACATGCCAAGTTTATATGATGTTATACTTTTTACACAAATTAGTTTGTTTATTAGTGTACTTCTCTTTCACTCGATGTTTTATTTAAACCATTTTGTTGTTCTTGATTTCATCAGTCTGGAACAAATGCTTTATATTGATTTCGAAATTTCAAGTGTTTACTTTAATAAACTCAAGGTTACTACTGGAATGTTTCTTTTCACAAACTTAATCGGTTTTAATATTTTAATATTAAAATTTCGTTTATCCATTTCATTTTAAGTTAATATCAATTTACATGTTGGAAAGATATAATTGTTTATTCATCTCAACGTTGCCATTGGGCACGTCGATGTTTTATTTGAGATTTTCATTTTTTAAACATCATGAAATTATGATACTTAAAGGTTTCGTTTATCTAAGCTATTCTCGAACCCAATGCGTTATCAATTTACGTGTTCATATTTCGTTGGTTAAATGCTACGTTTACTTACCACGTTATTCTCGACCCCATTATTTCAATTATATGTTACGATGTTCATAATTCTAATTGTTTCATCCTTTAACTTCATTACCTCGTCTATTTCGTTTTCAACATCGTTTACTTGGTTTAGACACGATGATCTTATTTACTTGATTTAGTGTTTTCGCGTTGTCCTTGGCCCTGAATGGTCTATCAATGTGTTTGTATTATTTTTACCCTTTTAATTCATTTTTTCCAACGTTATTTATGAGAATTTTATTTATCTAAGATCTATGTCTTAAAACCACACAATAGAGCATGTTATGTGTCCATTCGACGATAGAGGTAATTATGGGTCGACACATAATTATCAAAGTCCTCGCATGGAAAATATAATAAGTCCGGTTGTGTGAAATAACTTGGAACTTGGAATGATTTTGGGAACGGGACAAGTACAATATGATAAGAGCATGGTGGATACGCTGATGGTACATCCTATATATAAGTGTCCTTGTCATATTTCCTATTTGTGGCGTTCTTTCAGGTCATTCAAAGATCGGTGTTACTTTATTTTAATATATAAAATTGTTAAAACTTCTAACAACTCCGTATATTAGTTGTTCTCTTTTAAATTTTATTTTTATTTTAATTTCGGGACGAAATTTCTAAAAGTTGTAAGTCCTGTAACATTCTTACTTTTCAAACCCGAAAACCCGGCCCATTTTAAATTTTTCGGTTTTTATATATAAATGTAAATCAAAGTACGACGATTTATAGTAATTATTCGTTCACTTTCTATTTCGTTTAGTTCCAGTAATGAATCTCCGAGCCTTAAAAGTTATTAAAATAATCAAGCTTCAAACTATTCGAGCATAAAATGTAAACGAACCAAAGATATTAAAGTATGCGAATTTTTATCTAGTTATATATATTTATAAAGGTCAAGGTTTAAAATGTAATTAAAGTTTAAATGCAAACTATAAAGTTACTTATAGTTCAGGGCCCAAAGTGTAAATTACATAAAATATTAATAATGAAAACAAGAATGCAGTAGCATTCCCTTCGTCCTCTTCACGACTTTCTGGCTACGAGTCCGGCGACCGGATTTCCGGCGCTGGCGATATATAGAACGTCAAAACATGGTTCGTTTTGATCCGTTAATCATCCCAAACGATGTCTCCACAACTCCTAAACATTACTATGTAATTTATTTCGTCATTTATTAATCCATTAACTCGTATTAAATATCTAGTCGGCCGGATTATATTAAAACTCTATTAACACGAACTAAACACTATGCAATCCAATTGACACTATTGGCATGACCCTAATAGTCATCTAAACATACAGCAAACATAAAATTACACAAACAAAATGTCCATAACCTCGAATCTGTTCATCCAAGTACGATTCCGGCCAAGTCTAGTTCTCCACCAATCCGTAACATTTAGAGGTAATGGTTATATGAAATCTTATTGTTTTTAAGCGTATGATAAAACCCCTAATATAAATCGGGAAAACAGGGAATGGATTTGAAGTATTGAATCTAGGGTTTGTTAGGATGATGATGAACATGAGAGTGTGTTTATAAATTTTTATTTCCATCTTTCAACAACGAAACTGAAGTGGTCCAGTGGTTGTGTTTGTGTGTTGTGGTCATGGAGACCCGGGTTCGAAATCGGGTCACCACAACATCTTTTTATATTTTTCAAACCATGTTTTTTTAAACATAATAAATTATATATAGATATATTTATGAATATGAATTGTTATAATCCAATAAAATCATTTTTAATTAAATAAAATTGATTTAGTTTATGTTATACCCATTTCATCCGAAAACCAAGCTTTTTCCAACCCGAAACGTTTGTTAAAACTCGTGTAATAAATATATAAATGTATATACAATCTCGTCGTAAAACTTTATAAATTCCAAACGACAACATTTATACTAAACTAAAATATGCAAATTTTAGTTTGTCTTCAACTTCAAGGTGAGTTTCTCACACCCCCTTTTTACCCATTTTAACTATTTTGGGGTAGCATATATATCCTATCAACAATTCAATTTCGTTTATTCATTATTTACAAACTACAATTCGCTACATGGACTTGTGTGTTTACTTGTTACTTGCTACAAATTACTTGCTCATGGATTACCTCAAGATAGTATGATCATACGCCCCCTTTGCGCTCAATACATTTGTTGTTATGAATGGAAAAGGGCCTCATTTTCCGAGTATGTTGGTGCACAATCCCAACTGGAAAGGACCTTACTTGCGCTTATCTGAGTACGCTGGTGCACAATCCCAGTTGGAAAGGACATTACTTGCTCATTTACACTTGTTCATGGAATTGTATGATTTTTATGTATTATATAAAAAATGTGTGAACTCACCAACTATTCATTTAGTTGACTTTATTTTATATATATGTTACTGGTACAATTATTAGAGGATGAAACGGAGAAGACACTAGAACTTAGGTTATATTCATAAATGGACAAGTTGTTAATTGTTCTTTTATTTTCCTTGTATTTATTGTTACAAACTTGTGTATTTGATGTTTAAATTAATTAATGATAATATTGTCACTTAATAGTGTCACATGTGTTTTGGGCAATCTGTACGTTACACTCGGGCGTATTCCGCTTTAGCCGGGGTGTTACAATGGTTATCACCAACAAGAGTATGTTAATTCATTTTACTCAAATATTTTTGATGATCGAGGTTACAGATCAGATAACCCATATCCCTTTCCAAGCATCACCTTTCTCACCACATCGTGTATCTCATAGTTCTAATGAGTTCTATAAGGATTCTAGAAGAAAGTGTTGTTATGTTTGTGGTAACCCATCTCACCTTACAAGACATTGCAAGAAATGGCATAAAAAATAAAAGGAAATGAACAATCGGTTTAATCAGTTCCGTTCTAAAGCTACACCAAGCTCAAGAACAAAGACTGATTGATCTAACAATTCTGCCAGTAAAATGGATGTGAGATCCAAAAACAGTGTGAAAACCAGAAAACCTTTTTAGATAACTAAGAATTAAAGATCTAAAAAGGGTTCTAATTAAGATTGAGAAATCAAAGAACCCACCAAAAAAGAAAAGAGAAAAGAAGTCCAAATATCGAGAGATCGGAGGATTTTGTTTTAAATCCATAAGAAGACAGTCCAAAAAGTCTTCTAAAAACAGGAAATATGACTTTGCATGGGTTCCTAATGACTGTTGTTCTGATTTTGACACACCTCAAAGCTTCTTAAGTTCTTTTCTTTCTAAGAGGTGGAATATAATAACCCGGTTGAAGCGTAATGATCATACATCTATAATGCATTGTTTTTCAGAAAATAAAATAAAGTTTGGTGACTTCATGTTTGACCTTCCCGAGACAACTAAGTCTCGGGAACCGATGTCTAATTAATTCCTAGTGTGTGTAGGGCCAGTCAAGAAGTCCTATCAACAGTATTTGGTACTTAGACAGTGGTTATACCCGACACATGACTGAACACGAGTCCTTATTGTCTGACATTCAACCGTTCGATGGTGGACATGTTTCATTGCTGGTGACATGGGAGGAAATATCACGAAGAGAGGAAGAGTGTGAAACGAGATCTTAACGTTTGATGATGTCAATCTAGTGGAATAGCTCAACCACAATCTGCTCAGTGTCTCACAAGTTTGTGATTGACAGTACTCCACTCACTTCACCGAAATGAATGTTTGATCTTAAAACCAGGTTTCAAAGTCCCCGAGGAATGGATTTTGATGCGTACTCCGATGCACAATGATGCTTATATATTGTACATGAACAGTTCATACTCACGTAAAACCGCTTCATGTTTAAGATCTAAAGCCTTGGAAAACGACTCATCACTTTGGCATAGATGTCTTGCCTTGTAAACTTCGAAAGTTTAAACAAACTGGTAAAAGGTGAGCATGTGAGGGGCTTTACTGTCAAAAAATTTTCTTGCATTGAAAAATGTCTTTCATGCTCTAAATTCAAGTAACACATGCTCCCTCATAGGCCTAAGACTGTCAATACCATATATTTCATTCTTCAAATGTTACATATGGATTTATTTGGTCCTATTCATCCATTGGCAATCGGCCGAAAATCCCACTGTCTTGTGATTACTGATAATTTCTCTCATTTCAGTTGGACTTTCCTTTTAGGGAACAAGGATGAAGCAACACAATTTTTTTATCAGATTCATTACTCTTGTGGTGAGGCAGACTGACAAGAAAGTGAAATGTATTAGAAGTGACAATAGAACTGAATTCTGCAACAAGGTTGTGGATGACTTCTGTCATTCAAATAGGATAGAGCACCAATTCAGTGTCTCGTACACTCCACAACAGAATGGGGTCGCTGAACATCGTAGCCGAACACTGATTGAATCTGCACGAACCATGTTGCTAGACTCGAAACTTCCTTTGTTCTTTTGGGGGAAGCCATCAACGTTGCTTGCTTCATACAAAACCATGTGATCATCAACAAACGCTTAAAGAAGACTCTTTTTGAAGTCTACTATAAGACTAAGACACAGGTCAACTACTTCAAAACGTTTGGATGTCCATGCACTTTACTCCATACATGTACTCACCAAGATCCTAAGTTTTTCGAAAAGGCAGATTAGGGCTACTTTATTGGATATACACCTAACAAAACCGCCTATCGTGTCTACAAAAAGAAGAAAATGGTGATTGTGGAATCCTTCAACGTTGACTGGCAAGAGCTAAATCCTACTGATGCTCGCACGGTACCCGGCTAGTTGTTTGACTATGACTACCTGTTCAACCAGTTTCGTGGCATGTTTAACCCACCCACAAGCACTTAAGTTCCAACTTCTATACCTAAACTAGTTTTACAACAAACTCTTCTCAATAGCCTGAATGACGTTAACTTATCTGCTGGTTTTTCCAACAAAAATGCTCATCCAGCAGTTACTCCTCCAGTTTTCAACAATCCTGCTCCCAAAATCGTTGATTCAATTGATTTGGTAACCATCGAAGATGCATCTGATCTAGTTTTAGATGACTTCTTCATGTTAGCTGACAATGTGGAACAAGTTCAGACTGATCCCGCAACAAACGTTCAAGCAGCACCAAGTGTGGTAGAGTTTGTTCCCACACCTCCCACTTCAAAGGACATTGTACAAGTTGTTGCTGCTGAAGAACCTATTGCTGGTGATTTTGACAACACTACATCCACTCTGGTTCCTGCAATTATTGTTCCATTTGTTGAAAATCTCTAGGATGATCCCATTGCACAAGAACATGTGGTTGATCAACCTGACATATTTCAGACAGCCACTGATGTTCTAATCAATGCTCCTCACATATTCCATCCTGTTGTGAGCCTGACAGTCGATCTTCAAGTGGAACTAGTCACTCTTGTTGAAGACATTCTCCAACTACCAATTCATCGGACACATCTCACTGAAAACATCTGTCGTTCTCCCTCAGCCGACATCCAAACAAGGAGTAAATATGGTACCATTAGCATATGTCTTTATGCTTGTTTTATTGCACAGGGTGAACCAAAGGACTTCATGGTAGCTCTCAAGGAAAGTTCCTGGTTGAAGCAATGCAAGACGAGTTGTTACAGTTCAAGAAGCTCAATGTGTGGAGGCTGGTCAAGAAACTGGAGCCGATTGGTACAAGATGGGTGTTCATAAATAAAAAGGATGATAATGGATAATAAGAAACAAAGCGCGGCCAACAGTACAAGGATTCTCAGAGGGTGAAGGCCTTGATTGTGATGAGGCTTATGTTCTTGTTGCTAGTCTCGAGGCAATTCTTCTCTTTCTTGACTATGCTTCATACATTAACTTCAAAGTATATCAGATGGATGTGAAGACTGCGTTATTGTATGGAAAAGTAAAAGAAGAAATCTACGTCAAGCAATTGCCAGGTTTTGAAGATCCTGAGCATCCAAATTATGTTTACTGTCTTGATAAAGCTCTCTATGGCCTTCATCAAGCACCTTATTCTTGGTATGCTACTTTATCAGAACATTTGTTGAAGAATGGCTATAGAAGAGGCGCTATTGATCAAACACTCTTTATCAAGAAGGTAAAGGACGATCAGATTCTTTTCCAAGTGTATGTTGATGACAGCATCTTTGGATTGACATGTGATAAGCTGTGCAGAGAGTTTTCCAAGGTCATGCAAAGTTGGTTTGAAATGAGTTCGTTGGGGAAATGACTTTCTTTTTAGGCCTTCAAGTTTAACAAAAGCAATACGAGATTTTGATGCATTAATGAAAATACGTTCGTGACATTGTTCAGAAGTTTGGGTTCAAGGACTCCGATTCCTTCCTCACTCTGATGGTTACTCGACATGTGTTAGCTCCAGGTCCACTGGGAAAATTAGTCGATCAACACCTTTATCTGTCTATGATTGGTTCCCTGATGTATCTCACTGCCAGGAGACCGGACATTACGTTTACTGTCTGTCAATGTGCAAGATAACATTGAAATCCAAAAGAGTCTCACTTAACCGCTGTCAAGCGTATCTTTCGGCACCTAAAGGGAAATCCTCGCTTAGGTCTTTGGTATCCCAAAGAATCCCCTTTATTACTGCACGCATACACTGATATGATTATGGGGAATGCAACCTTGAAAGAAAATCAACATCAGGAGTATGCCAGTTCTTGGGATACCGGTAAATCTCTTGACAATGCAAGAAGCAGGTCACCGTATCCGCCTCCGCTATTGAAGCATTATACATTTCCGCCTCCACCTGCTGTTCACAAGAGATATGGATCCGACATAAGTTGCTGGATTACGTTTTGAATTTCTTTAACACCCATATTAAGTGTGATAACGAAGCAACAACTTCTATGGATAAAAACTCGATCCAACACTCTAAGACAAAACATATTGACATCCGAATTCATTTCATTCGTGATTGTTATGACCGGAAACTTGTCTGTATTGAAAGGATCCACACAGATTACAACTTTGCCGACCTTTTCACTAAAGCCTTTGATCGTACCCGATTTCTATATCTTGTATAATCTTTGGGTATGATTTCTTTTGATCAAACTTAGTTTATCTTTTTATATGTTTAAATTGTAAGTATTTTTAAATATGCCACAGTTTTAGAGGGAGAAATTGAGTTAAGTTAAGTTTAACTCACCAAAGAAATTTTCATTTTATTTTTTAAGAAAAACAAAAAACTTAGTCTCTTAACTTATCAAATATATTTTGTGCTTTACTCCATATATTTTACTTGTCTTACATTTTATAAAAATTAGAAAATGATTTAAGATATTCTCTCAATTAGGGGGAGCTCATTCTTAGAGGGAGTCAGATTATGTGTAACTTCAAGGGAATTTCGAACCAAAAATGACAATATTCCAAAGTCAAGGGACCAATTCTGCCAAATTCCAAACTCTAGGGTCTAAATTGTAAATTTTGATTTCCTGACCCAAAGCGATAAGCGATGGATCAGAAGAGAGACCCATCGCGTAGCACGATGGGTTACCTGACACGTTGTGACACGTGTGCCACGTGGCACACGGTGGCACCGTTTGCCGCCACGTGTCGCAACGCTTGCCACGTGGCAGGTCTAGTGGGTGACTAGCCGAGCCTATGTCGCGGTACGCAACAGACTAAGCCAAGGCCCTTCGCGTACCGCGACGGGATCCAAATTTTGGCTATAAATAGAAGGCCACGGATTCATTCCCATCACACCTCAAATCACATATATTACTCTCTCTCTAACTTCTCTCTAGACCTCGAAAAGCGTGCCCTTGATATATCTCTAAATCCGCGTCCCGATTCCTCGTATTACGTATCCATTACCTCGATTTCCGTACCTTTTTAAGAAGTGTTGGTGCCTCGAAGTGCGTGCCGTGAAGAGTATGAGTCTCGATAAGCGTGCCAAAAAGAAGGTGATTGATCAAGAAAGATTGGAAAAGAAAGAAATGGCGTCGAAGTACTGCTTGAGTGTGTAGGGTTTATTGAGCCAAGAAAGGTAGGCATAATGCCCGAATAAAATAATAATAAAATATTGAAAAGGCTTAATACCCTAAGTCGAGATTATACTCGATACCTCGAGAATAAAAGAAATATAACAAAGAAAAGAAAAAGAAAGAAAAGTAATTGTATATATGTGTGAATATAATTCTTTGTTATAAATATTATTTAAGTATAATGAATATTCTTAAATAATAAAAGAAACGAAATACGTTTCTTATAGAAGAAGAAACGTAGGGTTTTATAAATAAACTAAAGGTTTATAAATATTACCTTTTAACTAAAGGTTTTAAAGTAAAAGAAATTATGAACTAAAGGTTCATCGAGGTAAATAAGACTAAACGTCTTAAGCCGGATTGTATATCCGACTAACAAAGGTTGTACTCGTACTATAGATGCGAGATAGCGAAGGAAAGACTCACAGACGGTGTTGGAAACCGATTCCATTGAAAGGTGAATACGCCCCACTTTTACAAACTTGTTTTCAAACAATCAAACGTGTTATCTGTAAAAACTTTACATGAGGCTACATGTCTCTAAAAACATTGTAAATAAGAGTATAAGACTAGCCCTCACGCCGTGGTATACGTTTGTCTGGATCCTTACATATGTGGAACGGGGTGGGCACATCGCACCACGCTTGGTCACGACCTCCAGCCACGATGGGCCGGACCTAAGTTACGTCCGAGTGAGACTGGCCATGTTTATATTTATGGTACCTAAGTTATGTCGAAACGCTGTGGTGTTTTGTTGAGGTGACCTAGTGTAGAGACTCGAGTTTATGATGATTGTTTAACTTGATTATTCTTAAGCCAAGATGGGCCGAGACTTACATGGTCCCGAGGGGTAATTAAGTAAAGAAAATATTTTTAGCGTCAGCATATTCGCCAGCATTCGTTGCTGACGTATTTTATAACATTTTGCAGGTAACCAAGAATAGAGCTTGAAGGACGAAGGGCTCAAGAATCCGATGGCTCGGATAGTTTTGTTTGAATATTAAAATATGATGTTTTTGTAAAACATATAAACAAGTAAATACTAAACGAGACTTCCGTCTCGTCTTTTTGTAATGTAAATATTTAAAAGTTTGATCCTTATGTTTTATAAAAGTCTTCCGCTATAACCTGTAACTCTGATTTATTTAAATGTGGTACCAACTATTGATCACACTCCTAGGCCTAAGATGGGGTCTGACAATATATAAAATATATTTTGAGAAATCGATTTGACCTTTGAAAAATGATAAGAAATTATCTTTAACGATCCTATCACATGAACGTAGTAGATCAAAAGCCAAAAATATCATCGCTTGATATGTAGATAGGCTTGACAAATAAGTAAATGTCATAGTGATATAAGTTTAAAATTCCTGCATATGCTAATGATTGCACATTCATGAAGCGGATGCCGACTCCAATATAAGTCACATCAATGAAGGCAAAAATGTATTAGTCAGTCATACACGAGCCCATTAATGATTGATCACTATAAAATTGTTCTTGCTTTAAATACAAATATTGAAAATGAAAACGCTAAACTCAGAAAACTACAAAGTGCTTAAAAGAATTTATATTCAACACAAATGTGGTAACTTAACAAACAAAAAGGGGCATATTAGAACCACGTAACTTGGGGGCAAACAATTAAGTTCTAAACACCTTATATGAAGGCTTGTAAGTCCGAACTTTGCAAGTAAGTCCATGGTTCAACCTTTATTGTTTGAAAAGGTTTGCACAAAGTTTAAATAAGCTTAAAATGTTTTGATCAATCATTAGGGGGTCAGAGTCAATTCGAGGTGATCTGGTAAACACAAACTATGCCTAAGGTATGATGGAGTCAGTAACTTGTAGAATGGAATGGGGACCGCATAAGTATCGTGCTAAATAAATACCATAATGTATCACATCGACATCAAAATACTTGTTAAGCTTAAAGTGGAAAAATCATATCTACGATCAACCTTGGGTTCTTGGCATGATATAGAAATAGAAGTGTGATCTTGGACGTTAACAGATAATGTGATTTCATGTCGTGATCTTTCTTACCAAAAATATGTAAACTTTTAATATTTATAATTATTATATTAGATTAAATATTAATTTCATATTTACTTTATATTAATTTTATTTTTATCTTTATTTTGTCTTGTTTATTTTTTTAGTTTTAAACTTAAAATTCTTAAGTATGTTTTAATTTTTATTTTATTTTATATATTTTTCTTTCTTTTTATCCTTCAAATTTAATTTACTTTTGAAAAGTTTATGGGTTTATGGTACAGTCCACTATGCAAAATTTGTTAAGTGATTGACCGACAAAAATATGTCTTGTATATATATATAAGTGTTTGGATTTGGTAGGTTAATATTTTTCGGGTTTACATTTGTAAATATTTTCAGAGTTCAGAGGTCGAGAGTGTTAAATCGTTTAAAACTCGAGAAGTTTTGACCCTATCACGAGATAGACTGACCCTAAATAGGGTCAACCCAAATATATTTCATTATCACATTTCACTTTCCCAAACACTCTCTACTTTCTCTCTCTATTTTATCCTTCCACTGCCATCCAACTTTAAACCCTAGAACAAGCAAATCTTCTATCTCCTTTGATATTACACTTGATAAACATCAAAATGGATCCCTCACCCACGGTAATAGACCTTACATGGTGAAATCTTGGTTGAATCTTGACCTTGTTCTTTAATAGTTTTAGACGGAATTATTTAAGTTAAAAGGGTTCATTTCATGTTGTTGTTTGATGATATGGATGATATAATCTTATCATCGCTATTTTGATGAATGTTATGTTGATTTAATTGAGTTTTTACGGTGGTTCGTAAAGTTTTTAGATTTTAGATCATTTTCCGATCGTTTAGGGTACAATTGACCCTTGTTAAGTGTTTGAAAATGTATGAGGACTGCCCAGAAATTATCATCGGGGTTGTATGAACCCATAAACAGGGGCGGATCTAGTATGTAAGTTGCGGGTTCACGGGAACCCACTGAGTTTCGGTTTTTTAGTAGAATGCCTATATAAAATATTGGAGTTAACCCACAAATAAAATGGTAAATGAACCAATAAGCAAAGTGAATTGTGGTCTAGTGAGAAAGACCTTTACTCCTTACAAAGTGACAACCCGGGTTCGAAACCCTATAGGCATATAGTAATTTTTTTCCTTGTTTTCTTTTTTGTTTAATCTATCAAGTCACCTGTAATATGATCCAAAATTCATATGCATGCTTTACCTTAAGAAAAGGCTCAAACCAGTTTCTTCTTTATCACTTCCATTTTCATCTATCAATTTTTTGTATTTCATATATTAATTTGTACTCTGTTAATGAACATTTTTTTTCCAAATATTATGATTTTTATAGAAATTTGTTTAATAAAAATCGACAAAATTAACTTTAATTAGGGCGATTCAGCTATAATATAATTTTGGTTTTGATTTGAATCAGTAGGGTATATGGTCAAACCATATGTAGTTTTTTTAGTTCAAAAGAATCGAATTTATGTAATGTGTTTTTTGATATCTAATGACGATGTTTTTTTTGTTATTGTATGTATTTATATTACGTGATGAACCTTACCCGAAACGAACCATTGAACCAACCTGAAAATTTTTATGCCCGGTCATATAAATTAGAGCAACTAAAACAGTGAACCCACTAAGAAAATCGAATTTGATTCCAATCGAATCAAATTTAAAACCATTCGAATCGAGTTCCAGACTCGATTTGATTGGTTTGAGACTCGATTTGATTTGTATGAAACTCGATTCGTTTGGTTGACACATGGACAAAACCAATTTTAACAGACTTAAAAGCATTCGAATTGCTTATAATTCAAATCTATTCTAATTGTTATAATACAAATCCAATCTTACTTACTTTAAATCGAATCACCAGATTCGATTAGATTTAATCTAAAACATATTAGATTGCGTTAAACTTAATTCAATTGGTTTTATATTCGATTCGAATGTTCATACTTTAAGTATTCTCATTAGTATTATCCAAGTCGAATCCTTTTCTAAGAAACTCGATCGAATCCTCTATACTTGGCATTTTTTCAAAATTGTGTTTATTTCATGTTCATTTTAGTTTACCTTTTATTTTGAATTTTATTTTTTATTTTCACATTTTAAATTATAATCTTATTTTACTGTTTAGTTCACCTTTATTTATTTAATCATTTTATTTTCTTTAAGCAATTTGTGTTTGTATATATTTTTGTATATTTTTAACTCAATGATCAATGCTGATGTTTGTCTTATATTTAATGTATCAACACAAAATGTATTGACCACTAGATCTTCCAAATAAGAGGAGGCACAAGGTATTCACCTCTATTATCAAGGGACCGCGGGAATGTCCTTTGATGTTTGCTATCTTCGCTAACCCAGAGATACACAACAATTGGGTAGAAGAGTTTTGGTTGAATGCCAAGATGGAGAAGAACGGAAAACTCAATCACAACTGAGGTGGCAAAATTGCTCACTGTCTATCTGAGCAAAAGGGAGGTTTTGAAAAGCTAAAGATTGAATGGGTCGGGGTGATGGATTGTATGACAAACAAAGTGAGATATAACTTCTCAAGGTTTTTCTTCAAGTGCATGCAATCAAATATGCTCTCAAAGAAAACCTGGAGAATATATCCTCGATTATCCAATTAATTCTGGATGACTTGTTGCAAAACATTCCAAGACCAGTCTATCCAGAGTAATGACGTTGAGGGTGAATATAGGACCAAGAAACGTCATGATAAGGAGAAAAGGAAGGTTGTCGGCAAGCCTTCTGCTGGTGATTCGTCAAAGGAAGCATTGAAGAAGAAGAGGAGCCCGAGCGCCCTCTTAAACGTTTGAAGAAGATGAAAGACTCCACGAAGTCTACCCCTTCCAAGATGCCTACGTTAGTTATGGTAATCTTTCCTTAGATTTCCACATTAATGACACAAACACCACTAACCACACAAGATGACCCACACCAAGCCTCACCTACCACCCAAGCCCACACATTAGAAGCATTTAAATCCACACAAATACATGTCGCCAAACGAAATACAAAAACCAAAACCAAATCTACTACCTCTAGGACATTTTTAGATGAACCAGTCACACCTCTCGAGACTTCACCTTCTAAGTTAGATGAACCATTGCCATCTATCTTAGAAAACCTACCCATATCCACCACCCAAACTGAAACCGAACTCACACATCAAACCTTTTCACTACCCAGGACCACCTCACCTTTTAGCTCATCCACCTAGCAATTTACTTCCCTTATCAAAGGTACATCTTTCTGGACCTCTACATTCACCTCATCAATTCACACCCAAACCACTTCACAAACCATACCAACCCCAACCCAACCCAACCCATAAGCCTACCATTAAACATAGCCACACCTTTACCTACCCAAACCATTACCATGCCTACTCAAACAACCATTCAACCAACCTTTTCAATCACACCTCCCTCCACCACGAAAAGTTCTATCATATCTGCCATTCCCTAGTCAAGTGGAACATCGAAGATATCTCTAGGTTCTCGGGATCCTATCCTTTATAGGATTCAGGCACTGGAAGAATCAAACGAAAATAGGGTGAAACAGGAACACATGTTCATCAATTTTGTCAATGATCAACAAGCAGTTAACGAGAGGGTTGTGAAAGAAAGTGATGAGCTGGCGGCTTGGGTAGCTCAACTGGAGCAAGATAAGGAGGAGGATCGAACCCTGATCGAGAGCTAAAGGCTCTGGATTGAAAACCTACAAAGGCATATGGACAATCAACAACAGTTGGTTAACCAAGAGTCTCTGATGAACGCTGAACATCATGATGATATTATCATACTTCAATCAAGGGTTTCACATCTTGAAACTGATCTTCCTTCCTTCTCCAACTTTGCTCAAATAGTAGGAGGGAGCTAGAGTCAAGTGTGGATCATGCTTTGATCGAATGCGAGATACTTAGTTCACGGGTTGGTTTGTTGGAGGGTGATTCCGCTTCTTCAAGGAATGTGGGCACCCTGATTGGTGAGAACGTGGAGCTCAGATCTATGATCGAGCGGTTGGAGAAAGTAATTGAAGAGAAAAGAAGTCTCAGCAACGATCAAGATCTTATGAACGAGGGTCTTGTGAATCGTGATCTTGTTGCAACTGAAGTAATGAGAATGACTGATGACGATGTTGAGGACTTGAGGAAACGTCTGATGGAGACATTTAGAAGATGGGTACAGGGTGGAGAACAAGGCACTGAGCAAAGCAACAAGAAATGATATGCTTTTTCTAACCTTTCTTCTGACGCTAGAAGACTTGGAGATCAAAGCAATCTGGATGGGACTGTCTTTGGATCGTCAAAGAAGGGTGCGAGTGGTAGCTGTGTTGATGATGTTGCCGATGAACCAATCACGGTTGTTGGAACCATCGTGAGCACTGCTGTTGCTGGTACCACTACTGCAAGCACAAGTCAAGTTCGTGCCACTACAACTGCACTTGTTGTGATCACTTCTGCCGCACAAGTAATTTCTCCAGCTGCTGGAGATAATGTAGTTCAAGGTGACTATGGTGATGATGATAATGGTGATGAAAATGATGGTGACAAGTCTGATGATGATGACTATGATGGTGATGATGAAGAAAGAGATGATGAAGGCAATGAGGTTGATGATCCTCATGATAGTTATGACGAGCCGTGTAATGATACCTGTGATGATGAAAGCGGTGGTGATGGTGCCACTGGAGGAAATAAGGAGAGTGAACCACAAGACTCGCCAAGTGAAGCTTCTGAGGATCCCGTAGGAAACGCTAGAGACGCGGACACTACTCTGTAGGCTAAGATCTCCTCATTCTTTAATGTTGATTCTTTTGCAGGTACCGACTCTGTAGTTCAAGAAGCCGTGTAAGAAAATAAAGAAGACGATGATGGGATCAATTACTCTCTGAACCCGAATACTTCGGTTCGTGATGAGATCGTGGTGGCTCTCCCTGCTCATACTCATACTACTACTACTACTACTACTACTACTACTACTACTACTACTACTACTACTACTACTACTACTACTACTACTACTACTCCTGCTACTACTACTCCTGCTACTACTACTCCTGCTACTACTACTCCTGCTCCTCCTACTCCTGCTCCTCCTACTCCTGCTCCTACCACTACTACCACTACCACCACTACCACCACTACCACCACTACCACCACTACCACTACTACCACCACTACTACCACTACTACCACTACCACTACCACTACCACCACTACCACTACTACCACTACTACCACTACTACCACTACTACTACTGTTGCTGCTGAATCGTCTCAAGCTCTGAGGCGGCGAAGGAGCTACGTGATAGAGAATGAGCTCAATGGATGGTTTAACCGGTTTCTGAGCAAGCAGTGGAAGAAGGATTACCCTGACTTCAAGCTCAACAAGGGTAAGGCTTTCCGTCATCCAACGGAGATTGATCCAGCCACCGGAAAGATAAAGAAGATGTGACGATACAAGACTCACAAGGAAGGGCGAGCAATCTATCACGGTGAACCATTCTTGCCCAACTTGTTCGAGCACTTCATCTGCTGGGAGTTTGACAACAACACAGGAGATGTGGTAATCCATTGTGAAGACATGCACCACCTCTGCTTCTTTGACGAACATGAGCTTGCAACGCTGAACAAAGAAGATCTCTTGAAGCTGAACAACTTGCCATTGGGTACAGCTGAAGAGGTCCGATGTGACAAGAACGATGGAATAGTTGAAACGTTCAATAAGTTTGTACACTATCTTGTTGACAATCAACTATTTAACTGCGAGCACGGCTTTGACTACGAGACCGACTGAAGACAAGAGCTAATAGATTAAATACGAAAGACTAGAGGGAGATTGTAGGTCCCTGTTTTGTTTATTAGTCTTTTATATTTACATGAACTATTCACGATGTATATTAGTTAGCTTATTGGTTTCTTTATTGCATGTTTACGGCCGAGACCATGTAATGTTAAGCCCATTGGGCCGTTTATAATACAAAGAGGCATGACACGCCTTTCCTATATATAGGATGGCATGTCCATGCACTCATTAACCTTTTGCAAATCAAATATCTTATCCACTCACCTACTCTGTCCTCTCCCTCTCAACCTTCCTCTTCGGGTAATAACAAACCAAACAAGATCCGAGATATCGGTTCTCTACTAGTGATTTCCACTAGCTAGTAGTCAGATTGATCGAAGAACACTAGTTGTTTGTTGTTTAATCCGTCTACAGTACCTACAATTTATATAAATTCTGTAAATTGTATGTGTTACTTATATTAATCAATTGCATATAGGGATGATATGTGAATAATAAGAAAGAAGGAATTACGATGGAGATAATTATAAAAAACCCTAACTATTATATTATTTTTCATAATCATTGTACTCGAAGTGGGAGGTAACCAAAATTTCATGTCGGAGCAAAAAAAAAATAATGGTACAAGAAAAATATACTGGTTTATAACACTCCCCCATAGATATACATTACTGTTCGTTATACAATATCAACATTCCTATTTATTATACAATATCAACATAAATAACTACCAAATTGTTATATAGGTGGAGCTGTATATCTGGTTTATAACTCCCTCTTAGATACACATTATTGTTCATTAAATAATTATACAATATCAACATTATACTACTTAATAATGTTGCTTTGGTTCTTCTGGGCCAGTATTAACTAATACTTTTGGATTATAACTTGACTAAGAAAATCTAGTAGGATAAAACTTAGTTACGGAGAAAGAGTACAATGCATGTATTTCTCCTCCTCAATTGAACATAATCCCTACATGTATAGAAGCCAACCTTCAACTGTTATTGCTAGACATGATTTCTGATATAATTGTCTCCAATAGGAACTATGCAAGTTATATTGTCTTCATATTTGGGTTCTTCATTATTTGGTCTAAATTGCATGCATCTTCTTTACTTTGGATCGTGAACCTCCATAACTGAAATCAAATCTTTTTTGTGGTCGGGCTCTGTACAATTTTATCATTTAATATGCTTAATGGTGTCGTTAAAAACCTTACTAGGAAAATCCGATGAGACAAAACCATAGCTAAGGAAAAAAGAAGTGCATTGCGTATTTTACGTAATAAAAAACATGATTCGATGATGTTAAATTGGTACTTCTGGACATGTAAGATAAGCTGACGCTACTGGATCAGTTATGTTGCCTCTCTAAAAACCTTACTAAGAAAACTTAATGGAGCAACACTTAGTCAAGGGAAAAACAGTCCAACATGTTGAATGTAACACCCCGGCTAAAGCGGATACGCCCGAGTGTGACGTACAGATTGCTCAAAACACATGCGACACTATTAAGTGACAATATTAACATTAATTAATTTAAACATCAAGTACACAAGTAATTTGTAACAAGAAATATAAGGGAAATACAAGAAAAATTAACAATTTGTCCATTTATTAGTATAACCTAAGTTCTAGTGTCCTCGTCACGGCATCATTCTCTAAGTAAGGTACCTGTAGCATATATATAAAATAATGTCAACTAAATGAATAGTTGGTGAGTTCACACAAGTTTTGATATAAGTACATAAAAATCTACAATTCCATGAACAAGTGTAAATGATCAAGTAAAGTCCTTTCTAATTGGGATTGTGCACCAATGTACTCGGATAATAGCGCAAGTAAGTGTCTTTTCTGTTGGTAACAACCAACGTACTCGGATCGGGGGTCCCTATTCCACTCATAACATCGAGGTCCTGAGTGCATAGGGGGGCGTATGATGATACTTAATGAGGAAACCATGAGCACGTAATCTTTGAGCAAGTAAGCAAATAAACACACAAGTCCATGTAACGAATTATAGTTTGTAGTAATAAATAAACGAAATTTAATTGTTGATAAGATATATATATGATACCCCCAAAATAGTAAAAAGGGGGTGTGAGAAACTCACCTTTGAGATTGAAGACAAATTGAAATAATAACCAAAAGCGCGTTTAAGGAAATTGAAACGATCGAACCTCACAAACTATAATTAAAAAGGGAATACAAAATTTAAAGACTAACTATCGGGATTATAAAATTTAAATAATATTAGTTTTAGAAATTATGCATTATTGAAATATCTATTTCATTAACTTGTGAAAAATGGGGACTTGGGGATTTTTGATGAGTTTAACAAAAATGAATAAAGTTTATATAAATCATTTGATGTTTCTTAGTTAAAGATGATTTGTAGATAAATAATTATAACTTGTTAATATAAGATTAAATATCAATATTAATAACAATTAATGATTAAATATTTTATTTTATTATAGTAACATAATTAATTAATTTACTAATTAATTAACTTAAATGTTTTGCATGAATTCTTTTAAAGAAATTATAAATATTAGTTTATGTGGAAATAAGATAAACAATAATTAACTTACTCAATTATTAATTTAAAGATATGAAATATGTTATATCTATTGTAAAATATTTTAAATAAGGGAAATTTTTATAAATCATCTTATATGAAAGAAAGTTTATAAGTTTACGATGATCAACAAATCATAAGATTTACATAAATATATATTCATGCTTGTTCTTGCAAAATAACTAGGCTTGATCTAAGATTTAGAAAACTCAAAGTGTTTATCTTGGATATCCATGATCTTAAAACCAAAATATAATATTTTTATGATAAAATTGTAACATGAACATGATGAACAAATTATGAACATTCAATATTAAATCAAAACAAAAACTATAAAATGCATGGAATCATAAAACTTACTTGTTAGTGCTTTCAATCTTAAGAAAATAGTGAATTGATGTGTGAAAATAATGGAGGATTTGTCCTCCTTTTATAGTGAAAATATGAAGTTGTTATGTCTTATGGAATTTATGAAAATTAATCATATTTAATATAATTAAAAACAAAAATTAAAATGGTTTAAAAGGTTTTCAAAATGTTTAACTATTTTAATAAATTTTATTTAATTAAAACATTCATTGCTTTATTTTTATTAGTTAATTAAAAAAACATAATATGAAAAAGATGGTAATAATAATAATCCAAGATTTATTATAATGATTTGCATGGGAAAAGTTTATGAATAAGTTATCTTGATTATGAATGTTTTAAATGAGTATGCAATACTACAAGGGTGGTAAAAAAGTATATTTGCATAGAAATGATCACATAAAATACATGAAACGAAAATTGAGATTAATTAATAATATTATAAAGATATATAAATTTAAGTAGAACAAAACCGAAAATTTAAAATGGGTTCGGGTTTTCGGGTTTGAAAATTAACGAATGTTACATTGAATTAAAACTATATTTCACTGGCATATATATTAAGAATGCAATGTTAAGTCTCGTGAATTATAAGATACATTAATTAGAGCATCGATCACATTTAACCATGGTTCTTCTGGACCAAGTACATGTCCGCCCTCTTCTTGGGGACAGTTAGGATCCATGTGTATATCTAGCGATCGCCTAATAACGAGTGTGCTTAGTGAGTCAACTTTGCTCATATAAATATGATAACATCTTCTGAATGTAATTGATTGATGAATAAATATGCAATTACACATATACTCGAACTTATGGTAGGAATTAGTTTAGTTGTGTCAAGTTATTTCGTATCAAAATTTTCTCTTAAATAGTTCGACAGATCTCGATAATGTAGGACATCATCACTGTAACGTGCAACTATATGAACTTTTAAGAGTGAAATTTTGATAGATAAAATATTAAACTCATGTCCTTCTTTATTGGTTTTACTGCTTCAGGCATTCATTTTGTAATCGTTTAGGGATACTCATGTAAACGTAATATTCAATTACATTTTCATATAATATAACATATTATCAATTTCAGCAATACTAAATACATTCACAACTGAACATTGGGATATCTGAGCTTCTTCAACAATATACAAAATTCTCAAACTTAACCTGTTATTAAAAGATATGAATGATCATCTCCTGCAAAAGAACATGAAATTTTGCATGTCGCTACACTAATTAAATAATATCCAACTGCTAATAACAAATCCCCCCATCATAATCGATCTCCAAAAGAGAATCAAATATGTTCCACAAAAAAGATGTTCGGTTATACGATCTATATACCACCACCATATTGCATCACAATGGAATCACTTATATGATCGACTATGGCCATGATACACCTATATAGAGTTCAACCCAACGCCAACTTTTAATTTCATGAGTATGTTACATTTACATATTATAACACAATGATTATGCTATGTTACATCAGGGCCGGCCATGACATATGGCATAGTGTTCGACGGCCGTAGGCCCGACTACCCGTTAGGGCCGAATTTTTTAAAAAAATTATATGTATTTTTATGAAAAAATATATGTATATTTAATGAATAAAATCAATTACATAATAGCTAACTTGGTCTAGTGGCAAATGGGTATGACTCCCAACCAAAAGGTTGTGTGTTATATTCTCATTTGAGACATGTTTAATCCTATTTTTTATACATTAGTTTTTTAAACAACCCAAATCATAACCAAAGAAGTCAATTTAAAAATTAAATTGTTTAAACTTAACAAAATACTCTTTTCACTTAAGGCCAAAAATATCAAAATATTTTTTCGTCTTCGACTCAAATTTATTTTTCAATTCTCAGAGCCGGCATGTGTTACTTATAGTACAACATGTTATATATTCAACATTTTATTAAGTTGTTAATTTTCCCCGTGAATTAAGTTAATTCAAACAGGTGGTCTTATTTATTTTTATTTGCTTATGAATCGTAATGTTTTTTTTAACACGCAAATTCTTACTCAGACTTTACACCTACACCAATATTATACGTATTTGTTCAGGTTTAAACTTAGGACATCTCTTCTAAGAGGCATATGCCTCTACCAAGTGGGCTAATCCCATGTTCACGAATATATGGGATTTAAATATATTTTCAAAGATTGTTTTTAATAAAACAATAGATAGGCTTTAAATACATGAATTTAGTTTGTCCACTTTGATTTTTTAGTTATCAACATCTTAAATCAATATATGGGCTTTAAATCATGTTAGCGAAACGTGGGGTCGTGGGCTTTAATCGAATGAACACCAGGCCTTGTGCATCAATGATTCAACATTTCAACTAAATTAAATGAGGAGATAAGGGCATGGAGCATTTAGGAGATCAATCCAGCTATCTCACATGGTTGGTCTCATCTTGCGTTGCTATGTGACGAAATATGGATCCAGCCATCTGAGACAGCCGATCCGTCGTCGCTTATATGGAACATCACTAGGAGTAATAAAATCAATCCGTCTAGATACCTAAAATTCATTTTGGTCCACTGTCAAGGACCTAAAAACCATTTTTTTTCTTAATAAACCTACTACTTCAAGAAAAAAATCATAATATTGTTCGTACGAATGACAAAACAAAACAGAGTATTTGACATTCGGTACCCGGATTGTAAAACAGAAGATGATCATTATTGAGCGATACCTCCTGATAACGTTTAAATATGAGAGATACCTGGGAGAATGTTGTAGAATCAATAGAAATCATCAACCCAGGTAACTGCCAAACAGTTATATAGGTGGAGATGTATATGTGGTTTATAACAAGACTCAATTAAAACGTTTCTTCTTCCTTCCTTTTTTTTAAACGTCCAACGACACAATTTTTAACGGTATCATGACCATTGTACATAGGAACAAAAATTGCCATTCAAATAATATATTGAAGTTTAGGTTACATCAACTTTTATGAGCGACTCACCAATCACTTTATCATCGTCAACTTGTGTCCATAAGATTCACCAAACACTATTACTTCTTCAAAACAACGAAAAATATAGTATCCAAAAGGGAGCGTGCGCAAAAGCAGCATTGTGTCCTTCACTCTCCGTGCTTCAAGAGAGCGTGCACAAACGCAACATTGTCTCCTTCACTCTCCGTGCTTCTCTGGCTTCACTTTCAGAATCTTGTTGTAAGTTTCTTCACCATTTTGTTTTTACTGTTTTAACTTTCTCCAAACGAGCACGTATTTTCAATTAGAGCCGGTGCGGAGTCGGGAAATTTTTCCTATGGGTTATGGAGTTTTCGATGTTTGATTTTTTTTTCCGTGTCGAAGTTTTCGGGTCCGAATGGCCTGGTCATTGTCATGACATAAATATATCTTTAACATTCAATAAAATACAATGTCATATTAAATAATAAGATATTACATATTATAGTTGTTCCATACGCATTTCAAGTTTTAAAGACGATATCTTCAATCGCGACTTTGAAAAAGCACTTATTTTCAGTATAACAAATACAAGAAAAATTCATATAATCAAATGATTACAGAAATTCGTCTTCACATGCTTCATTGAAGAAAAACATTTCTCAAACGATAGATCAACGATAAAGCGCCAACAATGTGCACCAAATTCAGAGGTCCGGGAAGTTGTGGCACACGATAGTGTTGTAGAGGTAGTCTGGCCGGTTACGTCCGTCTATACAGATTGCAGACTGTGGAGCGGACGGAGAGAGTGGTGCTGACTCTCACAACACATGCATGCATACATATTATATATATGAGTTGGTTTCAAATAGGAAAATTGCTTTTTTAAACCAGTACTCCCATTGGGAGAGTTTTGTTCGGTCGGTCGGACCATTTCATTTACAAATAAAAGCAAAACTCCAATAGCATGGCCAACCTGAGGATCATTAGTGGCCCCACTCCATTATCACTTTCTTTTTCCATTTTGTTTCTGGATATATCCGCTTGGAGGCTGTGCGAGTCGCATCATCGGCCGGGACACATAAGTTTCAGGGGCATAAATTTTTTATACATATTACATATATATGTTTTTTGGTGTTGAAAATGTTATTTGTTATGGTTTATGAGATAATTACATGCTCAGAATGTTTTCTGCTTATAAGAAATAGGTCAATAAAAGTTTTATCCATGTACGCTAGTGAATGAAAAATTTTCGTTAAGGCCTACGGACCTTTTTATTATGGCTCGGCCGATGTATTTAAATTCTCGGAGACGGCCCTGGATATATCATCACATGTACATATATCATTGGTTGAGTATATATTGTTATAATAAAGTTTATTATCTAAAATACACATTGATAAAAAAAATACCAAAATTCTTATTTTTTTTCTATTAGAGCGTATAATATGTACGTATTTCGATACCACCTCCATCGCTTTCGATCATGTACTTTTAATGTCTTTCAAACTTTTATTTTCGACTATGGATCGAAGTTTTTATATCAACATTGATGGTTTGAAAGATTATTTTTTTAGAACTGTTACCTAATTTATAAACACAAACACCAACAAGGCACCCACAGAAACCTCCAGGTTCCAAAAGATTATTTGAATGTTCAATATGATGAAAACTTTTATTTTTTTTAAATATATAAAGGCTGATTTTCTATTATTTTTAATACAAGAAAAAGTAATCAATATATATATTATCTAATATAAAATCGGTTTGATCTAATTGTGAATGGGAGTGAAAATTTAAGTTTTGTTTGATTGTGTATGTGAAAGAGAGAAAAATTAGATTTTTAATAAAAAGTTGTTTTGGGTTAAATTGTGAATGGAAGTAGCCTTAGGAAGGCTGAAAAGGCGTAATACAATGAAACGTGGCAAACTAGAAAAAACAAGAAGAGGGGCATTTTGGTCATACAAATTAAACCTACATGCAATAAAACCCTTTTGGTCTTTACAATCACCATCGTCACCGATCCACTGCCTACCTACCACCACCACCACCGTAAATCGCTGCTAGTCGTCATAAATCGCTATTGACCACGGCCGAAGATCCTTGTCGAGTCGGCTTTGTCATCGTCCAATCAAGCCGTCACCGACATCCTCCGTCATCATCCACCGCCATTGCTCCCGCGACCGCCGAATGTTGATGATGGTGATGACGTTGCGACAGAGATGGCTCTTTTTGCAGAAGCTTCACGACGACTATGGAATTTGAGCTACCATCAACATGAATTTGGTCAACGGTTAGGGTTGCAAAAGAAAAAAAAATCTTTTTTCTCATTGTGTTTTTCTTTCTCGTGTTTTAAAGAAAATCTTAATTGTGTTTTTCCATTAAAGTACTTGTATGTGTTTTTCAAAGTCTGTGTCTTTTAAGTTAGAGATTTGATTAGGTGTTACTTTCATTGAGTTGTGTTTTTCACTAGGAAAAGTGGAAAACACAAATTTTCTTTCATCTAAAAACAATTGTGTTTTTCCTTTAAAAAGACTACGCTTAAACACAATTATAACTGAGTTCATTGTGTTTTATTTTTCATATGTACATATCGATAGTATACTCGTTTTAAAGATAGAAACTGCTCGCTTTTATGATGAATTTTTTTTTTAAAATAACGTTGTATGAAATAATTATTAACGTTTAAATAAAACGGGGGAAATGGATGAGAGAAAAACCTTTTCCTTGCATGGACTAGAATATCCTTAAAACCCCACCATTCTCTTTCGCTTTTAGAATAATTCCCCCAATTAATCCTAGCCATCCATTTTTAAATCTAATAGCTACAAAGTCTTCTTAAATTTCTTAGAAAAAACTAATTTCCTATTATAACTTAACCCTTATAGATATAATCTAAATAATTTTTAATGGGTTTGTAGAGGTATGTTTTTTAGAAAACTTTGAAATCCAATGCAGCGATAATATGACGGTTTGTGGAGGTCCAATATTGTTAGTGCTCTTAGGTGTAAATTGTTGACCAGTAATATTATGGAAATCTATACATCAGTAAATCAACTAGTAAATCAAATGATGCTGAAATATTGTTTGAAAGATCAACTGAAAATCAGGGTTTTCCGGGTGGTCACAAGGCTTTGTTTTTTTTTTCTTTTTTATTTAAAATTATTCTGTTAATTATTAGTATAAATAGTTTGCACATGCACCTTGTTGACTTGTTCGAATAAATTTAGGCATTCATGTATAAATATAAAACTAATGATATATAGAGCCCGCTCATTACAACGGAGATGTAATGGAGATCAAGTAGGTATGGGTTCGGCTAGTTATGGTACTGGAATTTGGTAGAGCAATGTTTATATTCGGTATGTATACTTTACGATACAATTAATAAAAAAAATTATATAACAATTTCATACAAAATAAATTAAACAAAATTACATAATTTATTTTTTTAAGTGAAAATGGATCAAAGATAATCATGATAAACTCTAAATGCACACAAAAACAAGTTACAATTTAATAAGAAACTGATAACATTACTTGTGGGTGGAGAACGCATAGCTCGTTGAAGTCCATGGCACCGCAAATTTAAGAATCCTAGATTACTAGACCCCTTTTATCCGAAGCTAACTGCATAAGAGAAAATTACGATTTGCCTCCCTGGAAAATATCGATGGGAGATGGATTGACCACTGAAAAAGAATTTGCGCATGATGTAAGAATGTGTTTTTTATAATGATCAGAATGCTCCCTCCAGTGTTTATTATGATCAGAATGCTCCCTGCAGTGTTAATAATTGATTAAATGACCATTATACCCTTCATCTTTATCTTCATCATCAACATTCAAACACATCAAGAACCCTAACACAAACACAAACCCAAAATATCAAGAACATCATCTCTGTCTAATTATACAAACACATAAATTAGCATCATCATTCAAACACAAACTCATATCTTCATCTTCATCTTCTTCACCCGTAACCCATCACCACCGCCATCACCGCCGTTCCTTCGCCACCGTAGCTGGAAAATCACGAACACGTTGCCGAAAATCAACATACCCACTACTCATATCTTCATCTTCATCACCACCACCCATCTTATTCACCCGTAACCCGTCTCCGCCGTCGTTTCGTCATCACCGTAGCTTCTAAGTTGTACCCGTCGCCATCGCCGTAGCTTCTAATACCTTAGATCTATGCTTTTATGTAATTCTTGTATAAAACCCATGTGGTTAGGGGTTTAAATCTGGATGAAGATGATAAATATGTTGGTTGATGTTTGTTTGAGTTTGGGTTTGGTGGTGGAGTTCATTTTTCGGTGGACGGCGGCAGCGGTGGCAGCGGAGGAGGATGAGAGTTTTGAAGGTTATGAGATGATGATGATGATGATGATGATGATATGGAGTTCATATATCTTAATATTCTTCTTCTTATTGTTATTATTATTACATATTATTGTTATTAATATTAGAGAAAAACTATTATTAACAGATATTATTATTATTATTTATCAAATTACTAAAGTGCCTTTGAACCAAACGGTCAACTAACAATCAACTAACGGTCAACAAAAAACAGAGGCTCAATACGCGCAACCATGGCCCATGTGATCATTATTAAAAACACATTGTTACATCATGCGCAAATTCTTTTTCAGTGGTCAATCTATCTCGCGAAGATATTTTTCAGGGAGGCAAATCTTAATTTTCTCATTGCATAAAGTATAAAATATGTGTTAATAATGCAAAAGCAAATCCAAAAATATGGTCACACTTTCAATGAGACCACTACCATCATTGTTATAAACAATTACTGCTTTGAACATTGTAGAACGTGTTCTTTTAACTTTATCCTCAAAATTACATGATGTAACCATTTACAAAACAGTGTGGCGTTTCGAGTTGTACTCAAATTCTGAACAAGCTAAATAAGAAACCTGAATAAACATGAGCTTCAATTTTATAACTACAATGAAATACAAGAGAATTGAAAAACAGTTAATAGAATAAAAAGAAAGTCACCAAAACGTTATCAAAAGATATAGTGACATTATTCCCATCAAACCAACAATCTTCCCAAAAGCCATCACCATCAAACTGAAAAAGTCGCAAGACATCCGACAATTTAGCATCATCTTCAAAATCATGCGATTGCGATCAATATCTTGTTGCCCTTGATGGCAGTGACCGACTCTATCACACCCCCATGCATGTAGATGCATATAGGTAATAGCACTTGCTACTATATTAACAAATCTAGGTTAGTTACTCGTGCTACAGAAGAGTGGAAGATATAAAAAATGTCATATACATGTATATGCTATATATTTTATTAAATTGTAATTTTCTTATTTTAATAACGAATAATGTTACATTAATTATAGGGAAACATTGGTGTTTTATTAAAAAAATCTTGCATTTAGTGTTACATAACAATAAATTAAAGTTCAAAGATTTACTTACATGCTTCCAATGAACATACTATTAATCATTTTTTTGAGATGTTCTTCCTGCATAAGGAAATAAGATGATTAGAACATATTTCCCTATTATACAATAACAATGTCGTGATATTATCCTCAATCAAAGGAAATAGTGCAAATTAGACGTGCACAAATCGGGTTCAACTTGAAAACCCGAACCGGTTCGGAACCGGTTTTTTTTTACACCGAGTAGAAAATGACACCGGTTCCAGTCAGGAACCGGTTCGGTTCCCGACCCGAACCGATGCCCAGAAATGCAAACTTTTAGGAACCGGGTAGGGTTGGAACCGGGACCGGTTATTACGTAAAAACTGGTTCCACCGATTTTTTTTGAAATTCAAAAATTATAGCCGTTAGAAACCGGTTCCAACGGCTATATAGCCGTTTTTGACCGTTGGAACCGGTTTTTTTTACTATAATTAGGTTATTTTCATTCTATAAATAGCAAGGTATGGGGTGTACTTGTTAAACCACTTTCAAAAATATAAAACACACTTCAAAACACAATTAAGCTTAAACCGGCAACAAATGGCAACTAATGACGACGTTGTTATGGTGATCGAAACAACAAGATGCCCCGATGTTTGGGTTCATTACGATTTGTGTCTAATGACCGACTCACATGAGATGGCACGTTGCAAATATTGCTCGAAGTTTCTTAAAGCAGGGTCCAACTCGACATTACGAAAACATACGAATAAGTATTGTCGAGAGAAAAGAAGTTTGGATGCTAAAAAAGTGGAAGTGGGAGAATCGTCCGGCTCTACAACCCAAAAATAAGTATTCCCGAATTAAAACGACGGACTTTGTTTTTTAAGTTTTAGTTGTTATGTTTTAATAATGTTTGTAATAGTTATTGTTTAAATAAATAAAATGTTCGTCGTTATTAAGAAAGTAACAAAAAATTAATCATGAGTAACAAAAGTAATTATAATTAAACAAATCAAAACTAAATATTAGTTGAACAAGTTACAAATAATTTTACAAAAACAAATAAAAAACACAAATTACAACTCTTCTTCGTCTTCATTCTCGTCTTCGTTATCGGAAGAAACCCCGTCCTCCGCCTCCTCATCATGAATATGACGCTCTATTGGTATTTCGTCTTCAAAGTTCGCCTTGTGTTGTACACGATCCACCGCATCCAAATGGTCCTTTAGGCAAATGCAAACCTCTAGAGACTCGGGAGTTAATTTTGTTCTTCGCATAGATAACACCCTCCCACTAAGAAAAAAGCTTATAAACATATTAACAATGTCCCTTTCTCTTGACTATTCCAACAATATCCCATCAAACTCACTACACAAAACCAAAATAATAAAAAAGAAATTGACACTCTCTTAGCCTAGACATAATCATTTGGTAATTGTTCAAAAGTGGTTTTAACCAATACATACAACATCTTGGAATGCGTGGTTTTAACCAATACATACAACATCTTGGAATGCATTGGTAAGAGTCAGTCATCAAATCCTACAAATGTGTTTCGTCAATTACCCACATGTACCTGCAAGTAATAAACCATTCATATCTTCAACGAGCGATTAAATATCAAAAACAAAGACATGCAATTATTCAAATAAAACATAAATCAAAACACAGTTAGGTACTTAAAGGTAAACGGGTTTCACATGCTATCTCCTTTTGTAATCTTATTGAAGTCTTTATTGGCAAACCGTTAGATATCATAATCATAGTAAAAATCATGTTCAATTCTAATACCTTGCGTCAAATTCCAAGCATTAAATTTAATAAAAAAACGCACAACATTAACTAATTGAGAAATCTATAGTATAAAAATTCACCGATATGAGATATAAATGCAACAAGTAACATTCTATTGACAATACAATAACAAAATTAACATACATATTAAGTTGTTTTACAAGAACATAGTTATAGTATGCTTCAATTTGTTGTAGTTTCAAAAAAATCATCTTTAACTCACATAACTAAACATAACACCACAACATTAGATAACCAGTGTGAATAATGAAAGAATTATTGATGTTTTATATTGTTGAAATCATGTTGAATTATCTTTGGAACTAAATTATAATAAAATATATTTACTAAAAATATATAATTATAAAATTGAATTCTCTCCAAATAACTGAAAAGGAATAACAATGTGCGCTTTAAAAGTTTATAAAAGTATTGACCGAGCTATATATGGTAAACCAACATTTTCAGCTAACTTTTTAATAAATATATTAATACGTAAGATGGTAATTTTTCATTTTTTCTAAATAGTAAAGAATGCAAGCTTAATGTATGTGAATAATGCAAGCTCAATGTATCGCTTAAATAGTAGTTACATACGACATTATTTTTGTTAAAGTTTGTAGAAATAGAAATGAGAATAAATGAAACATTTTTATATGTTCAATGCTATATGCATAAATTAAGGAACAGTTAAAAATATATAAGTTTTATTTTAAACATTAAATTTGGCATAGTTATAACATTTTAATATAATTTTGATTTCAAATTTAAATATTCACAATGAAATAGAAGTATTTGGATTTTTCTAAAAATGTCTATGTAATATGCTTAAATTTATAGTGCGAGATTTTTAACTTAAATTTGAATCAAATTTTTTGTATTAAATAATATTAAATCATAAGTATGCTATTATATGTATAATTATGCTTAAATTAAGGACCGATTTAATATATTGTGGTTCTATGTATGCATAAATTATGGAAGGCGATCGGTTTTAATTTATAGTGACAATATAATAAATAGATTTTAATATAATATTGAATTCAAATTCAAATAACTATTATCTAATGATGTAACGGTATTTTAATGGAATTTTAATAAAAATATGGAACGTATTTTAATGGAAAGTATTTTAAGAACCCATAAAAATATAGAGGTTTTATTTAAGCATGTATTTTCAAATAATTAAAATATTTTAATATAATCTTGAATTCAAATTCAAATCACGTTATGTAACCATTAATTGTTATTTAATCGAAAATTTATTAAAAATCTAGAAAGTATTTTCAGATTGAAAAACTTTTAATACGATATTTTTAACATCAATTTGTTACGACTTTTTGTGTTAAATAATATTAAGTCACAATTATCATATAATATGCATAATTATGCTCAAACTTAGCACCAGTTAATTGTAATGAATAGTTATGCATTAATTTTGAAACGATTATGGGTGTTTATATTATAAATAAATTTTGACATTTAGTCATAATTAAAAAATGATCAAATATAAAAAATGAAAAACTTGTTGAGATTGGAGAGTATAAAAATCTTTAATAGTTTTTTTGTAATATTGGTCGACTTCTGTTTTTAAAACGGGTTTAAATATATTATGAATATTAACCATAAATTAAGGGTATTATATAAAAACCGAAATAAATAAATGCACTTTTTATTATAAAGGAATTTTAATTTAAATATTGTTTTAGTTACATTCAATGACTTTTTAATCAGATATTATTAATCGAATTTGACCAACAAAGTTGTATTTTGGAAATGTTTTTTTATTTTTGAAACATTAAGCATAAATTAAGGGTAAATTTTAATATTTCTATTTTTAAATAGAAGTCGGTAATAAAATGAAAATTAAGTAATGCAAAAAGAAAATAACAAAACTGATAAAAATTAGAAGATAAAATTCACCCATGTTAACGGTCAAAATAAATATTGATCATATAAAAATGATTTAAATTACATGAACTGTTTAACATACATAAATACATAACTAATAGTAACTTAACATCCATATAAGAACAAAAATAAAGCTATTTCAGTGTGCAACAAATAATCCTTCCAGAAATTAGCTATGCTACCAAGTTAGGCCGCCATAAGCTGAAATGATTAAAAATTAAGTTAATGTTACATAATATATTATTTCGGCTAAATTAAAAAAAAATAAAAACGTATATTTTGGTTTATTAAGAGTTAACAATGGATGTAACCGGAATCTTGTATTTTGATGTAAAACCTAAATAGATTATACAAAAATCATATTACAACTAAAACAATACAAACAAGAAACGGCAAAAAAAAAATGAAATGACAAGGACATGTAAATGAATAATATTGAGAATCGACCGTTACCAGAAATATGGAAGAGACGGTCGGCATGTCCATTGAATCTTGGATTTTGATGTATAACCTAAATAGATTATATGCAAATCATATTAAAATTAAAAACAATATAAACGACAAAGAAAATGAAACGACAATGACAATAATGAATAATATATGAGAATCGACCATTACCATAAATATGGAAGAGGTCGTCGGCGGAGATGGGTAATCTGAGAGAGAGAGATAGAGAGAGAGAGAGAGAAATAAAAATGATTATTATGGTTTGTAATGTTAAGGTTTATTTGATATGAATCGGGTGATTTGGCATTAATAGGAAAGACAACATGTGACTTGACATTTAGTTGGCATCAAGGTGGACACCCTAGAATGATGTCATGTAGAAATTCTTGCATGCTTTAATAGTTTAGTAATATAAGATGCTATTTGTAAAGCCCGGTCCCGGTGCCCTACTTTGGCGTTGGATTTACTCATAAACACGGTTCTAAATATCAGAGTTAATTAAAAACTTTTCACATAATAGAAAACTTCAAACATATATTACATAATCATTCAAATCTTTACAAAATACACAACTTGTATCTTGAAACATAAGTTAAAAGTCATTTTAAAACATCACAACATTCTTCTTAAGATGTCACTATCTTCAGTCCTATGCCATGTGTCTTCATTCAAACGAGCTGTCTTAGCCTATTCACCTGCGTGCATACTAAAAGTCAGCGTAGCTGAGTGAGTTCTAGTTAATCGTGCAACATACAATACATTCACATACTCATATATATACGTATCCGAAGATACATATTACATGCTTAACCTGTCTACCTTTCTTTCATACATGTATACTTACTTTCTTCCTTTCTTTCATACTTTCATTCTTTTAGCCTATACATTACATACATAACTATCTATTCGTTTTAAAGAGCATTTCACCCTATAACCTTTGCATATATTATTAGGGTCTGCAACCCTGTAACCTTTGCAGATATTTTTAGGGTCTGCAACCCTTTAACCTTCGCAGATATTATCAGGGTCTGCAACCCGATAACCTTCACATATATTATTAGGGTTTGCAACCCTTTAACCTTCGCATATATTATTAGGGTCTGCAATCCTTTAGGCATACAACCATACAACCATACATTATCTTCTTTATATTTATATTTATGTACTTTCACATATACACTTACTCATTTTTATAACATTCATATATCGTTCATACATCATTCATAAAACAATCACATATCATACACTTACCACTTAAGGTAAATGTACTAACTAATCACATCGAGTATGCACACAACCCTGAAAACATAACAAGGAAATGGGGCTAGAAACTCACCTGGTCTTGTTCTTCTATAAGTTAATGGTAACACTCTTCCTTAGCTGGAACGACTAACGTGTAATAAGTTTCAGTGATAATTAACTAACTCTAACTTTATCATATTTATATGTTAGTGAAACCCCTAGCTACAAGGACTGGAGCAGTGTTCCTCGCATCGGGGTCTAGGGGCAGCAGACCCTAGCAGGTCTAAGGGGTATATCCCTTAGCTGGGGTCGAGCTGCTAGGTCAGCTTGGAAAAATTTCAACCGAGAAACCTAAGTATGAACTAATCTAATCGAATTCTGACGAATGATAGTTCTAATCGAATGACAATTTCTAATCGAATGGAAATTTCTAATCAAACGGCTGTTCTAATCGAATGGCCATTCGATTCGATTACGTTTTTCATAGTTTCGATTTGATTACATTTCCACATATTCGATTCGATTACATTTCCACGGATTCGATTCGATTACTTTTCCACAGATTCGAATCGATTACTTTTCAACAGGATTCGATTACAACATCCATTTGAATCAATTACGCTTCCCTTTGTTAACACTTTTCTATTCGAATACTTTCCTATTCGATTAGATAACTTTGCTGAATCAATTTCTTAAGAATTTGATTCATATGTTTCCATTCGTATCACTTCCTATTCGAATACCTTTTTATTCGAATACATTTCATTGTTGCTAGTTGTTTCCTTTTGCTAAACCATTGTAGCATAGTAACATCATTATTATTATTATTTCATATTTTATCATCCGTTATCATATCTACCATTATTTCATCTTTTAACCATTCCCATTTCTACCCTCGACCAAGATCTAGCTTGTTTTGCAATAAAGTTTAAACGTTTATTGATTTCAAAACCCGATCTCGCTAGATCTTAATTAACAAGTTGAATAAGTCCATTTTTAACATTAAATTTACATTTTTAATGCATAAACATGCCCGATTTGCCTTCGTATCAACCCTTAGGGCAAACAAACTTTATAAATGAAATCTTTAAGCTAAAACGTACCTTTTAGGTTCACTTCGAGCTACGGGTTAGCTTCAATACATGACCCAGACTAGTTTCTTGATTGAATAATCAAAGATCTTACACGAATTCTTTTTTTTTTTGGATTCGGATATAAGCCGTAAGGTTAGAGGAGTGTTTGTGTGTGTTTTTGAGTGTGTAGGGAGGCTCGAGAATAAGAATGAGGGTTTTAAGTTTTAGAGAGGTTTAATGGGTTTATATACCCTTAAGCCCACGAACTTAAGGTCCATCACCATCCCTTATTCCATCTTCTATTAACAAAGCCCACACTCTATTATTTATTTAACTTAACTAAATAATAACACACTCTTAACTAACAAAAATTCCTTTTTATTTATTTATCAAATAGGATGTTACACTATTCAAGGTAAGAATAAGAGAGGTATAGAAAATTATGTCTTTACAATGATATCTAGCACTCCAGCATGGCAAATAGTTATAAAAAAACAATCCATAATATATAATATGACTTCAGAGAAAGTCATAGATGGCAATAGTCAACCGAACATGTTGCATAAAAGCCATAGAGGCTCTAGCTCTTATAAGTCACGAGCTTAGCACGTGCCTAGTCGGGTTCGACTTATTTGCACCACTACTTCATCCACCATTCTTCATTTATACAAACAAAATAAGCGGTTCAGTTTTTAAAGACTGGAATTGATTGCTAATGAACAATCTAAAGATCAATACACAATAAGAAAATGAAACCCTAAAATTGATTACATAAAAGTTGGTGTGTTATACCATTATAAAATCCGCATAAAATGGAACACAATAAAAACGAAGAAAAAAGAAAAGAATAAAAACTACAAGAAAATATAGACATAAAAAAATAGAAACAACATAAAATAAAAACATTAGCAAAATACTAAAGAAAAATTGTAAACACATTTATACCTAATGGTTTGTAGTTAAACATAAAAAAAATCCTCAGATGATACTTGAAAATTAGTGGATCCTATTTCCTAAAGTGTTTTATTCATAAATAGAATAACTAAAATCATAATATTGTTTTTGTAAGCAAATCTAATGCATTCGATCTTAAAATATTGACAAAAAGTGTTTGTAGCTCAACCTGACCGGTAAAGGTGTAAACGAGTCAAGATGAGCCCAAGCTCATTTGACTTACAAAAGATTGCAATCGTCAGTTAAATATTTGTATCATAATTTATAGAGTTAAGTGTCATTTTAGTACAAGTGGTTTATCCAAATTCACAACTTTAATACCATTTTTGAATTCATTGCAAATGACCACTTCACCTTTCTAAAATTTTCCATTTTATTACTTTTTGCTGACCTGTCTATTTTGTCCGTTAAGTTAGGGTTAAATTGATTATTTTGTTTATTTTATATATTTTCTCTTTTGAGTTAGGTGTGACTTTCTTACCTGTGGTTTGTTCAATTATACAACATTAGTATCTTTTTTTAAATTTTTTACTATATAAGATAATTGGATTAGTTTTGGATAAGAGGCAAACCAAAAGAGATATTATATAATAGAAAGGTCCTATCTAACCCTAATAAACAAATCACCCACCAACCATTATTCATCTTCAAGTTCAATGAATTACGATATGGTGCTTTTCCATGTTCTTTAACCATCGTTGGAATATATTGGACATCACTTAACACCAATCGACATTTCTTTTGTTGTGGTAGAAAGTATTAAGAATGAAATATTTTGTACGTATTTCACTCTCCTTGATTCACTTTCACTCAAAGATCCCTAAATATTTCCAGCCGATCATTTTGATTCACTTTTATTACTTTCCTTTCCTTAGTGCATGATTTGCCTATTTAGGCTTGTTTTTTCTTGTAAACATGTATCAAAAAAATATGCAAAGTTTTTAATCAAAAACCTTTATGTTATCAGAGCAATGTTATTGATGCTTGAGACATTCTGTTCTTGATGAAACCTTAAAAAAACCCAAAAACAAACCAAACTATGTCTTGTTACCAGTAAAAAAAAAGAACAAAGAGGCGAGATTCATCAAACAACCATATACACCACCATGGTAGGCGACGACCAGAATTAAACCAAACCCAGTTGCTGTGTTACCGACAACCAAAACCGATCCCAAGTCAACCAAAACCAAAATCAGTCAAATCTTATTCCGGGATTAAGCGGTGAACAATACAAGCAGTTTATCAACATGTTCACCGTGAGATAACCCAACTAATGGTGAATATGGGAGGTAGATTGGACGATGATGGCAACTCAGTAATTGACTCGGATATACCGAGTATATAACTCACATTCTCAATATGTTCCACGGTAGTATCAAAGCAACACTTGAACTGCCTGTTACAATTCTAACGGTGATTCGATACTCGTTACAGGGAAAGGATCATGCACCTTACCAAATGTAACTGAAGTCCAGTATGTCCTATACATTCCTGAATTTACGTGCAACTTATTATCGGTCAGTTGACTAACTTGAGATCTCCACTGTGAGAAAACTGATCGAAACGGGTAAACGCCAACACGGTCTATACCAGATGAAGATGAAGGGACAAGAAAGAAAGGCTATCTCGGCTTCGGTGGAAATATGGCATAAAAGACTCGGTCATGCTTCTAGCGGTAAACTTTCTCGCTTTGACTTTGTCAAGAATGCTTCCTTTAGAAGTTAGAACTGTTGATTGTGAGTCGTGTGCTAAAGCCAAGCACACCTGGTTGCCTTTTCTTACAAGTTCTATCAGAAGAAAAGAATTTTCAAACTGTTGCGTTGTGATCTTTGGGGAAGGTTTAGAACCCGCTCACTTTCAAAGGCAAACTATTTTTTAATGATCGTGGATGACTATAGTCGATCCGTTTGGGGTTTTTTACTAAAGCACAAATTTGATGCGGGTGGCCATATAATAACTTTTTTTTCACAAAATGGTCAAACGCAATTCGGAAAATATATTAAAAAAATCCGTGTGACAACAAGGGAGAGTTTGTCTCGCACCAAATGCATAACTTTTATGCCGAAGAGGGCATAATTCTCAAGACCACATGCCCACACACACCATAACAGAATGGTGTTGTGGAACACAAGCATAGATATTTGCTCGAGAATGCATGACCCCTTAGATTTGAGGCGAATCTTCCAAAGAAGCTTTTGACAGCCGCCTACATAATCAATCGTCTCCCATCGAAAGCCATTGACAACAAAACCCCATTTGAAATTTCATATGAAGAAAAACTTGATTATGAACATATGAAGATTTTTGGTTGACTTGCTTACTTTCGGGATACCGACACTAGGGAAGACAAACTCGAATGGAGAGGGAAGCCCGAAGTATTTTTGGGTTATCCACTTGAACAAAAGGGTACAAAATAACTTGAACAAAAGGGTACAAAATATATGACATTACCAATGACAAAATAGTGGTGTCAAGAGATGTGAAATTTGTCGAAAAGGCCCTTCCTTTCAAGAGCATGGACTACATTGACAATGAAGAAAATGAAAAGTTTTTTGATTTTCCTCCTTTGTATTAGAAGGAAATGGATGAAGTCAATAAGAAGTTTATGACCAAAATACAAACATAGGTGGGGCATATAAAACAAATTAACAATCATTGGGCGTGGATGATGCCACCCAAGTTGAAAGTACAAATGGATATTTTTCCTCAACCAGAAATGCCAAGTGACTTGTTTGTGAAGCCCAAAATCAAAATTATGAAAATATTCCACAAGGCAGGGAGAAACGGAATAGAGCTAGACCCGCACACCTCAAAGATTATGATGTGGAGCTTCCCCCATCCATGCGCCCACTGTCTCCAGTCCAGAATCCTCAACGGTATGTCCCATAGCTAACTTTGTTTCTTATGAAAATTTCTCAATACCACATAATGCCTTCCTTGCGTCCATCACCACAAATGATGAGCCAAAAAGTTTCAAACAAGCCCTACAGGTCCAACATTGGAGGTATTCCATGCAAAGTGAGATAAAGGCTCTTGAAGAAAATGGAACTTGGACCATAGAAGATCTTCCTAGCGGGAAACGAGTCATAGACTCCAAGTGGGTATATAAAACGAAATTTAAACCCAATGGTGAAGTCGAGAGGTACAATGCACGAATCGTTGCCAAATGATAATACACAAATGGAAGGTGTTGATTACCACGACACGTTTGCACCAGTGGCGAAGTTGGTAATTGTAAGGAGTCTCATTGCCATCGCCTTAAAAAGGATTGGAGAATTCATCAACTTGACGTGAATAACGCATTCTTGCACGATCTTGCATGAAGAGGTATACATGCGAATACCACAGGGCTATGACAAAGGGGGAGGAACAAAGATATGCAGATTAAGGAAGTCACTATATGGGTTGAAACATGCCTCGAGAAATTGGTATAAAGAATTTACATCGACCCTCTTACAACTTAATTATAAACAATCTGATGACCACTCGCTTTCCATCTATAAATAAGAGAAAATTTTTGTCACCACCCTCATATATGTAAACGACGTCATTAATTATGACAAGAAACAATGAAGACAAAATCAAAGAAACAAAGAATAAAAGATCTCAGGCCATTAGAATATTTTCTCGTAATAAAAGTTGATTGATTTAAAGATGGGATAGTGCTAAGTCAACGTAAATATACCCTTGACATCCTAGAGGACAGTGGAATGGTAGGATGTCGACTGTGTACCTTCCTTATGGAACGGAACATGAAGCTTGATAAAGGAGATGAGGATGTTCGTGTCGATGCTAGTAAGTACCGAAGATTGGTTGGACGATTACTCTATCTCCAAGCCACTAGACCAGATCTTGCCTACTTGGTAAATGTTATAAGCCGGTTCGTGTCAGACCCTCTACAGAGACACATGGATGTTTCCATGGGAGTCCTTCGCTACCTAAAGACAACACCCTGGGTGGCGTATTTTTTTCCCCGAAAAAAGGTGGTACAGATTTGGTAGCATACTGTGATCCGGATTGGATGGGCTGCTCGTTTACACGAAGTTCAAGGACTGGATACGTTCTATTTTTAGGGGGAGCTCCCATTTCATGGAAATAAAAGAGGCAGTCAGTCATTTCTCGCTCCTCATTTGAAGTCGAATACCACGCAATGGCCAACACTACTAGTGAAATTATGTGGATGCATTGGTTGTTAGAGGGACTAGAAACAAAACAACGTGACTCTACACCACTCAACTATGACAACAATGCAGCTCGGCATATCGCAAATAACCCATTCTTCCACGAATGAACAAAGCACGTAGAAATGGACTGCTATTTTGTCAAGGAACGAGTCGAATCACATTATGTTAACACGAAGGCACAAATAGTTGATCTTCTCACAAAGGCTTTGGGGTCCAAACAACTCAAGCTTCTGGCGGTCAAGATGGGCATGCAAAATCTGCACACTCTACCTTGAGGAGGAGTATTAAGAATTCATTACTTTGTGCATATTTCACTCTCCTTGATTCACTCCCAATCAAATATCCATGCATATTTCCAGCCGATCATTTTGATTCACTTTTGTTACTTCCCTTTCCTTAGTGTATGTAATACGTATTTAGGCTTGTTTTTTCTTGTAAACATGTATAAAAAATATTCAAAGCTTTTAATTAAAAACCTTGGTATGTTATACTATCTTTAATCGACGTTGGTCCCCAATTTCTAACTATTGATGTTATACTGAATGATGCGAATATGTAGTATTGTTATTTGACTTGATCCTCTGATGTGTAAAGCTACTTTTATTAAACCCACCCATACTTTTGAACAAAATTAACGCACATGAAGAAAATGCAAGATCAATGCCTAAGATGAGCTTAGCTCATGAAGCTACGGGAAGAAAATTGGTAATCAAGAACAAAGTCCTAAAAATTATGTTATGTATTTCATGGTTGTTTTCATCTTTTACATGGAAGGCAAAAGAGGTGTACAAGCCGCAACCTCGGCCGAGCCACTTTTTTGTCGGGGCACAAATTTCTTTATATCTATATTTTAAAAAATAAATCTAATGTAATATAATTGATTTTGATCATTTAAAAATTAGTGGCCAAAAATTTTTTTTATTCATAATCCATTTGGTAAATTTTAGGTTATTGGGCTCAACCCATTGAACCAAAGTCAATAAATAAAAAAAAGTAATTTTGACACTTTTAAAAAAGACCGATTAAAAGTCCAGTGGCTTCTATGCTTAGTCTGGTTATTCCTCCTTCAAATTCCAACCACGCATAGTAGGAATCCTTCTTGGCTTCTTTAGTCCACCGTCCAAAACACTCAGGCAACAGTCCACCACCGGCCACACAAATGTATTGGATAATTAAGTTTAACTATTCGAAATTTAATTATTAATTGAGTTAATACTTACAATATTATAACTATTTGTCATTTAGTCTATTTTTCTTTATTGATATGCTGATATATATTCTTTATATATATATATATATATATATATATATATATATATATATATATATATTCTTTATTAGTTTTAGGGATTTATGTCAATTGTGAAAAAACTATTAGTCTATTTATATGGATATATTGACATATTATATTTTATTTTTAGGCTTTTAGCGATCAATTAATCAATTATGCATCCTAAACAACTATTTGGTGCTGAAAACCGTAAAAAGACAAAATGAGATGATGCAATGAAAGAGTCTCAAGCTGGTGCTATTATTATATTATGTTTTATTACTAAATTTTTGCTATTTTTATTGTTATAACGTTTATGTCGTTTAAAAGTTTTAGCTTATATGTCGTATATTTCGTTACTCGTTACGGGCTATGAGCCTTTCTATTTCGGCTCGACCGAGGGATATAAATTCTCGGAGTATTTTATTGACTTTTTAATTGTAATATGTAAAGTCTCTTTTGGTTTGTCTATTTACCCATAACTAATTCAAGTATCCAGTTGCAATGAATTCAAAAAAATTAATATAGCCGTCCAATTGAAAAAGGCCACGGGTATGAAAATAGCACTTGGCTCAAAAGAGAAAATATATAAAATAAACAAGTTATCAGTTTGCATTTGACTTAATGGACAAAATAGTCAGGAATAAAAAAAAGTATTAAAATTGTAAGTTTTAAATAAAACGAAGTAGTCATTATAGTAAATTCAAAAACGCTACTAAAATGACACTTAACTCTAATTTATATATACTAACTATTAATGTTGAAATATATACTATTTGATTTTGATAAGTGGATCCTGGAGTCATTTATTAAATGATCATATTTTTAGCCTCAGTCTCCTTAAGCTGGATCGAAAAGCAAGCCAATCTCAAGCAGTTCATGAGCGGCTTGACATATTGATTAGTTCTTCACATTAGTAATGAAAAACATGAATAATATGATAAACCTATAACTAAAGCATACATTTTACAACACAGAGAGTAGCCACGACTAATGAGAATGAATTAGGCGACATGATTGTCAAATTTTTCGAGTTTCTCTTTAGGATTCATGTTAATGATGGAGATTAGGTTTCTTGAGAAAACCAAATATATGGGGAGAGAGAGAGGAAAATTGCATGTTGTAGGTTCCCAGCCGGATCTTCACAGGAGTATCTTGTATCACAAGGGTGCGGAATCCCCAAGTAATACGATACGAGCGTAAGATATATAATACGTTGAACCGATAAACAAACACACGTCACAATACTAATAAACACGATTGTATTGCAACACTTCAACACGTGATCTCAATTATCACCAATACACGTTCGGAAAAAACTTTTTCAAGATAAGCCGAAGTGAGGTTTAAATAAACCTCGACAACTTCGCCTAATATACTAGGCGAAGTTGTCATAACTTCGCTTATCTCCAAGTTCGCCTACATCCCAGGCGAACTTGTGTAAAACAATATTCAAAACCAAAACAAACAATCTAACACGATTACAGACACATACAAAACACGAGATACTGAACTACTGACATTATGCACCAACAGACTCCCCCTTGGCAGTAGCTTCATATCTCTATCTTCATTCTCGTGTCTAGTAATCCCAAAAATCTCGTGTCACCCGTCTTCAAGCATGAACTCCCTGTCTTACACAGACAGAGACCACCCTCTGGTACTTCTTGGCTTCATCTTTCCACGCAGGAATATAGAATATCTTCTTATCGTTTAGTACCTGCAAATCAGCTTGAGACAAATTTACCAAGTGCATGGGATCATACACTCTCAGAATCTCCTGCTCGTCTTCATCTTCCATAACAGCTTCAGCTGTTTGACTATCAACGTACCACCACTTGAGACTCTTTAAAACATCCTTAGGCATTGTCTTCATCGGCACTTCTTTTAAACACCGAATCGGCTTATATTTCATCACTATCCAAGGTTTGCCATCAGCTCGCATTCCCCTTTCCTTATCTTCAACTAACTTCCCTTTCTGAGGTTTTAACAACTCAAACTTCTTCTTTTTCACACTTTCTTTCCACACAATCTTCCCAATTATTCTAGCCATATTGTCATCACTCCTGTTAATCAATCTCAGTCTAGCTAAATCCTTCACCTCACACTCAGGCAAGGTATTGAGAGATCTCAACGTCCTCTTAAAATACTGATTCCCATCAAAGCGTTTAATCACAAATAACTTTAACTGCTCATCATACAGCCAGCAAATAATACCCTTCTTCGACTCAGCATACCCTTTGATATTGTAACTCTTTTTGAACATTGTTGAAACTGCTGGCTTCTTTGTCTTAACAAACCACTGAGCGTAGCCTTCTTTCCATCTCGGCTGTTCTTCCCACTCAGACTCATCTGACACATCCATATCTTGACTCACATTCACCTTGTCAACGTCTGGAATATCATGTTCTACACTATCATCCACAACCTCACCTTCTTCTATCTCACTATCAATCACAATCTGTTCTCCTATCTTTTCAATCTCCTTAATAGTTAACCCATCATCATCACCCAACAGTTCCTCATCATCAACAACCACGACATTTTCACCACCTGATCCACCTGCCGTACCGGTTGACTCCCCCTGAGATGTGGAAGTCCCAAGAGTTTGTTCAGTTCTTGGCAACTCACCACCTGCACCTTTCGATGCATTGGGATCATCGTCTCTATCTTGACTCTTCTTTGTTCTCAACTCGTCGCCCTTGCAGCTCGTCTCCCCCTGAGATGCTAAGAACTGTTTTAGAGCGTCAAATAGTTTACCGTGTTCAACAAGGATGGACGATTGGATCTGATTTTCTGCTACAAGTCGCCGGATAGCTTGAGTCTGGATTAGATTGATTCTTGACTGTTCAGCAACTACCCGTTCAAGAGCCGCTATCCTTTCAGAATCAGACAAGGTAGCATCAAAATCAAAACGCATGTGAGAAACATCTTGAGCATAAGGTGGAGGTATTCCCAAACTGGCTGGAGTATCAGAAGCAGGCGGAACAGTAACCGCGAGTGGTATTGTGACAGATAACCCCGCAGTAGCAACCAACATTGACTCAACAAATCTTGCAACAACCTCCGATGGAGTAACAGTAGGAGGTGGCAAGGAAACTATCTCCGGAGCAGAAAACTGAAACGTGGTCGGTGGAATACCAAATGATGATGACGTTGTCACCACGGGAACACTGGAGGTAATCGGTACTGTTACAGTCATAGAAGCAGGAACCATAGTCATACCAGATAATGAGGGTGGAGAGAAACGAACCACCCTTGAGCTTTCACCAGCTCCCGAACTTTCACCAGCTCTGACCTTCTTCGATCTTCGTACCAACTTGTCTAACTCCTCCTCATAGTCAGATTCACTGTCATCCGAGTCTTTCTTTCTCTTGCCATGTATTCTTTCTTGTCTGACCATAATCTGTTGTGCTTCAGCGATATCATCAGTGGAAGAGTCAGATTCGGTTCTCTCAGAATCCGCCACAGACGTGTCGTTGAGGCAGCGTAGGGGCTAAATGATTCAAAATCATCTGTAAAAATCTCGGGTACATTAAAAATCTTTCCCTGGCGACCGCGCGTCTCTGACGATCAATTTCATAAAACACCATCTGACTAAAGTTGTATGGCTTGTTGTAAGTCAGTGCTGTCATTGCAGATTGCATCGTTGCCCCCATACCGTCTGTACCAGCTTTACGACCAGACATGCACACTATCATCACGTGCATCAGAAAACGCCACTGATCCAATAAAAATCCCTTTCGCCTTTGAGTGTCACCCAACGGACCTGAATAACCCATACGTAGAAACGCACCATCTCTGAATGGAGCCGGAAAATCTGTTGGATCATCTGTAGTTTCAGCCCCGAACTGCAAAGCGACCCTTATTTGATCTGCCGAGAACTGTACCACCTGATTGTTTACTGTAGCGCGCATAACTGGAGGATCAACTCTACAGTCATATTCAACCGTTCGCCAAAAGTCCTCAATATTTGGTAGAGAAATGGGGAGAGTAGTAGTGATGGCGTGAAAAATACGTGAGCGAACAAGGAAGGATATGATCTCGCGATAGTCGTCGATACCACTAGCATCCGGATCCAAAGTGATATACATGTTGTGACCCGAAAAGAACTGTCGGTTGTTGTCACCACCTTTGTCACCACCAGCACCACCAGCCCCTGCTACAGCAGCCATATCTGCACAACAAACGATCTAAGTTAGAGCATTGACGTAGCAGATCATAACTTCGCCTGTTACCATGAGCGAAGTTATGATAACATCTAATGTGCAGGCGAAGTTAGCCATATGGCGAAGTTGAGTACAACTTCGCCCTAAACATTAACTTCGCCTGAGAACAAACCAGAACTTTTAAATAATATAAGCTTGAGCAGGCGAAGTTAAACCTAAGGCGAAGTTAAACCTAAGGCGAAGTTGAATATAACTACGCCTAATCCTAACTTCGCCTGTAACTGAAACAGCGCAAACCAGATGATACAAAGGCTTCTGATTAACACCATTAATATGAATTATAGGATAAACCAATCCTACACACCTTTATCACGGACAAGAAATAGATAAAAATGAGGTTCGATTCAAGGATCAATTTCGCCGAGGTTCGGAGTGTTGGTATAAGTTCGCCGAGGATTAAGAGATTGAAAAGTGTTTGACCAAGTTGACCCCTTATATAGGTTTGAAAATACATGGGCGAAGTTAAGGTTAACTTCGCCCCTGTGACAACCCTAAACAACTTCGCCCCTGAACAACTTCGCCCCTAAACAGCTTACCATTAACTTCGCTTATGGTCAACCAGGTGGTCAACTTCGCCTCTTTACCTTATCAGTAAGTTCGCCTATTTTAATTTACAAACAAAACCTTATAAATTTGATCAAAATGCAACTGGCTTTTAAGAACCAAGTAACCAAGTTTTAAACCATAAACCAAAATATGCAATGAAAGTATTAGTAATTAAATAAACGAGATCAAATTTCAGTCTTGACGAGAACCTGCATGTTTTAGAAAAGATCCGAACAGGAATCATACTAATTAAGTGGCTGTTACATAGATCCATGCTCAGCGGTATTATGACATAAAGAAACAGGTTGTAAGTAGGTATAAAACTTAGTATGGTTTTCATCGCTTCTGTGATACGGATTAGGTTCAATTAAGCTCAAACTTTAGATGGACATCACATGAGAGATTGTGATGCCTCCTATCTATTCTCAAAGCGTATTTGGCTTTCCCCAAGTCACCCCGAGTTGACTTCGACCCGTAGTGTCTGATTAAACAGTAAGCACACATCGATCTTTAGAGTCTTCTTCCCTTTCTCTTTCTTGCCTCTTTATTGATATTTGAAACAAACTTAAGCTTCAGAAGGCTTAACAACATATATGTTTTTTTTTTTTTTTTTTTTTTTTTAATAAAGACATTAATACAGCTTCAACTTATAGACAACTGCAAGTCCCGAATCTGGATCACTGCAAGTACTTGACACTATCTTCTCGGGAATCAGAACACTCACAGGCTCGTGTATGACTGGGTAATCACTTTTCTGCCTATCATTCGGAAAGATGTATATGGAGACATGCACAACTCAGAATGATTCTCCACATTAAATCGAGGAGATTTAGTTTCTATCACTTCTACTTTTACGCACCATAGAAAGCTACCCAACATACAATGGGCCTAATAACTTCATCAGTTAAGCACACAAAATTAGTTTTTCTATCACTTTCCATGGTTGGATCAATTTTCTTTTAAACATTGTATTGAAACTTCTTACGAAGTTATAGACTTGAAAAATTATATCATCTCCCAAAAAAAAATTTAAAATTCTATCGCCCCGATCAAGTCAAAATCTGCAGGTAAACGGCTATCCTGAAGATCCATTGGATCAGCTGGACCGACCACATACGAGTATGTGTCCTTCTAACTAAGTATGAATGACTATTTTTCAGCGAAAGAATAAAAACGCATCATAAACCGCCCCGGTCACTTTCAGTCATCTGGTTAATGGCTATCCTCATAATCTACTAGTAGAAGTGAGGACCAAACATATCTGAAGATGTGTCCTTCAAATTTAAGCAACCGACATAATTTTAAGCGATAGTGATGTTTTTTTTTTAATAAAATGGAAAACAAGGTTACTCGGGATTGATCATCTCATTAAGCTCAATAAGATTTTGAAAACGGGATCGGTCAAACGCTTTAGTAAAAAGATCGACGAAATTATCCAAAGAATCAACCTTTTCAAGCACAATTAATTTCTTCTCAGCACAATCCCGTATAAAATGATGACGAATGTCAATGTGTTTAGTTTTGCTGTATTTGACGAGATTGTTAGTTACTGAGATTGCAGCAGTGTTATCAATGTAAATAGGAGTTTGAGTGAAATTCAGACCATAATCGCGCAATTGCTGTTGTATCCATAGAACCTAGAAGCAGCAGTTTGATGCTGCCATGTACTCTGCTTCGCAGGTGGAAATGGCTACTGAGGTCTGCTTCTTGCACTGCCACGACACCAATCGTCCTCCCAGATACTGACATCCACCGGTTGTTGACTTCCTGTTCTGATTGCAACCTCCATAGTCAGAATCTGTGTAAGCTACCAAATCCAGTTCTCCTCCTTTCGTGTACCACAATCCCAACTTAGGCTTGCCTTTGAGATACCGCAATATTCTCTTCACTCCCTTCATGTGAGATTCCTTCGGGCTTGCCTGAAAACGAGCACAAAGACAAACTGCAAACATAATATCAGGTCTAGATGCAGTTAGATACATTAAAGAACCTATGATTGCTCGATATTGGGTGGGATCAACGTCTTCATCACTGTCAGAATCAGCACCCAGTTTGTGGTTGACGCAAACTGGAGTATCAAATGGGGTGCTATCGTCCATCTTGAAGCGTTTGAGCACATCATGGACATATTTTGTTTGATGAATAAACATCGCATCTTTCTTCTAATCTACCTGCAATCCCAAAAAGAAAGTTAATTCGCCCATTGCGCTCATTTCAAACCTCTTTTTCATGACTGCTTCAAATTCCTGACACATGGCGACTTTTGATGCAGCAAAAATGATGTCGTCCACATAGACTTGAACTAGTAGAAAATCTCCCCCTTTTCTCTTGACAAACAGCGTGCTATCGATCTTTCCTCTTTCGAACCCATTCTCAAGCAAGTAAACGAACAAGGTTGCGTACCAGGCACGAGGTGCCTGATGTAGCCCATATAAAGCTTTACTCAGTTTGTACACATGATTAGAAAAATCAGGGTCAGGGAATCCCGGAGGTTGTTCAACATACACCACCTCATCGACTTTACCATTAAGAAAGGCACTTTTCACATCTAACTGGAACACTTTCATCTCTTTGTGTGCAGCAAATGCCAAAAATAGTCGAATTGCCTCCAATCTTTCCACAGGAGCAAACACTTCGTTGTAGTCGATTCCTTCTTGCTGATTAAACCCTTTTACTACCAGCCTTGCCTTGTTCCGTATGATTATCCCTTTCTCATCTCTCTTACATTTAAAAATCCACTTTGTACCGATAGCAATTACATTCTGTGGTTTTTCAACTAATTTCCATACTTCCATCTTCTCAAACTGTGCTAATTCTTCTTGCATGGCTTCGACCCACAAGCTATCCTTTAGAGCCATTTGATAATTCTTCGGTTCAATCTGGCTGATGAAGCAGGTGTACAAGCATTCATTTATGAAACCCGTGTCTTTAATGCTTGCGTAAACACATGTGTGTTCATCCAAACTTCTTCTTGTTTGAACACCGTCAGACAGATTACCTAACACGTTCTCCAAAGGGTGATTTTTGTGAATTCCAGTAGTCTGAACCTGACCGACTTCTAGATTGTTTTCTAAATTCGAAGAGAGTTCATCAGTGGGTGATTGATGTTGAGAGTGAAATGGATTGTAGAATTCTTCTTCAGTAGAGGCAGCAGGAGTATCAACGGCACTTGACGAGGAAGGTTGACTTTCTTCATATCGCGGACGTTGCACAATATTCTCCTCCTCGTCATACAGAATCTGTGAACAATTTTCTCATCAACTTCTGCAAAATCCAAGGCATATTAAAAGATTTGAATAGTTTATCATAGTCGAAAGCTTCAGCGGGTCCCATGCTAGGCCTTGGTGATTTGTAACTCGTAATGTCAGTGTTACATACCACCTCAACCTTGCTGTTCGATAAATTAAAGACTCTTCTGTTGGGAGTCCCAACAACATATCCGACTAAAATACCTTCGTCGGCTTTCTCACCAAATTTTGAGTTTGTATTTAATATCGTACATGGGGACCCGAAAGGTTCGAGACCATTCAAGTTTGGCTTTCTACCATGCATGAGTTCATAACAAGTTTTATTTAATCTTTTAACAGTTAAAACACGATTAAGGATATAACAGCTGTGGCAACAGCTTCAGCCCAGAACACCACGGGAAGTTTAGCATCTGCCAGCATGGTTCTGGCAACTTCGATTAGCGTTCTATTCTTCCTCTCAGCTACCCCATTTTGTTGCGGAGTATACGGGGCGCTTTACTGATGTTATATCCCTTTCTGTAAGTAAATCATCTCCATCTGATAGTTCTTGAACTCTGTACCATTATCACTCCTGATGTACTTAACCTTTCTCCCAACAATATTTTCAACCTTGGTAATCAAGTTAATTACCAACTGAACTGTCTCATCTTTTGCCTTCAGAAAGTATACCCAAGAGTATCGAGAGTAATCATCGGTTACAACCAAGCAGTATGACATTCCACCTAGACTCTTTACATTCACGGGACCAAAGAGATCCATGTGAAGTAGGTCTAGGGTACTGACAATTGAGTTAACTTTCTTGGAGTGATGAGGTTTTTTGTGTTGCTTTCCTTTCTTGCACGACAAGCATTGATCTTCAAAGTTAAAATTCTTCAAGGGAACACCAAGCACCAGCCCATTCTTGACAATGTAATTCATTATGCGAAGATGTATATGTCCCATTCTTCGATGCCATAACTCTGACTCCGACTCAGTTGCCTTTGACAGAAGACATGACTCTTCTGTGGTCATCTCAGCTGACCTCATATCCATCACATACGTGTTCTTTTCTCTTGGAGCTTTCATCACCACCCAGGCCTTTGGTATCTTGAAACCAGGATAAAGAACGATTGCCTCATTTTTAGTAAAATGCACCGTGTATTCTTTGTCACAAATCTGAGACACACTCAACAAGTTATGCTTCAATTCTTCCACAAAATTCACCTTCTCTAACTTCATTCTTCCATTTGTCACATTTCCAATACCACTGATTCTACCTCCAATCTCTCCAGCGAAACTAACCCTTCCTCCTTGAACAGATTTCCAGTCACGTAACAAATTCTTGTTACCAGTCATGTGCCGGGAACAGCCACTGTCAACAACCCACATATTGTTTACAGCTCTGTTTGACTGTTCCTGCACAATTAAATAAATAGATTAAAATCTGGGGACCCAAGACCTACTGGTCTTGGGTCGATTAAATCTGTTGACAGGCATCCAGTACTTTGGTTGCCCAAAGTCAGTTTGAGGATTGTTTCTGTAAGTTCTGAAAGGAACCTTCTAGAAGACTGGCTATAAGGCCATCCAAACCTTAGTGAATTAACTGAATTATAATTGTTGGTTTGGTAGTTAACTGGGAAAAATGAGACCGATTTCTTTGAAATCTTGGATTAGTCCAATGTCTGAAATTTGGTGTGTTCGCATTCTTACCAGTATCATAATTATTATTCGCTTTATTCTCAGTTTTCGGAGGCCTCATTCCTCTAAATTTTCTCTGTTTTAGAGGACAATCAGCAATAAGGTGTCCTACTTGATTGCATCTGAAACAACTTCTGTTTTGAACTTTCGTCTCAACAGTTGTTGTGGATGTCGAGGTTGCATTACTACCCGTTTGTCTAACATATGGTGGGACGAACGGATTTAAGGAAGAATTCTTTTCATCGGGCTTATATTCCTCCCCACGTTTCGGTAACACTACCTCTTCTTTTATCTCACCCAATTCGGATGACTTGTCCGAATTTGATGAGACAGAGCTAGGGACAGAGATCGCAATATTAGAACTTGACTTACTCGTCTCGCTCTTATTAACTTCAGTTTCTTTAGTAGAAATTTTGATTGGAACTGTCTGACTAATCTCAACATTCGCAGATTGCTGATTACTAGGATTATAAGTATAGTTATTGTTATACGGTGGTGGAACTTCAGAAAATCCAATTCCCCCTTTGTTAAATGGGGAACGTTGAACACTTATGATGTGATCTAGCATTGCTGAAGAATTTCTAAATTGTTCAATTTTTCTGTTTAGTTCCACCACTTTTACCTGGTAATCAGCTATCTGTTTATCTTTTTCAGCAATTAGTTTGGTTTTTTCTTCTAACACTTCATAACTAAGATCAATTACTTGTATTTTTTCAGCTAGACTGGCTTTAAGACTTCTGATATCCTTTTCACTAGCTTTTATTTTTACCGAGTAACTGTTTTCTCTAGTTTTAGTATAGTGATGATCTTCTTTTAACGTTTTAAATAGTGTGTCCAAACTAACAAACTGATCAGTTATTGTTTTCAATTGTTCAGACAGATTTTCACATTGTACACAATGAAGTTCAGAACTTACCTCAGAGAGTTGATCGTTCACTTCTGCCATATATGCTTGATTTTCTCCCGTCTCCTTCTCACTTCCTCCAGTTTTGATGTTTACCAAATTAGCCTGTTCGAACACTTCCTCAACTTGTATATTCCAGTTGTATCCACCATTCTGTCTAGATAACATAGCCCTATTCTCACTACCACCCCCATTCTGTTATGCAGGTCTGTTCTGACTTCGTTCGACTCTCTCATTTGTACATTCCTTAGCAAAGTGACCATTTTGTTGACAGTTGTAACATCGAACCTTTGATTTATCAAAACCCTGGTCTTTCTCCAACGAACTTTCTACCCGTTTTCTTTATGAATCTCTTGTTGGTACATGTGTGTCAGTAGTTCATAGTCTAGCATTTGTAATCGAGTCTGTAATGCAATTATGTTTTGATTATGTTTATTTGTGTAATACGCGAAGTTGTCAACAAGTTCGCTATGGCGAACTTGTTGAATCAGCGAAGTTATTGACAACTTCGCCTGTGGCGAAGTTGTCGTATATATAAACTGTTCAGCGGAACAGTTTATGGGTTGGTCGTTTAGGTTTTTGTTTCAGTTGTTCAGTGAACGTGTTTCGTGTCATAGTCTGTAACAGTGACCTCGGGTCACGTGTTTGTTATCAATATAACGTGGTTGGTTTATTGCTTGCGTGTTCGATCTCTACATACTCTACACTCGTATCTATCTACGCAGGGATTCCGCACCTGCGTTGTTAGAGACATCCCGTGTACGATCCGTCAGGAACCTACAATTGGTATCAGAGCCATCGGCTCGATTGTGAGGTTCGGGATTTCACGCGGGTGTAGAAAATGTCTCGTTTGACCTATTCGCGGGACGTGTTTTTGTTGGGATTGAGTTTTGCTCGTGCTTGACAGTCATTTTCAAGCCATTACATTGATCGGAAACTGCTGGATTGACGAAAACAGATCTGAATAGTTTCCTTGTTCATCGGGCGAAGTTACCGTTCTTCGGGCGAAGTTACCATTCTTCAGGCGAAGTTGCCGTCACTGGAATTAGGGTTTCGGCGAAGATATAAGGTTTAGCGAAGTTAACCACAACTTCGCTTACCTCATAAGTTCGCCTTAGCGAAGTTATCCGCAACTTCGCTTTCCACCCAAGTTCGCTTACCTCCTAAGTTCGCTCATTCTAAGCGAAGTTATTTTTAACTTCGCCAAGTCTAGCGAATTTAAGAACTCAGCGAAGTTCTCTTTTCAGCGAAGTTAACTTTCAAGCGAAGTTATTCTTAACTTCGCCTACTGAGCTGTTTTAATATTTTTTTGTATTTTCAGGTTTTTCAGGTTTTCGCAAGTATGTCGTCAATTAACATCTCCGATTTGGTCAAGATGGAAGTAGAAGCGGGGTCTGCCACTAAGGCCCCGAGGCTGATGAAAGGAACTGACTTCGTGGCATGGAAGGACAGATTCATCCAATACATCAAATACCAGGATGCCAAAATGTGGGTGTGCATCCAGGATGGATATATCCCTCCAACTGCGCAATACGAAGGTCGCGATGTGGTTAAGAAGTACAGCAAAATGGAGGAGGAAGAAAAGAAAATGTACGAGGCCGAAAGCAAGGCCCATGCTGCGATAACAATGGCACTTCCTCAAGAGGTTCTCCATACGTTCCGAAAGTACACTTCTGCGAGAGAGCTTTGGGATGCTCTTGAAAATAGATTCGAGGGGAATGTGGGTATCCGTGCATCAAAGATCAAACTCTTAAAAACCCAGTTCTCCGTCTTCAAATTTTTGAAGAATGAATCACTGGATGATATTATCACCAGATGCTATCATCTAATGACAGAGCTTAGCAATTATTCAATTGCTTACCGAGAAGAAGAGATCGTTGAAAAGCTTCTCGATGCTCTCCCACCGAAGTGGGAAATGTACACCGTTCTTATGAGGGAAGACAGAGACTTTCCAAATTGTGATCTTGAAACGGCAGTAAACAAGCCCAGAACTTATGAGCTTAATATGGTTCGAAAAGAAACACCAACAGATCAGATACAAGACCCTGGTATGTATGGTGCAAAGGTTAACTCAGGCTCAAGTTCGAGGCCTGAATCTACTGCTTATTACTCAAAAGGGGAGTCAGGTTCTGACTCTTCTCATGAAGGAAACGTTTCTGTAAACTCGAATGGTGATGTCTGTTTCGTTGCTGGAGGATCAAGTACTTCAAAGCCTCAAGCATCCTCAAGTGGTTTTTCTGCAAATGCCTCAAGCAATAATTATTCCAAGATGCCTATGAGTGTAAAATCTGCTGAAGAGCAGTTTGCAGTCTATGCATCATTTATTGCTTCCTACGAAAACTACATTCAGGGGAAGATTGTGGACCCTGCTGCTCTAGATGAGGATTACGACCAGATCGATGCTGATGATCTGGAGGAGATGGATTTGCAATGGCAAATGGCAATGATTGTGAGGCGTGTAAAACGGTTTATGAACAAAACTGGGAGAAAGTTTGTTGGTGGTAGGCCCGGGTTCGACAAATCCAAGGTAAGGTGCTATAATTGTCAACAGTACGGGCACTTTGCCAAGGAATGCAGAAATGAGAGGGTTGAACGAGGACAAGGTCGGCCTACACAACACTCTGGAGTTAACAGAGAGATTAACGCCATGTTGACCAGAGAAGCAGGTGAGTACAACTGGAACTCGCATTCAAGTGGTTCTGGTGAGCAAGCGAACATGGCTGAGGCTGAAGTTAAAGAATGTGAGAAGGTTGATGGAATTGAGAAAGCTACTGAAGAAGAAACAGCTTTCATGGCAGATGACAAGGATAATCGCTCCGAGATATGTACTAAGAATATTTGTACTAGTTGTGAGAATTTGTCTGAGCAACTTAAAACGATAACTGATCAGTATGTCCATTTAGATGCTGACTTTAAAACTATTAAAGAAGATCACCATTTTACGAAAGCAAGAGAAACGAGTTATAAAATTAAAATAAAAGCATGTGAAAAAGACATTCAAAGCTTAAAAATTAAACTTGCTGAGAAAATTGAAATAATTGATCTTAGTTATGAAGTTTTAGAGGAAAAAACAAAATTGATTGTTGATCGAGATAAACAGATTGCTGACCACCAGGTGAAGGTGGTGGAACTGAACTGCAAACTTGAGCAGTTCCGGAATTCCTCGGCCATCCTTGATCACCTCGTGAGTGATCCAGGTACCTCTGCAAAGAGGGGAGGAATCGGATATAATGAAGTTCCACCACCCTTTAACCACAACTATACTTATAATCCGAGTGTTCAGAAATCTGTTGATTTCGAAGTTCCTCAGACAACTCCAATCAAGATTACAAGTGTAAAACCAAGTGTTAGCTGTGGCGAAACAAGTTCGCCTGTTTCTAATGTGAATATTTTTGTTTCAAGTCCAGTCTCATCGGATTCGGATAAGTTGTCCGAATCTGGTCAGACAAAAGAGAAGGTAGGGTTACCCACCGATGGAGATAAAAATAAAGTTTCTAAAAAGAGTTCTCCACTCAATCCGTACGTCCCACCTTATGTGAGACGAACGGCTGGTAACACTGCCTCTACATCCAAACCAACATTTGACAAGAAAATGGAGAGTCGGTGTTGCTTTAGATGTAACAAATTAGGGCATTTAGTTGCAGATTGCCCTCTGGAGCCGAGATTCAGAGGTGTGAAGTCAAACAAAACTGAGTATAAGCGTCATTTTGATACTGCTAAAAATGAAAACTTTACAAAATGCCAAAATGTGACGAATTCAAGTTTTCATAAAAACAGACCTCAGTTTTACAACCAAACCACGAGATATAACACTTTCAATTCTCAAAGGTTTGGGAGGCTTTACCCTCAATCTGCAAGGAGATTCCCTTACAGGACTTACAGAAATTATCCTGATGCTAACTTGAGAAAGCCAGGGTACGGGACGTATCGATCCAAGACCAATTGGTCTTGGGTCCCAAGATTCTAACTCTTTGTTTTATTGTGCAGGAACAGTTGAACAGGGCTGCCAACAATCTTTGGATTGTAGATAGCGGCTGTTCCCGGCACATGACAGGCAACAAACACTTGTTGCAAGATTTAAAACCTGTTCAGGGAGCAAGAGTTAGTTTTGCTGGTGAGAGCGGTGGTAGGATTACTGGTAGAGGAACTGTGTCGAATGGGAGAATGACACTTGAGAATATAAATTTTGTGGAAGAATTAAAGCACAATCTGCTGAGTGTGTCGCAGATTTGTGATAAAGATTACACTGTCCATTTCACAAAGAATGAGGCGATCGTTTTGAAGCCTGGTTTTCAAATACCAGACGAATGGATAGTAATGAAAGCTCCACGTGAAACGAATACATATGTGATGGATATGAGGTCTACTGAAATGGCCACTGGAGAATCCTGTTTAATGACAAAAGCAAGCGAATCAGAATCAGAATTATGGCACAGGAGAATGGGACATATTCATCTTCGGAAGATGAACTTCATTGTCAAGAATGGGCTTGTGATGGGCGTTCCCTTAAAAAGTTTTAACTTTGAAGACAAATGTATAGCATGCAAGAAGGGAAAGCAACACAGGAAATCCCATCTCACCAAGAAGATTAACTCAATTGCCGGTACTCTAGAACTACTTCATATGGATCTCTTCGGTCCCGTGAATGTACAAAGTCTAGGAGGTACCTCTTACTGCTTGGTGATCACTGATGATTACTCGCGATATTCGTGGGTATATTTTCTGAAAACGAAAGATGAGACGGCTCAAATGGTGAAGAATCTAATTACAAAAGTTGAGAACGTCATGAGTAAATCAGTTAAATTCATCAGAAGTGACAATGGGACGGAGTTCAAGAACTTTGAAATGGAAATCTTCTGTCTTCAGAAGGGAATTGAACATCAATACAGCGCTCCGTATACTCCGCAACAGAATGGAGTGGCTGAAAGGAAGAACCGAACGTTAATTGAAGGAGCCAGAACTATGCTGGCAGACTCGAAGCTTCCTGTGATGTTCTGGGCTGAAGCAGTTGCTACAGCCTGCTATGTTCTGAATAGGGTGTTAACCGTTAAGAGACTTGGAAAAACTTGTTACGAGCTTATGCACGGAAGGAAGCCCAACTTGTGCGGTCTTGAACCATTTGGGTCTCCTTGTTCGATTTTGAAGACTAACTCGAAATTTGGTGAAGTAGCCGATGAGGGAATCCTAGTCGGTTATGTTGTTGGGACTCCCAACAGACGGGTCTTTAATACGTCGACTTGCAAGGTGGAGGTGGTTTGTAACACCGACATTACTAGTTACCAACCGCCAAAACCAAGCAATGGACCTGCTGAGCTTTTCGACTATGTTAAACTTTTTAAGTCGTTTAACGTACCTGATTTGGAAATTTCTGAAGAAGACGAAAGAGCTGTGACGAAGATGATACTTGATGAGGAAGAGAATCTATTGCAACATCAGATGTTTGAGAAATCTCAACCTTCCACATCAAACCCTATCGATACCCCTGCGGCCTCAACTGAAGATGAGTTTATCAATCCTTTTCACTCTCAGCCAGAAACAACCATAGATGAGATCTCTTCAAACTTGGAAGACAATTTACATGTCGGTGCTGTTCCGACCACGAGAATTCACAAAGATCACCCATTGGAGAACGTTATAGGTGATGTGTCCTCCAGTGTACAAACCAGAAGTAGCTTGAATGAGCACACCTGTGTTTTTACAAGCATAAAAGAAACGGGTATAATGAATGAATGTTTGTACTCCTGCTTTATAAGCCAAATTGAACCAAAGAATTATCAAATGGCTTTAAAGGACAGCTCGTGGGTCGAGGCCATGCAAGAAGAGTTGGCTCAGTTCGAGAAAATGGAAGTTTGGACCTTGGTTGAAAAACCAAGAAATGTGCATGCTATAGGCACAAAATGGGTGTTCAAGTGTAAGAGAGATGATAAGGGAATTATCGTAAGAAATAAGGCGAGGCTGGTTGTTAAAGGTTTTAATCAGCAAGAGGGTATTGATTACAATGAGGTGTTTGCTCCTGTCGCCCGGTTAGAAGCGATTCGATTGTTTTTGGCGTTTGCTGCATTTAAAAAGATGAAGGTATTTCAGTTGGATGTGAAGAGCGCGTTTCTAAATGGGAAAGTTGATGAGGTTGTGTATGTTGAGCAACCTCCGGGTTTTCCTGACCCAGACTTTCCTGATCACGTATACAGGTTGAGCAAGGCGTTATATGGGTTACATCAGGCACCTCGTGCCTGGTATTCAACGTTATCGGACTACTTGCTGGAAAATGGTTTTGAAAGGGGATTGATTGACAGTACGTTGTTTGTGAAGAGAGAAGGATGTGACTTCCTACTGGTTCAAGTCTACGTGGATGATATCATTTTTGCTGCATCAAGAGTATCCATGTGTCAGGATTTTGAAGCTGTCATGAAGAAACGATTCGAGATGAGTGCTATGGGTGAACTAACTTTCTTTCTAGGATTGCAGGTTGATCAGAAGAAGGATGGGATGTTCATTCATCAAACGAAGTACGTTCATGATGTGCTGAAAAGATTCAAGATGGAGGACAGTTCTCCATATGATACTCCAATCTGCGTCAATCACAAATTGGGTGCTGAATCAGATGGTGACGCAGATGTGGACCCAACTCTGTATCTGGCAATAATAGGTTCATTAATGTATTTAACTGCTTCTAGGCCTGATATAATGTTTGCTGTTTGTCTTTGTGCACGTTTTCAGGCAAATCCGAAAGAATCTCATTTGAAAGGTGCAAAGAGGATACTACGGTATCTCAAGGGCAAGCCGAAGCTGGGGTTGTGGTACCCGAAGGGAGGAGACGTTGAACTGGTGGCATATACAGATTCTGATTATGGGGGATGCAATCAGAGTCGGAAGTCAACCACAGGAGGCTGTCAGTTTCTTGGAGGAAGATTAGTTTCCTGGCAGTGCAAGAAACAGACATCAGTTGCAATTTCAACATGCGAAGCTGAATACATGGCAGCATCCAACTGCTGCTCTCAGGTTTTGTGGATTCAGCAACAATTACGCGACTATGGTCTGAATTTCTTACTCACTCCTATTTTAATTGATAACACTGCCGCCATCTCAGTAATTAACAATCCCGTGAAGCACAGTAAAACTAAGCATATTGACATTCGTCATCACTTCATACGGGATTGTGCTGAGAAGAAACTGATCAAGATCGAAAAAGTTGATACACTTGAAAATTTTGCTGACTTGTTCACAAAAGCGTTTGATAAATCCAGATTTCAAAACCTAATTGAGCTGAACGGGATGATCAATCCCGAGTAACCAGGCCTTTGTGTTTATTTAAAAAAAAAAAAAAAAAAAAAAATTATTAAAAATTTTGTGTCATTATTGCTTAAAATTAGTCGGTTACCTCAGTTTGATGGACATATCCTCGGATATGTTTTGGTCCTCGTTTCGACTTAGAGAATGAGGATAGCCATTAACCGGAAGACTGAAAGTGACCGGGGCAGTTATGACATGTGTTCTTTCAGTTGCTGAAAATTAGTCGGTCATTCTTAGTAAGAAGGACACATACTTGTATGTGGTCGGTCCAGTTGATCCATTGGATCTTCAGGATAGCCGTTTACCTGACGACTTTGACGTGATCGGGGCGATTGAAATCAAAATTTTATAGGGAAATGAAATTACTTTTCAAGTCTAATACTTCGTATGAAGTTCTTTGCTGTGTTTAACAGAAAATTGATCCAACCTTGGAAAATGATATATATACTGATTGTGTGTGCTTAACTAGTGAAGTTATTAGGCTTAAAAGGCGTTAGAACAGTCATTGTATGTCATGGTAAATTTTCATGGTGCGTAATAGTGTATGTGATACTAACTTAAACTACTCGAATTTACGTGGAAACTCCTTAAGAGTTTTGAATGTCTTCACACATATCTTTCCGAATGATAGGCAGAAAAGCGACTACCCAGTCATACACGAGCCCGTGAGTGTTCTGATTCCCGTGAAGAAAGCATTTCAAGACACTGCAGTGATCCAGATTCGGGACTTGCAGTGGTTTAGGACTCCGAAGTCAATAAGAATGTTTGGCCTAAAAAAAAAAAAAAATTTATATTTTTACTTATGAGACATAGTAATAATCAAGACTTCTCAATTCTGGAGTAAGAAAAGAACGGGAAGCAGACAACGAGTATATACAAGTTAATCAGACACTATGGGTCGAAGTCAATTCGGGGTGACTTGGGTATAGCCAAATACGCTTGGAGAATAGATAGAAGACATCATTATCTCTGAGTTGTTGCCAACTTAAAATTTTGAGCTTAACTGAACCTTAATCCGTATCACAGAAACGATGAAAACCATTTAAATTATTTACATGCTTACAACCTATTTCTCTATGTCATAATACAGCTAAACACGGATCCAAGTGACAGTCACATAGTTAGTATGATTCCTGTTAGGATTTTTTCTAAAACATAGTGGTCCCTGACTAGACTGAAATTTGATCCCTTAATTCATTAAAATTTTTATAAGTTTTTCTATTTTTGTAGTTGTGTTATTGTAAAACTGGTTACTTGGACATGATCATTTTTGTTTAACTCTTTTTGGAAATTTCTAATGTTAAGTGCAAGATTATTCAAACTTAAAGGGCTGATTTTGAAATTACGGGCGAAGTTGTTGAATTTGGCGAAGTTGTGCTTAACTTCGCCTAGGCGAAGTTAAGCGTAACTTCGCCTGAACCAACTCTGCCCTATATAAGGCTTTTGATACAGTAACAGTATCATTATTTTCGAAATTCCGGCGAACTTATTATCAAAACCAAAGTATTCCGGCGATCTTGTTTACATTCCGATTTCGATCGTTTGTTTCCAGTTTCTTGTGTTAATTCACGGTATGTGTTGTCAATATCATTCCCAAACATACTCGTTCTTTATAGTTGTACCCGGTTCGAGACCTCGGGTCGTCGAACCTTCAAAACCTAGTTTTTCAACCGAGTATTACGTGTTCATGGACGTCCTTTACGTCTCAATATCATTAATCTATGTTGTTCTTCACTGCGGGATCGTCAAATCGGTCCGAAAACATCGGATCTAAACCTTTGAATCTGAACAGTCGCCGTTTCAGATTCAGGCGAAGTTAAGGTTTAGGCGAAGTTGTCCACAACTTCGCCAGGAGATTAATTTCGCCTGTGGCGAAGTTATCCGTAACTTCGCCTTGAACTCAAGTTCGCCAGTGGCGATGTTGTGATAAGGCGAAGTTATCATCAACTTCGCCTATACCATTTTACTTAACAGTTTTTAGACGAACTTACAGTTGACGCGAAGTTGTTCCCAACTTCGCCTCACCTATAAGTTCGCCTGTACAGGTTTAATCACAACTTCGCACGTGGTACAATGCGAACTTGTTACTTGCTTAACTGTTCTCTAACTTGTTTTGTTTTGTGCAGATATGGCTGCTGTTGGAGGTGCTGGTGGTGACGACGGTGATGATCAAAGACAATTCTTTCCAGCACATAACCAGTACATCACTTTAGATCCAGACGCACGAGGCGTAGAAGACTACAGGGAGATTATCACGTTTCTCCTGCGATCAAGAGTCTTTCACGCGCTCACAAATACACTGCCCATTTCTCTGCCTAACATTGAAGACTTTTGGCAGACAGTGTACTATGATTGCAGGCCTGAGCCTCCGGTGATGCGAGCAACCGTAAATGGTCATAACATACAGTTTTCCTCGGAAGACATACGGTTGGCTCTGCAGTTCGGTGAAGAAACAATAGATGACCCAACGGAGTTCGTAGCTCCTTTCCGGGATGGAGCTTATTTGAGGATGGGTTATTCGGGTCCGCTGGGGGACTCGCAGAGGAGGAAAGGGTTTCTGCTGGATCAGTGGCGCTTCCTGATGCATGTGTTGATTGTGTGCATGTCCGGCAGGAAGGCAGGAACAGATGGGATGGGCGCGACGATGCAGTCGGCCATGATAGCGCTGGCTTACAACCGCAGATATTCTTTTAGTCAGCTAATTTTCTACGAGATCGATCGTTAGCGAAGGGCTGTGGCGCGCGAGCGATTCACTATGTATCCGCGTTTCTTACAAATGATTTTGAATCATGTCGCTCCGTCGCTACCGCAAAGACGCCCAATAAGATACGTCGAATGCGTGACGAAACGTATCTTTGCTCAGTGCCGCACCTCGAGCACTCGTAGCAAGCCTGAGCTGCGTCCCAGGCATACTCCACTATTCGGGTATCTTATCAACCCGGGGTATGTTCCTGCAGGAGGGGACGAGTTCAGAGACCCACAGCCACATCAGGCGGCAGCACCACATGCTGTATCAGCTGCGCCTGTTGTATCTACTGTTGCCTCTGCTGATGTGCCAGCTGCGGTATCTCCTGCTGTGTCTACTGCTGAAGACGTTGATCTTGCTGCTGCCTTTGGCGTACAGGGTGTGTTTGATATGGATGTCTCGGGTCCTCAGTTTGTGGATGTTACTAGAGCAGTTACTTCGGTAGCTGACTCCGATCTAGACGAAACGTTTGCTGAAGCGAGACGACTTATGGTGTCTCGGGAGAGAATTACGGGAAAGAGGCCGAGAACGGTAGACGAGGATGAGGACGAAATTGATGAAGAGGAGGCGGTGCAGATTGTGCTCAGACGTTCACGAAGAGAACGGACAGGTATGGGTTCCGGAGCTGGAGAATCTTCGAGGCTAGTACGTTTTGCTCCACCTGCCTTGTCTGGTATGTCTCTTATTCCTACTACAGCACAGGTTACTGCTGTCGAGACGTCGGCCCCAGCAGTTGCGTCTCTACCACCCCAATCGCTTACTACACCGGTGGTGGTTGCACGATTTGTGGAGTCGACCGTCACTACTACTGCAGGGTTACCAAGTGTACCACCTGCGGTCACTTCTGCTGCTGATGTCCCGCCAACTCCAACGCCTACTTCAGATTCCGAGAGGATTACATCACTAGAGCAGATTGTTGCTGATCAGACAAAGACCATTCAGAGCCTAGTGGAATCCAATCGACTACAAGCAGCCCTCCTGGTTGAACACGGAAAGGTGATAGATGCCTTCAAGGCATTCTTGGCATCTCAGGGGGAGAAGACGTGTAGGGGAGATGAGTTGAGGACGAAACGGAGAGAAGATCCTGACGATGATCCCAATGCACCGGAAGGTGCAGGTGGTGAGCTGCCAAGAACCTCTCAGGCTCTTAGGGCTTCCACAGCTGAGGGGGAGTTTACAAATGCAGCTGGTGACGACGTGGTAGCTGGTGATGATGATGCTGATGTTGAAGATGTAATCGACGCATTGAAAGAGTTGGATGAGGAGGATGATGAGTTTATGATTGAAGATGATGTGTTGCCAGTTGATGAGATCGAGAGGATTGGAGAGCAGATTACGGTTGAAAACGTGTTGGAAGAAGGTGAGATTGTTGATGACTCCGTGGAACATGAGATTCCGGAGGTTGAGAGACCAGGTTTGGGTGATGAGAACGTGGAGGAAGATGCTGAGTGGGAGGAACAACCGAAATGGAAGGAGGGTTGTGCCCACTGGTTCGTAAAGACGAAGAAGCCGGCGGTCCCTAAGATGTTCAGAAAAAGTTACAATATTAAGGGATACGCGGAAGCCAAGAAAGGTATTATCTGCTGGTTATACGACGAGCAGCTGCGGCTCTTCGTGATCAAGAGATACGATGGCATTCAGTACTTCCAGAGAAAGTTGAGATCTCTAAACACACTGCCAGAATGTGAAGTAAAAGATTTAGCCAGATTGGGATTGGTAAACAGAGGTGAAGACAACATGGCTAGAATCATTGCGAAGATCGTGTGGAAAGAGTGCGTTAAAGAGAAAAAGTTTGAGCTACTGAAACCACAAAAGGGGAAACTTGTCGAAGACAAGAATAGAGGTCTGAGAGTTGATGGAAAACCTTGGATGGTCATGAAATACAAACCGATCCGGTGCCTTAAAGAAGTACCGATGAAGTTCATGCCCAAGGACGTGCTCAAAGATCTAAAATGGTGGTACGTGGATTGTGAGACAGCTGAGGCGGTAATGGAAGATGAGGATGAACAAGAAGTACTTCGGGTTTACGACCCGATGCATCTTGTTAATCTATCGCAGGCTGATCTGAAAGTGCTCAACGAGAAGAAGATCTTCTACATTCCTGCTTGGAAGGATCAAGCTAGGAAATATCAACGGGTGGTATCGGTATGTGTTAGAGAAGGAGCGCACGCGTAGAGATGCAAGATTACAAGACTCAAGATTTGAAGATCAAGATATGAAGCTACTGCCAAGGGGGAGTCTGTTGGTACATGTGTGTCAGTAGTTCATAGTCTAGCATTTGTAATCGAGTCTGTAATGCAATTATGTTTTGATTATGTTTATTTGTGTAATACGCGAAGTTGTCAACAAGTTCGCTATGGCGAACTTGTTGAATCAGCGAAGTTATTGACAACTTCGCCTGTGGCGAAGTTGTCGTATATATAAACTGTTCAGCGGAACAGTTTATGGGTTGGTCGTTTAGGTTTTTGTTTCAGTTGTTCAGTGAACGTGTTTCGTGTCATAGTCTGTAACAGTGACCTCGGGTCACGTGTTTGTTATCAATATAACGTGGTTGGTTTATTGCTTGCGTGTTCGATCTCTACATACTCTACACTCGTATCTATCTATGCAGGGATTCCGCACCTGCGTTGTTAGAGACATCCCGTGTACGATCCGTCAGGAACCTACATCTCTTTACCCTTCTTACTATCATAGCCATCTGCCACTGCAGGTCCATCTCTTCCAAATCATTAGCATCGATCTGATCATAGTCTTCATCCAACGTTGCAGGGTCGACTATTTTACCTTTGATGTAGTTCTCATAAGATGCAATGAAGGATGCATAGAGAGCAAACTGCTGTTCAGCTGATTTAACACTCATGGGCATCTGTGAGTAGTTGTAGCTCGGAACATTTGATGAGAAATTTCCAGTTGTGGCTTGAGGTTTTGAAGGATTACTACCTCCAGCTATGAAACATACGTCGCCATCCATATTGAGAATCACATGACCATCACGAGTTGAGTTTGAGTTTGATTCTCCCTTTGAGTAGTAGGCAGAGGATTCTGATTTTGAACTTGAGATTGGAGTGACTTTCGCACCATACATTCCCGGATCCTGAACCTGATCAGTTGGTGTCTCCTTCCGAACCATATTAAGTTCAAAATTTCGTAACTTATTGACCGCTGTTTCCAAATCAATCTTGGAAAAGTCTTTATCTTCTCTCATCAGAACAGTGTACATTTCCCATTTCGGTGGAAGAGCATCAAGAAGTTTCTCTACTATCTCTTCTTCCTTGTATTCAATGGAGTAATTACTAAGTTCGGTCTCAAGTGATAATATCTTGTGATGATATCGTCAAGTGATTCATTTTTCAAATACTTGAATACAGAGAATTGGGTTTTTAGCAGCTTTGTCTTGTAAGCACGTATCCCCACATTACCTTCATATCTATTTTCTAGTGCTTCCCATAGCTCTCTAGCAGTTTTGTACTTCTTGAAGGTATGAAGAATCTCTTGTGGAAGAGCCATTGTTATTGCTGCATGAGCTTTACTCTCTGCCTCATACATTTTCTTTTCCTCCTCTTCCATCTTACTGTACTTCTTAATTTTTTCACGACCTTCAAACAAGGATGTTGATGGAATGTATCCGTCTTGAATACAAACCCACATCTTAGCATCTTGATACTTCACATACTGTTCAAACCGATCTTTCCATGCAACGAAATCGGTACCCTTAAGCATTTTGGAGCTTTAGTTGCTGAACCGGCTTCAACCTCCATTTTTACCAGTTCTGTGATGTTTATTGAAGTCATAGTTGAAAGAAACGCGACTCGAAATACAAAGAAAGTTTTTTTTTTTGTAAACAGTGATCAGATAGCGAAGTTATTATAACTTCGCTTGTGCTTAACTTCGTTTGTGCTTTAACTTCGCTTGTGCCTTAACTTCGCTTATCCCTTAACTTCGCTTGTGCCTTAACTTCGCTTGTGTCTTAACTTCGCTTATGTCTTAACTTCGCTTGTACTTAACTTCGCCTTCACTATAACTTCGCTTAAACCTTATAAGTTCGCTTAAACCCTACGTAAGATGACGGAAACTTCGCCTGATGAACACGAGTTTTTGCAGGTTTTAATTGGATGTATTGTGAGGTATGCGAAGGTGTTTTGGGGTTTATTTGATGGTGGGAGATGGGCAAGACATAAAAACTAGATATTTCAACGTAAACTCGTTCCGCGAATAGTCGAACGGAACGATCTTAACACCCGTGTGATAATCCCGAACCACACAATCACGAGCAATTGCGCTGATACCAATTGTAGGTTCCCAGCCGGATCTTTACAGGAGTATCTCGTAACACAAGGGTGCGGAATCCCCAAGTAATACGATACGAGCGTAAGATATATAATACGTTGAACCGATAAACAAACACACGTCACAATACTAATAAACACGATTGTATTGCAACACTTCAACACGTGATCTCAATTATCACCAATACACGTTCGGAAAAAACTTTTTCAAGATAAGCCGAAGTGAGGTTTAAATAAACCTCGACAACTTCGCCTAACATACTAGGCGAAGTTGTCATAACTTCGCTTATCTCCAAGTTCGCCTACATCCCAGGCGAACTTGTGTAAAACAATATTCAAAACCAAAACAAACAATCTAACACGATTACAGACACATACAAAACACGAGATACTGAACTACTGACATTATGCACCAACACATGTGTGTGTTTAGGGTTTTATTATGATAACAATTCTCTTCATATATTTATATACACCCAAGAGGAAACTCTTGATTAGCAAGTAAGAATATCATATCTTTTAATGAATCGTAACAATATGTATTTTAAAAGTTATATCTCCTCCTCTTCCTCATCCTTCTCCTCGAATCTCAAATAAAAACACACATAAATGAATCTTCTAGATTGGTTGCAGTAGCTTTTGCACAATTTGTGGTTATATATTGAACTGGTGCTGTCCAAATTGTTCGAAGTTAGAAGCTTGCACGACACTCAATTGAAAAAATGTAGGGAAAATGCTTAATCGATTTCGGCCGGTATTTTAACGAGCAGAGTGGCTTGGTTCGATTTGTAAACGAGTCGAGTACGAGCCAAGGTACGCTCGCTCTTTTGACTCGAATTATTTTTTTAATTTACTCTACATATTTGTATAATATATCTATAACTACTATTTATACGCAAATATACAATTACATTAAACCATTATCTAATTTTGGATATTGTAAACTTGGCCCAATGCAATAAACAAAAATGTTGAACGGTCAACAAGCATAAACATAGAATGCCTAGGTAACCCAATGGTATAAAGGCCACTGCTAGCTGACAACCGTAGGGAGCCTTTAAGCGCCTCCAGCTTATCTCCAGTTCTAGGGAAAACCCACATGCCGAAGGCCCACTTGAGATGAAAGTCGGGCGCCCTCAAGATTGAAGGTCTCAGTACTCTTCCTTCATTAAGCCATCCATGTCCCCTCCATAGTGTTGTAAGTGGAAATTAAATTTGGGTCTCCATTAAGAAACCCATGCTTCCTACCAATACAATAAAATTACTAGCCAAGCCCACTACCTAGCTAATTGTGTAAATTGTAAAAAATCAAAACCCATGTTCCATAAACAAATTACCTCACACAGCCACTCTTGTTCGGACTCAATTCCTAGCCACACTTAACCACCTTAGTGCTTACATAAGGGATGCCCAAATTACCCAACACTAAATGCTCGATAGAAAAATGTTCGGAAAATGCTCATTTGATTTCGCTAACTGGAAGTTGTGTAAGTTTAATATGTTGTTGTATCATTTATTATTGTGTTGGTACCATTAAATGGTAAAACATCACAATCTTCACTATAATTGTAAAGCTACACGATTATATGGTAAAACAACACAATATAAATGCTATAACAACACAATTTTTCATTTTAATGGAAAACAATACAATACCAAAAAAAAAAAGAAAAAAGAAAACAACAAACAACCATACCCAGTCATAAGTCCTACCAAGGATAAATGCCATTAATAAGGTCTGAGGAGGATGACATGTACACCTAAATAAAATAAAAAATGATTGTCATCATGGTGTGATCTTTTTAAGCAATGTCGTATGAAAAACTTATTCACATTTGTCACAAAACACAAATGAACCTTTATTGTTCTTCAAATAATAAAGGGTTAAAAGAATTCTTGATTAAAATCTGAAATCAAGATGAAACAAAACCGATCACCCTCGAAATACATAAACCAACACAGATCATTAACAAGATGATCTGCTAACTAAACAACCCAACAAAGAAACAATACTAATCGAATATAATTCAGTGTAACCGATATTAAACCCTAACTTGAGAGAAACAATATTTGGAGAGTGAAAGATCATGAAACAACTCGTAAAGACGATATGAGCTCTCTTTTTTCTAACACGCCTCTCAATTCCTTTTTATATGCTCCACATGTTCAAGCCCAACTTCTAGACTCCAAGCCCGTTAGTTGTCCAAGCCCATCAGCGGTTGTCCAACTCCAAGTGCAAGCCCATTTATATAATCCAGGCCCATTAACAAAATGCAAAATACAAAAATAACGATCATTATAAAAGAAACATTTATAACATATATATGTGTTTGATATTGAATTGTCATCATATATTTTAACATCCCCCTCAATTCAATAACCAAACACATTAAATGAATTTAATCACATTTAAACCACAACTTGTTTCTTTCCATAAAACTCAGTTTTCATTTAAAAAAGCTCTATATGTTTGACAGCACATGTAAGTCAAATTCACCAAGAACACATGAATTAGGAAGACACTTGTCTGTGCCAACTTGCTGGTCAAAAATCAACATTAAACCATGATAAGCTTTGAAACAATTACAAAAACATTATGATCACTTCAAATCAGCACACTTTCAACTTTTAATGAGTCAGAAATATTTGACATTACAAGAACCCAATTAAAAAACAAGTTTCAGTTTGTGAGATTAAAAACAAAGTGGTGACACAGATAAGAATATGCACATAAAAAACATGAAACAAGAACCACCCATGCTCACTTCAAATTTAATACTCAAGTATAGAAGACATTAATAACAAAACTTGAGAGAGTTTTAATCAATATATGAAAAACAAGACTAGTACTACAACTCGGTGTTTTAGCAAACGAATCATACGTAGCTTGCAATTATTACAAACGAAAGGTAGCAAGAACCAATCTCTAATTATTTATAAAACACCCAATATAATACAAGCTATTAAAACTTCTAATGGAATAACTCCCTCTTGACACAGTTATCACAAATATATTCTTAATCAAGCAATGAACTTTGAATTCATCATTGACAAAGAGCAAACACAAGAAAGTCACATGATATACCATAGCATGCAACAAATACTACACAATAGAAACAGCCATACACATTTTACAAATCATCATAGAATTGTACGACTATATACCAAATATCATACCAGACATAGATCTCAACAAACAAAAAAGTCAAAAAACTTTTAAGACCAAGATATGTTATAATACATACAAACTTTCTGTAACAATACAGATACAGAAATCAGAAGAACAAATTCTATCATCATCATCATCATCATCATCATCATCGTACTCAGTATATCCCACCAATAGCAATGCTATGGTAGGGTCTGAGGAGGGTAAGATGTAGACAGTCTTACCTCTATCCCATAGGGATAGAGAGGCTGCTTCCGGTGAGACCCCCGGCTCGATAGTAGTTTTGCATCAAGCCTTGGACATAAGGCACATAGCACTCAATCATCAGGGACACCGGCTGATTGGTGCATGTGCCCTTGTCTTTCGGCTATCAACGCCACCACATGATGCCAGATTAACCTTCCGCCACTTTTAACGTTATTTTCACGAGATTAGTAAAATAACGTCAAAATTAGTGCACTTTTACTTTTGCCCACCCGAGGGTTCACACATATATACATTATATGCGCGCACCGCAAGCAGGGCGTAGAAGAACAAATTCTGATTAAGATAAAAGAAGGAATCATATGATTCAACAAGATAATCAGAAACATATCTGATAAAAAAATAAAAGCCACACAGCTTTCAAGACCAACCACGTCTGAATACAAAATTTGTGAAGAACATAATGACTAATTTCTCTTGACCAAAAACTTTTACAACTTTACAAAAAGGAAGAACTTGTAAAGAACAAAAAGACTAATTTGACACAAGAAAAAAACATTTACAACTTCACAACAAACATTGAATCTCAAGATTCAATAACAATATCAGAAACATATAGAAACATATCTGATAAGACAAAAGTCAAACGACTTTTAAAAGATTTTATAAGAAAAAAAAAAAGTCAACACGACTTTTAGATTTCAGAACCATTTCTGAAAGACTTGTGAGGAACATAAAGACTAATTTGACTTGATCAAAAACTTTTACAACTTCACAAGAAACATATAAAACATGTAAAGAACATAAAGACTAATTTGAATCAAGCAAAAACTTTTACAACCTAAAAAAAACTGAATCACAAAATTCAAAACACAAGTCTGAAAGCATAAGCTATATCAAACAAGAAAGAAATATCTGACAAGAAAGAAACAGCCAGAAAGAGCATACCTCACATACGAGAAAAATATACATCGCTTGTGGCTGTCAGAAACACTCAAGAAATTATCTTGACAACACTACTTGGTTAAAAAAAATATATGAACCACACAATTCGACTAACCAAAAAACAAAGTTTACAAGATTCTACAACCATGACACATAGACATGAAGACCAGGTAAACAACAAAGAAAACAGTTGTAGCGACAAATTCAAACACAGTTTCATTAAAAAAATTTAGGAACTGGACTTGTTAACAAACTTTGAATACAAAGTTGAGGAGTTCACATTCCAGATATAAAACATCCAAGTTCACCAAGTAACAACCTAACATATTTAGTGAAGTAAGAAATTTTATCAAACAACAGCTAAAATATCATTAGTGTCTATGTATTTAACCATTACATGTTTTTTACATAATACACATCATACTAGCAACCATCATTCAAAAAGAATCACTAAATCATAACAATGAAGAGAACCTAATACAAACTAAATAGGCCTACAAAATTCATGTACAGATACAAATTAAGTTTATGTTTAAAAAATAATAATAATAAATTTTAAAAACAAAATTGTTATTATTTCTTTTTAAATTTAAAGAAAAACAAACCTAGAGCACACGACAACCAATTTGCATCCAGATTACATGCTTGAAAACTTACCAAAAAACCATTCCTTAAGAATTGTCTACTTGAAATTATGAATAACACTTTAACACGTATATATTTATGCATTTCCCCAAAGTACCAACGGTAACGATAGACTATACCAGCACCTCAGCAAATATGTCAAACAAATCAGAGAACATGTCATAAAAAAATACTCAAAACGAAAACTATAACTTTGCTCTGATGTTTTCACACATTTCAAACATTTTTATAGAAAACAAATTTAACATAAATATTTCAAAAAAAAAGACAGAGTCCATATTAGACAATAATAAAAAACTCAAGAAAGATATTTTGACCTTTTTAAAACCTTTTTTTTTATATTTCAGAAGAAAACCATTAGTTTAATCGATCAAGCATTATCAAGTTCCTACAAAGTTAAGACAAGCAAACAACTTACAGTAATATGAATGTAGAGGCACATAGAAAACAAATTTTAAGAGCCACTTCAATCTTCACAGTGGTTGGGTTTGACTTTTGAGTGTATACATCAAACATGAAAATATCATGATCATCAAGTACTGAAGTTTCACCACTGCAATTTCCTTTACAAATTTTGTGAATCAAACACAAATCCAAGAATCACCAAGAAATAAGTCAACTGAGACCAACTGAAAATACAATGTATCTTGGAGTTTTCTACTCGGCCGGATTTCAATTTGCTATAAGAACTGGCCCCAAATTTGAAGAACACACTTTAGCAACAATGCTTATAGATAGCTTCAGCACAACTTTTAACACGCAGCGGATAAAATTACAATCATCAAAATCTTGATAAACTTAATCTTAGAAAACCATAAACTTCCGCTTGATAAACTTAATTATGTGTTTGCCAATTTTCCAATTTGAAAGGCGACAACTAACCATAAATTGATACAGTAAAAGCAACTAAGAATCTAGGATTAGGATTTCAAGGCCTAGTTCAGATTAAAAACATGGATGTGTCGGAGGTGATCCTCCACATATATGATGTGACCAACAATGATTCAGGGACAATGACAGAAAAGTACCTTAAATCATCGGTTCTTTCCTCCCAATCGTAGAGAACAAATCTCAAAATCACCAGATGAAGCGACTCATAGCCAAACCTGATTGCTACACCATGGATACCAAGAATCGAAGAAAACAATGATTAAGAATAAACCAACACAGCAGAAGACAGAATACACCCAAATAGCCCAAACTCTTGGAACACGAAACCCTGATTCCTAATTCTCTTCCGAGTAGACGTGAGCCGACCATGGCTCTGATACCATGTCACAAAACACAAATGAACCTTTATTGTTCTTCAAATAATAAAGGGTTAAAAGAATTCTTGATTAAAATCTGAAATCAAGATGAAACAAAACCGATCACCCTCGAAATACATAAACCAACACAGATCATTAACAAGATGATCTGCTAACTAAACAACCCAACAAAGAAACAATACTAATCGAATATAATTCAGTGTAACCGATGTTAAACCCTAACTTGAGAGAAACAATATTTGGAGAGTGAAAGATCATGAAACAACTCGTAAAGACGATATGAGCTCTCTTTTTTCTAACACGTCTCTCAATTCCTTTTTATATGCTCCACATGTTCAAGCCCACCTTCTAGACTCCAAGCCCGTTAGTTGTCCAAGCCCATCAGCGGTTGTCCAACTCCAAGTGCAAGCCCATTTATATAATCCAGGCCCATTTATAACATATATATGTGTTTGATATTGAATTGTCATCATATATTTTAACAACATTTAAGTTATCACAAGTGTTAAGACGCATTGTATAATCCTATAAAACGTCCAACAATTATCTTTTTTTTTTGTTTAAAATTCAAACATTATTCATTGTTTCTTTGTCCCACGTGAAGAATGAAGGTGGAGAATCCTCCTACCCTATAAAGGGGTAATCCCATGAAAGAATTAATAAATTTTGTAACTTACATACTTGACATTTTGACTAAGCAAACTTTTATTTTTAGTCCTTCATATGATTGGCCCTTATTGTAAATAAATTGTAAAAATGAGTCAAACTGGTTCAGCGAGCCAACTCGATTTTAAATGAGTCAAGTTCGAGTTTAAGATTTCATCTTGATTTCAATTTTGAGCTGAGCTAGCTCAATATGGAGTTCGAGTCAAGCTCGAGCTAGCCTTGGATCGGCTCAGCTTAACTCGTTAACAACCTCTAAATATTGTTTCCAGGAACCCAAGTGACTTATTTATAATTGATTGATTTTCAGAATGGATGATGGGACGGAGACAAGGCTTCTTCGACGTGAAGAAGGAGAGGAAGGTGACCTAACGCAAAGGATATGGGTGGAATCAAAACAAATATGGAGGATTGCATTACCGGGTGTCATATCAAGGGTTACTTCATTCGGAACTACTGTTGTCGCCCAATCATTTATTGGTCATGTCAGCGACACAGATCTTGCTGGTTAATCACTTGTTCAAACACTTACCTATCGATTTATCAACGGGACACTTGTAAGTTGACCATGCACTTTTATTTGTATTATTAATAACAAAGTCGGCATACTTAATCGAATGCATAAACAGATAGGAATGTCTAGTGCAACCCAAACCCTTTTCGGACAATCATCTGGAGCCGGCCAACACCACATGATGGGCATTCACTTGCAACGATCATGGATCCTTGACTTGATTACCATGACCATTGTGCTCCCCATTTTGATATTTGGTACCCAAATATTCAAACTCTTGGGTCAGGAAGAAGCGACAGCAAACAGTGGCGGATATATATCTTTATGGATGATTCCTTTTTGCTATAGCTATGTTTTTGCTATAACTATACAACTGTATCTCCAAGCGCAGTTAAAGAACATGATTGTTGCATGGCTTTCGGCAATTCAATTAGTAAACGACATACTCTTGTCACTGCTCTTCGTGCTTGTCTTGAAATTGGGAGTCGCTGGTGCGATGCTTGCATACTGTTTATCATCATGGTTTGTTGTAATTGAGGAATTGATATACGTTTTTGGAGGATGGTGTTCGAATACTTGGAAAGGATTCACAGTTGCTGCTTTTAAGGATATGGTGCCTCTTGTGAAGCTCTCAGTGTTCTCTTGTGTTATGATAGGGTAAGTTCTTATGATAAACATATGATTCAAGAACCCTTATGAATAACCATTATTATGTATAGCTTGGAGCTATGGTACTCTGGTGTTCTGGCCTTACTCGCTGGATACCTGCCGAACGCGAAAGTCACAATATCAGCTTTCTCCATTTGGTATCAACACATGCACTGTTATTTCTCCCTTTATGGATCATTTTACAAAAACTTAAACTCAATTTTTGTGGTTGTTTTACAGCCTGAGCATTAACACATTGGAGTACATGATATGCCTTGGTTTCTTAGATGCTGCATGGTAAGTTATCAACACTTTGCAATATGATGGCCAAAAATAATAGAGAAAACCAATATTGTGTTACTATATAGAAACATGTGAATTATTTTCATATAATTGATACGGGTTATATTGTAACTTTAATATGTATAAATTAGTATCCGGGTGTCGAATGAGTTAGGGCGAGGAAACGTGAAAGCAGTGAAGTTTGCTATAAAAGTGTTGTTGGGAACGTCGATCGTGATAGGGGGGTTCTTCTTTGTTCTCTGTTTAGTGTTCCGGAACGACATTGCGTACTTGTTTACTAATGATGAAAGAATCGCAAATGCAGTAGTCGATCTTTCTTTGCTTCTCTCCTTTTCAATTATGTTGAATAGCATTTATCCTATACTTACAGGTAACTCCTTCCATTTTTAAGATTTAGTTAGTCAACCCACACACACGCACTTAAATTTTCAGGAATGTTTTTTTAGTTTAGGTACATGCGAAATATGCCCCTTGAAAACAACCCATACGTTAAAGTTCACCGTGCTCACAAAATCAATAGCTACAATCATGGTTGTAAAAATCTATAGTCATTAGTCGACGGTGGGGTGGGGGCTAGTGAATAATCGGGATGTTTCGAGATTAATCGGAATTAATTGGATCATAATTTAATGTATATTTTACCGTTTTATATATACGCACACATTTTTTATGTAATTTTTCAGTTTTATACATACACAAACATATTTTGGCCGGATATGAGCTGGAATCTTGTTATAAACCGCTAATTTTTGTTGGAATCTCGCCGGAAATAGCTGATTTTGGCCGGAATCTCGCCGAAAACACCGATTTTGGCCAGAACATCATGAGAAAAAGCCGATTAATCCTGATTTTGGCCGGATTTGACCATTGACCGATTAATTAGTCAATTAACCCAAAATTAATCAGTGAAGTGAGTACTAGTGATTAATCGATGCCTAGTCAGGATTTTTGCAACACTGACTACAATAACCATTGGGTAACAAGTAAAAAGACAACCGATATAAGTCAAAGTACATGGTAGAATATAGTATATACAACGTTTAGTCAACTTTTTAATGGCTTTTAGGAGAATATATATATATATATAGTCGTTCTGACTCGTACCCATTTTCTATTAACAAATATTCTAACCCGCATTAAAGCAAAGGTTTTTTTTAGCATTATGTATTTCTTTTTTATCATTATCTAAAGAAAAAAATGTATACTGTCACAACTCACAAGGGGTGGCAATTGGAGCTGGTATGCAGTCAAGTGTAGCAATCATTAACCTCATTTGCTTTTACTTGATTGGTGTTCCGTTGGCAGCTTTGCTTGGATATTTAACGTCTCTACAAGTTAAGGTACATAAATAAAATTCAATGTTTAGAAACCAAAATCTTAATGTTATAGTCTAGATTATTTATGATTAATTTGATTTACTTGATATAGGGTATATGGATTGGAATGATAGGAGGTTATATAGCTCAAACTATTGCGCTTTCATATATGATTTGGAGAACAAACTGGAATGATGAGGTAGATTCACAATAAACTAATTGGATTTCCATTTTGAGCTACTTTTTTCGATATTTGACAAAAATCGGCATTTCTACTTTACAATCATAGGTGAAGAAGGCTTCAGAACGTCTCATGCGGTTTTACGTGAAGTCAGATGAAAATTCTGAGCAAATTTCAAATTAAGTGTTACCTGTTGGAGTAATTGTCCTAGTGAACATGTGAACAAGTAGCTTTTTAAGTAAAGTTGATCAAGTTAAGCACGTGGGCCGAAGATACCTAGTCTTATGCAAGATATTCGTTCAACAATATGTTTCGTATTATTTCGTATTATTGTTTGTTACATTTCGTTTGTTTTCGTTTTATGTTTATAGCCGTTACCTGACTAGTGCGTAATTAATAAATTCCGCACTTTTTGTAATTATGTTTTATTTTATTCATTTTTAATATTTATTTGGCTATAACTATTAATCTTGTGCAAAAACAACCCCTGAACTAACTCTAACCACCTTATGTATCCACAACCAAACTTGAGGGACTTCTTTGCAAAAATTAACAGAAGATACTATATCATCTTTATCATCATCCCCCGTCGCAAATACCCCCATCCCCTTTTCAATTTCTTGTTCCTTAATTGTCGTAATATAATCAAAATTGATTTTGGCAAATCTTTTACATACCTAATTCGGCCTACACTGACGCGTTAATTAGGAATTGAGATCACCAACTGATTTAGTTTATCAAAATAACAAAACCGACTTAGTGCACTTGTAATCTTCTATATAAAAATGTTAATAATATAATTAATCAGTTACACCTTCATCTTAACCTCGCAACCTAAACCTCTCAAGCAATTGTGTCATAGAAGTAGCCTAGCGCCCTGTTCTAAGTTGTTCTAAGTTGGGCCGCAAGGTTGGTGTTCATTGTTCACCCTCAATTCGTGATTGTTTCTGGCAATTGCAATATGGTTTTAGGTCGTTTTTAATCAATAAGTTTTAGCCATAAATCAATTTTACCAATCAATGAACAAATAAGTTAAACCCAATTCAAGGGTTTTGTTTTGAATTTGTGGATGAACAACATATGTGTTATAAATAATTGTTTTCATCTTATAACTGAGTTAGACACCAGCCCAATTGTGCAAGTATTTTGGGTAATTTGATCTTTTTATATGTTTTAATTATTAAAAATCAATATTATTGATGAATAAGTAATATTTTACGAAACCGGCACTTTAGAGTTGACGTTTTCCATTTCTTTTTGTCAAAACTATACATATATATATGTGTGTGTGTGTAATATGTTTTAAATAAAGGTCATAATAAATAAAATAAACGTGTTTTTATCAATTTTTATTAAGCAAAGTTTCGTTATATATTTAAAATAAATATTTATTTCACTATTATCAAATATATATATATATATATGTCATATATTGTAGCTATTTAGTTAAATAGTAATATTTGTATTATATTAACCTAAGTATTTTTACTATAAGTATATTAAATTTTTAGGTATAAATTATCCTATATATATTATATTTATCTCATATCAAGATTTTGCAATTAGTAAAAGAAATAATGATATTTTTACAATAACAACAATAATATAAAATAATAGTTCAAATAACAAAAGTCTTACTTGAACATCATTGAAACCCAAATCCATTGTAAGTCCTATGGAGTTTATATTTAATTTTATCATTCTTACCTAGGGATCGATCCTTGTTGGTAAATCTTGAAGAGCTTGAACGTTTCATTATTTTATCATCACTTTGTCTCTTTTGTTCATTTGATAAGGTGAGTAATCACTCTCCTAATTTTACTTACTTTAGATCTTTTGGGAACTTATGCATACTTAAATTATTTACCTAATACCTAGTATTCTTATTAGCAAACTGTGAATCTGTGTGTGTAACAATTAAATGCTTAATTGATATATGTTTGTTTGTTGTATTTGATCGCATTCGAAGAGGTGCATCATAGTCACATATAGTATGATCATACGACTTCGTAGTAGTCAAATCCCGATTCGCTAGGCAATGGTTTTACCGACATCCATATTTGCTCATGGTTTGATTGCTTATACTCACAAAAGACATTTTGCATTTTTATAGTTATATTATATCAAATACAGTTATTTTCTCACTCAACCTCATGTTGACATATATATGTATTTTGTATGCATTCGTAGTTTTTCAGGTTGCTTAATTATCAAGGTGAAGAAAAACATAGAGATGTCTTTAAGTTATAAATTATAAAAGTTTTTACAAGACAATTTGTTTTCTATTATTTGGGATTGTTTTGCCATTTATTAAAAGTTGATGTACATGATTGATGTTTGGATATTTGGTTAATTAAATTTATTAAATAGATATTTTCACATTCTAATAACATTACATGATAGTACATTGTGAGCTGTGAACCAGCGGTTCGCACTTGGAATTTCTGTCGTAGGTTGGGGTGTGACAAATTGGTATTAGAGCCAAAGGTTTTAAGATATGTCGTTAGTGGTGCCCTAGTAACATGCTTAGGACCCTATACGTGCTTATTTCATTACCTTATGTGTTCTACTTATGTGTTTACAACGTACCTAGTAAATTAATAAATTATTTGTTTATCTATATTATCATGCACAAACACAACTCCGAGGTTATGTCTCATCCTCAAAATATTTTGATTTAAATTAGTAGATTGCTTTTTATTGTTGGGAAATTCTTTAAGAACTCCCTAGTGTTTGTTTTTACTCTTTCAATTTAAGGCTAGGTATTACGACAAGTTCATGTAGTAACTAGAATGGGGAGAGAACTGTGAGTCGGGCATTGGCAAAACGGTTCCAAGAACCCAAGGTAAGACGTTATTTCTTACCTGGAGGATAACCAGAACATAGTACTAGATCTTATAGGCCAAAGAGAAACACGATTATCATACGACTGACACCCTAAGCGGTCAAACGAACCACATTAGCGGTTGCATTCCTTATTTACAAACTGAATTCATGGTGGTTCGTGGCTAAATTTGTTGATTCCGATTATTGTGTTATTATTATTTTTAAATGGTCAGTAGGGTGAAAAATCTATGGAACCCATGGACACTCCAACTATCCATTCCTCAACTTGTATTGAATTATATGTTTTGTTGGAGCTAATCATATGTGGTGTGTAACATCCCGTTTTTCTCGTTTCGTTTAATAAATAAAATAGGAGTTATTATGAGTTGGGCTTGTGTTGGGTTAAATAGATATGAGTTATGGACTTGGGTTAAAAAGGAAAGAAGAAAAGACCATGGGCTTAAGCCCATGACCCATCAAATATAAACAATAATTACTCCATAATCCATTCATTTCACATATTCCATACACCACCTATGTCACAGCCCCCGACCCCTATACTCCTGGAGAGGAGCAGTAAACATTTATTGCTGGTATCGGTGTTTATTAAATTATTTTGCAGCGAAAAATTTCATCAGAACCGTAGTTAGGAAAAATGATCAGAGTTATAAAAACACCATTATTATTATTATTATTATGATAAACCGGGAATTTAATCCCTTTTGATACAAACATAAGTTTTATAGGGTTAAACCCTAATTCACAAAACACGTTTCTTTATTCTGGTGACAAGCCACTTATTTAAGCTGGAAGCCCGCAGGCATCACTCCTTTGTCCCTAACAAGTCACCTGAAACATGTTTAAAATATATTTGAAACCATTTAGAATACTTTTAAAAATATATTTAAAATACTTTTAAAAATATATTTGAAACCATTTAGACAATCTATCATGGGTTTTGTAGGTTTTGAAATCACCATGACAGTGTCGAAAAAATAGTTGTCTCACACAAATGTGAGTTGTACAAAAACTCGAATGTCTCATCTTGCAAGTTTACAATTAAAGAACACCTCCTGGTATTAAGCACCTAGGATAAACACAATGTAGTATGTCTAAGTTAGTATAAAACCAATAATCATAACGATAATCACGAGATTAGAAACTTTACACGATGGAACAATGTCATACCTTAACAGGCAGAGCTTTTGGATTCATGTATATAAGCTTCTTTCGATCGGATAGGATATCGTTGCGATAACTCGGTATAATACTATTAATATATAATTATATGTGTGTGTGAATTCAGAGAGAAAGAAAGTTTTGAGCGAAGAAATGAAGTCCCGTTGCCTTTCTATTTATAGTAAGTTTCGGACCCCATCGCGGTACGCGATGGCCATAAATAGAAAGCCGTCGCGTACCGCGAAGCATCTTATAGCTTCGCTGAGTCAGCCCTAGGCCTGGTACGTGGCATGCTACGTGTCCTCTACATAACCTCCACATCGCGGTACGCGATGGGTAACCCAAACCCGTCGCGGTACGCGATGGAAGGATTTTTATTTTATTTTAATTTCCAACAAAAATACTAAGGCGGCCCTTAATGCGGCTCGCGGCGATGCGAGCGAAGTGCGCCATCAAAGCGCCACATTGCGCCCATCTCCTGAGCCCGTGCCCGTGCACGTGCGCGTTCGGGTGCTTCACACCCTCCGCTAGGACCACTGGGTGTGATATGTCTTATAAGAACATTAACATAGAAATTTCCTTTCTTATAAAGAGCTCACTAGTTTGTTAATCTAGCGATGTGGGACAAGAGTTTACAAACCTATTTATACTATGGTGGTTCCTTCTCCATTTCTTTCCTCCACCAATGTGGGATGAAATTTCCTTCACTTATCTCTTTACTTTCATTTTATGGTTTGTTATAGTCTCCCCTTCTTATTTTGAATCTCGTCCTCGAGATTTGGTTGGAATAAGTGTGGATACTTCCGTTTCATTTTGGATTCCAATTCCCAAGTATATTCTGGTCCATGTTTTGAATCCCACTTCACTTTGACCAGAACTATTCTTTTATGCTTGAGATTCTTGATCTTTCTATCTTCAATTTGCAAAGGTTTCTCAACGAATTTCAACTTTTCATTTACCTTTATATCTTGAAGGGGTACTTCTAGTGTTTTATCAGCTAAACATTTCCTTAAGTTACTTACATGAAATACATCATGTATACCTGACATTTCCTCTGGTAATTCTAGCTGATAGGTTACTGGTCCAATTTGTTTGATAATTTGAAATGGTCCAACAAATCTTGGACTTAACTTTCCTCTCTTACCGAATCGGATTACTCCTTTCCATGGAGATACTTTCAGTAGCACTTTGTCTCCAACTTGTAATTCCAATGGTTTGCGTCGTTGATCCGCATAACTTTTATGACGATCTCGTGCGGTCTTTAATCTTTCCTTAACTTGATTTATCTTATCAGTACTTTCTTGTATGATTTCAGGACCAGATAATTGTTTTCCTCCTATTTCTGCCCAACACACTGGTGTTCTACACCTTCGTCCATAAAGGGCTTCAAATGGGGCAGCATTAATACTTTTATGATAACTGTTATTATAGGAGAATTCTATTAGTGGTAAATGGTCATCCCAATTTCCACCAAAATATATTACACATGCTCTTAGCATGTCTTCCAGTGTTTGTATGGTCCTTTCACTTTGACCATCAGTCTGTGGATGGTATGCTATGCTCAAGTTTAATTTTGTTCCCATAGCTACTTGAAAACTTTTCCAAAAATGAGAAGTAAAACGGCTATCCCGATCCGATACAATGGATAATGGAACTCCATGTAATAAGACAACTTTGTCTACATACAACTTAGCTAATTGTTCCATTTTGAAAGTTTCCTTCATCGGTATGAAATGAGCTGATTTCTTAATCTATCCACAATCACCCAGATTGTGTCATTACCTTTTCTTGTGGTAGGTAATTTGGTAACAAAATCCATTGTTATTAATTCCCATTTCCATTATGGCATTTCTAATTGTTGAAGTAATCCTGATGGTTTTTGATGTTCTGCTTTAACTTGTGAACAAGTTATGCAATTTGAAACATAACTAGTTATGTCCTTTTTCATTCCTATCCACCAATAGATTTTCTTCAAATCTTGATACATTTTATCTCTTCCAGGATGCATTGTGTATTTGGACTTATGGGATTCTTCGAGAATCTTTTCTCGTAATCCTCCTATAACTGGTATCCAGATCTTGTTCCCCATTCGGAGAATTTCATCATTTCCTTTGTCAAGTAGATCAATGGTACCATTTCTTTTCTCATCGGCAATATTATTTTCTTCTATTGCTTGTTTCTGAGCATTCTTTACTTCATCAATTAAATTGATTTGAAGTTCTAACCTTAGAGCTCGTACTCTTTTAGGTTTCTCATGCTCTTTTCTGCTTAATGCATCGGCTACTATATTTGTCTTACCTTCACGGTATAGGATTTCACAATCATAATCGCTAAGAATTTCCATCCAGCGTCTTTGCCTCATGTTAAGCTTCTTTTGCCCAAAGATATATTTTAAACTTTTATGATCTGTGAATACAGTAAACTTACTACCATATAGATAGTGTCTCCAGATCTTTATGGCAAAAGTTATTGCTCCCAATTCTAAGTCATGTGTTGTGTAATTCTCTTCATGCTTCTTTAATTGTCTAGATGCGTAAGCAATTAATTTTTCACGTTGCATTAGTACACATCCCAATCCTGATTTAGAAGCATCATAACAGACTGTGAAATCTTCAGTTCCTCCTGGTAACGCAAGTATTGAGGCATTTGTTAACTTTTGCTTCAAAGTTATAAAATCTTCTTCTTGCTTAGGTCCCCATTCAAACTTGACATTCTTACACGTTAACTTGGTTAACGGAACTGCTATTCGGGAAAAATTTTGAATGAAGCGTCTATAGTATCCTGCTAATCCCAAGAAACTTCGAATTTCTGTAGGAGTTTTAGGAATTTCCCAATTAGTAATAGCTTCTATTTTGTAAGGGTACACGTGAATACCTTCATGGTTAATCAAGTGTCCTAGAAACTGTACTTCTTGTAACCAAAATTCACATTTTGAGAATTTAGCATAAAGCTTTTATTTTCTCAATAGTGTCAAAAGTGTATGAAGATGTTTAGCATGATCTTCACTGGTTTTGGAATAAATAAGTATATCGTCTATAAAAACGATTACAAATTTATCCAAATATGGTTTACATATTCGGTTCATCATATCCATGAATGCAGCTGGTGCATTAGTTAAACCAAATGGCATGACTATAAACTCATAATGACCATATCTTGTCCTAAAAGCTGTTTTAGGAACATCTTCTTCTTGAACTTTTAATTGATGGTATCCTGAGCTTAAATCAATTTTAGAAAAATATCGAGCTATTTGGAGTTGATCAAATAAATCATCAATTCTAGGTAAGGGATACCGATTCTTAATTGTGACTTTATTCAATTCTCTATAATCGATACACATACGCATTGACCCATCTTTCTTTTTGACAAACAGTACTGGTGCTCCCCAGGGTGATGAGCTAGGTCGTATGAAACCTTTTTCTAGCAATTCATCTAATTGCTTCTTTAATTCTAACATCTCTGTTGGCGCTAATCGGTATGGTGCTTTAGCAACTGGCGCTACTCCTGGTATTATATGGATTCTAAATTCAACTTCACGATCAGGTGGTTGCCCAGGTAAATCTTCTGAAAATAAATCAGGATATTCCGATACTACCGGAATTTCTTTTAGCTCTTTTCCTTTGGCGCTAATGATTACAGAAATCATATATACTATGCCTTGTTTCCTTAGATAGCTTAGTCGCTTTCATTACTGATATAAACTTTCTAAGCTTGAGCATCTTATCTCCTTGAATTGTAATAATTTCTCCTGTTGGTGAGCGAATTTCAACAGAATTCGTATTACAGAGGATTCGAGAATGATTGGCTGCTAACCAGTCCATTCCTAATATAACATCAAATCCAGCCAGATTCATTGGGAGTAAATTTGCTTTAAACTGGTGGCCTAGTAAGTTTATGTTTTCTTCTTGGAGTACTTCATGAATATGAATGGAATTTCCATCGGCCATTTCTACTGTGCAGACTTGATGGAGTTTGGTTAATGGTTGATTTAAGGCTTGGCAAACCTTCGTGTTTATAAAACTTTGGTTTGCTCCAGAATCAAACAATACTTTAGCGTAAACGTTATTGATAAGAAACGTACCCGCAATGACGTCTGGGATCATTGCTGCCTCTTGTGCAGTAAGCTGAAAAGCTCGTGCATTCTTCTTAGGTCCATCTGTGTTCTTTTCTTTGCTGTTAGGCGCCTTTATCAGCTTTGGACATTCTGGACGGATGTGGCCAGGTTCTCCGCAGTTGTAGCAAACACGACTTTCCTTTCTTCTACATTCTTCATCCGTATGTCCAGCCATTTTGCAATAAATGCAATACTTAGTTTTCTTAAAAGCGCATCTCCCTGAATGCCTTTTTCTGCAAGTTCTACAGAAAGGATGAGCATAGGATTGCCCTGTTCCTTTCTTCTGAAACTGTTGGGTAATCTTCTGGGCTAGATCTTTCTTTTTGTTTTCTTCCTGAGTTCGGACTAATCCGTCTGTCAGGTTATTTGCTAGCTCAACTGTTTCTTCAATAGTCTGAGGTCTGGCTGACTTTACCAGATAGCGGATTTCACTTACTAATCCCCAAATATAACGAGAAATTAGTACTGACTCTGCCGAAGCCAAAGCCGGTACCATTCTTGCATATTCGAAGAATTTTGTCGTATACTCACGACACTTCACACCTTCCGTCTTGTGGTTTAAGAACATAGTAGCAATCTTCTCTCTTTCATGAGGAGGACAAAATTTTCTTTCTACTATTTCTTTAAACTCTTCCCAGATCATAGTATAAACTATGTGACTTCCCTTTGACTGGAGGACCGTGTTCCACCATTCCATTGCTTCATTAATGAAGAGGTTAGAAGCATATAATATTTTATCTTCTTCAGCACATTTACTGATTCTTATAATAGCTTCTGTCTTTTCTAACCAACGTAGTGGTGATATAGGTCCTTCTTTTCCAGAGAATTCGGTTGGTTTACAAGCCAAGAAATCCTTGTAAGTACAACCATGAACTTTTGACTGTTTGGGTAATGGGTTGCTATTTTCTCCATTCACGCTATGACTAGCCTCATTGTTAGACTTACATTTATTACTCTCGGTCTTATGCCTAATTACAGAAACAGGTTGCCTAATAGCATCAGCAATTAAAGGAATTGCTTCAGTGATTTTTAGAGATATCATGTTTTCAATAGCATTCATATTCAGATGAGCTTCTTGATTATGAATTTCATGATTATGCTCGTTTCCGTGATTGTGCTCATTTACGTGACTATGCTCATGTTCGTGATTGTGCTCATTTTCGTGATTATGCTCATTCGACATCTGAATTACATATGAGAAAGGAATTATTAATATCGTAATCAAATAATAAGGTAAGTAAGATATTAATAACACATAAGCATAAATAACACATAGGCACAAAATATGTCAAAATCGTCGATCTTTGCGACATTTACTCTTTTTATATATATGCATCACTATATTTTACATCTACACACTATGTATATGCGTCACTACACATCTTTCTTACATACATACACTCTTTTTTTATCAAAGAAATTACGATAATTAACATATAAATATTATATATATGGGTTATATGTATGGTTGTTGGTCGTAGTACTTCCAGGTTAAGTTCTCCCCCATATTTATATGTTAATTATCGTAATTTCTTTGATAAAAAATAGAGTGTATGTATGTAAGAAAGGTGTGTAGTGACGCATATGTACTTCCAGGTTAAGTTCTCCCCCATATTTCTTATTCTATTCCCAGTATCAATTAATTCTTCCCCGTAATGGCGGAGCTCAGCCGTCATTTCCAGTGTCATGGTGGGGTAGTTTGTGGTTTCAGCCTGGAATGGGGCATAAGGATTTGACATCATTGTTTGATATTGCCAATCATTCGTCCACCATTCTTCCATTTGAGCTTGACTGATAATATCATCATGGGGAAATGTATTTTTGGGTTTTGAGTTGTTATATTCGGGTTGCTGGAGCTTCCTGCACCTATATCATTGAATATGGGTTGAAATAATTCACATTCATCTAGGCATGTGCCTAGTCGCTCCTCCATTGGTATTGTTGACATGAGTGGTGGTAAAGTTGGTGGTGGTTCTATTGGTTGTGGTTGAGTTGGTTGTTCGGGTTGTGGTTGAGTTGGTTGTTCAGGTTGTGGTTGAGTTGGTTGTTTGACTGTGGTTTTTCCTTTCTTATTTCTTCTCAATCCTCGTTGCCAATATTTGAGCCTTCTTCTTCTTTTAAGCTTTGGTTTTTCTGCAGGTAGGGCTTGAAAGATCATGGGTTCAGGTTGTTGTTGACTAGCTTCTTCTTCTTCTATATCCGTGGAGTTAACGGATTTGTGTTCAAAGGCATCAACTAGCTCACTCATGCTGTTAATCAAAAACATAAAACAACGAACTCCAAACGAGAATAGTACTTATTTTCACGTGTGGTTAAAATCTTATTTTTATAGTTAACACATAGGTTAATGCATGTATTTCCTAACATTAATTTCTAAGATTAGGTATTATTAAAATACCTATATTTCTTAAACCAGTGGCTCTGATACCACTTCAGCTGTCCCAACCCCGACCCCTATACCCCGGGAGGGGAGCCATGAACATTGATTGGTGGTATCGGTGTTTATTAAATTATTTTGCAGCAGAAAATTTCATCAGAACCGTAGTTAAGAAAAATGATCAGAGTTATAAAAACACCATGATTATTATTATGATAAACCGGGATTAACTATAACTCACTCAGCGTAGCTGACTTTGAGTATGCACGCAGGTTAACAGATTGAGACAGCTGGTTTGAGCAGGACACATGGAGAGATTGAAGAGGCTGGCCTCTGAACTTTTGTCATGATGTTTTGATATTACCACTTATGTTATGTTTTAAAATACAAGTTAAAAATGTTTGTAATGAATGGTTGACTATTATTATTATTCCGTGAAAGTTTTAATTAACTCTGATATTTAAAGCTATGTTTATGAGTAAATCCAACGTCCAATGTAGGGCACCGGGAACGGGCTTTACATCCAACTACTCATACTTTTATCTCATTAGTCTTCCAATTCTTTTTTGCTTCAATCTTAGTGGGGTCTTCCAATTATTTTTTGTTTCAATATTAGCGGGGTCTACAGTAATTCCTTCGGGATTGATTATGTGACCTAGAAACTGTACCTCGCGCAACTAGAATGCACACTTCAAAAACTTAGCATGCAGTTTCTCTTGCTTCTGTATCTCAACACTTCTCTTAGATGCTCAGCATTATCAGACTCGCTTTTAGAATAAATCAATATATCGTCAATGAACACGATTTCTAAATCAATATATCGTCAATGAACACGATAACTGATTAGTCTAACATCGGCCGACATACCCTATTCATCATTTTTATAAATGCTTTCCTACATGTTAGGGATTTCCGTTGGGTGCGATTCAGGACAAATAGGTGACGTTCGGACCAAGTAAAAACTAGTATAAGATGTTGTTATAGCCTGGAACTCGTTATATTGGTAAAACATGTCATAAGGGGTTGATGGAGACGATTAAAACGGAAAGAAAAAGAAACTCAGTTTGAATCGCAATCCTGGCAAATGTCGATTTATTTCGTTTGACGAATGTCAATTCGATTCGTTTGGTGAATGTCGATTTGTTTCGTTGGGCGAATCTTGATTGGATTCGTTTGGTGAATGTCGGTTACCATGTGAATACGGTTAAAAAGAAAAAATAAATAGTGACCCCAATTGACTAAGGTAGTAAGACTTAGATAGAAAGAAGTTAATTAACACGTATATTTGTTATGCAGATATCCATGCTCAGCTGAAGAAAGGTGTTACAATCAATTTAGAAAGAATTAGGACGCTTGTGAGTTTGTATCCCCTATTCTCTATTATGTTTTTAAGGGTTGTGTGCATACACCTATGCGTCTAGTTAATACACTTACCTTAAGTGGTAACCGTATGCTATATGAATGTTTATGAATGATATAGAAAGGGTCAAGGGTATGTACGTAGTTGTATATGAATACACACACACACACACATATATATATATATATATAACTAAAAGTATATATGGTATGCATGGTTGTAAGGCAAAGTATATATGGTTGTATGGAACGAGAAGAAGAGACCAGACTCTAATAATACATGAGGTATGTAGGGACCGAACCCTAGTAATATCTGAGGCATGCAGGGACCGGACCCTAATAATTCGAGTCATGTAGGGACTGGACCCTAATAATATCCGAGGCATATAGGGACCGAACCCTAATAATATCTGAGGCATGTAAGGACCGGACCATGATAATATCCAAGGAATGAGGGACCGTACTGTAATAATGAGGAAGTAGGGTGAAATGCTCTTTAAAACGTAGAGATAATTATGTATGTATTAAATAAGTTAAAACACGAAAGTATGAAAGTATAAAAGTAAGAAAGTATGAAAGTATAAAGAATGAATTTATGTATGTATGTATGTATGTATGCATGTATGTATCTATGTATGCATGTATGTATGTATATATGTATGTATGTATGTATGTATGTATGTATGTGTGTATGTATGTATGTGTGTATGTATGCATGCATGTATGAAAGAAAGAAAACAGGTTAAGTATGTAATATGTATCTTCGGATACGTATATGTAGGAATGTGAATGTAATATATGTTGCCTGATTAAATAGAACTCACTTAGCGTAGCTAACTTTTAGTACTCACGCAAGTAGATAGGTTAAATCAGCTAGCTTGAGGGAGCCACATGGCATGAACTGAAGAGGTTGGCATCGGATGAGGGATTGTTATAATGTTGCATTTATGATGTCATATGTTATGTATAAAGACAAGATTTGAATATTTTGTAATGAATAGTTGATGTTTTTATATTCCGCAAAAAGTTTTAATTCACTATGATATTCAGAATTATGTTTATGAGTAAATACAACGTTAAAGTATGACACTTGAGTCTGGAGCCTTACATTGAAATGATTATATAATGGTTTTAGAACGAATATAAACAAAAAGAGAGAGAGGGGGAGAGAAGAATAAAAAAAGATAAAGCATAATAAGAAAAACACATAAACATGATCACTAACAAAGAAAATATGCAAACATAAATTAAACCCTTACATGGAAAAATGTTTTATGGAGAGAAGAAGAGATGAATGAGTAAAGGAAATCTGATGAAAATAAAAGGTATTTATAGTTGTGATTAGAAATTGGTTAAATTGGTAAGTTTTGAAGAGAGAGTTGTGTTTGGAATTAGCTAGAAAGATGTTTTTCTATTAATAAAATATGCCAAGTAAAATACTTAGGATAAAAATTAATTTAAGATGACTATAACTATTTATGTTACATGTTAAAATATTTATCTAGACATACTCGGATCAACTTGTCAAATTAACGATTACATATTTAAATAATGAAACGAATATAAATTCAAGTATTTGCACATATGAAAATAATGTTAATTACTTGAAATGAATAATTTCTGATTCAATAATAATAATAATAATAATAATAATAATGAAGAACTTTATTATATTTGATCGTGCGATTACGCAAATAATAAGTTTTCGTAGAAAGTTTAAAAACTGACAGTTTTAACCCCTACACTTTGATTAAAGTATAAAATATGTAAAATAAGGTTAACGATCAATTAAAAGAAGGTCCGAAAATTAAACGGGTCAAGTTTTCGAGTTTGAAAAATTAATGAATGTTACAGTCGTGTTTTTATAGGCGAGCACGTGTAACGCTAACGTACACTTTTGGATATTGGTGAATCATAATAATCCTAGTGCACCCCTTTTCAGCTTATAGTAGTCAAACTCGCGCTTGAAATCTTTTGCAATGCGCAAAAATAAACGTTTAGATATCCGAAAGCGACATCTAAAAATTTCCGGGTTCTTGTATCTCGACGGATCATGTATTCTTTCATCAAACGATCATTCGCGCCCAAACGATCTCGTTCAATATATTCTCTTCTCAAAACCATGCGAGGAGAATCAAGAGATTGCATATACTTTGACGCGATCGTAACTATACTCGTAACTGCCTTCTTTGCCTTGTCATTTGTCGTGTACTCATTATTCTCCAAATATCGGTTGATTATGTCGGAGGAAAATGGAGAATCCTTTTTGTTGGTGTTTTGAGTAAGTATAAAAATTTATGAAGATTGTTGTAGAGTTTTGTAGGATTTATAGAACTTTTATTAAAGTATGAGAAGTTTTGGTGATTATATAGGAATATTAATTCATTTTTTTAAATAAAGAAGCCACTGTCAAACGGCTAGTTTGACCAGAAACACCCACACCCGGCGCTTTGTGGGAAACACTCCCCACCACAAATAGCCTAAAGCGCCCCAAGGGCTGTGTGCACGGGTGCTTTTTGGATGGGCAAAACGCTCACTACACCCGGCCTTACACTCGTATTGAGTTTACTTCCTTCAAATTGAAAATTAAAACATTTCAATTCCTTCACAAATGCTTTTGAACTAAATATCATACCTCAAAATCTGGCTAAGCAACTACATAACTATTAAAAAGTAGAAGAAATGTGAATAGAAAAAAAAAGGTATATCTTTAAATATCAAACAAACCAAACTACTTTTTTCCCCTTTTTAAACATCGTTTGGAATTACCTCTAATACCAAAGTTAGCATTATTAACCGCCTATACTGAGTTTGAGATTCTAGGCCTCACTCACTCACGAACACCAACAATGAGAAAATCCATCACCGTAAGAAAACTCCTTGAATCACGTTTCGAACATGAGACCATAAGATCTAAAGCATTAACTATCACCCTACGTCATTGTACCAGGAGGCCAACTAAAAAAACCAGCTACTTAAAGATAATCAAATTAGAGTATTACTAGGCTTAGAATGTAACCTTTCAATCTACATCATAGTTTGAATTTTCTAGCGAGAATAAACGGAGAAAATGACAAGAAAGATTTGAACTTTTAAATATTGTAACTCTAACTTGATTTTAATTTAAATTTTGGTTATAATTAACTTGATAATGATTTTGCTAGTAAAATGATTTTTTTGGGGGTTCAAGATTGATGTTTTGGACATGGTGCCAGTTGAAATTGAATCTAGAGACCAGAGTTTGAATTTTCTAGTGAGGATATGACAAGAAAAATGATCAGAGGCGTTTGTAGTGGCCGAAGAGTTAACCAAAGATGGTGGTGGTGGTGGTGGTCGGAGCAACCGAGCAAATAGTAAGAACAAGATGTGTAATTTCTTAAAATTAAGGATTAAAACCGTAATATGGTCTTCGTTATTCATTCTAATAATATATAGTTCTTCATAACTTCATGTATTTAACTTCTTTTTTTTGGCATAATAATTAATATCTCTTTGTAATTTTTGAGAACTTTTACTAGCTTTTTATTTCATGATCATCTCCTGAAACAAGCAGGCAATATTCTTTTTTGAATGTTGGTTGATGCAAATGAAAACAAAAATATTTGCACTAGACAACACAAAAGCACAATCCCTCCAAGAAAGAGAGTGGCCGAATGAGCAAAGGCCACACCATCTCCTTCACTATGCATTTAGTACAACATGATTTCAACATATATGGAACCGAAAACACTCTCTGTGGCTTCTTCTCTCCTATACTAGCTAGTAAGTTTCTTCATCGTTTCTTTTTTTATTATTTATTTTATTTTATTATTATTCATGCATGCAAACAGTGAATCCCGAGTTCTATCATTTAGAGCCCTGATTGTAACAATTTTCAATCATTCCATCTTTTATATATAATAAAAACACTTAAAACACTAATTATATGAATTCCGTGTTTATTTATATCTTTAATGTCAAATTTAAAATTACATATTTTATTCAATAATACGTTGTCAATGCCTACTTAGTTAGTTTGAGCTTTGATTGTTACTATTTATACAATATATTTCATTTCTTTTTACCTTTAATTTTGCTTATCTATTTCAAATAGCAACACTTATTTTTTTATCATTTAACAAATCTCGTGTAATACACGGATTCAAAAGCTAGTTGAACTATATATGATTTGAATTATAAATAAGTTTACGCAATACTGAAATGTTTATTTTAGATAACATTTAGTTACTTTAATTGAATAATTCAAAATTGTATTTCAGTTATAAGTGTATGCACACATGTATATTTGAACCCCAAATGGCTAATTAGACTCAATAAAATCTCACACCAACTCCTAATAAGCGCGAGCTTGATTCAAACTTGTTTGTATGCTCGAGCTTGAACTCAATATAAGCTCGAGTACAACAAACTAACTTCATGTAGCTCGATAAAAGCCTGAGTCATTTTCCATCCCACATTGGTCATGCTAATTTGGGTTATTCAAAAGCCTTAGTCTGTGCAATTATCGTTTCCAGGATGGATGATGAGAAAGAGACAAATCTTCTTCGACATAAAGAAGAAGAAGAACAAGGTCCCCTGCAACAAAGGATATGGCAAGAATCACAGAAGATTTGGAGGGTCGCATTGCCTTGCATTATATCAAGAGTTTCTTCATTCGGAACTATCCTTGTCACCCAGTCATGTATTGGCCATGTCAGCGGCATAGATCTCGCTGGCTTTGCACTTGTTCAAACACTTAGCGTCCGATTTATCAACGGAATACTTGTAAGTTCGTGACCATACTCTGTCCTCCATAATATTAGTAGCAAATTAAGTCCATATATATGATATCAATGTAACGTGATTATCATTTACCTTATGTTTTGATTTGATCGGCAGTTAGGGATGTCTAGTGCAACCGAAACCCTTTGTGGACAATCATTTGGAGCCGGCCAACACCACATGATGGGCATTCACTTACAACGATCATGGATCGTTGACTTCATTACTTTGACCATCTTGCTCCCAATCTTGATCTTTGGTACCCAAATCTTTAAACTTGTTGGTGAGAAAGATTCAATAGCAAACAGTGGTGGATACATATCTTTATGGTTCATCCCTTATGTCTATAATTATGTTTTTAGCCTGACTATACAAATGTATCTACAAGCACAGTTAAAGAACATGATTATCGCATGGCTTTCGGTTTTTCAATTCGTTATCCATATACTTTTGTCATTGCTTTTTGTGTATAAGTTGAATTTGGGGGTCTCGGGTGCCATGATTGCACTCTCGGTGTCTTCATGGTTCCTTGTAATCGGAGAACTGGTATACATTTTTGGAGGATGGTGCCCTGATTCTTGGAAAGGATTCACAATTGCTGCTTTTAAGGATCTGAAGCCTCTTGTGAAGCTTTCAATATCTTGTGGTGCGATGCTCTGGTAAGTTTTTGTGATTGTCAATATATAGCTGATAAATGACTACAAGTTTGTTGCTTACTTTTTCGGACTTATTAATCAAGATACACAACGAGGGTCGTATTCGTAATGGGAGCATTTGTTCATATATAGAGATGATAAATTAAATGTTGTTTTAACTTCAAATGTATAATGCACTCTAACGGTCATTATACATATGTAGCTTGCAGCTATGGTACTATGCCATTTTGGTCTTGCTTGCTGGATACATGCCAAATGCTGAGGTCGCAATCTCCGCCTTCTCCATTTGGTATCGACACATATATATTCTTATTTCTCCCTTACGTGTCATTTTATACACAAGAAACTTATTAACTCACTTTTTTGAAATTCTTCTACAGCTTGAACATTAACTCATGGGAGTTCATGATTAGCCTAGGCTTCTTCGCTGCCTCATGGTTAGTTATCAAACAATTACGTTGCAAAAATGACGCAAATTAAACTCCGTGTCATGCACTAAATTCTGATTTTTGTTTTTTTGACTGACACGCCTTATATTGTAACTTTAACATGTATAAAGTGTCCGGGTGGCGAATGAGTTAGGGCAAGGAAACCCGAAAGCAGTGAAATTTTCTATAATACTGGTGATGGGGATTTCAACCGTGATAGGCGCATTCTTCTTTGTTCTCTGTTTGGTGTTCCGGAAAAACATTGCATACTTGTTTACGAGTGACGAAAGAGTTGCAGATGCAGTATCAGATCTTTCTTTGCTTCTCTCCCTTTCGATTTTATTGAACGGAATATATCCGGTACTCTCAGGTAAGCCTTTCCATGTTTTAAGATTTAGTTAGTCAAAGTTTATATAGGTTGATGTCACAATGTCTAGGCTTTAATCATATATACGCCCCTTGACAACAACCCACATGTTGACATGATCGCTAGCTACAATAAGAATGATTAACAAGTCAAAAACAAACCAGTAAAGTCAAAATTTATTTTAGAATATACAGCATTTAGTCAACTTGAAACAATCACACATATGTTTTTGGGAGAAGCCTGTAAAACTTGGAGCAATAACAACTTAAAGGACCCGAATGACTAATACGAAAAGTGTAAGGGTGGTACGGAAGATCTCAAGGGGCGGTTTGGTGGAGATCAAAAGTTCAGGGACCAAGTTGAATAACTTAGCGTCTTAGTTATCTTTTATTTATTATTAAATAAATTAGAGGTCTAGTTTAATTGTGATTCCTAGTTTGAGTAGGATTAGAATTGTGGGTGTTATATAAATCCATCAAAGGTTTTATTTGTGTAGAGTAGAAATGTTGTGGAAGGTATTTTGTTCTTGTTTACTATTAATGAAAATAGTTGCATAAACGTTTTATGCAATATCGTGTTTGGTGTTCTTGATTCACTTGTCTAAGGTTTAACAAGTGGTATCAGAGCCTAACGATCCAGGCTCATGTTTCCGAACGGTGGCAAGTGTTGATTGCGGTAGTAGTTCCAATCAAAGGCATAAGAGGCCAAGAAACCGATATCCGAAGCAAGGAAAGGTCCTTGTTTACCTCCTGAAGTTGAGGTTAGTCAAGTCATTTTTGTTTGTTCGGTCGGGCAGAGTTAAGATTTAAAGATGAATAAATAGTGGTGAATAGTTATTGCCGTCACACACAAAAGTGCAATCGTTTATTTGTTTATTTGTGACGTTGTGGTTGAGATTAACCTACTACCACATACTTTAATTGCAAACTTGGATTTGTGTGTCGCGTGAGAATATACATGTTACATCCATTTAATATTGTCATCATCTCCATATTATTATTATTGGAAGTTAACTCATAGCCGGCCGATAAAAAAATATATGGTGGTTTCGATATATTTTCGAACCAAAGGCAACGTTGTTGGCAGTTGTATTATTTGTCGGATCAGGTTCAAGTGTTACCGTTCTCGAGTAGTAAAGTTTCCGATTGAAGTAAAGAAATCCTATCGAAGAGTTGAAGTTATCTAGAATCTCGTAACCGAAACGATGGCAGAATTTCAAGTCGTTGGAGGAATCAAGAAATTGAACCAAAGTAACTACAAACAATGGTCGACATGCATCAAGTCGTATCTTCAAGGTCAAGATATTTGGAAGGTAACGAACGGTACCGAGACGAGACAACCTGTGAACGATATTAACGGTAGTATCGGAAAGTGGCAGGTGAAAGCGGGCTGGGCGATGTTTATCATCAAGACAACGGTGGATGATGATGTTCTTGATCACATTCAATATCTCGAATACCAAAAGCAAGTGTGGGATACGTTGGAGACCTTATTTACGAAGAAGAACGATGCTCGATTGCAGTTAGTCGAAGGTGAGTTGATGATGGTTTACCAAGGGGATCTTCCAATCGCACAATATTTTCGTAAAGTGAAGAATTTGTGTCACGAGATTGGAGAACTCAATCCACAGTCTCGGGTTAACGATGCTCGTATGAAGCGGATACTCATTCATGGTTTAAGGCCGGAGTATGTAGCTTTGTTACCGCTATTCAAGGGTGGGCGACCCAACCGAGTATTATCGAGTTCGAGAATATTCTTGCTGGACAATAAGCCTTGGCAAAACAGTTAATCGGGGTGTCAGTTAAAACCGAGACCGAAGCCTTGTATGTCGGAAGAAAGGAGTAGCATCAATTCAACAAAAATAGGAACCGTTATAGCGAGAAAGGCAAGAGTAAGTATCGGGAGAACGAGAAATGTGAACGATCGAAGAAGAAAGAATGGAGCCGAAAGAGCAGAGATGACAACTCTGAAGAAGATTCATCAGACGAAGAGAACCGAGACAAGGAATCAAGGTACCAACCAAAAAAGTTTTTGTTTAGGTGCCATAAATGCGGACAAAAAGGGCATATGGCAAAATACTGTCGAGAACCTAAGGAGGAAGGTAATGCAGCTGTTGTTAAAGAAGAAGAACCGTGGGATGTGGAGGCTAATATGGCCGAGGTTCAAGGAAAATACACAGTTGACACCGAATTCAAACCAAACCTGGTAGATGAATGGTTTGAAGAAGGCTCCTGTTGGTGGACAGATCATGAAGTGGTGCCAAAGTCGTCGTTAAAGGTAACCATAGAATCATCTATTGTTATTTTGAATCTAGATGATGAGGAAATCATGGTTGAAGAAGAAAGTACGGTTGATCAAGACGAAAAAGAAACCGTGTTGGATGAAGTGCACGAGCAGTTAGTTCTGTCTCATGTTACGAGTGGTCATGGTGGAATAGAAAGCGTTAAAATCAACAAACCAGCAAAGTTGCTGTTGGAGTTTGCATGAGGTTCATGCAAAGTTCAGGTTATCCGAATGAACGAACAAATGAAGGAGTTGAGTTCGAGAGGGAGCATGCATTAAGTGAAGATGGAAGAATTGCTTTAAGTACCATGATAGTTGGTCATGAAATTAAGAAAGCAAAAGTCGTTTCCTATCTAAAATTGGGTGATGCAGTTCTAAACAGTGATAATCTCGAAATGAGCTCAATTGATAACGGGAAAAAGAAACTTGAAGGTAGTGTGATGAAGTCGAATCCAAGAATAAAGCTCAAAGAAGTTAGAGCTTTACAAGGTGTGAAGAATCTTGGAGGAACAACGGAAGTTGGTATTGAGAGGGAGTGTAAAACTTGGAGCAATACCAACTTAAATGACCCCGAATGACTAATACGAAAAGTGTAAGGGTGGTACGGAAGATCTCAAGGGGCGGTTTGGTGGAGATCCAAATTTCAGGGACCAAGTTGAATAACTTGGTGTCTTAGTTATCTTTTATGTATTATTAAATAAATTAGAGGTCTAGTTTAAATGTGATTCTTAGTTTGAGTAGAATTAGATTGTGGGTGTTATATAAACCCATCAAATGTTTTATTTGCGTAGAGTAGAAAGGTTGTAGAAGGTATTTTGTTCTTGTTTTCTATTAATGAAAAGAGTCGCATAAACGTTTTATGCAATATCGTGTTTGGTGTTCTTGATTCACTTGTCTAAGGTTTAACAGAAGCCACTAAAGCCGTTCAATGGTAATAGTAAACACGCAAGGGACAAAATACTAATGGATCGTTGACCAATTAACAGCTATTTGGGGATATAATTGTCCACATAAACTTAAACGGATTTATGATATAATTACATAATTACTCTACTTATATATATATATATTTACTCTACTTGATTCTCACATTTAACACGTTAATTTTATTTGTATCTGATCCAAACCCATGAGAGTTAGGATTATAGAGCCAATTCAATTTAAATGTTTTAGCTCAAATATATAGTCAATTATTATTAATGTGGTTTAGGTATCATATGTACATGATCCTAATGAGGGGTATACTCTATGGATTAGGATTTGAAAACTAATCCAATAAATGTTTTAACTTAGATAGGATAACTAAGTATAGCAAATGGGGTAATTGGGTTGCAAGTCCGTTGGGTTGTGGGCCAGAGTTACAATTGGGTCATGTGCCAATACCAAGCATATTGGGCTTGTGAACATATAATCATAATGAGTTTTAAATAGTTTAATCTGTGTGGGTCTAGTGTCTACTCTATAGATGACCGTCTAAATCGTTCGTCGTTTGAACTCGCTTGTCATTCGCTCGAAAGTTGCTTGAAAAATGGTCACTCATTTTTTTTTGCACGATTGTAAACGAGCCACTCTTCTCGATCGGGTTTGTAAACGAGCAAAGGTCTACTCGGTTTGGTTCGGCTCGAATATTTTTAATTTATTTTATATATAATTATATATGAAGAAATATATAAATACATAGACAACCTACATAAATATAAGTTTACAATTTTTTAACTTTTTAAAATTTTTCATATTTCGTCTATTTTATAATTTCATTTGTTCGTTTCAAGTTTTTAAAATACTAGAAGTTTATTTACATGTTCATTATATCTCACTTTAAACTTCTTTCTTATAAAAATTTACAGCTTATTGCACGTGTGTCAAGAAACTACTAAATTATTTACAAAATATATTATTTACAACCTTTAAAACATGTTTCTTATTGTAACTTTTAAAGTAAAAAAGAAACAAATAACGCTCGAAAATCGCTCGATGTTCAAACGAAAAATGTTCGATTAATTTTGGCTCGTTTCAATTTTTGCTCGGTTCCAATTTTATTCGTTTGGTTCAGGTATAAACGAGTCAAGTAATAAGCAAGCCTTCGCTCGATTTGGCTATACCAGCTTCTATGTATTTTAGGCCACACTATGTTTCTTGAATTGGGCTTTCTGTAATAAATCACATATTGGGTCGAAGCTAAGACTTAGTGTGGGTTTAAAGTTTACTCACCAGTCACCACTAAAAGGGTACAACTATAATAATTGTTAAACCTTAGACAAATGAATCAAGAACATCAAAGGCGATATTACATAAACATTATGCTACTCTTTTTATTAATAGTAAACAAGAACGAAATACATACTAAAACGAAAGAACACTAATGGGCTTATATAGGTCTTACAAAGTGCATCCTACTCAAACTCAAAATACTTATTTGACTCCAACTAAAATAAACAAAACATATTTCAAACTTCAAATAAAAGATAATGATAAAAATTAAGTTAACTACTCCAAGTTATCCCATTAAACTAAAACTAAACCACTCTTATATTTTTCACATTGATCATTCGGGTTCTTTAAATTAGTATTGCATTAAATTTTACAATAATAACATTATTATGTAACTTGGTCATTTCTCACATTGTATATCCAAACTTATGTGAATATACACATACATATAAGTTGGTTGGTCCACCATATATGATAGATGTCTTGGTTTGAAGGGTGACCATAAGTCATTTTATTTAGGGCTTCATCCTATCGGGCCAGGATCATATCAAGCCCATCGAATTATCTATATCTATATCTATATACTGTATATAAAGCATGAGTGAGGAACCTCTTAAATTTTAAGAGGTATTAAAGTCAATGTTTTATGTACAACACACAATGCATCAAAAATATAAAAATTAAGGGTAATTAAGTTTTTTCATTCCTTTAAAATATAATTATAACTTTGGTCCCTCAAATTCACTACTTTTTTTGTAAATTTAAATAATAGTTACACATATACCCCTAATTCAAAACCAACTACCCATCGACTTTTTAACGGCCATATCTTTTCACAGGTTAATATTTTTCTTAAAATAACTACATCATAAAAACGAGTATTTTATTCTCTTTAATTTGAGTATGGTATTTCTATAGTTTTTTAGTTTTAAAAAGTTAACATGTTACGCGATTACCGTGTAGAACTGGTAGCAGGTCGAGTCGGGTGAGCTTGGGTCATTTGTAAAAGTGACGCCCTGCTTGCGGTGCACACATATAATGTATATATGTGTGAACCCTCGGGTGGGCAAAAGTGAAATTGCACTAATTTTGATGTTATTTTACTAATCTCGTGAAAATAACGTTAAAAGTAGCGGAAGGTTAATCAGGCATCATGTGGTGGCATTGATAGCCAAAAGACAAGGGTACATACACCAATCGGTTGGTGTCCCGATGGTTGAGTGTTATGTGTCTAGAAAGTGCTTCGAAAGGTGTCAGCAGGTGCGCGGAGCCGAAGCCCGGCATGTTCGCCCGCTGGGCCGAGTGTTCGCCCACTTCCGAGTCTTCGCCTTTAGATAACAAAAAATGTCTGCCCCTTAGGTCGCCAAACTACGACGAGAGTTTCGCCTTTTGAAGCGCCAGCCGCGTATGGCGACCGGGCCATGCCGAGTCAGAAAGGCTTTGATGACTCAAGGTTCATATTAGGGAAAAGAGAGTGAGGGGAAGAGGGGGCGGCCCTCGGCCCGATCATCCAATTCGCTCCAACAGGCAGGCATGGTTCTGTAGTCAAAGCAACTTCGTCACTTTCGTGTACCCATCGGACGGCATGTCTTATGTCCAAGGCTTGATGCAAAACTACTATAGAGCCGGAGGTCTCACCGGAAGTAGCCTATCTATCCCTATGGGGTAGAGGTAAGGCTGTCTACATCTTACCTTCCTCAGACCCTACCATAGCTTTGTTATTGACGGGATATACTGAGTACGATGATGATGAGGATGATGATGATTGGGGTCTAACAAGTTGATACAAGAAAAATGGTTAATTTAGTTCGGATTCGAGTAGATAGGGGCCAGGTCAGACCGATGTCGAGTCGGAACGGGTTTAGGGCCAAAACGGGTTGGTTTACAAAAGTGATTTATTTGAAATTACTGTATATTTCGGGTTTGCTTCTTGATTTTTGTCACCGGTTACGCAGATGTCGTTGTTTACATGTACCGGGTCAGATAAACGCGTGTTCAACACCACGTAGCGCACATAACCAAATCTTGGTAAGTACTCAACATAGTGCCCTGCAGCGGTTATCGTTATGAATTACACGCGTGGTGTTGGTTAAGCATGTTTTAATGGCAGTAACGTGCATTCCGGGCCGGTTACGAGTGTTCAATTTTCGATTACACGCGACTGGCTTTGCACGAGTTGCGTGTCAAATTTCGGGCTACGTGCACACTGTCATCAGATGACGTGTGTACTGACACATACTATACGTTCGATGTCAAATTACGTACATACCTCGCTGCATTGTGCGGGCACTCAGCTAGTATGGATTAATATGTCACCTATGATTATGGGCACGTAAGCACATTGGCACACCAATACAAATTGTAAGCAAACAATCTCTCTCTCACACACATGTGTGTGTGTTATTTTTTAATTGGTTTAAAACAGGAAAAAATAGCATAAATTTTAAGGGTGTTACATATACCATTTGTTGGAAATTCGATGGTATAGAGATTGGGCATGCATTGTAGGTAACCGCACATGTCATTAATCTTTTAAAAAATAATAAACCAGAAAGTGAGAAAACCACTTACAAAATATGATCTCCTAGTCATCTAAAAACTAGTCTAAGGATTACAATCAACAACTGATAGCCATATTATATTTACACAACATTTATTAATTTCCTAATTTATCCCCTAGTTTAAATACGTTGATTTTTCTCCTTTGATCATTTTTTTCAATATTTTCTCTTTAATCAGTAGCATTATCCCGAATAATATTTATATGATACCGGCAATTTTATTAAACCAATTCCAACCCAAATTAGACATTTCATAAGCTGTTTATTCCAACCCTACCCATTTTTGTCAAAATTCTTTCAAACGCCATCCTAACCTGTCATCCCGCCCAATTCGACCCACCTAACCACCTGTTTTGTCAGTTATACATTAACCTAATGTCATAATAGTCAACATTTAATTAGCAATAAAAGAGTCCAAACTCATGAGCACGTGCCATGTAGTTTGCACTATGTTAATTTTTGTAGCTATCAGTTAAAATCCCCTTGTGTACATGGAGTCCAGATTCACACGTGACAGATCTTGTTGCTTTCTCCTTTTTGAATATTTGTGTCTGAAAAAATATATATTGTGACAAGGGGTGGCAATTGGAGCTGGTATGCAGACAACTGTAGCAATCGTTAACCTCGTTTGCTTTTACTTGATCGGTGTTCCATTGGGAGCTTTACTCGGATACTTAACACCCCTTCAAGTTAAGGTACGTAAATAGAAATCTAACGTCAAAAACCAAAATCTTAATTTTATGGCCTAGATTATCTATATATAATAAGTTCAATTTACTTGATAGGGAATATGGATGGGAATGATGGGAGGTGTTCTAGCTCAAACTACTATGCTTATATATATGATCTGGAGAACAAACTGGGATGATGAGGTGTATTCAAAATAAAGTTAAATGGTTTTAAGATTGATTATGATTTTTTGATATATTTCCTTCTAACCGACATTTCTATATTGCCAACCGTAGGTGAAGAAGGCTTCAGAACGTCTTATGCGGTTTTATGTGAAATCAGATGAAATTGTTGAAATCAGATGAAATTGTTGAGCAAGTTTTTGATTAATCGTAATTAAGAATGACACTCACAAGTCTTTTTGTACTTGTTATTTCTTAACTCAAACTATCAAGAAAATTATCAAGTGTTTGCCTTGCACCATACAAGCATTACTCATATTCCCCTATTATTATATTCGTGTTACTAAGTATGATGATGTTGATGATCAATGTTGTAAAAGAAGGTTTGTAAGGTCGAGTACTCGCTACAAGGTATGTCGCATAGGAGAGTTTCTTTAGCTCCACCTAGTTATTAAGAATCGATCAAAGATAATCAACCTTAGCACGAATCACATTTAGTAGATGGACGTGAACCAATTTCTATAATATTAAAGAATAAATAATATATTTTTTTTAATTAATGATTAGCGATTCTTAGAATAATTTATTATTTAAAAATTTATTTCTCTTATTTATATTAATTCAAATATTTTTTTATAAATATTAATAAACTAAATATATTTGACATACATATAATATCCAAAATTTAATTTTCCATATATTTATCATGTTTGAGTATTCTTCGAGTACACCCAGCCACTGATGTGTGAAAAACGTATATAATATTAAAAACCAAGTTTTACCGAATTCACCTAAAAAACCACACAATCGGCAAGCGTACCGGTCACAATGTAGCTAGCAAGTAAAAATGTATATCGAACCTAGGACACTACGGGTAAACTCTAATTATTAAACCTTATGATTACTAACCTAGACTTTCTTTTTGATTTTTTTAGAATTCTTTTTTATATTAATTATACTAAAAATACTTAACTAATTAAAAATTAATTAAAAATAAAACTTTATAAAAATTGGGTTTTAAAACAAATATGAGAAACGACTACCTAGGTAATGGAATCATACTAGTTAAAATTAATAGTTAACGAACTTGACTTGGTTGAAAAACAATATCTTAAAAGTATGACACTAAAGACCACCAAAGTACGCTAGATCGCCTCCCGGTCTCACCAACGACACCTTAGAACTCTAATGACATGTGAAGCTCAATTGTTAAAGGTTTGGATCACCTCCCGGTCTCACCTTGCCTAATAATATTATGGTACCCCAAAACCCGAATCACCTCCCGGTCTATTCGAATACAATATATATTAATATAAAGGGGGTATTTTTAATTAACTTAAACACAACTTGTATCACAATAATCTTAAGGGACCTAGGATAACTCACTCCCGTGCAATTATTACCCAAACCCACAAAAGACAAAGATAACACAACACTAAATCACCTCCCGGTCTCTCTAGTGAAAGAACAATAAAATCTAATAAACTCTCAATAATTATTCCTACGGTTATTTCGACTATAAACCGCAAACAAGTTGAAAACACAAAGTAGACAACCTAATTATGCGTCTAATAATCACCAAAAACTATCAAACACAAGTGGAAAAAATTATTAAAATAATAAACTAGATTTAATCATTCAACCATATCATGAACAAACCAATTAAAAACTTTACCATAATATCAAATCAACCAACGTCAATAGTAGTTCGTCAAACAATTAATATAACATAGTGCTCAACCAAAACCTAGATAGTTTAAAGTATTATAAAACAAAAGTAAATGAATAGTATTATTCGTTAAAAACAAAATGCACGAAAAGAATGACCTTCTTGCTCCAACAGTAGCCACACAAACTCAATCCATCTCTCCTTTCTTTCTGTTTCTGACCTCACGTTCCAATCAAGCAAAGAAAAATAATAATAATAACAATAATACGGAGTATTATTTTCCTAACTTCCACGTGACCCCAAAAATTGTGCACAGTAGCTCCACCAAAGATCCACGCCGCCACCAATTCACCTTGTTTCTTTGACGGGTCTTGCCTTCACGTGAACTCCCCTCCTATAATAATAATAACTCTCTTTTTATATCTAGGTTTTTTTTCTTCTTTCTTTTTCTGCACGTAACAACCGGTAACTCCATGTATTTTTCTATGGGCTGATAAATTACTCCAATGTGGGCCGACCATATTAAATGTAATTCAAGTTATGAAGTCTTGACCCACTAGCATTGAGATTCAAGTTACTGGCCACAAAAAAAAATTCACATAACAAAATATTAAAAGAAATTTCAATAATAATGTTATTTAACTATTCGAAACATTTTACGTGAACCAAATTCTAATTATGTTACTATCATTACTTTTTTTTTCTAATAATAATAATAATAACATATAAAACGTATTTAGTTGTTCACTTACTTATCTCAAAATTAAATACTCCATTTTAACTCGGCACTTGAGACCTTTAGAATGTAAATGTGAGCCAAATGAGAGAGTTATTTAATAAAAGCACCCAAAACTAGTCAAAAGTATAGGAAATATTTATATAAATTATATATATGTTAGACCATATCAGCCACCTAGCGACTTTTACAACTTTGATGTTGTTACGGGTTAAAAGTTGGTAAATATATCGTTTGGTACAAGTTAACTACATTTGACTCAAATTTATTACGTGTAAAAAAGAGGTAATCTGAATATTTTTAAAAATTTGAGAATGCAAATAGATTTACGTCAAACTTGTTACAGGTTCAAAGTTTTGACTTGAAAATGTAAAATAAATGAAAGTTAGAATTTTAAATGTGATTGGTTTTTGAATTTATTTTTGAGGACATTTTTGGAAATAGTCAAAAGATTCAGGATTTACGTCAAAAATACACTGAGTATTTTTCCCATGACTATTAAAATTTAAGAAACAATGACAAACATTTTCGTTATGCCACCTCCAGGCCTATCAATGCTTTTAACTTGTATCAAATTAGAAACATTTGTGTCAGCATTAAATTTTCCTTGAATAATGAATAGAATGTTGTATGTGGAACATGCCGTACAAAATTATGCTCAAGTGATGCAAAACATTCACAAAACAGAACGGGTTAACATATTATTTTTTTTGTCAGTTGGCAAAGTCGAGAATCCTCTCAAACTTATCAATTTTTTTATGGTGTAACTCAAAACTATTATTAAATGAGAAATATTCTCCGAAATTGGTTCATAACTAAATTTCTTTCAATTATATATATATATATAATACTGAGAATAAATTTTTAATAGATAGAGTGTTTGTGGATATGGTTTTGCACGTGCGTAATTTTATTTTATTAAGTTCATTTTTTTAGAAAAAACCATTTTGTGATATAATTAAATCAATTTATGTATAATGATACAAGTATAGATGTAATACATTTTTCTATATATACATTATGTATCACTTTATTTGTAACTTAATCATTTAAATTATTTCATGTATTACACGGGCTCTAAAGCTAGTTTTAAATATACTAATGAAGAAACACCAGTCGAACCCCGGGCAGATTACTGGTAACCTGGGGGTTAGATAGATGTTTCCCACGAGGGGTTAGACCCTTGGAAGATGGTTCTTCTGATAACCTGCAAAACAGACACCGTGAGCTCGTCACTGAGAAGGGGGGGTTCCTCCTTGTGACCACCCTCCGGCGTGAGAATCAGACTAGATTGCTCTTTAAATATAAAAGTATATTAAGAGATTGCTAGAGCAGATATCAGGTATATATGATAAGATAAGATGAGATGGTCATACCATTTGGGGTATTTATAGCCGAAGGTAGGTTTCCAAGGGGTTTAGCCGGCCCAACACGCTACCAACTGTAACCTATGCACGTGCCCTGCCTGTGAGTGGTGGATAGGTAGCGGCTGACACAGAGCAGGCGTGTCGTGCACTCTTCCTCTTCTGCCAACAACAGGCTAGGCACGTGGTATGGCAGGAGTTGGTGGGTAGGCGGCGGCTATTGGTCACAGTGCTGTGGCGTGCTGTCTGCCATGCTGCTGTCAGTGAGCTGTCGCATTCTTGGTCAGATCTTTTGTCTGTACCTCGTCAGGTATCACACAAAAGATCCTCCATCATACGGACTGGCTCATTTAGGCGGGAGTTTTCCCCCTCCCGCCTTTGCTCATTCCTTCAGGTGACACTGGGGAGAGTTAAGTGCCTAGTGCGTGTAGCCATGCTGCGCGGGTGGCCTTCACTCATGGCTTGTATCCGAGGCTGCGGGAACAGGCGGAGTCCTTCACCATGGGAGGCATTTCCTGCGGGACCAGCTTGCATACTGCGCGTAAGGACGTCACTTCTCTGAGCATGGTTGGTCCTGCGGATCCAGTTGGTCTCTGCGCAGACGTCCCTGTTTAAGGTGAGTCTTGCGGGTCCAACTGGGCTCTGCTGGGACCTACCTCTTCAAGTCCCCCCAGTCCAATGTTCTTCTCATGAGTGTTTAATAAAGTGAGGTGAACTTTTGGACTTGAGCAAAGGGTTTTGAAAAGGGTTTTGTAAGGTTTTCCATGGGGATTCTTTCCGCGGAAGTCCTTGTCACTTGCAGAAATGCCCGAGTTTCCTGCTTGGTCTTTGGGTATGATGCGGGTAGGTCTGTAACCTCCTCGCAAGTCAGGAGCATTGAGTCCCAGTTGTATGTATTTTCCATGAGGTTTTGGTAGTTTTGAACATAGTGATCAATTATGTTAAGACCACCAATTCCATCTTGGAGCTTCAAACAACGTAGTTCTCGACGTTCCCGCTATGCGGGGATGTTATTTCCGTTTCCGCAAGCATTGCCCAGAAGATCCTTCTTGGTTTCAATTCCCAGCGGAGCGCTAGGTATGTGAAGGGTTTTGCCTTAACACTGTACCTGTGCTCGTCTTACGGTTACTTTACTTCCAAGGTATTCCTGGCGTCAATTCCCTGCGGGTGTTAGGTATGTGAAGGGTTTTGCCTTTACACTGTACCCGCACCCGTCTTATAGTTACTTGGTTGCCGAGGTACTTGGCTTCAATTCCCTGCGGGTGCTAGGTATGTGAAGGGTTTTGCCTTAACACTGTACCCGCATCCGTCTTACGGTTACTTGTTCACCAAGGTTTTCTTGGCTTCAATTCCCTGCGGGTGTTAGGTATGTGAAGGGTTTTGCCTTAACCCTGTACCCACAGCCGTCTTACGGTTATTTGTTTGCCAAGGTTTATTTGGCTTCAATTCCCTGCGGGTGCTAGGTATGTGAAGGGTTTTGCCTTTACACTGTACCCGCATCCGTCTTACGGTTACTTGCTTGCCAAGGAGTAAGGGGTATTTTCCCGCTTACTTTTTAATATTTTCGAATTTTGAATTTTGAAATTCGAAGAGTTGGTGAAAAGATAAGTCCAAACCTCTGAAACGTCGTGCGACGGTTTCTTCTGACTGTGTCAGGACGTGCAGGGAGTTATGGTGACGTGACAGAACATGGTCATTCCAGTTGCTTTTTCAGGCGCGTGGGCACGGGATTTCGGGCGCGTAGCCGCGAAATCTCTGGCATACGTCCTTGTGACAGATGTTGCCAGCTTGCTTTTGCCACGCGTCATAGTTTCATTGCACCTCTGATTTCTCTCTCTTCCGTATTAAATTCATCGCATTAATTGCGATTACTATATAAAGGGGGAGAGGGTTATTTGCAATTCATACTTTTCACTTTCATCTCTTCTTCTCAAGTAATTTCCGGCGAATTTTTCTGTTCAGTAAAGCATTACCTTGAAATCTCTTTTTATCTTTCTTCCACCATGTCTTCTCATGATGCTGATGACCAGAAGACTGCTGGCGAATGCCAGTGCTCTCTTCCTGTCGATCTGTACCAGTATATCGTCAGGAAGTTCATGCTCGAGTCTCTCGAGCCTGAGTTTCCTGAACCCCACCATACTGTGTACGATGCCCCTAGTGGCAAGATCGGGGTTTATGCTGCATTCTTTGTCTACGGAAACCTTAGGTTTCCGTTGACAAAGTTTGTGTACCGTGTCCTGGAGAGGCACGGTGTGCACCTGACAGAGGTGCACCCCATGGCCATTGCCAAGGTCCGGCACTTTGAGTGGGTGTGCCGGATACTGGGCCTTGAGCCCCTCGTTGACCGTCTGATGACCTTCTACACTTGGAGGTGCATCCAGGGGTGGTACACTCTTACAACCCGTATCAAGGGTTTAAAGATTTGTACCACCGAGCGGAGTCTTCGCTCATGGAGAAGAGAGTTCTTCTTCATATCCGCTCGCGCCATCCCCATCGCCATGAAGTTCAAGAATGGCCAGGCGCTTCCGAACCTTCCCGCCCTCAACTACGAGGAGGCGGAATGGTTCTCGAAGATATCCCGGGTCCAGTCCCCGGTTTTCCGTTTTCCGGAGTCGGCGATGGTGATGCTGGGGATGAGCCGGGTGTGGAAGGCGGCGAATGCGGATAAGGTTCCGATCGTCCTTGAATATGGTTCGAACTCTGTCCCTTATGGTACGTCTTGTTTCATTTTGCTGACTTCGATTTTTTCTAACTTTCTTGTTGATTTCAGAGGGGAACGATCTTCAGTCGCTCCTGAACCCACGGGAGGAAGGTGGTCCCGCGCGGATGGGTACTCGTGCTTTGGACGAGAACGAGTTGCCCATCTTAGAGCAGACCGCGGGTCGGTTCGTGGAGGTTTACCCGCCAGGCCAAGAGATCCTGAGCCACCGACGGCCAGGTAAGCCTATCTTCTACCCTGAACCTCTCAATGCTGTGCCTGCTGCTGGAGTTGACATTTCTTCTTCTGAGGAATCCGCAGAAGGTCCTCCACTGGTGCGGAAGAAAAAGGCTGCCGTCGGGAAAGGCAAGGAGAAGGTGGCCTCTACGGCCGACCCGGTAGTCCTATCTGACTCGGAGTCAGATAGTGCAGAGGTGGCGGGGAAGCCTGGTGGTGAGGAGACCACCGCTCCGGAGGCTGTAGCTGTTACCTCCGGGGAGGCAGCGACGACGACGGTTACCGGTGTCAAGAGGCCGGCTCCATCGGGTTCGCCCCCGCTCGTCCGTATGTTCAAGCTCAAGAAACCCCGTAAGTACCCCCATAATTCTTGTCTAGATTTGTTGTTTCAAATAAATTTTTCTAACACTTTTGCTTGTGCAGGTGTGGATGTTGACGCATTCCCGGGTGTATTTGGAGCAAGTATTCCCCCGCCAATGAGGGAAGGCTCGGTCAGCCTTCCCGAGGCGTCGACCCAGGCGTCTGCGCCTGCTTCCGTTGGTTCCAGCCTTCCTGAGGCTGTTCCAGCTGAGAAGGCGTCTCCGCCGGCCGTGAGTGCAATTTTTACAGCATCTTTCACGGAGCCGGCGGTTACTGTTGCTGAGGAGGCGACGCCAACAATGGCTACCACAGCGGCTGCCACTATACCTGCGCCACCGGCACCGACGGCCGGACCATCAGGTACGCGCCGGGCTTCCCGCCGATCTATGCCACCTTCCCATCTGCCTGACCTGTTGGATGGATTTCCTTTAGGTTCAGGTGATGGGTTTGGCGGCTATCGGCCTGTTATTGACCCTACAGGTACGTAGGGTTCTTTTTCCTTTGTATATTTTTGTCATCTTTTCCTAACTGCCTTTGTTTCTTTTGCAGTGTCGGATTCCAATGAAGTGTATGTTCCAAGATGGAACATACGCCGAGGAACAACCCTTCGCACCCCTGTGGAGTGCGTTGATTGGGCTCGCCACGCTGCTCCTCATGGTGCGTTGGGGGAAGCCATGGCTAGCTACCAGGAGGGTAGGCTAACCAATGAGCTTCGGGTTCTCCAAGCCCGGATGCAGCCCCGCGTCGAGCTGCTTTGTCGTGAAAACGACAAGTTAAAAGCAGCTCGCGCCAAAGAAATATCTGAGACGCGGGCTCTGCGGGAGGAGAACCGGCAGTTGGCCGCTGCCGCCGCCGAGAAGGAGAGAGCATTCAAGGCCCTCGAGGTTGAAGTCCAGGCGCGACTCGAGGCCCGCTCCAAGGCTGCCCAAGCTGTGAATGAACAGCTTCGGCTGGCTAAGGAGACTGCGCGAAACTCAACTGAGAGGGCTGCCAAGGCTGAAGCTGTTGCTGAGCCGCTTCGCGAAGAGAATGAGCAGCTTAAATGCAAATTAAAGGCTCTTCAGCATGCTCATGACGCCTTAGCAATGGAAGATGCCAAGAAGCTGCAGGAGATCCTTGACCAGAGGGGGGTGCTTGACCGCACTGAAAGGAAACTCAAAAGCGTCGAAGAGGCTGCCGCCAAGGAAGTTCAACTTGCCATCCTTGATAAAAGCGGAGCCGAACGTGCTTACAAAGAAAGTCAAGCTACCCTCCAATGGCTGCTTCGAGAAGCGTTGCCTCAGGTATCTTTATCTTTTTCTTTACGCTTTCTGCTCGTAATTAGAAAATGTTCTAACTTGTATTCTCTTGTAGGTTGTGCGTCGGGTCCTTTCGGAGACCTCTTATGACGATGCGATGAGCACAGCCCTCAACGCTTCTCATGAGGATGGGGAGAAGACTGGCTTCCTGCTTGGTCTAGGGTTTGCTGAGAGAGGCTTTCCGCCCTCCAACTTCCCTTTATTCAATGTTAATACTGAAGCTGCTTATGACCAAGCTGTGAACCAGTACGCTGCCTTCCCGCATCCAGTGGTGGAGAAGGTGAATGAAGCTGCTGCTGCTGATGATGGGCTAAACATCCTTAAGGCTTTCCTTGGGCAGCCGCTCTCTGACGGTGCTGGTCCAAGCGGAGGTGGCCCTGAAGCCTGATCCTGAAGATCCCTTCCCACTGCTAGGATAGACTTAGCTTTGTATAGATTTCTTTTAGGCGGGTAGTTACCCGGCCACTGTTGTAATATATCATTGAAATATACGATTGTTATTCCTTTCATTGGATTCTTTGCTTTATAAACTTATGACTTGCATACTTAGTTTAAAATAGCAATTTTCCAAGTGTTTAGAATAAGAACCTTTGAACGTGGTTGATAGTGGGTTAAAGTTTCGCTTCCTCCTTCGTGATTGTGCGGGTAGAACCGTCACTTGCACTTGGTAGGATGGCTAAACTTTAACTTTTATCTAACCTGCGTGTAGGTTTTTCTTACTTTTTGAGGATAAGTTAACCTTTGAACGTGGTTGATAATAGGTGTGAAGTTTTGCTTCCTCTTTCGTGATAGCGCGGGTAGAACCGTCACTTGCACTTGGTAGGATGGCAAAGCTTTACCCATACCTGACCTGCGTGTAGGTTTTTCTTACCTTTTTAAGAATTTTGTTTTGAACCGTTCGACGCGCGGTTGTCGATAGGTTAGTGTTCATCTTCCTTTCATGATTCGTGCGGATAGACCGGCACTTTCATTTAATGGAATAATTGAACTCTTCTCCTTCAACTGACCTGCGTGAAGGTTTGCCACGTTATTGGGTTCGTGCGGGTAAGACCGCCTTCCCACGCAACGACTTCACGTAATGTGAATGCCGTCACCAGTGTTGGATTGTTTTAACCGTTCGACGCACGGTTGTTGATAGGTTAGTGTTCATATTCCTTTCATGATTCGTGCGGATAGACCGGCACTTTCATTTAATGGAATAATTGAACTCCTTCAACTGACCTGCGTGAAGGTTTGCCTGCTGAGGATAAGTTAACCTTTGAACGTGGCTGATAATAGGTGTGAAGTTTTGCTTCCTCTTTCGTGATTGTGCGGGTAGACCCGTCACTTGCACTTAGTAGGATGGCATAACTTTACCCATATCTGACCTGCGTATAGGTTTACCTTTTCCTCTTAAGAATTTTGAACTGTCCCACGCGCGGTTGTTGATAGGTTGGTGCAGTTCCCTCGAATGATTCATGCGGATAGACCAGCACTTTCATATGGTAAACTTTTTTCCCCTTCAACTGACCTGCGTGAAGGTTTATCATGCTTTTTGGGTTCGTGCGGGTAGGACCGCCTTCCCATGCAATGACGTTTTTTGTAATTATGCGGTGAAAACCGGCATATTAGTGTGTACAAAAGTATAAATGTAAATCATCAGCTTCGACGTTTGAAAGAGAATCATTTCCATTAGAAGTGGCTCTTGGCCTTTTCTGTATAAATTGGAATTGATTACATGCAAACTGTGTAATTGAACTCCCTTCCATGTTGGGACAGGAGTGCCATCGAGCCGACACGCACCTGTTTCGGGATCTCGTTCTTTACGCAGCATGTAGTCTCCATATTGAAGCTGATTTTTTATTCATGTTTACCCCAGCCATGGTTCCACACGCACCTGCCTGCCTGCTTAGCTTTTATTTCGCCACGAGGTGTGCGAGCGTCCCATCTCTGACGAATGTTTCGACCATGTCTTTTACGTCTATGCATTCTTCAGTGTTGTGGCCTTTTGTTCTGTGATAGTCACAGTACTTGCTCCGATCAGCATCGTGACGATGTCGGATTACTGGAGGCTTTGGCCATGGGATCTCTTCAGTAGCAAATATGTCAGTGACGCTTTTGGTAAGTGGCGTCCATCTGGAGTTCCGGTGCAGCTTTACATTATCCCTTTCACCCAATCGATGCTGTAAGCCGGATGAGGTGTCAAAGTTTACCCTTGACTGCCAAATGCCTTGCTTTCGTTTTTTGTTCAATCGGGCGGTGAGGATGTTGTCCTCTCTCGTCCTCTGGGTGTACAGGTTTGTGCTCTGCGGAAGGTCTCTACCCAGTTGCTTCTCCGTTTCCGCATAGCGTTTAGCTGCTGTCATGATGCCATCCCATGTGGATGGCATTCCATCTTTACCCGTTAGGGTGCGGATAAGCTCTGGGTCCTGCGCGCTCTGGATGAAGGCTGCGCGAACAAGATCCTCGCTGATATTGCCCAAACCAAACCCTAGCAGCCCCCACCAGCGTCATTTGAAACATGTAACACCACGTGGGTTCCGTCCAGTTGCTGACGGTTGCCCCTGCTATGAACCTGTTCAAATGGTCGTCTGGGTCGGACATACCATCATAAGTGCCTATGTTGGGCATTTGTTTGGCACTTTTTGGGGCAATTGCTTCCGCAATGTCCCTTGCAAATTTGGACGTTCCCGCATTTGCAACGTTCGGTCTGTACGTTTTGGAGAAGTCTCGTGGACTTCCACCTGTGCTTTTTGGTTTGAAGGCTTGTCCAAAATGCCTTCTCGGTTGGGAATCCGTTTCCTTACGCTTCCCTTTTGCCCTATGGCGAGGGTTCGCGTCGGAGTCGGATTCCTCCGAGTCATTGTCCAAGTATTCTTCGAATTCGTCGGCCTGTTGGACGGAACGCAAGCGTTCGTCCAACTCAGCTTGGAATTCCTTTTGTCGTGCCTCCGCCCATGCCTTAACTTCCTCGAGAGTTTGGCGGGGGAGTCTTGTTCGTTTTTTAAACTGGGTATCGGTGAATCCCAGTGGGCGATTATTTACTGCACTTGCCCCAGCTTGGGTAACTGGGGTAGTGTTCGTAAAATTTACTTCACTTGCCCCGGCTTGGGTAACCGGGGTAGTGTTTGTAAAAACTGTGTTGCCGGTATTCCCTCCAGTAGCTGGGGTTGTGGTTACCGGAGTCTCTTTAACCATCTTTCTAGAAGTTTGAAAAAACTGGAGAAAAATAAAGTTCTAGCTTTATGCACGGATGGCGCCAATGAAGAAACACCAGTCGAACCCCGGGCAGATTACTGGTAACCTGGGGGTTAGATAGATGTTTCCCACGAGGGGTTAGACCCTTGGAAGATGGTTCTTCTGATAACCTGCAAAACAGACACCGTGAGCTCGTCACTGAGAAGGGGGGGTTCCTCCTTGTGACCACCCTCCGGCGTGAGAATCAGACTAGATTGCTCTTTAAATATAAAAGTATATTAAGAGATTGCTAGAGCAGATATCAGGTATATATGATAAGATAAGATGAGATGGTCATACCATTTGGGGTATTTATAGCCGAAGGTAGGTTTCCAAGGGGTTTAGCCGGCCCAACACGCTACCAACTGTAACCTATGCACGTGCCCTGCCTGTGAGTGGTGGATAGGTAGCGGCTGACACAGAGCAGGCGTGTCGTGCACTCTTCCTCTTCTGCCAACAACAGGCTAGGCACGTGGTATGGCAGGAGTTGGTGGGTAGGCGGCGGCTATTGGTCACAGTGCTGTGGCGTGCTGTCTGCCATGCTGCTGTCAGTGAGCTGTCGCATTCTTGGTCAGATCTTTTGTCTGTACCTCGTCAGGTATCACACAAAAGATCCTCCATCATACGGACTGGCTCATTTAGGCGGGAGTTTTCCCCCTCCCGCCTTTGCTCATTCCTTCAGGTGACACTGGGGAGAGTTAAGTGCCTAGTGCGTGTAGCCATGCTGCGCGGGTGGCCTTCACTCATGGCTTGTATCCGAGGCTGCGGGAACAGGCGGAGTCCTTCACCATGGGAGGCATTTCCTGCGGGACCAGCTTGCATACTGCGCGTAAGGACGTCACTTCTCTGAGCATGGTTGGTCCTGCGGATCCAGTTGGTCTCTGCGCAGACGTCCCTGTTTAAGGTGAGTCTTGCGGGTCCAACTGGGCTCTGCTGGGACCTACCTCTTCAACTAATAAAACTTCTGATTGAAGAAAGCAAAGGGAGGCTAACAGCTCTCTCAGTCGATTGATCCTCCATTCTTCGTTGTAATTCCAGTTCCTGCTCCACAATTCCAGCTACAGTTCCAATTTATATATTCTAGAGCTTTATAATGACTTTTAACTGCCCAAGACCAATATATGAGCATGATAAGCCCAAATATATAAACAGTATTTTAAAAGCATGGAGACAATTTGTTTGGGAGACCTCAAACTAGAGGTGCACATTCCAGGTAACTAATAACCGGTTAATAATTTTGACGGGAAATAACTGGTTAGACCGGGTAATCGGGTCGAGTACTAACCGGTTTTGATAAAAAAAACAAAAAAAAAACAGTTAACCGGTTCGGTTACGAACCGGATGAAACCCGGTTTTTAATAAAATAATTAAAAAATTAATCGGTTTCAAAATCAATAATATAAATTGGTTACTAACCGATGGTTTTTTCCGGTTAATAACCGGTTAGATAAGGACAAGTCCTTGAACCGATTAACCGGTTAGACTATGCACCTCTACCTGAACCCCATTAAAACTATTGAGCCACCCCAACAATCAAGCAACAAAATCAAACATTTTAACAACCTCAATGTAACACACCATTTTGGGATCAAATAAGGATAAAAACACACCTCCAACATCCTTTTTTCTGCCCCCCCCCCCCCCCTCTTTTCCGTGGAACCTCTTTGTTGTTTTGGGATGAATATCTTCCAAACTTTATTATGAACTTTTACCTTCCCATTAAAACAAAATAATGTGCATTATACACTTCTATGGGTTAAGTAAAGTTTCACATGTTTAGAGAGATTGACTATTATCTTGTTCAATGTTGACGTCCAAAAAAGAAATAAATAGATGCAAATATCTTCCGGCCGGCCACTATAGAAAAAAGAAACATCGTATTTATATAATTGCAAATGCTTTAATCTATAAATTCAAAATCGACCAACTCTTGAAAAGGAAAGCAGTTCATATACTCTTACGTAAACTAATAAATATTCTGCCGTCTAACGTACTTCCAAACCTTATTTTCCTTGACCCCACCAATAACTTCGTGGTCAGCTTGTGTCCGTCAGATTCACCAAACAATGTACAAGTAGATGCATCGTACATACCTACTAACTTCTCTTTTGGTACTTCTACATTATTTATTAAGAGCTTCCAGTAGACAGTGTATGTGCTTCTGCTCCATTTTCATAATTTGTTTTAAGTTCTTCACCTTTTTTTTAGCTTTAATCCAAGTTTTCACTTTTGAAAATGAGTATGTGTTTTTAGGTGATTATTATATATTTTTTTAGAACGACTACCATTTTTGAATTTCCAACTGAGTTCTTATTTTTAGTCTTTGCTGTAACGTTTATTTTTGAATTGTGAGGTGGGTTTGTACCAATTGTTTGTAAAATGTGTTGGTGATGATGAAACGGTGAGCATTGTAGTAGTGGTAGTGGGACGGCATTAGTAGTGATGTGGTGGGTGGATGGTGATGACGTGGTGGATAACTAGCTGGTGATGTGGATGCGTGGTAGTTAGGGTTGAATCTGCACCATGTTGGTCAAAGGACCAATTAGATTGTTCTCTATGGTGGGCCCCCCTCCACCATGTCATGGGCCACGTGAGCACCGGAGCATCCTCTTTTCCGTAACGTCTTGCTGCGGTTTAAAGCCCTTTTGACGCCCCAATATATACATACATATACATATATATGTATATTGTGTTTATTTTAATTAAACACTTAAAATAGTTTCTGAATTTTCAGGATGGATAATGGGGTGGAGACAAAGCTTCTTCGACATGAGGAAGAACAGGAGGGTACCTTACAACAAAGGGTATGGGACGAATCGAAAAAGATTTGGAGGGTTGCATTGCCAGGCATCATAGCAAGAGTTTCCTCATTCGGAACCATCGTTATCACCCAATCATTTATTGGCCATGTCAGCAGCTCAGATCTCGCGGGCTACGCACTTGTTCAAACACTTACGGTCCGATTTATCAACGGAACACTTGTAAGTTGACCATAGACTTTCAGGTTAAGTCAAAAGAGTCAACTTATATGGTTATATATTGACCACTTTCTTATTATTTGAATGTATTAACAGTTGGGAATGTCAAGTGCAACCGAAACCCTTTGCGGGCAATCATTTGGAGCCGGCCAACACCACATGATGGGCATTCACTTGCAACGGTCATGGATCGTTGACTTGGTTACCGTGACCATTTTGCTCCCGCTGTTAATCTTTGGTACCCAAATCTTTAAACTCTTTGGTGAGGAAGAATCGATAGCGAAAAGTGGTGGATTCATATCTTTATGGTTCATCCCTTATGTCTATAACTATGTTTTTAGCCTCACTATACAAATGTACCTACAAGCACAGTTAAAGAACTTCATTGTTGCTTGGCTTTCGGCTATTCAGTTAGTCTTCCATATACTTTTGTCACTACTTTTCGTATATAAGTTCAATTGGGGGGTATCGGGTGCAATGCTTGCACTCGGGATATCATCGTGGGCTGTTGTTTTTGGAGAATTCATATACGTTTTAGGAGGGTGGTGTCCAGATACTTGGAAAGGATTCACAGTTGCTGCTTTTAAGGATCTGTTGCCTGTTGTCAAGCTCTCAATATCTTCTGGTGTCATGCTTTGGTAAGTTTTTGTGACTGTAGGTAGCACTATTTTGTGAGAAACTTACTATTCATACCGCCGTTCTTTTGACTTATTATCGGTGTGTAGCTTGGAGCTATGGTACTATGCTGTTCTAGTTTTACTTGCTGGATACATGCCAAATGCCAAGGTGGCAATATCTGCCTTCTCCATTAGGTACCAACGCATACTCGATCTTATATCTCCACTTACAGGTCATCTTGGAAGATACTTAAAACTCATTTTTAAACTCATTTACAGCTTGAACATTAACTCGTGGGAGTTCATGATAAGCCTTGGTTTCTTAAGTGCTGCATGGTGAGTAATCAACATTTACTTTGCATGGTGAGAAAAATGTTTATGAATTATCTTTGTATATTTGACTGATACGTGTTAAATTGCAACTTTAACATGTATAAAGTGTCCGAGTGGCAAATGAGGTAGGGCGAGGAAACTCAAAAGCTGTGAAGTTTTCTATCAAAGTGGTGATGGGAATTTCGGCCACAATAGGCGTGTTCTTCTTTGTTCTCTGTCTGGTATTCCGGGAATTTATTGCATACTTGTTTACGGATGATGACAGAGTTGCATATGCAGTATCAGATCTTTCTTTGCTTCTCTCTTTTTCGGTTCTGATGAATGGCATTTATCCTGTACTCTCTGGTAAATCCTTCCATACATAATATATAGTTAGTTCACCCATGCGCAGATGTGTAAACGAGTCAATGCGCTTGTAAGCTACTCGAGATCCGCTCGGTAAAAGCTCGAACCAAGCTAAGCTTAAACGAAATTGAGCCTAAAAATAAGCTTGTTTGATAAATGAGCCTTTTAAATATAATATTTATATTTATATAAGAATTTTATTATATACAAAATTACGATAAAAATAACTAACTAATATACGTTATGTTGTATGTAAGAATTAGAATTAAAATTGTGTATAACAAACAATAAATGAGCCGAGTTTGAGCTTGAAAAACTGCTCACGAGCTGAGCTCAAGATTTAAAAATACAGATCTAAATGAGCATAACTCAAACTCGAGCACCTGTAAGTTAAATGAGACTAGCTCACCTTGACTCGTTTACACCCCCTACCCATGCGTAACAAGCTTACAAATTTTGGAAAGTTTTCATGATATGTTCATCATGTTTATACCCCTTGACAACAACCCACCATGTTTAAGGTCAGTGTGTTTACATAACCAATAAGGCAATAACTGCAAGCATCGGTCAATAATTGATCAAAAACCAACCAATAAAAGTCAAATTCAATTGTAGAATATGCATGTAGTCAACCTTAACACAAGAATCACATAAACCTAAGTTAATACAGTAAACATACATTTATTAGTAAGACTGTCCAAATTTTATGATCATATTGTTTGCATTTTGTTAAATTTTAAAGCTATGAGTAAAATAGCCCAGATCTTGTTTCTTTCATTTGGAATGTTTATTTGATACTGATCACCAACTGAGAAAAACAATATATTGTTACTAGGGGTGGCAATTGGAGCTGGTATGCAGACAACTGTAGCAATCGTGAACCTCGTTTGCTTTTACTTGATTGGTATTCCATTGGGAGCTTTGCTCGGATATTTAACTTCACTTCAAGTTAAGGTACATATATAAACTTATCGTTTAAAAATCAAAATGCTACTTTCGTGTGCGAGATCATCTATCATAAGTTTGATTTACTTCATAGGGTATATGGATTGGAATGATAGGAGGTGTTGTGGCTCAAACTATTACCCTCACATATATAATTTGGAGAACAAACTGGGATGATGAGGTAAATTTACAATACATTTCCATATTAGTTGTGATTTTTTGATATTTCGTATAAAGTATAATCTGTCATTCATGCTTTGCCAAACGTAGGTGAAGAAGGCTTCAGAACGTCTCATGCGGTTTTATGTGAAAACCGATAAAAACGCTGAGCAAATTTCCAGTTAGTCATAACTTAGAAACGCTTGGAGTTCAAGACCATTTATTTTGGAGTAATGTTACGAATACTGGATTAGGTTCTTCGGATGTATTGATTTTTGACTATCAACTGTTTTGCTTTTAAATATCATGGATTTTGTTTTAATTCAATATCTACAATAGTGACACGTCATCCTTAATAGGTTGCGGTGAAATAATCGGTGATTACCAACATACATTGTGAGAATGCAAGATAATGTTCATCATGATTCAATAATACTAGATCTTGTCTATTGATATGACCGATCGTATGTGATTAGCTTAACCGTGTGTACCTGTGTGGGGTCGAGAATGAAATTGGATAGAGTAACGAGAGGAATTCAATAATTATATGTAACTGATAACTAAGTAATAATCACAGAGGGGTATATATATAGGAGACAGACTCATTCGCTATACAGACATAACGAATGAGCCACATTCACCATGCCATTCGCTAAACATCCCTTAGCGAATGACCTCATACTTATAACTCTATCATTTATTATTATTCCTAACGAATGAGGACTAAAAACAATATTCATTCGCTATACAAACCATGGCGAATGACACTTTACACAATGTACAAATTCAACCTCACAAAATATGATAAACAAAGAAGGAGGCGAATGTTGATGTATCAACAAACTCCCCTTCGTCTCGAGGTTTGTCGTCTTCACATTCTGAAGCGGTTGGTCTTCCAGTTGGCACATATATGAATTCCAAAAGCATGACAAAAACGAACGACCCGTTGGAATTGCATGGCCAGCTCATTATCTTTGTCAGACTCAGGCAGATTGACCAACCATATCGGATCCAATATCCGACTAAACTCTTTCTTACATCCTGCTCCCGGTACAATCACGGCTTCCCCAGTCTTCTCATCATAGTACCATCTGTTGAAGCTCTTATAAAAACTTAGGGGTAAAGTCTTCAATGGAACTTTCTTCAAAGTGCGAGATGGCCATACCTTCAGAACCAACTTTCTCCACCCAGTGTGAGGATCTATCTCATCTACATACGTTCGTGTCAGCACCTGGGGCTGAAAAACTTGAAACCATGTTTAACCTTGACGATAGAACCAATCAATCAGTTGTTTTTTTCCCACAATTCATGAAAGGTCTATACGCCAAAGCATGAAAATACCAGCGCGACATTGAGTAAATATCAGCAAAATGCCCAAAATATTGAATCTTGTTCTCCCATTTAACAATACAAATCTTGAGCTCGGGCTTGTACATCCACGACACAATATCGCCTTTTACGGTCTTCATTGTAACAAACTTCTTCATCTGATGCGCTGACAACCTAGCCTTTGACTGAAGAAAATCTCAAAGTTTCTATCAACTTGTACATCTACTTCACGTTGTACAGGAACATATCATCCGAAGCTTGTCTTGTGTTAGCAGACTCTAGTTCTTTACCCTTCTTTTCTCTTTCTCTTTCCTCAAACACTCCTCGGCTTTTTGATAATGCTCGATAGTGAAAAACGAAATCCCGTCATCAGTGTAAAACCGTGTATACATATCGGGGTATTCCTCGGATGTCACAACCTCCATCTCCATAGCAGACTGCAGCGTAATCCTGCATTGATCTAAACCTCCTCTTCGTCCGCCTAAGAAATGAACTAATACATGCAACATATACTTGTATCGCTCACAGAGATGTGCCTTTTTGTATTGAGAGGCATTGAGGTTCCCAATATACTTCAATCGTCTAAGCAACCCTTTGATCAGCTCCTTATCAAACTCGTACACATCATCATATGTATCACCAAAACCCAAGACATGACGAATAAGCTAAACATCGATGATCTTCTTGCCTTGAACCTCAGCTGCTCTATGATTTTCACCAGCCACATAATTTGCAGTCTCCTAAAAACGGTCTATAAATGTTGTAGCAAACCAGAAGATTAATGGATATAGCTCGATAGATTCTTGATCGGCGTAAAAATGTAATAACATCTCCGAGCATATAACGACAGAAGAAACTTTGTCCCTGAAAAGCAACAATGTCATGCTTTTTATCAGCCACCTAACGAGCACCAACAAGTTCAACTTCTTCTTCTTCTTGTTCTGGCTCGGGCTTAGCAACAGATTGCTTGATTTGCTGCTCTTGAATCATCTCAACCTGATGAATGACATGTTGTTCTTATTCACCCTCGGGAACATTGATCTCATTCGCTAAAATGAACTAGCGAATGATCTCATTCGCTACAAAATAATCATTCGGGTCCCATTCACTAAAGTATTATTAAGTATGAGCCTCATTCGCTAGATAAACTAACGAATGAGGTTCATTCGTCAAAAGGGATAACGAATGGATTTCATTCTTTAAAGAATAGCAAATGAACACGAGCTCTGTAGTGAATGAGATAGTTTGACAAATCGATCAAAGTCAAAATCGATGAAAAACCCAGAAAGTCAAAACATACAATTTGAATTCTGAGTAATCTTAATATCGAACCATTAACATCACAATTTATCTAAAACACATCGATACCTGACCGGAAATCATCTAAGATATTCTAATTTGATTTTAGATCATGTTTTGATGGTCAATTTTATTGATAAATGTTCGATAGGGTTTTACGTCAAAACCCCTTTCAAGTCAGTTCAAATCAACACATAAATCATTAACCAAGACTATAATCTACCTTTCGATTATCAACGATGATACAACAAAACAATCTTAGCACTCAATTTGGTTTTAGAAAATTGCAAGGATTCGGCTTAGTAAGTGGGAAAACTGAGGCTACAGTGTAGGAGACGAATGAAATGCCATTCTCTATCCTATTAAATTTATAACCCGTACAAGCTTGGCACACATTCCAAGACAGCTTATGAGCTCATTCGTTAAGATATTAACGAATGACCATTCATTCTCTATACATTCTCTAAGCCAATAACGGATGTGTCCTCATTCGCTACACAATGTAGAGTATGAAGTGAAAGCGTATGAGTAAAGTAACCAATGAAGTTCATCCACTAAAGTTAATTAGGGTGATGAACATGGTTTTTAGTAATAAATATTGCAGCAGAACTATCTATCAAATGTTCAACAACAATAGTCTTATGGTTCATGTAATGACTCACAATGCAACAAGTCTGAACCGATGACCCATTGGTGATAACATTAATGTCAATGTTAAAATAAAGTTCTAACACAATTCATACATCAATTATTGATCAAATAACCCAGCATCTCATCGTAACACATGCACAACTTCTGAGTTTACAAGGTAGATTTTAACGTGTAAAGATGGATTTTATTAACTAAGAAAACCACGGAATTAAATTATGAAGCTAATTCCACATTAAAATACAAGACTTAGGTTTCTCTAGAAAAATACTTACTTGTTACATGTGTAGGAATGTTTGAATGATCAATTAACAACAAGGATTGGAAGCTAGAAGATGATTCAGGGTTAGAGGGAAGGGGTCTATGATCGTAACATGGGGAAATCGATGGTTTTTGGGCAGGGGATTAGGGTTGGGTTATATGGTAATAAAGATGACAAAAGTTTGGGTTAGAATCATTTGATAGATGATGATAAAGTCTTTCATTACCGTTGTGATCATATCATTTTGATAAATTTTGATTTATGGCCACATTTGGTTTCGGTACTAAGCGGTGCGACAACCGTAATATATCAAAAGTACCGCTTTAATATTGATTATGGGTTTAGTAGTAAATCTTGTAATTTTGCTACCTCATCCCTAAAAACTGTATATTTTATTGAGAATGAATGTTAATATTAATCCTTTACTGCGTATAGGCTTGTATATATTCAAATCATACCTTTCATTATTCAATACGAGTATTTGGTAAACTGTTGAAGATGCTGAAAATAGAAATAAAGTAAAAATTGATAACCAAACACCAACTAAGAACAACAAAATAACTAACACCACATTGAACCAATCTGCTCCAGAACTTCACCAAATAAGTATACCGTTGATTTTTGTTTTTTTTTTGCATCCACAAAACATATCCCCGCATTACAACTCGACCAATTTCTCAAAGTACAATATTTGGGGATTAGTAAGTGAAATTTGTGATATGATAAAATCAGCCAGACCCCTGATTATTGAGGAAGTGGTGGAGCCGGCCAATACCATGACAAAAGGATTAATCCGAACATAGAAAGAGAACAAAACGAAGGAGCTGGGATAAAATTACCCACGAACTTCGTTCAGATAACAAGAAGAAAGGAGTAGGTCTTTCCTACGCACAACCTTTCTGTAAAATATATAGAAATAGGCACTCAGGGGGACGCGACTTTAAGAAAACTAAGTACTGTTGAAGAGGTATGTACCCGCCTCAACACCGAGCAAGGCGGGTCAACCCACAAGATAAAGACATTATGAAGGCACAAAGCCAAAACCTATGCGCATGGCGCATACAAAACATGCTCAGGCATCATATGCCCAGGCACACATATGCTCGCGCATCGCATATGCGCGCGGCGCATCAGCGCGCGGCGCATATCACATGCCCGTGCATATCACATCTGCCCAGGCACACATATGCTCGCGCATCACATATGCGCGCAACGCATCAGCGCGCGGCGCATATCACATGCTCGTGCATATCACATCTGCGCATGAAATATCTGCGCGTGAGAATATAGAGAAGACCTCGCGCATCCTCAGGGTGGGCGCATATCATACGTGCACATAATCAACCTCGTCCTTATCCAAATCAGGATTAGGGCAACCTTGATTGTGCACATCAGACAACCTTCCAGAAGGCATCTTTTTAAGGAGAAAGAATATGCTGATGTTGACAGCTGCCAAATGAAAGGTCGACAACTCAGCATGACACATGTGTTACCACGTGATTACAACCAACGAGAAAGCGCCAGGTGTCCCAGAGGACACGTGGCGCAGTGCGATTGGAGGAGGCCAACGAGGTTGAGCCCAATCAGTGGAAACCCTAGCATTATAAATACAGCATCAACTCCACTTTGATGACACATTCATACTCAATCATTGACAGTTACAAGCAGTGATATCACATTCAATCATATTGAATTATATTCACTCACAGTCAGTTACATACAAACATACAGTCTCACAATCAGAGGGTATTGAGCTATTCAGCAATACTCTGGAGATTCTCTTACACACATTATCATCTTCTCCATAATATACTGATTCTCACGCCGGAGGGTTACCCCAAAGAGGACCCCTCTGTCCCTTTCTGAGGGGTAAGTAACGGCGCTGTTCATTTTGTAGGTGGAAGAACACAGATCCAGAAGAACCATCGGTGAAATAGTATAATCACACCCGAGGAAAGTAGATCTGCTACCAGTGAGTAGATCCACGTTCCTTCATTGGCGCCATCCACTGTTACAAACGGCAATCAGATCTCATCAGATCTATAAAAAAAAAAAAAAAATCAATCACCATGGTTTCTGGAGTTCGTAACGTTGATCAAGCTCTGGAGGATATTGAACGTGAGGGTGTTAACGACGGACAGCAGGTTCTGAGGGTTCCGCGTGATTCTACGCGTACCACCAGCAACCGTCCCTTCGTCACAACCCCTCACGGCCAGACTGAAACTCCTCCAGACGATCTCACGTTACAAAATATGGCCGGCGCGAAACTGAAAGGACCAATGGGTCCAGAAGAAGAAACAAATGATCCAAATGAATGGCTCATAAACGAGCAGCGGCGTCTGATGGAAAAGTACAATGAAATGGTCAAGCAGAAAAAGCTAGCCGACCAAACACAAAGGCAAGCTTTTGATAAGCAGACTACAAAAAGGCCGCGCGCGCCGGAAGAAGGACATTCTGTTCACACTGCACACACTGAGTTCAGTGATGAAGAAGTGCATAGCATGAGGAAGACACGGGATACTCATGCAGGAGGCTCACAGCTCCGCGCGCCTGTGAACATGGCGCCTGGAGCCAGAGCAGATCTGGATCTGCACATGCCGTACAGCCCACCGGTCAGAGGGCAAGTGGACGTAACCACGCCCTACAGACCAGCCATCCTGGTAAAACACTCAAAGTTTACTGCGCGTATCGCGCAGGCTCCCATCCAGCACAAGACCAAGATGCCAAGTGGTCTGGGCAAATATGATGGCACAACAGATCCAGATGACTTTTTGCAAGGTTTCTATAACACGGGAAACCTAGAGAGCTGGACGATGCCAACATGGTGTCATATGTTTGCTCGCTGCCTCACGGGCGCAGCGCGGGTATGGTTCGAGAGCTTGCCGACAGGGCAAATTGATGGGTTCGAGGAACTATTAGAAAAGTTCCAAGCCCACTTCGTACAGCAGCGCAGGCACACGCGCGATCCTGATGACATCATGCACTGCATACGCAGGAATGATGAAACGATTGAAGATTACATCACTCGTTTCAATCAGGAATCCCTGGCAATCGGGGGTATAACTGAGCAGCTCCTGCGCGTCGCCTTTATACAAGGCGCGCGCAGTGATCAACTCCGCCGGGCTCTCGTAAGCAAAGATGGTATGCCCACCACGTGGGCCAAGTTAATGGAGGCATCGCGAGTTTTCGCGAGAAATGAGAAACAGATTGCCCAAGATAGGGCAAGAGAAAGAGCGCATCAGGCTGAATCACCGCGCAGCAAAGAGAAGAGGGCCAAACAGAACTCTGTATGGTCCAGGTTGCAGCCAACAAGTTTTTCTTCCGCGGAAAAACAAGCGCAACCAAGCTCACCCCAGCCCCAAAAAGAAGTTCGTAATCGCGGGGAGGGTGACAAGAGGGAGGGCGGCAGAGATCCCAGCAGACCTCTGCCAAGAATATGGACACCCCTCACTAAAACACCTTCACAGGTGTTAAGTACTGAGAATGTTCAATTCAAGCCTCCCAAGCAACTACACTATAAGGGACCGCAAAACAGTGGCAAATATTGTGAATTTCACAGGTCCCCGGGCCACAACACCGACGCATGCCATCATTTAAAGGATGCGATCGAGAAGGATGTAAAGTCAGGCAGGCTGGCTCACTTGGTGAAAAACCAAAGAATAGAAGATGAGCAACCGGAAGGAGCCTCTGCCAGCAAGAAATACAAAAGAATCTGTGTGGCTGAGGGGGGACGACAAGGGCAGACGTCAAAAAAGAGAAGCGCGCAAATCCACGGAGATTGGCGCGAGCAGCAAGTCATCTTCCCAAGAATCAGGGGAGGCCCTTCAATAAGCAGTCCTCTCGTCATCACCACACACATTGCTCATTACGAAGTGTCAAAGGTCCTGGTGGACACTGGAAGCGAATCTGACATTATGTATGAGCAATGTTTCAGAAAGTTAGACCCGGCAGACCAAGCGCGGCTCGAAATTGTGAACGCACCAATCTGTGGTGTTTCAAATGAAATCATCCATCCCCTAGGCCAGATTCAGTTTGAATTAACTATGGGGGATCATGAACACAAGCGAGCCGAAGTAGTCAACTTCTTGGTCTTGCCCACCACGTCATGCCACAATATGATCCTGGGTAGGGGAACGATTGCCCAGTTTAATGCTGTACCGTCGCCAGCGCACGGCGCATTGGGGTTCCCTACACCAACAGGCGTAACATTTGTTTACCGCGATCATTTGTGCGCAGTGACAAGTACGCCGCGGGAAGGGAGAATGAAACTTCCAATGGCAGACAATGCGCCAGAGAAGTGGATTTTAAACCCAAAATTCCCCGAGCAAACGGTCACAATTGGCGCTACCATTTCAGACGAAACGAGATTAAGAATGAAAAGGTTGCTCACAAAATACACGTCGGTTTTAGCGTGGCAACACTCCGATATGACGGGGGTCCCGCGAGACTTGGCGCAACATTCTCTTAACACGTTCAAGTCGGTGGAGCCAATTGCTCAGAAAAAGAGAATCATGGGGGATGAAAAGGCGAAGGCCATGAATGAGCAAGTTGAGGACCTGTTGCGCGCAAACATCATCCGCCCGATCCGATACCAGACGTGGGTAGCCAATCCTGTGATGGTAAAGAAAAGCAACGGGTCATGGAGGATGTGTATTGACTTCAAGGACCTCAACAAAGCATGTCCGAAAGACTGTTACCCCCTCCCAAACATCGACGCAAAGGTGGACTCCGTGGCGCCATTCAAGCTCAAATGTTTCCTGGATGCCTACAAAGGCTATCACCAGATTCAAATGGCACCACAGGACGAAGACAAGACTGCCTTCAGAACCGACAAGGGTGTTTTTTGTTACACAAAAATGCCCTTTGGTTTAAAGAATGCAGGCGCAACCTATCAGAGACTTATGGATTCAGTTTTCAGTGAGCAGATCGGAAGAAATCTAGAAGTCTACGTTGATGATTTGGTGATCAAGAGCAGGGAGGAGAGACAAATGCTTAAAGACATCGAGGAAACTCTTCAGCGCCTAACGGAAGTTAACATGAAGCTCAACCCGAGCAAATGTACTTTTGGCGCGGAAGAGGGGAAATTTCTTGGTGTAATGGTCACTAAGGATGGTTTCAAGGTGAACCCTGAAAAGGTGGAAGCCATCCTTGACATGCCTTCACCATCCACCATGAAAGAGGTTCAGAAGCTGAATGGTAGATTGGTGTCAATCAACAGGTTCCTAGCGAACCACGCCAGCAAATCTACTCCATTCGTTAACACTTTGAGGAACTGCTTGAAGAAGAGCCAATTCAAGTGGACGCCTGAGGCTGAGCAAGCTTTCACTGAGATAAAAGAATGTCTCATAAAGCTGCCCGCGCTCACAGCTCCACTTCCTGGCGAAACCCTTACGTTGTACTTGTCAGCTGGAGATCGCGCCATCGGCGCAGTATTATTGGTGGATCGCAAGGGGATCCAAACGCCAATATACTATGTGAGTCGAGTGCTCACAGACCCTGAGACGCGCTATTCCATCATGGAAAAGTTAGTTTTGTCACTAACACACGCGTCGCGCAAGCTACATAGATACTTCAATGGTCATCCTATTGAAGTTATGACTGGTTACAACATCCAGCAAGTCTTGCGACGCCCTGCGCTCTCCGGAAGGCTGACAAAGTGGGCGCTGGAATTAGGTGAACACACGATCACCTATAAGCCCCGTCCAGCAATAAAGGGTCAAGTTTTAGCGGATTTCATCACGGAAATCCCAGAGGGAAAGATTGAAGACGCTCAGCGCGAGGTAGACCCTCCGCGAGCAAATGATGAAGAAGATGTTTGGAGGCTATTCACTGATGGAGCCTCCAACAGCGAAGGGTCCGGCGCAGGCCTCAAACTGGTGGACCCTGATAATCATGAATATACTTATGCTATTAGGTTGGACTTCAAGAGTACCAACAATGAGGCAGAGTATGAAGCCCTGCTGGCTGGTCTGCGCATTGCGCGCAAGTTTGGAGTTAAAAGGCTAGAGGCCCATGTTGATTCTTACTTGGTAGCTGCTCAGGTCAACGGCCTATATGACGCCAAGGAGAATACAATGCCTCTATATCTAGAGCAGGGAAAAAAGCTCGTTGAGCAGTTTGACTTCTTCAGAATCATACACATCTCGCGCTGCGAAAACAAGTCCGCTGACGCGTTGAGTAAAATGGCGTCAACTAATTTTGATCACTTTGGCAAAGATGTCAGGGTGGAAGTAATGAGCAGCCCGTCAGTGCAAACGCAATCGGTCCTTGTAATTCATACAACCCCTTCATCCTGGATAACTCCAATAATGGAATTCCTGAAGGAGGGGAAGTTACCGGACGATGGCGCGCAGGCGAGGAAGATAAGACACAAGGCGCAGAACTATGAACTACTTGAGGGTACATTATATCGACGCTCTTATCTTGGACCGCTCATGAAATGCCTGGATGCTGAAGACGCAAGCTATGTGATTAGGGAGATTCACGAAGGAATCTGCGGAATACACGCTGGCCCGCGCATGGTGGTTGCCAAAGCAATGAGCGCAGGCTACTATTGGCCAGGCATGTACTTGGATGCGCTAAAAGAAATCCGAAAATGCAAGGCATGTCAGAGCCACGCGCCAAACACCATGCGGCCAAAGAACAACTTGATTCCAGTGACCTCCGCATGGCCTTTCCACAAATGGGCCATTGATATTGTGGGGCCCCTGCCGCAAGCGCAAGGGCGAGTGAAATTTTTAGTAGTGGCAGTAGACTATTTCACAAAATGGGTTGAAGCCAAGCCACTAGCAAAAATCACAGCTGAGGCGATGAAGCAATTTATCTGGAGCCACATCATTTGCCGTTTTGGCCTTCCTATGGAAATTGTGAGCGACAATGGCAAACAATTCACTGACAGGAAGATATCCAGCTGGCTCAAAGAATTGCACATCAACCAAATCTTCACTTCGGTCTACCACCCTCAGGGGAATGGCCAAGTGGAGCGCGCGAATCAAAGTTTGTTAAATGGGCTGAAGAAAAGGTTGGAGGGAGAATCCCATTCTTGGGTCGAAGAGTTACCTAATGTCCTGTGGGCGCACAGGACATTAAGCAAAACTAGCAATGGCGAATCTCCATTCAGCCTAACCTATGGGACAGAGGCTATGATCCCAGCAGAAATTGGATGCCCATCCCATAGGGTACTCATGATGAGCAAGACTGATAACGAGCGCGAAAGAAGATTGGACCTCAACTTGCTTGAAGGGCGCAGAGAAGCGGCTATCATCAATGAAGCCAAATACAAGAAAAAGCTGGAAAAATATTATAATCAGCGCGTTAAAGAATGCCACTTCAAGAAAAATGATTTTGTCCTTCGAAACAATGAAGCTAGCCGCGCGATACCCTCAGGAAAAATGTCCCCCAATTGGGAGGGACCTTATCAAATTTCAGAAGATTTGGGGAAAGGCGCGTACACTTTAAAAGATTTGAATGGAAAAAAGATACCGCGCGCGTGGAACGCGGCACAGCTTAGAAAATGCTTCATGTAAAAGTTCAAATATGTAATCAAGGCTTTTAAGCCATCATGAATGATGATTCGCGGTACCTTTCAATATTTGTTCTATTAACTTCGCATACATGTTTCACACTTCCTTTATTAATTTGGAGCAATATGACAACACTATATTGACTTCAAAACAAAATAAAACGAAGTAAAACATACATGCGCGAGCCTTAGCTCAAACGCGTTAACGAGTCTTAACTCTAAAACGTCAGGACCTTAGCCCAAAACAAAGAGCCTTAGCTCAAAACGCTCACAAACATCCATCTTACATCCCGCGCAGCCTGATCATAAAAATCCTTAAACACAACTAAGGCAAAGTACATGCCATATCATGTTAAGGTCTCAGGTTGAGGTCGCGCGCGGAATCATAGTGGATATCTGAGTAACACACCCTGACATGTAATGGCTAAAACTCATACTTCCATATAAAGACCGCGCGACAACGACGCGCAAAAAAGGAATAGTGAAAAGTTAGCGCGCATGTCAGCATAAACAAGATACTGCGAAACCACAAACAAAATAGAACAGAGGTTAAGCGAATAATTTCCTTACAACCTTATTCTTATTTTAACGTGCAAGCATATCTTATATCTATACAAGCAAACATGAAGAGATGAATGGAAATGCGCAAGATGTGAAAAAGAGAAAACAAGTTTCATTCCATTGCATTGAAATTTACAAGTATGATGAGTTACAAATTACAAGTATAAAAAAAAATATATATAAAATTTGATGAAGGGCTTCTCAAGTCTCCACGTCGACGTCAGCCACTTCATCACCCTCATCATCTCCCGCAGCATCTGACGCGGCCTGCTCCTCATCTCCGAACTGACCATAGTCAAGTTCTTCCTCCTCATTGGAGTCTTCTATCACGACGGTGTCAGGAGCAGATTTTTTCGCAGCGCCAGAGCCGCTGGCAGGGGCAACATCCCCCGCGCCACCATCATCGCTACCAGCCCTCTCGCATTCATCGAGCAACTTCTTTAGCGCGCCGAGGTCGGGCTGGTCAGCAAGCGCAGCTATCTGCAAAATCAATAGAAAAGTATTGAGTACAAAACACTTGGAAAATTAATCAAGTAAAACTCATTAAGGTCAAGGTACCTGCATAAGGATGGGGATGGGAGTATTCATATACTTTTCCCCCACCGCGGCCATGTCCGCGCAGGCCGCGTCGCTCTTGTAAGGGTACTCGGATGGGTTCTTCTTCAGCATGCCATATTCATACCCATCCGTAAACCCTTCAGCTCGGCCCACCAAGCGCGCGGCGGCATTGCAGTCCATCACAAGGGCCTGAAACTCGGCGGAATATTTCATCGCCAAAGCGCAACGAGTCATGCCCTGTGACACCAGCCATTGGCGATCCTGCGCGAGGCCAGCAACAGACGTCTCGAGGGCATGAACCTGGGAGTTTAATAACTCAACAGTTTCCTTGGTCTTTTTTAGCTCCTCCTTATCAGACGCTGCTGCCGCCAAAATTTTTTCTTTCTCCGCATGCGCAGCACCAAGTGCTTCCTGGCTGGACGCTGCCGTCGCCAGGGCCTCATCTCTATCGGCCTGCGCGGCCGCCAACTCCCTCTTCAGGCGCGCAACCTCGCTCTCCAGTGATGATTTCTCAGTGATACTCTGGACGATAGCTTGGTCACGCGCCTCAGCCTGCTGTTCCAAGACACGCACTCTACGCGCGTACTTGGCAACTTCGGCCTCCGCCACCTGCTGCTTCTCCCGCGCAGCTTGGAACTCATGCCCGCGCTTAATATAGGCGGTGTTGGCACTTGCTCGGTTTTCGCTGAGCTCCACCTGGAGTTTCTCAACTCGTGCGCGAGCATCAGAAAGGTTCCAGGCAGCCACCTTAGCCTCTTGCTGGGCTGCCACAAGAGCATCGCGTACTTTAATATAATCGCGATGAAGCTCTTGGGAGGCAGCAAAGAAAGCTGACCCAGCGAAAATATGATCGTTGAGCAAGTCAGCGCGGGTGCGCTCCTCCTGATACCTCCTTTCAGTAGGAGGCACGGCATGAGCCCAGAAGTCCTCGCATACGCCCATGGATTGGAAGGAACTGTCTTCATTAATATTCCATCTCGGGCGATAAACGTAGTCACCTTCCTATAAAAAACAAGAAATGTTCTAAGTCATAAACATACTTATATGGAGGTACGCGCAGCGGAGCAACAAATTAAAACATACCTGCGGGGATGAAGCAGAAAAGTCAGCGCCAGCCCCACCAGAAGTATGCGCTGCGAAGACTTGTGGCATCGCAGGGCTGGCGCGGTCTCCCAAGGAGTCCTCAGCTTGAGCCCCCTCATCCTCCTCATCTTCTTGAATAGGCCTCTTCTCCTGCGACCTGGGGGGCTCCAAACCAGCCTCGCGGAGAGGGCTGCGCGTAGGAGGAGGCGAGGGAGGTCTCGACGCCGCCAGTTCGGCGCGCAATACGGCTTCCTGCTCCTTTGTAACCCCAATAAGGGGAGAATCAGCACTAGCAGGAGCAGGACCAGAACCAGCGGCGCCGCCAACGGCGCCAGGAGTGTCACCGGCAACTTGTACGCCAGCTACAACTCCTATGAACAAATCAACAAGGAAAAATGGTTTATGACTGAATCCAAAAGAAAAAAATCAGAAGACAAATGTGCAAAACATACCTTGGCGCAATTCTGTTCGCGCGGCGAACATCGCCATAAAGTTCATTCTACCCTTTTCAGAGGGTAGAACAGGGGACTCCGAAGCAGCCCCCGGCGCAGCCTCAGCACCTTGTGGCGCCTGTGGCTGATCTGCTACCGTCGCCGGTTCTGCAAACATTCAAAGGAGCAAAGGTTTAATAACAATTCAGCCAGATGAAGATAAACAAAGTATACCTGTTGCAGGCGCGGCACTGCTTCTCTCTTCGGCTGCGCGAACGGAGGAGGTGACGCCACCATACCTCAAGTGGACAGGAGGTCTGCCCACTCTCACAGGCAGGGAAGCTAATGAAACCTTGGTGGTAAACACCTGGGTTTCCTTAGGTCCCTTCGTTTGAGCATGGGGATGAGCAACAGGGGTGTCATTTTTCTTCTGTTTCTTACTGGCCCCTGCGCCAGATTTCCCCTTAGCTTTGCGCTTTAATAGGGGCGCCTCCTCTTCCTCCTCCTCCTCTTCCGCGAGCTCCAGCTCGTAGGTTTCAAACGCATCTGCAAAAACAACCAACAGAACTGTTAATAAACTTGGGTATTCTAAAGGAATGAGCATAAGTGCGAAGGCTTACCTGGCGCGTCACTGTCAAAGTCAAATTCCAGATCCACTGGGATGAACATGTCATCGAAGCGATCTGGGAAACCAACCTCCCCAGCGCCAAGCGCGACGGAGCCACCCTCCACTTGTTCATCATAAGCGGCAAGGACATAATCCTTGGTGACTGCGCAAAAACAAGTCAAGGGATATCAGCAAAAGAATTATGTTCGCGCAGAAAAAGAAATAAAGCAATGAAATAAACTTACACAAACCGTCGACTTGGATAACGGGCTCAAGCGCGCTGTCGGCCCATAGCTTACTCATGCCGACCCCCACCAGCGCCTCCTCGCAAATTTTCTTCGCGGGGGATGGTTCGGCGGTCAGTTTCTTAACCCAGGCGCCAGTTGGGTTCTTGAGGACACCCTCATCCGCAGGCGCAGAGGAGATAGAGCGCATGGTCATGCGGATGGGGATCACACCAGCCCTTATGTAAAAGAACCTCTCAGACCAGTCATGAAGGCTCTTGAATGAAACAGTGGAGCACTTCACCTTCTGACTGCGAGGAATAAAAGAGATCCAATTGTCTTGGATCTTGGGCTTGTAAAAATACTGAAAGCGCCGAGGAGTGGGTTCCTCGCGCTGGGATTTGCACATGAACTCAAAGTGAGTCACGCGCACGAGTCCAAACGGATGGACTTGGGATATATAAATCCCATAGAACTTCAGCAGTGCACCCACAAACCTTGTTATCGGGAGACGAAGGTTGCAGTGGGTGAAAAAGTGGCTATATAGGGATATATAGCCGGCAGGCGGGTCCGCCGCCGTTTGCCCGGACCTAGGCAACATGCAGCCAAACAGGGTGGGAAAGCCCTGAGAGGCGATGAGGTTGTCGAGATCGGCCTGCTTCAATTTGCAGAGGATTTCATTCCACCTTTTGGTGGCCTTGGTCCTCCCTACTTCCTCCGATGTGGTCTCAACAACCCTCTTCCCCTTCCCCTTTTGCTTCAATGTCGACATCACCACAGACTTCACACGGCGTCTTCGAGAGGCAACAGAGGTGATTGAGGGGCTAGACGAGTCTGAACTATCAGACATACAACTGCAGCAGCAGATATTCGAAAAATCGAAAAGATGAAAACTCTCAATTCAGAATATGAAAGGCAAAAAATCGAAAATTTGCAACAATGAAGATGAAGATAAAAATTTCCTAAGGGCCTGCTTTTATAGGCCCAGGAGAGAGAAAAATGGTAACTGATGGGATTTCACGCGCCCCCACTCGCAGGTGTAAGCCAACGAGGGCGCGGCACGTGTCCCAAACACTGTTGAGGGGACATAAAAACGTAACGGACCTGCCACGGAGCAGAGACGCGCCCCCACTCGCAGGTGCTAACCAATGCGAGCGCGACACGTGTTCAAGACAGCTGTGTGAGGGGACGTGAAAGGCAACTGTAGCACCTCGAGCACACGAAACGTCTGACATGTTTACGGCGCACGTCACCACCAACTAACCACGTGTTTGGACCCTTCGTTTTCAACCCTTCGTTTTCAACCAAATGGATAGAACTTCGCGCAACGATGGAAACAACAAAGAAAACGACAAAACACCTTTTAAAAGACCAAATCAGTAAGTCTAATATCTATCTTACCGCGCTCAGCGCGAGATAAGACACACATTAGACTGGGGGGGCTTGAAGAGGTATGTACCCGCCTCAACACCGAGCAAGGCGGGTCAACCCACAAGATAAAGACATTATGAAGGCACAAAGCCAAAACCTATGCGCATGGCGCATACAAAACATGCTCAGGCATCATATGCCCAGGCACACATATGCTCGCGCATCGCATATGCGCGCGGCGCATCAGCGCGCGGCGCATATCACATGCCCGTGCATATCACATCTGCCCAGGCACACATATGCTCGCGCATCACATATGCGCGCAACGCATCAGCGCGCGGCGCATATCACATGCTCGTGCATATCACATCTGCGCATGAAATATCTGCGCGTGAGAATATAGAGAAGACCTCGCGCATCCTCGGGGTGGGCGCATATCATACGTGCACATAATCAACCTCGTCCTTATCCAAATCAGGATTAGGGCAACCTTGATTGTGCACATCAGACAACCTTCCAGAAGGCATCTTTTTAAGGAGAAAGAATATGCTGATGTTGACAGCTGCCAAATGAAAGGTCGACAACTCAGCATGACACATGTGTTACCACGTGATTACAACCAACGAGAAAGCGCCAGGTGTCCCAGAGTACACGTGGCGCAGTGCGATTGGAGGAGGCCAACGAGGTTGAGCCCAATCAGTGGAAACCCTAGCATTATAAATACAGCATCAACTCCACTTTGATGACACATTCATACTCAATCATTGACAGTTACAAGCAGTGATATCACATTCAATCATATTGAATTATATTCACTCACAGTCAGTTACATACAAACATACAGTCTCACAATCAGAGGGTATTGAGCTATTCAGCAATACTCTGGAGATTCTCTTACACACATTATCATCTTCTCCACAATATACTGATTCTCACGCCGGAGGGTTACCCCAAAGAGGACCCCTCTGTCCCTTTCTGAGGGGTAAGTAACGGCGCTGTTCATTTTGTAGGTGGAAGAACACAGATCCAGAAGAACCATCGGTGAAATAGTATAATCACACCCGAGGAAAGTAGATCTGCTACCAGTGAGTAGATCCACGTTCCTTCAACTGTAATTATTGCAACATGGCTCGTCATACTGATGAAGAATGCAGTAGGAAAGAAATCCGTGTTTACGATAACTGCGGAGAACCTGGGCACATTCGTTCAGAATGCCCAAAGCTGACCAAGGTGCCTGGCAACAAAGCAAAGAATGTAGAAGGACCTAAGAAGAATGTGTGAGCTTTTCAGCTCACTACACAAGAAGAAGCAATGATTCAAGACATCATTGCGGGTACGTTTCTAATTAATGACATTTGCGCTAAAGTATTTTTAGATTCCAGAGCAAATCAAAGTTTGTTTCATAAACACGAATTTTTACCAAGCCCTAAATCAACCATTAACCAAACTTAATAAAGTCTTCATGGTAGAAACAACGAACGAGAATTCCACTCATGCTCGTAAAGTACTTCAAGAAAAAAAATATAGACTTACTAGGTCACAAGTTTAAAGCAAATTTACTTCCAATGAATCTGGCTGGATTCGATGTCATATTAGTAATGGACTGGTTAGCAACCAATCATGCTTGAATCCTATGTGATAAGAATTATGTTGAGATTCGTACACCAACATGAGAGATTATTATATTTCAAGGAGATAAAGTTTCTAGGTCTACAAAGTTCATATCAATAATGAAAGCGGAAAACTACCTAAGGAAGCAAGTCGTAGTTGTCGCACCTCAACTTAGGGCATAGGAGTATGACCAAAATAGTTGGTACCTTTTTGTAAATATATAAGAGTTTATGGTTGTAAAGCGGAAGTCTTGATTAAAATATAAATATATTCAAAAAGTCGGAAGTTGAACACCCGATAGTTATTACAAAAGTGTGTGAAGTTATAAAACCATAATATACATCATTTTCATAATAAAACTTCTTTTGAGCCATCAGAATCTCTAACGATTATCCATCATATTCAAACCCCTACTCTTGGTTACCTAGTAAAACATTTTATAAAAAATGTAAGCAACACATGCTGGTGAATAGAGGTGGGCAAATAAACCGGTTAACCAAACCGACTTGAAAAGTGAACCGAAATCGAACCGCTTTGATGTAGAAACCGGTTTAGAACCGATTAAAACCGTTGGTTTGGAACCGGTTTGTAATTTTCTCCATCAAAACCGGTTCCAAACTGGTTAACCGAATCGAAATCGGCCAAAACCGGGCAAAAACCGGTCAAAACCCGAACCGAAACCGATCATAACATGATAAGAAACCTGTTTCAACCCGAACCAAAACCGATCATAAACCGGTTTTGACTTTTGTTGACTAAACCGAACCGGTTTTAACCCAAACCGGTTGTGAGTTTTAATCCAGTTTGTGCACCTCTACTAGTGAACATGTTGACACAAAACATTTTATACACTTAATTATCCCCTCGGGTGTCTTATAACCCGACCCATCGTGGCTTAGGAAATAACCATGTTCTAAAAATCGGAATAACTATTACAACCTTCAGCTCAACTCGGAACCGCTCAGCGAACACCACAGCGTTCGAGGACTTAGCAACTACCCATATACACAAGATTATCCTCTCTCGGACATCGTAGGTCAGGTCCAATGTGGCGAAGGCATAAGCAAACGTGGTGCGGTGTGCCCACCGTCTACCCACATATGTAAGGATCTAGAGAAACGTATACGATAGCCTGAGAGCCATCTATTACCTTTGTTTATAATGTTTTAGGGATACGTGCTCCCATGTAATCATATATAAGAATCTATTAAGATGTTTTAAATTTGTAAAGAGTTTATACGCATTCACCTTTGTTTTGATCAGTGTGTCTCACTTATTTATGCTTGAATGTTACCTCGGACCTATAGTACGAGAATAACCTTTACATATAGACCTTTAGTCTATTTATGCTTAAATAACTAGATCAACTATCTAGTTGTAGATCGTTAGTCTATTTGCATTATATTTACCGTGATAATCATTTCTTTATAAAATACTTGGATCTTTAGTCCATGACGTTTAATTTATACACTACGTGTCTTCTTCATGAAGAAAGGTATATATTAAGTTTCTTCTTTCTTTAGAAATATTATAAAAACTTTATATTTATTAAGAAACAATATTTTATCTATACCCTTGTCTTTATGAAAACTATATTTCACTTATTATTCGATCAATGTATGGGCTATACCCCGACTAGGGTCTAAGTCATATATAACTGTAACATCCGACGTTTGTAAAAATAATAATAAAATCAATAGTAAATGATGATAGGTTTAAAATAGATTGACTTAGAATAAATCATGAAATTAGTGAAATTATGGGCCTAAGGTCCATGGGCTTACGGTAAAAATACCCTTAATACCTTACATCCCTTTCATTTCCATCCATTCCTCACTTTAGCCTACACACTTAAAAACACACACTTAAGCCAAACACACTCCACACCGCTCAATCTTCCGAACCAAGATCAACCGAAGGTAGAATATTATTTATCTCAGCTGACCCAACACTATAAAACCCGACACCGCAGCCCCAGGGAGTCATTTGAGCCGTTTGAATCTAGATATAGAATGAATCGGGTGATTAAACGAGCTTAAGGGTCACCTTAGCTTGGATATAGATCAATCGAGTCCACATGGATCAAAGACAATCAAATTCTGGCCAAACACGGTGTTTAACGGCGCCGGAAACGCGAAAAACCCCTAAAAACGCGTTAAAAAAACAGATATGCAGTTTGGAGCGATTATGTATATGTGGCTCATATGTTGGACAATATATACGACTTATATGTTGAACCACATATACGGTGTATATGTTGGATAACATATACGTCGCATATGTTGGACATATGCGGCGCATATGTTATATAACGTATAAGTTCAATTCAATTTGCTTTGGACCTTAGTTTTCTAATGAGGTTTTAACCCCAGCCAGGGGCTCTGCCTCCCGGACCCTGCTAGGGGCTGCCGCCCCTAGAACCCTGCTGCCAGAGGTGCTGCCCCCGGACTCCGTTAGCTAGGGGTTTCACTAATCCATACGTATGATATGGTAGAAGTAGTTAACTGACACATATGATTATTACACAGTTAGCCGTGCTCAGCTAATGAGGGGTATTACACTTACCTTAAGTGGTAAGTGTGTGCCTTATGAATGTTATATGTATGTGAAAAGACAAGTGTAAGGATGTATTTATATAATTGTATGAATCTATGGTTGTACGAGTTAGAAGGGAACATACCCTGATAAAAGCTGCGAACGAAGGGGACAGACTCTAATAATAATCTGCGAATGTAGGGGACATACCCTAATAATATATGCGAAGGTTATAGGGCGAAATGCTAATTAAAACGCATGGATGGTTATATATGTAATGAATGAATGTATGAGTGAAATAATTAATGTATGTATGTATGCAAGGAAGGTAAGCAGGTTAAGTAGGTATCTTCGGATACATACATACATACATACATACATATATACATACATACATATATATATATATATTTAAGTATGCGTGTGAATGTAATGTATGTTGCCTAATTAACTAGAACTCACTCAACGTAGCTGACTTTTAGTATGCAAGCCGGCTAATAGGATGAAGCAGCTGGTTTGAGGAGCACACATGGTTGAAGAATAAAGAAGCTGGCATCTGAAGATTTAAAGTAATATGTTGTGTGATGTTTGAACTTAACATACATGTTTAAGTTTTAAATGTTTATGTATGAATGATGGATGTTTTAGTTATTCCGCGAAAATTTTTATTCACTCTAATATTTAGAACTATGTTTATGAGTAAACCCAACACCCAACATAGGGCAACTGGGCCAGGGCCTTACAATAATAAAATAATCGGGCATAATCCCTACCTTGTATGTATACTTTATAAGAAATTCCTAGGCTTGACGCGGGCGGCACTTCTATTTGTCGTCAGGTAATAGAGGGAATAAACTGACAGAAATTCTACTACTTTCACGTACTTTGAAAAATGATCGCATTAGAACATAGGGATCGAGTCACAAACTTTGAAATAAAGTGGGTGTGAAGAGATTTAGGATGCCAATATTCAGAGCCCGATCACCCTATTTATAAGTCTTATTTTCTGACGCATCGCGTAGCGTAATGGATCTTGTACGCCGCCTACGAATATTATATTCCATCACGTAACGCAATGGTGGCTTGGGCTGGCCATTGATGTGTGGTGAAACACACATATTTCTTTGCCTGTATTTATGTCATTTTTGCGCTTACCCGTTAACGAATATTATTTATTATTGTGTGAATTTACATGTTTGTATATGTCATAGGTTCCTTGTTTAAGAGAGCGAGTTTACGAGTTAAATGAAGAAAAAATCAGCTAAAACAGGGATCGGATAAAGCCGGTATGCATATACGAAGTTTAAATGAGTTAGAAGTCGAAAAAAGAAGACCCATAGGGCCTGGCCGCCACACGCGACCAGGTCAAGCCTCATGGCCGCGCATGGGGGCGCCCCAGCTGATTCTTCATCTGCCCAAAAGCCTAACCCTACTGTTTTGTCTTATTACGGCTGGTCCGACCGAGTTTCTATAACGTAACTTGTTTCACAAGTTTTAATCATCTATATATATAGAATAAACCCTAGAACGATTATTATAACCTATCAGCCACCATATAGACCTGAGGGACGGAGAATTAAAGAGGAGAAGCTTTCGGTTTCGTGTTTGATCATTGTTTTGTTCGGTTTCATTGTTTTAACGATTGTAAGTTCGTTTTGAAGTTAAATTTTATATTAATATTAAATTCCTTTTATGGTGAAAAACTCTTGAGTAGAGCTCTTTTAAATTTGATTAGTTTTAATTAATTAGACTTTATGTCTATAATTAAATATCTAATTAAGAGAGCTTCTTCACCATCCATAACTCTTATACATAATAGGCTATGTGCCTTATTTTTAGAATGCTAGAAAAAAGCATTAGCTTGAAAATACAAGAAAAAATGTATGCATACATAAAGAGTTATTGGTGAAGAAGAAAGTCTTGAATACACTTATGTTGATAACTTATAGAGATCATAATCATCGTACTCAGTATATCCCACCAATAGCAATGCTATGGTAGGGTCTGAGGAGGGTAAGATGTAGACAGTCTTACCTCTATCCCATAGGGATAGAGAGGCTGCTTCCGGTGAGACCCCCGGCTCGATAGTAGTTTTGCATCAAGCCTTGGACATAAGGCACATAGCACTCAATCATCAGGGACACCGGCTGATTGGTGCATGTGCCCTTGTCTTTCGGCTATCAACGCCACCACATGATGCCTGATTAACCTTCCGCCACTTTTAACGTTATTTTCACGAGATTAGTAAAATAACGTCAAAATTAGTGCACTTTTACTTTTGCCCACCCGAGGGTTCACACATATATACATTATATGCGCGCACCGCAAGCAGGGCGTTGATAACTTATAGAGATGAGTTTCTCTATTCGATTCCTTTACCTTTCATTCTTTTTATTTTTCCACAAGTTCTAACATTAAAATTTACCCGATGTAACCTCGGGCACGTGGACATCTCCTGCAGTACAAATTACTTCGGCTGTTGTACTTGGGAGACAAACGCGTTGTCTTATGTAGAGGCGCAAAATCTGTTTTAAGGGAAACGTGTTGAACACGTGCCTCGGCCTCAACCGTCAAATTTGGTTTTGTTCATTCTTGCCGCCAAAGAGACTACTAGAATCCGTTTGCGGTAAAAATGGAAAATTCAATTTTAATTTACTGTCAGGGAGATTACAAGAAGATGTTGTTGAATAACAAGTTGAAGACTTTATCATTTGAAGTTATTGAGTTGAATCATTTAACATATTTGTTATGTTTTTCATTGTTTATTTTTATTTTGTATCACGGTATTTGTACTACTTATTTTCTCATGTTAATAATGAGAGTATCATTATTATTAATATTATTTTTAATATAAAAAGTGTCTCATATTCCTACAATTTTAAAACAGAATTCGTGAGATTGTTAAGGCAATCTTAAACCTTTTTTTACTAAGGATATTTGGTTAACGGAAAATATTAAAATTATTTTGTGATTGTTGCAACAATCTTGTATCTTTGTTTCTGAAAGTATGTATGTAGTACAAATTGTTGTGTATGGATTTATAGATATGTGGCAAAATCTTAAATCCTTACCGTGACACAAGATGTGGATTTATAGAGATGCGGTACAATCTTAAATCCTATACCATGATACAAGATGAATGGTTTATGTTTCAATCATTCGATTTAAGAGGTTTTTCAATTGTTATTTTTCCAACTTGTGTGTTAGACCGGGTTTATTGGTGTAAACCTATGTTCTTTGTGAACATTTAATTCTCGAATGGGCATGATAGACCAGATGTATTTTATAAACAATACATTTTGTAAATGCTTCAATTCCTAACATGCGTGTTAGAAATTCTTACAAGTTATAAACTGTATGGTTTAAAACATTTGTCCAAATGTCTCGTTTCTTAATTCGTGTTAGAAGTAGTTTTTATATATAAAATAATAAGCCTTAAAACGATTTTTGTAATCATTTATTTTGTAATGAGTGTGTTTTATATCGGTTTATGTAATCGTTTATTCCTAATGAGTGTGTTAGAAAATAGTGCACGTAGACGTCCATTGGTGCAATTTAGTGAAATAATAAACATAGACATTCATGTCTATTTATATTCCTCTCATTAAGTCACAAATAAAAAAGCATTAACACGATGTTAATGGAGCGACTTTCAAGCTATACACTAGAAAAACCAACAATTTAAAGGTTTTCTCTCAATGTGTAATGTTTCATGTATGTCTAGTTTTTCCTCTAACGTGCGCATTAGAATCGTTTAAGTTCTAGCATGTTTGTTAGAAATTTCTTATCTTATAAACCATACGGACCGGAAATGTTTTATGTAAACATTTAATTATCTAGCGTATGCGTTAAAACAATTAGAAATAGTTTCTTTTATAGATTGTATCCTTCGAAAACGTCACATGTAAATGTTTAGTTTTATAAAGGGCACATTATAAAACGTTTTTTTGCTAGAAGCCGTTTTAGTACATGGGTATTAAATAAACGTATAAAAGCGTTTGATATTTTAGGTTTTGATTTTTATAAACCCTTATTGATATTACTAATATAACATATTTCAAAACTAAACACATGTTTTAGAATGATTTTTAAACAAAGTTTTGCATATTCTAGATAATTCAAAATCATTCGTTACTCTTGCTAAAAGTAGTATATGTTAAACTCAGATAACATTCTCAAGGATACTCTAAGGTGAAAAACAACTTCGTGTCGTGTGAACAAAAAATTGATTGTTCAAGCTTCGCTACTTTGATGTTGTTTTGAACATATTTGTTCAAGAGTATAGTTTCATAATTAGAATGAGAATTTGAGGATATGTGTACATGGAGTTTTATTTGAGGGTTGCTGATGTAAGGATGAAATAACGTGCTTTAAGTGTTTTATATTACGTGTTTTACATGTTTATATGTATCGAACACAAGTAGTTTGATTGGTTTTATATTTACAGGTGATCGGAGCTTAAAAGAGCTTAAAGGAGTGAATTTAGAGTATTCATGATGGAGTGGAAATGAAATTAATGATATATTAGATGATAAGAATTGAAATACAAAGATGTGGCCGCAAACGCGGAGGAAAAACAGAGTTGAAATGAAGATTTTTTTTTGAAGAAAATGGTGTTTTGGTGTTGTAGCCCCCGTAAGGCAGTGACCAGCTTACACCCGGCCGTAAGCTACGGCTGGGACTGATGGAAAATCATTTTTTGTTTTTTTTCTTCTATATTTAAGCCCAATTAAACCCTAATTCGAATATGCTTTAAACCTTGACATCCTTGGGAAACTTTGGGGCCATTCTCCACCATAATAACACCTTCCAATCATCATAATCATCCATGTTATCATCCTTGCAACAAACAATGAAGCTATTCAAGATCAAGATGCAAGGCTAAACCTTTCGTGACCATCTCCGGGAGTAGGGTTGTGTTTGTAAGCAAGATTTTTTGGTATTTGAATCATGACATTGGAACTATAGTTGATCAATCATTCGGTTGATTAACATTTTATGTTTGTTTATGCATTCAACAGTTTTTCGTAATTGAATGTTTTGATATTTTATCAGTTTATTGATTTGTGGTCATCAACTTTTAGGATTAAGTTCTTTGAGTCATTGTCCCGTTTATCTTTAGCCATTAAATCACTTATATTTATCAAACCTTAAAACTGGTAATCAATTAGGTTATTATTCAACTAAGCCAATTGTTCGGATTAAGTTATGGCGTTCAGCAAGGTCAAATATCTAGTCTTTTGATTATATGTGTAATCAAACGAGTTTTCCAAATAGGTATAATCAATCGGTCTAGTTTGCTTGACAACGTGAAACCCGGAGTTGGTTACTTTTTCTCTAATTGTTTTACAACCAAATCAACATTTAATTTGCTTGACATCGTCAGTCCGCATAGCATAATTAGTTATTAAGTATTGAACATGATTAGCACTTTCCACTTATTCCCTGTGGATTCGACACCTTACTTGCTAGTAAAGGTATTTATAAATGTTTTTGATTGACCTTTCGACATCGATCAAAATGGCGCCGTTGCGGGGGAATCAACGCCAAAAATGCTAGTTTATTGTTTTGTTTACTTATAGTTTTATTTTATTTTTTTCAGTTTTACGTTTGGTATTTGTGTGTCTCATGTGTGCAGGTAACTCAAGATGATGTGGAGTCGGGTCTATGACCCACATGAAGGATATAAGGTTGTGGAGAATGATGACTCATGCCATCCACATTCATATTATGAACCATCTTCAGCAAAATCTCAAGGCTTCTACAATTCAGATAATTATAACCAAAGGAACCTCAACCAGCAGGGTCATAACTGGCAGTACCAGAACTATTCACCGCCTCCACTAGATTATCAAAAAAATTACGAGTCAAGTGAATATGATAGTGATGGACCTGAAACGCCAACTTTTGTAAGTTACCGAGAGGAGAAAGACTACTATTATGATGAGTACGCACAACCGATATACAAAGAAGACCCTCAATATTATAATCATGGTGGTACCTATCAAAGGAATTATCAGCATGATCAAGAAGATTCCTTGGGTAACAAAGAAGAGTCTATTCAAGACGTGATGGAGTTACTGAAGCAAACGAATCAGAGGTTACAACTTCAGGAAACGTTTAATGCTGCTCAAGATAAATTGGTGAGTCAACTATTAGAAGAAGTAACTCAAATTAAACGAGAACGAGAGAAGTTGGTTAGTGGTGCCATGGTGGATGATGAAGTGATAGATGAGGTTCAGGGGCTTTCAAAGCACAAAGTGGGGGAAGAGGTTTTGGTGACTAATACCACACCAACTCTGTCAATCATTGAAGAGTCAAAAAGTGCAATGGTTATGATTGAAGATGATGATATATAGGGAGAGAGTTCAATTTTTTTAGGTCATGAAGTTGAAAGTTTAGACTGGGTTGAAGACATAACGACCTTTGAAATATCGGTGATTGAAGTAGACCATGTGAATCCTGATTGTCCCATACTAGTCACACTGATAAATGAAGTTGGGGAAAGAGTGCAAGCTTAAGAAAAAGAAAGGTGAGTCTAGAAGACCTTGAGAAAAATTTGATGAAATGGCCTTGTGTTCGGTCTACACGAGTATTAACCATGAGAAATAAGGTGTGGGTCTGGCATGTCACTTACCGAGCTTACACGGGAAAATCGATGGGAAAATGTTCAGTTCGTCCTCGATCAACATTTGACGCTTCAAAGATAAGAAATAATGTGCAGGCTAGACGTGTTAACTATCGAGCATATGCTGGAAATTCTAAAGGTAAAGGTGCATTCACATCGGCCCGTTTTTGTTTATCAGACATGTTGAACATGAAGAAGGAGGTAGAGCCGAGGCGTGTCAACTACCGAGCTTTTACAGGAAACTCAGTTGGTAAATGTTCCATTCGACCACCATAACTGCCAAATCAGGTAACGATCCGGCTGAAGACCTTGACAAAAACTTAGCGCTAATTGGGAGGCAACCCGGATTTTATTTTCAGTTTGAATTTTATTTTATTTTATTTTATTAGTTCATTCAACTGTTTAATTTCAAGCTTACCACTGTAGCAAAAGTCAAGTGTGGGGATGCCACACGGAAAAGTTGGAGTTTTATAGTGTTTCGGTGAAAGATTTTAAGTTATGAGGTTTCGGATATCCGACGTGCTTTCATGTTCCTTTTGCTACGGTTGATTCAGGTACGTGTATATTTTTGTTGTATCTGAACTTTGTGGGTGTAGTTTCCTATAAACCCTCACAAGACCTCACTCGTCCACCCGGGCTACCGGGGGGTTTAAAGGGCTTGTTTCATATACTAAATGCAATCGTGATTCCTACGAAAGTGAGTTAGGCCTTTTAACAGTTTTACTAGTTTAAAAAGTTCAATTATAAAATTTATTTAACTTGGCTTAGTAATTAAAATTCACAGCTTTGCAAACCGTTTAAAAGACATATCCTAACAGTTGTGAGAAGCATGCTTCTACACGTATGAGAGTTTGCATATTTTGTTGACTGAATTGAGGAGTCATGTTCGTTGACAGCAAGAACGAGTGTACTTGAGTTGCTTATTTTCTTATTAGGTGATTTCGTTTTCATAATTCTCTTTGTTTTATTAGTTTTATTGCTAAAAGTGTAAATGTATAAATTGTTAGGACAATCACATTAAGCCCAGTTTTAACATTAATAAGAATTAAATTTTAACCCCGTCCTCGTTAATGTTCTTTTAAAATTTATATTTTTAAACATTGAGGACAATTTCAACCCCAAGAGTGGGGATGGGGGAAAATTGAAATTTTTGGCCTTAGAGTAGCTTGATTGTGCGCAAAAGCCGGAATTTTAACTTGTTAATTGTTAGTATTAATTCCAAGTAGAGATATTTGGTCATGGTCAGTTTTTAAGTTTCTCTAAAGTCTTCCCATGAAAATGTTTTTCAAAAATAGAAAATTAAAATGGACCGTTTAGAGGGGGATAACAAATCATGGGAACGGGTACACATGTTTCATATCGGCAGCCTAATTCCTCCGGTACGTGTGCGAGATTTGCTTTATATATAATACACATATAATAGATAGTATATACACATGTCATACGAGTGCCATTATAGAGAGTAACCAGTATGTCCATGATATCTAGAACTTGGTTGTCTTATGCATTTGGAGATCTTAATACCACCACATGTTTGGAGAAATAGGACTGTAGAAACCCACATATAATGGCCTTTACATGAAAAAAAAAATCTCCATACCCTACATTATCCCCTAGGAGCCAGGTTTGTGTCTTTTCCCTTTCGTTTGTTTAACCCACATTACAAGCCGTGTTTGCCTTGGCCTTTATTATTTTTAACCCTGTGGATGAAATTCGGTATGTCAAGAGTTGTATATAAGTTGTTTGTCGATCGTACACAATGTGCGTATGTTGTGGGTCAATTGTTTATATATATTGATGTTAGTATTTGTAAAAAAAATGGAAAAAGAAAGAGAAAAAAAAAGAAAGAAAAAAAGAAAAATCAAAGAAAAACTTAAAAAGAGTTCGTGTTTAAAGTCGTTGTTGTTTGTAAATAATAGCCAGTGAGTTGGTTGTTTGTTTGAACAAATTGAGTTTCATCCACCATAAGCTACTAAATAAATCCGCTTCCACACCCTAACCTAAGCCACATCAAAATCCTTAGTTCTATTCTCTATGCAACCGCTGGGTAATGGGTGGAGATATGACATGCTTCCAAGCTTATTACATTGTGTTCATACTTGGTATAGAGGGCAGCGAGATACTAGCACATTTGATCCTGGTCCAGATATTAAACTGAGAGGAGAGATGTTATATTATGAGGGGTATGAACATGTGTTCCTTAACCGGAAACAAAGTACACTCATTTGGGCGGCTTCGTAGTTTTAAAAATGTATCATTAGGTTGTTTGGTGGGTTATCAACCTTGACAGTGTCAGTTATTGGGAATTGGGTATGACCTTATACCTCACTAGTATTAATACTGATAATTGATGAATCATCAATCGAGGTGTATGTGTTTCATGATAGTTTGCTTGAGGGCAAGCAAATGGTAAGTGTGGGAATATGATGTAAAGATGAAATAACGTGCTTTAAGTGTTTAATATTGTGTTTTTTTACTTGTTTATATATATCGAACACAAGTACTTTGCTTGGTTTTATGTTTACAGGTGATCGGAGCTTAAAACAGCTTAAAGGAGTGAATTTAGAGCATTTATGATGGAGTGGAAATGAAAGTAATGATATATGATAAAGAATTGAAATACGAAACGTGGCCGCAAACGCAGAGGAAAACGGAGCTGAAATAAAGATTTTATGAAAAAAACGGTGTTTTAGTGTTGTAACCGCCGTAAGGCAGTGACCAAAGGTCGTAGCTTATGCCCAGGCCGTAAGCTACGGTGGCCAGGCCGTAAGCTATGGCTGGGTCTGATGGAAAATCGTTTTTTTGTTGTTTTTCTTCCATATTTAAGCCCAATTAAACCCTAATTCGATTATGCTTTTAACCCTGACATCCTTGGGCGACTTTGGGGCCATTCTCCACCATTATAACACCTTCCAATTATCATAATAATCCATGTTATCATCTTTGCAACAAAAAATGAAGCTATTCAAGATCAAGATGCAAAGCTAAACCTTTCGTGATCATCTCCGGGAGTAGGGTTGTATTTGTAAGCAAGACTTTTTGGTATTTGAATCATTACATTGGAACTATATTTGATCAATCATTCGGTTGATTAACCTTTTATGTTTGTTTATGCATTCAACAGTTTTTCGTAATGGAATGTTTTGTGATTTTATCAGTGTATTGATTTGTGGTCATCAACTTTTAGGATTAAGTTCTTTGAGTTATTGACCCGTTTATCTTTAACCATTAAATCACTTATATTTATCAAACCATAAAACTGGTAATCAATTAGGTTATTATTCAACTAAGCCAATTGTTCAGATTAAGATCTAACGTTCAGCAGGTCAAATATATAGTCTTTTGATTATATGTGTAATCAAACGAGTTTTCCAAATAGGTATAATCAATTGGTCTAGTTTGCTTCACAACGTGAAACCCGGAGTTGGTTACTTTCTCTCTAGTTGCTTTACAACCAAATCAACATTTAATCTGCTTGACATCGTCTGTCCGCCTAGCATAATTAGTTATTAAGTATTGAACTTGATTAGCACTTTCCACTGATTCCTGTAGATTCGACACCTTACTTGCCCTTGCTAGTAAAGGTATTCATAAATGTTTTTCATTGACCTTTCGACATCGATCAGTTGCCTTAGTGAGAGATTTAGAATCCTTCTAAGTTGGTGATGTTTGATAACAAACTTTTGGCAAGTGTTACTTTATTAGTAAGCAATGATGAACTCAATGATAAAAAGGCATGATCTTGTTCAAATCATGAGTGTCAAGTTGTCTTCATAAGTAAAGTTAAACAAACTACATCAAAATGCAAGAAATGTAGGGGGGAGTCATTTAAGAAACTACTATTTAAAAGTTGGTAGAAATGGTAATTGATATGATTTATCAAACTTGTGTACAAAGGAAGAACCTTTCTTTACCTCCATTATGTTATCCAATAGCACTTAAATGTGGAGGTGTCTTGCATTTGAACTTGGAAGCTTTAGTAATGAGGGTTATTGTAATCCAATCTAACATTGCAAACATACGACTTAGTGGAAAACAAAAAAAGTTATAGTACATAATGGAGATGTGTTTGCCTTAATGATAAGTGTATCTTACAAGAAAAATATTATAACCAGATTCAGGTGGCCATTGAGGTTATAGTCTTAGAAAGTTGACAATAGACAAAAGTAACTTCAAGGTTAAGAACACATCACGACAACTGATCTCAACTACGCAAGTTATCTGTAGTTACTAGACAGAGTCAAAGATAATGTTATGGATCCAACAACCTGAGGGTTTAGTGAGATCAAGTTGTGGAATGAGACTAAAGCCCATCAAAAAGGGTATATAAAGGAAAAGCTAACTTAGTTGACTGGAGATCGCAAGATTCAATATCAATAGGAAAACCTAATTACATATATAAGGATGGTCACTGTGGGGGCATAGCTTATGTATAAGCTGACGCATAAGCTAATATCTATATCCACCTAAATTAAAAAAGGGAGTCTAACTACTTCCTAGTCCATTCCTATAACAACATTGACATGTTGTGAGACTAAGCATCATGTATGGTTAATGATTTATAACCTTAATGCTTTTAATGACTTATGATACCTATGTTAAAGAGAAGTGTGGTCGCTTCAAATGAAATTGTGGGATGCGCAATTCCTAGAGATATTACAGAACCAAGCTAGTGTTTTAGGACCATAATGGACACGACAATGAGGGGATGTGCCCAGATAGGGAGAGTATCGTGTGAAGTGTATTGTCGTCTACACAAATGGGGGTTTGTTCAAGGACATCGCGTCTACTAACCGCTAGGAGACTAAGTGTACTTCACAAATGAAGGTTCAAAGCTAACAGCTAACTATCCTGCAATACTCAACTATCGAGGTTACATTAGATATTTTGAGTGTTTTGATCAATCTCCATTTATGTAAGGCCCCGATACCGGTAACCCTACTTTCGTGTTGGATTTACTCATAAACACAGTTCTAAATATCAGAGTTAATTAAAACATTTATGCGGAATATAAAACTTTCATTAAACATTACATAATTCATAACTTGTCTCAAAACATTCATTGTCTTTCACATTAAAGCATTAAAGTTAACACATCACAATCTTCAGATGCCAGATTCTTGTTCAGTGCCATGTGTCTCCTCAAGCGAGCTGCCTCATCCTACTCACCTGCGTGCATACTAAAAGTCAGCTACGCTGAGTGAGTTCTAGATAATCACGTAATCATACCATTTACATAACGTTATATTCATACTTTCATATTTTCATACTTCCTTACTTTCTTACTTTCATTCATACTTTCATACTTTCTTACTTTCTTACTTTCATATCTTACGTTATAAAGAGCACTACGCCCTACATTCCTCGAGTATTGTTAGGGCTCGGTACCCTCCTTCCTCGAGTATTATTAGGGCTCGGTACCCTCCTTCCTCGAGTATTATTAGGGCTCGGTACCCTCCTTCCTCGAGTATTATTAGGGCTCGGTACCCTCCTTCCTCGAGTATTATTAGGGCTCGGTACCCTTTTCATAACCATACAACCATACATTATCATTTCTTTCTTTTATTATCCTTATCACATTCATACACATAAGCATACATATCATACTTACCTTAACTTAGCATTACAACCTGACAGTACGTGCAATATCCGAAGATCGTTCACGTACCATCAAGCAATCATTCACACATATCACATCATTCACATAAGGCATACACTTATCTCTTAGGATAAGCGTATTAACAAACATATTGAGTATGCACACAGCCCCGAAAACATGACACATAAATGGGGCTAGAAACTCACCTGGATCCTGTTACGCTCGCCGCTGATCGTAATTCCTTTCTTTAACTGGGCTCGGCTAACTGTATAATATTTACACATATCAATTAACTACTGCTACTCGTTTGTATTTCTATCTATATATGACCCACAACGAACGGGGGTCCGGGGGCAGCGCCCCTGGCAGCGGGGTTCTAGGGGCGGCAGCCCCTAGCGGGGTCCAAGGGGCAGAGCCCCTGGCTGGGGTTAAGCTGCCAGGTCAGCTTGGAAAAATTTTATTTTCGATAACTGCCTTAACACATTTTCCATTAGGTTTTTAATTTATTTTATAAACGAACTTCGCTTCAGGCGAAGTTAAACCTTAGGCGAACTTGGAAACAGCTTGGTTCTGGCTTGATTCGATCGAATAGGAACACGTTCGATCGAATAGGCACACGTTCGATCGAATAGACACACGTTCGATCGAATAGACACACGTTCGATCGAATAGACACACGTTCGATCGAATAGACACACGTTCGATCGAATAGACACGCGTTCGATCGAATAGGCACACGTTCGATCGAATACAAAACTCATTCGATCGAATGAGTTGGAGACCATTCGGTTGCTTCCCTATTCGATCGACTGGACTTGTTCGATCTACACATTCGATCGAATGGACTGATTCGATCGACTGGTTCGATCGAATGAGTCTGATTCGACTCCTTCAAGCTGGCGACGGAGAAACTCACGGGTTTTCCAGATTTTCCAGATTTTTGACCCAAAAACGAAGTTTTTGACATGGAAATGTTCGGGATTGAAAGGGCTATCGATTCCTAGTACTTTTAAACACAAAAGCTTGCATTTTGACACCAAAACAAGGCGGTTTTTGACCCGAAAACTCAAGTTACGTTTTTGCTCGATTTGAGGCCGAAATGGTTATGAAAACGGATGATTTTCGAGAGGGACTTACCAAAAACGACTAGGAACAAGATTGTGAACTCGGATCGGCGATTTGAGAACTTTCTCTCTCTAGTTTCTCTCTCTAGAATTGAGAGTGTTTGGGTGGGTGTAAGTGAAGGAAGATGGTGAAAATGGTGGATGTGTCAAGAAATTTCGTTTATATACTACGGGTTTGGTTAGGCTCGGGTTGGCTTCCTACGGGTCGAGACAGGCCGAGTTCATAAAATAACTAAGCCCAAGACCCGTTCCTTACTCGACATTAAATAACTAAAACGTGAAATTACTAAACATAACTTTCTTTTATTTATCAATATAAAAATTTTAGGATGTTACAAGTCTTCCTCCCTTAAAGAGGTTTCGTCCCCGAAACCTAACTATTACATAAACAAACTAGGGTAAAACTTGCGCATCTCATCCTCGACTTCCCAAGTAGCATCCGATCCCTTGCGGTGTTTCCATATCACTTTGACCAAGGGTATAATCTTGTGACGAAGCTGCTTCTCCTTGCGATCAACGATCTTTATCGGTTGCTCGATGTAGTTCAATTGCTCATCAACCTCGATGTCCATTAAGGGCACGTGAGACGTGTCATCAGCTAGACACTTCCTCAGATGAGAAACATGGAAGGTTGAATGAATTCCTTCTAACTCATCGGGTAAATCCAGTTTGTAAGCTACTTCACCCACACGCTTTACAATCTTGAACGGTCCGATGTACCTCGGACTCAACTTTCCTCTTTTCCTAAAACGGATAATCCCCTTCCAAGGCGAGACCTTAAGCATCACATAGTCGCCAACGTTAAACTCAATTGGTCGTCGCCGCTTATCTGCATAAGACTTTTGTCTGTCTTGAGCGGCTTTCATTCTTGCTTTGATCTGATCGAACTTTGAAGACGTTTCCTGAACCACTTCTATACTTCCCATTTCCTTCTGACCAATCTCACCCCAACACACCGGGGTTCTACATCGTCTACCGTACAGCATCTCAAACGGTGGCATACCAATACTCGAATGGTAACTGTTGTTATAGGAGAACTCTGCCAGATGCAGATGATCATCCCAACTTCCACCAAAGTCTAAAACGCAAGCACGTAGCATATCCTCAAGGGTTTGGATCGTCCTTTCAGACTGTCCATCGGTTTGAGGATGATACGCCGTACTGATGTTCAACCTCGTCCCCATAGCTTCATGAAATTTCTTCCAGAACCTCGAAGTAAACCGTGTATCCCTATCAGACACGATCGATAACGGTACTCCATGCTTGGTTACAATTTCTTTAATGAACAAGCTTGCTAACGTTTCTGACGAGATGGCCTCTCGTATGGGCAGAAAGTGAGCACTCTTGGTCAAACGGTCCACAATCACCCAGATGGTATCATGTTGCTTAGCTGTACGAGGTAGCTTAGTTACGAAATCCATGGTGATGTGTTCCCATTTCCACTCAGGTATCTCTAGCGGTTGCATCTTCCCATAAGGCTTTTGGTGTTCGGCTTTGACTTGTAAGCAAGTTAAGCACTTACCAACATAATCCACTACATCGTTCTTCATTCCTGGCCACCAGTAATCTCTTTTCAGGTCTTGGTACATCTTTGTAGTTCCTGGATGGATTGAGTACCTTGACTTATGAGCTTCATCTAAGATTCGACTTCTAAGATCACCATGGCGTGGGATCCACATACGGTCGAACCTTGTCTTAACTCCATGAGTGTTTTCCATCAACTCATCTTGCTGACCATAAATCCTTTCTTTCTTTACTAACCCTTCGTCTACTAACACTTCTGACTGCACTTTGATGATTTCTTCAAAAAGACTTGAGTTCATGATCAACTTGTATGACTTCACTGTTGCAAGGACTTCCTCATTCTTACGGCTTAACGCATCAGCGACCACGTTAGCTTTACCGGGGTAATACTTAATCTCACAGTCGTAATCCTTTATCAATTCTAACCATCTTCTCTGCCTCATGTTCAATTCTTTCTGCTCGAAGAAGTACTTTAAACTCTTATGATCGGTATAGATAGTACACTTAGTACCGTACAGATAATGCCTCCATATCTTAAGAGCATGCACTACAGCTGCTAACTCCAGATCATGCGTCGGATAAGTACTTTCATGGACCTTCAACTGTCTAGACGCGTAAGCTATCACCTTCCCTCGTTGCATCAACACGCAACCTAACCCTTGATGCGAGGCATCAGCGCAAACAACAAAATCCTCATCACCATCGGGTAAAGTAAGGATTGGAGCTTGCGTGAGTCTCTTCTTCAATTCTTCAAAGGCTTCTTCTTGAAATTTCCCCCAGCTGAATACTATTGACTTTCGGGTCATACCGGTCAGCGGTGCGGCTATCTTGGAGAAACCTTCGATGAATCTCCTATAGTAGCCAGCTAACCCTAGGAAGCTTCGTATATCGGTCGGATTTTGCGGAGTCTTCCAATTCGTTATTGCTTCAATCTTAGCTGGGTCCACGGTAATCCCCTCCGGATTAACCACATGACCTAAAAATTGCACTTCTCTTAACCAGAACGCGCACTTCGAAAACTTGGCGTACAACCTCTCTTTCTTCAGTGTCTCCAATACCTCTCTCAGATGCTCAGCATGGTCAGACTCATTCTTTGAATAAATCAGTATATCGTCAATGAATACGATAACCGACTTATCCAACATCGGCCGACACACCCTATTCATCATGTCCATAAATGCTGCAGGAGCATTGGTTAGACCGAATGACATTACGAGGAACTCGTAGTGTCCATACCGCGTTCGGAACGCTGTCTTAGGGATGTCTGCCTCCTTCACCTTTAGCTGATGGTAGCCTGATCTGAGATCTATTCGTGAGAACCAACTTGAACCTTGCAGTTGGTCAAACAGATCATCAATCCTTGGCAAAGGATATCTATTCTTTACCGTAAGCTTATTCAACTCACGATAGTCTATGCACATTCTCATACTTCCATCCTTCTTTTTCACGAACAATACTGGCGCGCCCCACGGGGAAACACTCGGTCTGATAAAACCCTTGTCGAGGAGTTCTTGCAGTTGGGACATCAATTCCTTCATCTCGGACGGTGCTAGACGGTAAGGCGCTTTCGCGACGGGCTGGGCTCCTGGTACTAGATCTATCTGAAATTCTATCTCTCGCTCAGGTGGCAACCCCGGAAGATCCTCAGGGAATACTTCTGGGTAGTCGCGCACAATAGGAACATTCTTCATTTCTTTCGTCTCGGCCGTAGCGTTGACAACATACGCCAGGTAAGCACCACACCCTCGCCTTAGCAAACCCTCAGCCTTTATCATCGAAATGACATTAAGCCCAGAACTTTCCTTATCACCATAAACCGTTACCGCGCTACCATCCGATGACTTTAACCTTATAGTCCTACTCCTACATATTATCTGAGCCTCAAACTCAGACAACCAATCCATACCCAAAACCACATCGAACCCTCCCAAGGTCATAACGTACAAGGTGATCGGGAACTCATGTCCTTCCAATTCTATCTTACAGTTCTTAATCATCTTCGTTATTTTAACCGAAGTGTCACTAGCGGTCTCTACTACAAAAGTTTCGGACACTCGGCAGTCTTTCATTTTAGCGAGTTTACTAAATGTCGTAGCTACAAAACTTCTATTCGCACCAGAATCAAATAATACTAAAGCAGAAATGCCGTTTACTAGGAACGTACCCGTCACAACATCAGGAATCTGCTTGGCTTGTTCTTGGGTCAGCATGTAGGCTCTAGTTCTTGGCTTAGCTTGATCGGCATCCTTCTTTCTACTACCTCCCGCTTCGCTTTCGGTACACTCCCTAGCAAAATGACCCGTCTTACCACACTTGTAGCATGCAGGCTTAGAACTGCACTCATGAGCATAATGACCTGCCTTCCCACACTTGTAGCAAACATTCGACCCAAACTTACATTCTCCGGCATGTATCTTTCCACACTTATGACATGTATCCGAACCCTTTCCCCACCTACACTCACCACTGTGCGCCTTGCCACAAGTCTTGCACGACCTGTTCTCCCAAACTCTCGGCTGTTTGTTCTTAGGGTTCCACATCTGGGTACCGGGTCGTTTAGCAGGAGCGACCCATTTCTTCTCTTTCTTCTCATCTCCCACCACCACATCATCCGCAACCAAGTCTGCATAAACCATTTCTGCGAGTTCGACCGCAGAATCGAAAGTAGTAGGTTTACTTGTTCTGACTAACATGCGAACTCTCTGCGGTAATCCCCTCACATAACACTTGATCCTTTTTGCCTCAGTGTTGACCATATCGGGCACCAACCTAGACATTCGATTGAACTCGGTGGTGTACTCACGATGTGTCATTGCCCCAGCTTTCAAGTTTAAGAATTTCATTTCCGCCCTTTCAACCTCGGCGTCAGCACAGAACTTCATCATCACTAACTCCTTCAGATCATCCCACCTCATCTCTTTGATCTCTTCGCGGGTCTTCCTCTGCTCCACACTCTCCCACCAATACATAGCCTCGTCTACGAATGACTGAGTAGCATACCCCACAGCTTGGTCGGGGCGGCATTCGCTAATGCGGATAACCTTGTCCATAGCGGTTATCCATTGGAGAGTAGCGATTGCGTCACCCAACCCGGTCAGCTTTGGCGGGTCGCATCCTTTGAAGGACTTATAGCTGCACCCACCTTGTCCTCTTCTCCTATCATCGACTTTCACAGACTTATCCCCACTCGAGGCCCCTCTTTCACCTTCCCCATCCTTCCTACCATCACCACCCGCCCCTTCAGCGGTTCGTTCACGGCTTCCAGCAGATCCTTCGGGATTCAGGTTCTTCACAGCAGCAACCACAGCCTGAACAATGGCTGCTTGAACTGCAGGGCTAAGTTGAACTTCTTCGTTGTTGTTTTGGTCTCCTCCAGCTGCGCTTCCTTCATCTTCGGTGTGGGAAGCTTCTTCTACCGAGGGTTGCCGGACAAGACGAGGCCTGCCACGACGTCCAGCGCGACCCCCAGTTCCAACAAATTCTCCAGCTCCCGCCATTAGTATTCTACAAGGGAAAACACAAACATCATCACTCAAAGAACTATTTAGTACAAGGATAGTAAGGCTAACAGGTAATAACAGTGGCCAGTTGTGATTAGCTGATCACGTTACTTTCCGTGTCCTATACACTTCCCTTTATGAGTCCATTTGTGCTGGTTCTACTTAAGCAGTTTGTCAAATTAAACCATCAATTATTCCTGTCCCTACCGTTCACATATCTTTCCTTTCTCATTAACAAATATCTTTTAATCCTACACCATACCTTTACTGATCTTGCTTGGGCAACACATGGCATTCTTGAACTGGCATCTTCTTTCTTTTCTTACTTAAATCCCATTCTCTGTTCGAGTCTAAGCATGTAGGATGCTTAAATCTCTCGAACTTTGCTCTGATACCAACTTGTAAGGCCCCGATACCGGTAACCCTACTTTCGTGTTGGATTTACTCATAAACACAGTTCTAAATATCAGAGTTAATTAAAACATTTATGCGGAATATAAAACTTTCATTAAACATTACATAATTCATAACTTGTCTCAAAACATTCATTGTCTTTCACATTAAAGCATTAAAGTTAACACATCACAATCTTCAGATGCCAGATTCTTGTTCAGTGCCATGTGTCTCCTCAAGCGAGCTGCCTCATCCTACTCACCTGCGTGCATACTAAAAGTCAGCTACGCTGAGTGAGTTCTAGATAATCACGTAATCATACCATTTACATAACGTTATATTCATACTTTCATATTTTCATACTTCCTTACTTTCTTACTTTCATTCATACTTTCATACTTTCTTACTTTCTTACTTTCATATCTTACGTTATAAAGAGCACTACGCCCTACATTCCTCGAGTATTGTTAGGGCTCGGTACCCTCCTTCCTCGAGTATTATTAGGGCTCGGTACCCTCCTTCCTCGAGTATTATTAGGGCTCGGTACCCTCCTTCCTCGAGTATTATTAGGGCTCGGTACCCTCCTTCCTCGAGTATTATTAGGGCTCGGTACCCTTTTCATAACCATACAACCATACATTATCATTTCTTTCTTTTATTATCCTTATCACATTCATACACATAAGCATACATATCATACTTACCTTAACTTAGCATTACAACCTGACAGTACGTGCAATATCCGAAGATCGTTCACGTACCATCAAGCAATCATTCACACATATCACATCATTCACATAAGGCATACACTTATCTCTTAGGATAAGCGTATTAACAAACATATTGAGTATGCACACAGCCCCGAAAACATGACACATAAATGGGGCTAGAAACTCACCTGGATCCTGTTACGCTCGCCGCTGATCGTAATTCCTTTCTTTAACTGGGCTCGGCTAACTGTATAATATTTACACATATCAATTAACTACTGCTACTCGTTTGTATTTCTATCTATATATGACCCACAACGAACGGGGGTCCGGGGGCAGCGCCCCTGGCAGCGGGGTTCTAGGGGCGGCAGCCCCTAGCGGGGTCCAAGGGGCAGAGCCCCTGGCTGGGGTTAAGCTGCCAGGTCAGCTTGGAAAAATTTTATTTTCGATAACTGCCTTAACACATTTTCCATTAGGTTTTTAATTTATTTTATAAACGAACTTCGCTTCAGGCGAAGTTAAACCTTAGGCGAACTTGGAAACAGCTTGGTTCTGGCTTGATTCGATCGAATAGGAACACGTTCGATCGAATAGGCACACGTTCGATCGAATAGACACACGTTCGATCGAATAGACACACGTTCGATCGAATAGACACACGTTCGATCGAATAGACACACGTTCGATCGAATAGACACGCGTTCGATCGAATAGGCACACGTTCGATCGAATACAAAACTCATTCGATCGAATGAGTTGGAGACCATTCGGTTGCTTCCCTATTCGATCGACTGGACTTGTTCGATCTACACATTCGATCGAATGGACTGATTCGATCGACTGGTTCGATCGAATGAGTCTGATTCGACTCCTTCAAGCTGGCGACGGAGAAACTCACGGGTTTTCCAGATTTTCCAGATTTTTGACCCAAAAACGAAGTTTTTGACATGGAAATGTTCGGGATTGAAAGGGCTATCGATTCCTAGTACTTTTAAACACAAAAGCTTGCATTTTGACACCAAAACAAGGCGGTTTTTGACCCGAAAACTCAAGTTACGTTTTTGCTCGATTTGAGGCCGAAATGGTTATGAAAACGGATGATTTTCGAGAGGGACTTACCAAAAACGACTAGGAACAAGATTGTGAACTCGGATCGGCGATTTGAGAACTTTCTCTCTCTAGTTTCTCTCTCTAGAATTGAGAGTGTTTGGGTGGGTGTAAGTGAAGGAAGATGGTGAAAATGGTGGATGTGTCAAGAAATTTCGTTTATATACTACGGGTTTGGTTAGGCTCGGGTTGGCTTCCTACGGGTCGAGACAGGCCGAGTTCATAAAATAACTAAGCCCAAGACCCGTTCCTTACTCGACATTAAATAACTAAAACGTGAAATTACTAAACATAACTTTCTTTTATTTATCAATATAAAAATTTTAGGATGTTACAATTTATGTGGGGGATTGTTGGAAAATTGAATAATGTGAATCGAAATTTATTAAATTATTAATATTAAATTCTTTATGTCACTTGTTTGATTTATTAATTTATATTAATATTAAATTCTTCATATGGTGAAAAACTCTTTAGTAGATCTCTTTATGAATTTGATTAGTTTTAATTAGACTTTATGTCTTTAATTAAATTTCTAATTAAGAGAGTTTCTTCATCATCCATAACTCTTATACATAATAGGCTATGTACCTCATTTTTAGAATGCTAGAAAAAAGCATTAGCTTGAAAATACAAGGAAAAATGTATGCATACATAAAGAGTTATTGGTGAAGAAGAAAGTCTTGAATACACATATGTTGAGAACCTATAGAGATGAGTTTCTTTATTCGATTCATCTACCTTTCATTATTTTTATTTTCCACAAGTTCTAACACTAAAATTTACCCGATGTAACCTCGGGCGCGTGGACATCTCTGGCAGTACAAACTGCTTCGGTTGTTCTACCATGGGAGGCAGATGCGCGTTGTCTTATGTAGAGGCGCGAAATCTGTTTTAAGGGAAGCGTGTTGAACACATGCCTCAGCCTCAACTGTCAAATTTGGTTTTGTTCACTCTTGCAGCCAAAGAGACTACTAGAAGCCGTTTGCGGTAAAATTGGAAAATTCAATTTTAATTTATTGTCAGGGAGATTACAAGAAGATGTTGTTGAATAAAAAGTTGAAGACTTTATCATTTGAAGTTATTGAGTTGAATCATTTAACATATTTGTTATGTTTTTCATTGTTTATTTTTATTTTGTATCACGGTATTTGTACTACTTATTTTCTCATGTTAATAATGAGAGTATCATTATTATTAGTATCAATTTTAATATAAAAAGTGTCTCATATTTCTACAAAATATATATAAGGTCATTGATACGAACGTATGCAATCACAATACAATGTGCATTATACGTAATAAAATATTTAAAGCCTACCATCAAAAATGTTATTTCACCATTGATTTTCATAATCAGCCTCGTCTTCAATGTCCACTAACTTTCCCTGTTTCACTTTTTTTTTCTTTTACCCCATGTTGTTTTCATTTCTATATCATATATGCAATGTCATAGTCTAAAAAAATATACAAATATTTTAGAAAAATGTAGCTGCATTAGTTATGAAGAAAGTTAACACGACAGTGGATTATGTTTCAAGTACCAATTATCAAATTTATCCAAATAAGTAGTTTTAAGTTCTAAACAAAATTTTGCAAAAATAATCAAGCAAGCATGTGATTACCAAAACGAGCTCCTTTAGACATTTCATCGAACAGTTGGAGGGCATACCGAGTCGAATGATAAATTAAGCTTATATTGATCAATTAAGCCCAAAAAAAACCAAAACAAGTTTATTTACACATATGCATACTCAACATATACGGTTACATTAACATTAGTATGTTTAACACTGCATATATAAAATATAACTACAAATATGCAATAAGAACATCATTTATGTACTACGTATATGTAATATTCGAGTGGTTACATAAGATATCTAAACTGATATGAATGTGCAACACTACATATACAAATCGTTCATAGCTTTCATCAAAAATCAATGTAATTAACGTTTATCAAAAATATGTTTCTGTTCATTAAAAAAACAATTTAAAAAAAACAATTTATTGGTGTGAAATAACGCCTAGTTGCAATGATCAAGTGTAAATTGTATGATTAATCTCGTTTACCTGCTATTGTTTCTAATTTTTTGCTTCATTCTGTCATCAATTTGATGAAATTGATCGAAAGGGTGACATTGAAGAAACCCTAGTTATTGGCCATCGATGAGATGATGCACGACTCTTGATGATTGATAGTTTAGATTTTGTGCAATTCCAATTTTACACTCCCTCATTAAAAGATCCCATCTTTTTTTCTTTTCCCCCTCTTCTTTTTTTTAGTCATTGATCAAGTAAAATCAATGGTTCTAGTGGAGTTCTGTAACATCCTACTTTTGATTATAATAAATAAATGAAATTTTGTTTATTCGATAAAGTGTCGTGTGTCGGTTTAAATAAATAAACTAATAGAAGGTAGGCTTGGACTTTAGAAGATGAAATAAGAAATAGAATGGGCCTTAGGTCCATGGGCTTAAGGGAGTATAAATACCCCTTAAACGCTAAACCTTTCAATTTTTATCCATCTCTACACCATGGCCTACACCTTGGAAAACACACACCAACACTATCCTGTAACCCGAACCACTATCCGAAGGCGAAAAACCTGAGTTTGTTGGTTCTAGAACGCCGTGACAAACCAAAACAACATCAAAACCAGCTCGTGTTCATAAACCGACTCGTTTAAGTAACGTTTACAACGGAAGCTTGTTCATTTAGGCTCGGATTCGTTTAGGTAATCTTAGATCTCTTTGAGAATGATAAAAACGAACCCAACAAAACGAACCTCACTGAAATCCATTACAGTTTGATAGGTTAATTTGTCGAATGTATAATTGGGTCTATAATGGAACAAATCGCACCCCTTAAACATGAATGTTTGGCCGATTTGATGGTTAGGGTTTGTATGTGTCACACCCTCAAAATCCACTAACGGAGTTTTACCGTCAGAGGGTGTGAACTAACAGGATCGGAATCATTAGTTATAATCAAACCATAAAACAAAGTTTTAAAACCATGAAAAATGTTTACGAGTAATTTAATGCGGAAGCGTAAAAACCTTTAACCGAAAGTTGTGTCACGCAGGACGACTTAAAACCAATGATAACCGTTAAAAATAAATTTGCATAACAAAAGCGTTTTCAAGCAATGCATGTTCCTAAACCGCGCGCCCGCCTCGGCTACCTGAGAATAACATACTAAAAGTGTCAACACAAGGTTGGTGAGTTCACAAGTTTATATAAAAAAAATGTTTAGCGTTTGCGTTCAGCGTTTTGCGTTACAGCGTTTTGCGTTACAGCGTTTTGCGTTACCGGATAGTGTTATGTCAATTATATATCTATAGGTAGCTAGCCTATAAAACAAGTATCACTAAGTGTTCGACACCGAAGCTGACTGTTTATCATTTGCCTTGCCACCAGGTCATCCAGACCATGGTATGTGTTTAGCCAAGATTACACCCGCTCGACATCCAGTCGAGTTTAGCGTTGGGTGGGGTTTGTCAAACCCAGTAGTACTACTCAACAGTGACTCGCTATTATCTAAATATTAACCGGTTCGATGTTATGAAGGACTTTAGTTTACGCGTTTGCCACTTAGTCTTTACAAGTGATATATAATCTATATTAACAAAATCTTAAATGCGTTCGGAGTATGTTATCTCCCCCAAGAGAAAAGCGTTTAAAAAGTTTAAAAGGGGAAAGTGAAACTCACTGTTTGCGAAGAAATTCCCAAATTAAATCACCAAGATGCGCGTCACAGAAAAACTCTCTCTAGCGTTCTAAAACAACAAAGAGATTTTTCTAAGTGTCGGAATATTATCGAGTCTCTAGACCCGGCACATAATACCTATGCACATAACATGTTTCGCGTTACGTTTGTGAATCGTGTGTGACTTTAACAAGTCTATTTGTGATACATTACATGTGTAAGCAATCATATACGTGTCATGTATTCATAAAGTACATCACTAGCAATTACTCCCCGTAAGGGCATTTTGGTCAAATCGTGACAATTAACTAGCCATTTTTCCCCATAAGGGCAATTTGGTCAAATTATGACAATCAATTAACAATTATTCCCCGCAAGGGTATTTTGGTCAAAACATAATAATTATATAACAAGTATCATGTTTCATGCGTTTTCACAAAACTCAGCAGCTAGTTTCACCGAGACAGAAATTCTACTTGAAAGATTGTACTATCTCACCGATCATAGCATCTCAATTAATTTACCAAAAATCATCACAGAAGCATATATGTCTTAGGTTTCCAGAACATATTTTATTATATTTTTATTCCACATAGTTTCCTCACAATCATCAAATCATTACAGCAAACTCATAACAGTCAAATTCATGCGCAACAGAATGTTATTTGCAATTCCCGTTAAACGAAAAATCCAATAAATGCAAGACCCTTGGGTTAGGTTCCTAACTCAATGAGTCAACTTCCAGAAGTGGAACCAATCCAATTGGTCTCGTAGTTCATGAGATATAACATTTACAAAACAACCTAACAGCAGGTCTAACAGCTCAGCTTTGCACAACGTTTTTGTAAAATCATAAAAGCTAACCTTTACTTGTCCAAAAATTACAAATTTTATACTCTATAGAAACTAGACTCAACCTAGTTTACTGTAGTACCAATAATCTCAACCAATTTTCACGTTTACACTTCGTTACAGTCACTTAAACATCAGATACACAATCTGTCCAGAAACTGTTTGCATCCAAACTCAACATATTAACTATCTATGAACCATCATGCATTCATATAACACTCTAGACTCCATAAACACCATCCATGCATATCAATTACACCTTACATACATGATTAGGGTTGTTGTTTGAACTCAAATCAAAGACACAAGTAATTAGCATGTAACAATATCAATTCTAGTTATCATATCATTAACAAATCAACAACAATCATATTAACACAACACCATACAAGAATCGGCAGCTAGGGTTTGTAGTTAACCCAACAAACATCAAAATCAAGTATAAAGGATGCATAGGATAATCGATTATACCTTCCTAGCACCTAATTCTTCAATCAAACACTTGAATTGATGGTTGTATGTGTGTGTAAAGGTGACGGCAGCCGTGAGGGGGAGGGGAGAAAGCTCCGATCGGGATGTGGTCTGGGGGAAAGAAAATAAGTTAGGGTTTGGTTAATGATGTATTTATAAACATAACATGTTACATTCAAGTCTATCCACTTCTAAGTATTACTTTGCTAGCCTAACTAACTTGTTTACATCTTGAGTTAACGTTTATAACCATGTTATCACACAACACATAAGTCTAACACATAATTATCACATAATTACTGTTTTGACGTTTTTCGTTTATTCATCAATCGTTTGTGTCAACTCGTTTGCGTTTCGGTGCAAATCCCGAAAGACTACACATGTAGTGAGTGTTAAGCGTCATTTAAACCCTAGTTTAAATGTAATGAAGTGTGCGTTATAGATTTAGTGATCTTAAGTTTGAATTGACGGAATTGAGTTAACGGAGTTAACCTGGAATTGACGATTGTCACAGTATGCGCTTGGATTGCGAGTTTGATGGTACCGATTTCATGTTGTTTCGTTAAGAATTGAGGGTTTAATTGCAGACCTGGTGCTTGTTGACTATTCTTGTTCAAATCGATTTTGACTTTGAACCCGAGTCAAAGTTTGGATAAGAATATAGGCTAATTCGTCAAGGTATGACTAAGACGGAGCCAATTAGTTACGTTAAAATAACGAATCAGGTGATTCGTTACTCACCCAATTTGTTGTGATTATAACAACGAATTGGGTCATTCTTTACTAGTCAATTCGTTATAATAAGACAACGAACCAGATAACGAATCAAGATATTCGTTAATAACCAATTCGTTATATTTAGATAACGAATCAGTTGATTCGTTACTCACCATTCGCAATGTTAAGATAACGAACCAGAATAACGAATCAGCTAATGAATCAGGATAATGAATCACATGATGTTCAGATAACAAATTAGTTAACGAATTAGGCTTAATTCGTTATAGCGAAAGATATAGAGAATAAAATAATAATTTAAAATCCTAATGGAAAATCTGTTAAGACAGTTAATAATAATTTAACCCCAGCCAGGGGCTCTGCCCCTTGGACCCTGCTAGGGGCTGTCGCCCCGTTCGTTGTGGTTAATAATTAAACTAGAAAGACAATATGGGTAGTGATAGTTAATTCATACGTGTAATTGTTATACAATTAGTCATGCACAGATCAAGAAGGGAATAACCATTAACTCTGAACGTAACCGCATTCAGGTGAGTTTCTAGCCCCATTTCCTTGTTATGTTTTCGGGGCTGTGTGCATACTCGATGTGATAGTTAATACATTACCTTAAATGGCAATTGTATGCCATGTGTGATTTATATGTTAATTATGTATATCTTGAATGTGAACGAAAGCTTGTTGGTATGTGAAATTCAAAGACCATTTCCTCACTCAAATTCAAGGATCTTTAAAGTTGTTTTTCTTTGTTCTTGAAGGTATGACTTTCAAAAGTTAAACTGGTCAAGTTTTGCATTTTAATTAGTTTACTTAGTCTTAATTAATACTTGAAGCTTATGGCACAACATATATATAATATACACCCCTTGTTACCTTTGGTGGTCACTTTTCAGGTCTCAGTCGGTTGAGTTTCAGGCCTCGTAATGCAAGGCTTCATGGAGGACTTTCGTAGTCCTTGATATATATATACTTATATAACTTGTTTATACATACTAACCATGCTTAACTTATGCTCATTTTAGTTTGTACATCATATTTATGAAGTTCTATGGTTATGGGTTTGAAGAGACTAGCCTCGGTTTAACCGTAAATAGCTCTAAACCGTAAACCCAACTTGTTTACTAGTTTTGTTAAATAATTGTTTAAACATGCTTTATGTTAGATTTAAGTTTCTAAAATCATTTTTATAAGTTCTATGGTTATGGGTTTGTAGAATCTTACCTCGGTCTTAACCCGAAACAAGATCCGAACCGAAAACTGAACTTTCGTTTAAAGACTTTATTGTTAACTTTTTGGTTGTAAAACTTAAGTATCTTCATTTAAAAATTATTATACAATTTCTTTGATATTTGGGCATATGGAAACCATTCATGAACTTATTGCGAGATAGAAACCGAACGAAATCGATTTTACTCGCTTAAGACACACAAGTGTGTTTTTTAGCTATCAAGACTTGTATTTATCTTTAAAAATACTTTATAAACTGATTTTAAATATTTTCTTAAGTACTTGGAAATGTTGGATCCAACTTGATCTCATAACAAAGTTTGGACCGACAAAACCGAACACTCGCTTAACGGACATTGTTAGTTCTAAAACAATAGAACTACATACTTGGTTAAGTCTTCTTAAATTTTATCGAGTTATCTCATAACATTTATTATTTTGAAAAGTTGACTTTGGGTTTGACCAATTTTCAAGACCCGAACCAACAACCCGAACACTCGTTAAACCCGTTTTAGTATCTATATTATAAAGGGATTTGTATTCTTGCATTTTTACCCACCTTATTACTTAACATAGGTTGAGTAAATATTAAGGCTAGATACTTTAACCAGGTTTTGAGCAAACTTATATTTTTAAGGGACTATTGCTATAATTTCTTAGTTATTTACATTTTAAACCTTAAACTTTAATTGTTTACATTTGTCAACATTTATTTTATTTAAAGACTTTCAAGACAACCTTCCCAATTCAAGACTTTCTTTTATTTAGGCTTCGCTCGTTAAACCTCGTAGTTCCGGTTAATCTTTAAATCACCAATCTTTCAAGTTTATTACTTGAACGTGAGTATTTTCATACCCTGTTTTCCATCTTTCGTTTTGGGGGTGCTATTGCATATTATTCAAAATGCTTTAAACTTGAGTCTTAAACCACAAACTTTATTGTATACTTTACTTAAATTAATGCTCTATGCTTACATGCTTATATGCTAATGTGTTTACCGCTTTTGGAGGGTTGATTCATAAATTCTTAGCTATTTGGTATTCTCTTATAGCAAGGTGTCAGTAATGTATTCTTATTAACGATCTCATACAGAATCCGTATCTATTTGGTATTCTCTTATAGACGGTGTCGTTAATGTGTTCTTATTAACGATCTCATACAAAAATCCGAATCTATTTGGTATTCTCTTATAGACGGTGTCGTTAATATATTCTTATTAGCGATCTCATTTATCCAAATTATTGCTATTATTTATTGTTTCATATACAAGTTGTGGAATTTTCCTATTATATACATATTTTTTCAAAACTATGAATTGCTCACCAACCTTTGTGTTGATAAACTTTATTTTATGCAATGTTACAGGTTTGGCTTTTAGTTGACTCGAGACTTGGAGAAAATGCTATCAAAGACCGTTAGGATATTAGCAAAAATGAATAATATATTATTTGCTATGTTTTGTTATGGTTATTGTGTGAATATTGTTATGTGACGTTATGATTTTGTGAAATTAAACGAGTTATTCAATATTGTCACTTAAAATAGTGTCTTGTGTATTTTGGGTAATCCGTTGCACCCCGGCATGTTCCGTCGCCTTTGGTCGGGGTGTGACAATATGTGGCCTACCACGACGTCCAGTACGACCTCCTTGACCAACAACCTCTCTTGCTCCTATCATTCGTATTCTATAAGGAAACACAAACATCATCACTCAAGGAACTATTTAGTACAAGGATAGTAAGGCTAACAGGTAATAATAGTGGCCAGCTGTGATTAGCTGATCATGTTACTTTCCGTGTCCTATACACTTCCCCTTGTGAGTCTATTTGTGATGGTTCTACTTCTAAACAGTTAGGCAATCAAACAGTTCATATAATCATACACTCATATCCCTAGCAATTAAGCTAACTTCCTTACACATTCTTACATTATACATGAAATTAATCATATACTTAACCTTTACTTAGCTTGCTTGAGTGACACATGGTTCTATTGAACTGACATCTTCTTTCTTTTCTTACTTAAGTCCCATTGCATGTAGGATGCTTAATTCTCTCGAACTTATGCTCTGATACAAACTTGTAAGGCCCCAGTCCCGGTACCCTACTTTGGCGTTGGATTTACTCATAAACACAGTTCTAAATATCAGAGTTAATTAAAACTTTCGTGGAAATAAATAAACATCAAACATTCATTACAAAACATTCGAACTTGTCTTTAAAAACAAAACATAAGATAGCTTATTAAAAGCATCATGACAAATCCTTCTTTAGATGCCAGCCCCTTCAGATGCTGCCATGCGTCTTCCTCAAGCTAACTGCTTCAATCTATTTACTTGTGTGTATACTAAACGCCAGCTACGTATGCTGAGTGAGTTCAAGTTAATCAGGTAACATACAATACATTCACATACTTATACATACACATCCGAAGATATATATTATATACTTAACCTGCTTATCTTTCTTCCGTGCATACATAGGTATATACCTTCTTTCTCTCATTCTTTCATACTTTTATATTTAATCATAATTTACATATGTATGCGTTTCTAGAGCCTTTCGCCCTATAACCTCTTAGATATTATAAGGGTTTGGTCTATCCTCTCAAATATTATAAGGGTCTGATCCATATCCTCTCAGATATTATGAGGGTCTGGTCCTATACTCTCAGATATTATGAGGGTCTGGTCCCTATCCTCTCAGATATTATAAGTGCCTGGTCCTTATCCTCTCATATATTATAAGGGTCTGGTCCCACCTCATACCTTCATATCTTCATATATTTCTTCATACTATCATTTATACAATTTATTACATGCCCTGCTATATCATTCGTACATACTTTATAAAACAATCGCATCTTTTAACAATTTCCTTTCTTGGCAATACGTGTAATATCCAAAGATCGTTCACGTATTAACAAGCTAGCATTCATTCATAACCTCAAGTAACATCAAATAAATCTTATATGGCATACACTTACCACTTAAGGTAAGTGTATTGATTATCACATCGAGTATGCACACAGCCCCGAAAATATGACAAGGAAATGGGGCTAGAATCTCTGTAAGCGATTCCTTTCAGAGTTAATGGTAACTCCTTTCCTTAATTGGGCGCGGCTAACTTCGTTTGGTCTTGGATCGTTGAATATATTAAAGTAGAGAGTGTTTGGCTTTAACGTGTGTTTTTTAAGGTGTAGGCTATGGTGTAGAGATGGATGGAAATGGAAAGGATTAAGGTTTAAGGGGTATTTATACTCCTTTAAGCCCATGGGCCTATTGGACCTTGGACGCATCTTTCATTTTTGGTCCATATTTAATACCATCTAATTAGCTTACTTAATCTTCCATATTTATTATTTTATTATCTCTCTACTAACTCAAGTAAAATTTTTTATCATAAATAAATAATATATTAAATATTATACTTAGAAAATTCGGGATGATACATGCATAATACTTGTCCCAAAAAGAAATAAATAGATGCAAATATACTCCGTATGTAGACATGTAAATAGATCAAACGTTCAGTGAACTGTTTAATGGGAAGTTCATTTATATTCGTTTCTTTAATAAACAAACGAACAAGAGCAAAAAATGTGTGTTCGTATTATGACACATGTTTCGTTCGTACGTTCACTTATGTTCGTGAACATTTTACTTATTTATATATGTTTATGTCTATTTATTATGTGCGTTTATATATTAATAGAAAATAACTAAATGTTTAGATTTATGATCAAAAGTCAAAATTGACCTACTCTTGAAAAGGAAAGCAGTCAATTTACTCTTATGAAAACGAAGAAAATGTTCCTTGACCCACCCATTTGTGTCCGTCAGATTCACCAAACAATATACAAGTAGATGCATCGAACAGACCTACTAAGTTCTCTTTTGATACTTACATTATTTATTAAGAAAACCAAAATAGGTTCCAAATAGAGAAGGAGAGTGCAAAGGTCACACCAACTCCTTCACTGTCTGTACGTGTTTCTGCTCCATTTGTGGCTTCATTTTCAGAATTTGTTGTAAGTTCTTCACCATTTTTTTAAAACTTTAATCCAAGTTTTCACTTTAGAAAATGAGTATATATAACTTTGACTTTGAATTTCCTGCTTACAATTTACAGTCACTGACTGAGTTCTGATATTTAGTCTTTGTTGTAACGTTTATTTTTGAATTGTGAGGTGGGTTTGTACCAATTGTTTGTAAAATGTGTTAAGTGGTAGTTGGGGTTGAATCTGCCCAAGGGAGTCCGTGGCGGGGCTGCCTTGACGCCCCTTTTTTGTTCAAAACGTCCAAACACCAATAAGCAAGTGCGTTTTTTGATAAATTAGAGGCTGCATGTTTTTGATAATAAGTAAACGGGTTGGTCAAAGGACTAGTTACAGCTGTTCCTACTTTTTTTTTTGGTTTATTTAAATTGAATAACATCTAATTATTACAATGGACTTTAACAGCTATGCATAAAAACCAAAAAAAGCCTCTGTTTCAATGTACGTTGACATGTCATGAAAAAAAGAGAGGCGTTTTTAACCCCTCCACTTGAATATTTGTCGCCTGTCATTGTTTGGAAATATTATTATTTTATGTGTGGTATGTATGTGTGTATATATATATATTGGGCTACAACATCATTACACCTGTAAAACAAAAATTCTCATTTTCCAGACTGGGCGACACGTGTCACTTGTCCCCCTCCAAATTTACACATGGCCTAATGCTATCTATCCTGGGTGTCCTTTTCCTCCAATTTTCAAAGATGTTTTTCTACAAGGGCAACCAAAAACGTACCTTTTTGCTGGTGGCGGGGCCAGGTAGGGGTGTGGGGGGATCTTGAATAATGTGATAATGTTTTTAGTTGTTTTTAAAATTTCTTATTGGCTGAGTTTTGAGTGTTTTTATAATGTGACAACTGACTAGAAATGTTTTTTAGCGTTTTTCGAAATCCTTATTATGAATTCTTTAGAGGAATGACGGGTCAGGGCAGGACCTAGTGTTATGGCGGAGTGTGGGACCCATAGGAAAACTATTATTAGTGTATTCTTGTTTTATTTATTTACTGGGTAACTATCGTAAAATCATGGAACATGCTTTTTTTAACCTACAAGTTCGTTGGGTTACAATTTTATTACTTGCACACACTATTCATGCTTCCAAAATTAGACATATAACATGCAATTGCGTTGTAGTACACAATATGACTTTGATATGTCCAGTTCAATAAATCAATCTTCCACGCTAGATGACTAGTTGTATTTTTTTTAAGTTTTTATTTAGTCTTGCACGAACAATTTATATTTTAAAAAGTTGTTATTTTTTTTTAATTACTTTTACTTATTTTAATTAAACACTTAAAATAGTTTCTGAATTTTCAGGATGGATAATGGGGTGGATACAAAGCTTCTTCGACATGAGGAAGAACAGGAGGGTACCTTACAACAAAGGGTATGGGACGAATCGAAAAAGATTTGGAGGGTCGCATTGCCAGGCATCATAGCAAGAGTTTCCTCATTCGGAACTATCGTTATCACCCAATCATTTATTGGCCATGTCAGCAGCTCAGATCTCGCGGGCTACGCACTTGTTCAAACACTTACTGTCCGATTTATCAACGGAACACTTGTAAGTTGACCATAGACTTTCAGGTTAAGTCAAAAGAGTCAACTTATATGGTTATATATTGACCACTTTCTTATTATTTGAATGTATTAACAGTTGGGAATGTCAAGTGCAACCGAAACCCTTTGCGGGCAATCATTTGGAGCCGGCCAACACCACATGATGGGCATTCACTTGCAACGGTCATGGATCGTTGACTTGGTTACCGTGACCATTTTGCTCCCGCTATTAATCTTTGGCACCCAAATCTTTAAACTCTTTGGTGAGGAAGAATCGATAGCGAAAAGTGGTGGATTCATATCTTTATGGTTCATCCCTTATGTCTATAACTATGTTTTTAGCCTCACTATACAAATGTACCTACAAGCACAGTTAAAGAACTTCATTGTTGCTTGGCTTTCGGCTATTCAGTTAGTCTTCCATATACTTTTGTCACTACTTTTCGTATATAAGTTCAATTGGGGGGTTTCGGGTGCAATGCTTGCACTTGGGATATCATCGTGGGCTGTTGTTTTTGGAGAATTCATATACGTTTTAGGAGGGTGGTGTCCAGATAGTTGGAAAGGATTCACAGTTGCTGCTTTTAAGGATCTGTTGCCTGTTGTTAAGCTCTCAATATCTTCTGGTGTCATGCTTTGGTATGTTTTTGTGACTGTAGGTAGCACTATTTTGTGAGAAACTCACTATTCATACCGCCTTTCTTTTGACTTATTATCGATGTGTAGCTTGGAGCTATGGTACTATGCTATTCTAGTTTTACTTGCTGGATACATGCCAAATGCCGAGGTGGCAATATCTGCCTTCTCCATTAGGTACCAACGCGTACTCGGTCTTATTTCTCCATTATAGGTCATCTTGGAAGACACTTAACTTATATTTTGAAACTCATTTACAGCTTGAACATTAACTCGTGGGAGTTCATGATAAGCCTTGGTTTCTTAAGTGCTGCATGGTAAGTAATCAACATTTACTTTGCATAAATGATGCCAGTTCATACCAAAACCAATATTGTGTCACTGGTACTTGTGATGCATAAGCATATATAGAAAAAAATGTTTTTGAATTATTTTTGTATATTTGGCTGATACGTGTTAAATTGCAACTTTAACATGTATAAAGTGTCCGAGTGGCAAATGAGGTAGGGCGAGGAAACTCCAAAGCTGTGAAGTTTTCTATCAAAGTGGTGATGGGAATTTCGGCCACAATAGGCGTGTTCTTCTTTGTTCTCTGTTTGGTATTCCGGAAATTTATCGCATACTTGTTTACGGATGATGACAGAGTTGCAGATGCAGTATCAGATCTTTCTTTGCTTCTCTCCTTTTCGGTTCTGTTGAATGGCATTTATCCTGTACTCTCTGGTAACTCCTTCCATACATAATATATAGTTAGTTCACCCATGTGCAGATGTGTAAACGAGTCAATGTGCTCGTAAGCTACTCGAGATCCGCTTGGTAAAAGCTCGAAACAAGCTAAGCTTAAACGAATTTGAGCCTAAAAATAAGCCTGTTTGATAAATGAGCCTTTTGAATATAATATTAATATTTATATAAGAATGTTTATTACGGAGTATATACAAATTTTAAAAATACAGCTCTAAATGAGGTGAACACAAGCTCGAGCACTTGTAAGTTAAATGAGACTAGCTCGAGCATAGTCTAGCTTGGGCTCACCTTGACTCGTTAACGCCCCCCTACCCACACATACTAGCTTACAAAAAGTTTTCATGTTATGTTCACCATGTTTATGATATATACCCCTTGACCACAACCCACCATGTTTAAGGTCAGTGTGTTTACATAACCAATAAGGCAATAACTACAACCATTGGTCAATAACTGATCAAAAACCAACCATTAAAAGTCAAATGCAATTGTAGAATATACATGCAGTCAACTTCTAATATTGTCCAAATTTATGATCATATTGTTTGCATTTTGTTAATTTGAAAAGCTATGAGTAAAATAGTCCAGATCTTATTTCTTTCATTTGGAAAGTTTATTTAGTGCTAATAACCAACTGAGAAAAACAATATATTGTGACAAGGGGTGGCAATTGGAGCTGGTATGCAGACAACTGTAGCAATTGTTAACCTCGTTTGCTTTTACTTGATTGGTATTCCATTGGGAGTTTTGCTTGGATATTTAACGTCACTTCAAGTTAAGGTACATATTAAAACTTAAAGTTTAAAACCCAAAATGCTACTTTCGTGTGCGAGATCATCTATGATAATTTCGATTTACTCTATAGGGTATATGGATTGGAATGATAGGTGGTGTTGTAGCTCAAACTATTACCCTCACATATATGATTTGGAGAACAAACTGGGATTATGAGGTAAATTTACAATACATTTCCATATTGGTCATGATTTTTTGATATTTCGTATAAAGTATAAACCGCCATTCCTGCTTTGCCAACCATAGGTGAAGAAGGCTTCAGAACGTCTCATGAGGTTTTATGTGAAAACCGATGAAAACGCTGAGCAAATTTCCAGTTAGTCATAACTTAGAAACTCTTGGAGTTCGAGATCATTTATTTTGGAGTAATGTTGTGAATATTGGATTAGGTACTTCGATTATTCAGGATGTATTGATTTTAGACTATCAACTGTTTTGCTTTTAAATATCATGGATTTTGTTTTAATTCGATATCTATAATAGTGACACATCATCCTTAACAGGTTGCGGTGAAATAATCGGTGATTACCAACGGACATTGACTGCCACCGTATGTCCAACGGTGATACTCCTTTTTTGTTGTTGTGTGTAGCGCTCCACGTTTTTGTGTATGAACCTTACCTTGCATTTATTGCCCAAGTTATTATGTATAGTGTTTTCCTTATACAATGTGATTTATCATTTATGTCGTCTTTTCAGGTTCCATATGTAAGAAATAAACGATAAGAAATGATTTTCCATGTAATTGATAAGAATTGATTTTCCATGTAATTGACTTGAACGAAGAGAAAGAAAAACTGGTAGTTTGGCAATTCGAAATAAACCCCTTAATGTTAACCAGTTTTTTAAATGTTACTGTAAAGTTACTCGTTTTTGGCAACAATATTGTTAAGTGCAGCATATATGAAATTTTTTTATGAACTGAATATGAGAAAATTTACACGGAAAACACACCAAATTTCCACTATAATACGATTATACAAGCTTCACATACACACAAAAACACATGAGGTACGTACACATTATAAAAGTTTGAAGAGAGCCGGTTTATTTCTCGATTACATATCATTAACAGTGTTATATGTTTAATAAGATAAAATTAAGTTGCATAAAAATATAGATAGCCTCAAATGAGTGGTGATAGATAGTTTTAGTTGAGTGATTTGGGTAGAGGAGTAAAGCCATGTTTAAGACTTGCTTGCCAAACTTTGTCAACATTGACCATCTCATTCCCACATTCATTCACATTCCATCCTTCTAAGCCATGCACTATTCCCGCTATTCTCCACGCACTCATTACCCTTCTTGGCAACCAATTCTGTACCACAATCACACTTTAAATTCAGATAATGAGATGTGCAATACCGTAAACATGTAGCAAGTTATATTATCATGATGTGACATTTTTATAAGTACATTAATGCATAATAAATTTTTTTTAATAAACTTAACTGTATATTTAACTATGTTTCATAAAGCCGGATTTATCTTAAATTTAATTGCATAAGGGTATAATGCACATGAAATGTTTTGTTGGACATAAATGCATGCTAGAGGCTGACATGGGTCTTATCCTTGTAATTAGTTCTTAATTTAGTTAATTGCTTAAATTTAATTAATAAAATAATGATAGTTATAATATGTTTAATTTAATTACTAACCTCACAAGAGTCAACATTCTCAAGTTGTTTGGGAGTCAACATGGCAGGGGTAGTTTGGTAAAAGCAATTTTTGTTCACTTTGTTTGGAGGGAAATGTGAGTTAAGGGATAATCAAGGTTCCTTTTGATGCCTTCAACTCTTCTTCTTCGCTTAATCCATCTCCCACCAACCACACCTTTAAACATCCATTTATATTATTTTATTTATATTTACTACTAAAACTAATATGTAAGTGTGTCTAACGGTTTACCTTTTGTGAGTACGTATTTGAAAGAATCAAGTTATGTTGATCATCAATCGATTCCACATTGTGTTTAAGCTTTTGATAATCGTCTGGTCTAGATATTGCAACCTACAATGGGTTTGTCATCATTTTTAGGTATGACTTATACTCATTGTATCAATCTTAATCATGTACATCATATGTTTTCTATTGAAAATGACCTGAATGCCCTTGTGGCATAGAGCTAGGGCAAGGTAATAAGCAACCTTGTTGAAATTGCCTCTAAAAACAACTTGAGTTGTGCCTTTAGGAATGGAATTGAGAACTATAGCAACTGCCAAGCTGCTTCCATCCACCAACTTCAATTTCAATTTTGGATTTCTCTTTATGAATAGCTCCCCATTTCTATTTAGCTCCTCCTCCTACATATATCATCATAAAATCAGAAGGTACGACTATTTATTGATTGATGTGAATAGCGAAAAAGTAATGGGGTTATCAAATGAGTGTACGATCTTGGTGATGTGCAGTAAAGAAAACTTGGTGTTTTAAAAAAAAACTTGGTGTTTTAACTGACGAAGAATAATCGACGGACAAATCCATCGTTTTGTAGTGGTGTGGTTGTTTAAGGTTAATAATGTCAAATGTCTAATATATATCATACAAGTATTTTCAAAATTAAACAGAACTAAACTATACGGTTTTTCTTACACATATAAACACAAACCAAACTACATCTAGATAATGGGTAAGCGAGCAACAAGTTGCGCAGCTATCCCCCGTTTGAATCGCAAAGACTATTATACTAAATATCAATCGTTGGTTCAAGAAATCGATATAAACAAGAGTTTGTAATCAAGAGTTAGGGTTTGTAATCAGTTTTTCGAGTCATATTTTCTGATTAATATAAACAAGAGTTATTTGTTTAGTTTGTATTTGATTATCGATCCGAAACTTGAATTGGTATCAAAGCCAAGTTCAAGAAATCGATGAGGAAACCGAAGGCTCAAGACGTCGATCAAAGTTGTGATTGATAAGGAGGGTTCGGTCAAGGCGTGATAGAATAATCGAGGCGAGGTCGGTGATCGAGACAAGGGTCGACCATGGGCCGAGATTAGGTGATCGGAAGACAACAAGGTTGTTCTTTTCTGTTCGACGGTGGTGAACGTGGAGAACAAGCAAGTTCTTTTAAGTCTTCGAACGGTTTTCTATTGTTTTCTTTTGCTTTTGCGGTTAGTTAAAGGTCACGAGGGATTGCTTTGTGATCACAAAAGGTTTGTCACAAAAGGTCAATAGGTGGCAGGTAGGGTACGTAAAAGAAAGTATTGAAAGAATAGAAAAAAGTTTGTTTATTCTTAGTTACGCGGTGTTAAAAGAAAAATTGGTTTGATTTATTTTTCTTTGTTGATTTAATATGTTTGGTTTAGCCATTAAACTTTGATTATTATTTGGGTTGGATAAGTGGGTTCAATTCAAGGTTCGCTTAGACCAAGGCATTGATTTAAACGATGTGCTTGTGTTTTGATTCAGGAACAAAAGAAGACTAAGGAAGATTGTTGTTCGCTCGATTAGATGACCGGGATTGCAGCCAAAGGAGTGGATATGCGTTTTCATACGACCGAGTGAATGGTCGGGGACATGGCCACAGAGGTAGTTGAGTTCGGGGGAGCCGTAGAACACATCTATGGCTCAAGAAAAGTTCCGGGGAGATCAAGGCCAAGATGGTTGTGAAAATCGAGAAGGTCAAGTTCATGAGTCAAATCAAACAGAGCAAAAGAGACATGCTCGGAGGTGAAGAGCCACCTATTTTGAGTCAGAAATTAGGGGGTGACTCGGGCTTTGCGAGTCACTGTAGGCCACCTTCTACACCCACTCCAAAAAGCGAACCGCCTCGGGAGCTAGGGATCCAAATGTGCCAAAGGCAAATGGAATGAACACGTGTTGATTCTCCAAACACGCTGCCTCATGCTCAGCAACCTTCCTAGATTTTGCTCTCAAAACCACTTGTCCCGAAACGAGGCCACTGTCTCTCAGCCCCACCAACGGGAACATCCCAGTGAGGTCGACACACGCATGCTTACCCCCTGCTCAGCCAAACACAAGAACGTCCACAGGACGCGCAGGGTAGATCCTCCCTCTCGCGGATCAGTCAGAAAGTTAACAGATGCCTCTTTCTTGGCTGAAATCCCTGCACGCCTAAGCACATCCCATAAGACATCTCTAACCCAGTCGTGACGATGCTTGAATCCCGGCAATTCCATACAGTGGAGGGCATGCTCACCAAATCTATCTAAACAAGCCTTTTTACAAATGAGGCATGATTCATCTGGAAGGAAAAGAGGAATCATAAGGTGGTATTTAGGATTGCTCTGTATTCAACTGCCGACATCCGTTGCCCAAGACCTTCAATGAGCACAACAGTTAAAAAATCCCGGGCATGAGCCCCCTTGAGACAAGCAAAAACTGTCTTTTGTCTTGGGGTCATATCGAATCGCTCCTCCAAATCATGTGCGTGTCTACCATAAAGAGCACTCGCCAAGGTTTGTTGAGGTTTCTTGGGGGCGGTCTCCTTATCAGTAAAACCGCCTAGATCAAGGTGCGGGAGAGTTATTCAAATACTACCAAGTGCAAAGGAGTAGTCAGGATCTACCTCCATAACACCAGCACTTCGCAAGATGTGGTCCTGCAATTTCCATGACTGGGCCCTGGAAGCCACAAAGGCATGCAGAGACATCCTCCGCCGAGAAAATTCCTAAGCCTTCTCAACGCATAGGGAAGGAAGCCAACCTCCACTAGAGGTCCCCAAAATACGATCCTCCACACACAACAATATCTTCAATTACCCCACCCCCCGCCCCACAGGCCCGCATTAAAGATGGACGCAGCCTCTTTGACATGTTCAGGTTGACAGGTTCGGAGCCCAAACACTAACTTAGCAATCCCCATGCACGAGCGCAACAAAAGAAGCTCACTTTGGGGGTCCCTCAGGTCCGGCAAGCGTTTCATAAGTTCAACCACCCTCAAAGCTCTTTTAGTTGCCAATGACCGAATAAACCCTGCATCCCGACTAACCTCCCCCCCCCCCTGGAGTTTAACTCCCCTCACAGGCCTGCTAATCTCGCTAGGGAATAAACCCGACACTTTATTCGAACCATCGCATGATGCTAAAAAATCTCCATTTTCTGAATATTAAGCCTAAGCCCCAAAGACACCCCCTTTGAGCGAATAATGCCCAGCGCTCTAGCAACCTCCTCAGCCTTACCAATGACAGTGTCATCGTCTAAATACCAGTATGGAAGGGCAAGGAACAAGTCCCCTGCACCATAAGGATGAGCGGATGGAGGACCAACGCAAAAAGAAGAGGGCCAAGATGGTCCCCTTGCTGCACCCTAGTAAAAGCCCCAATATGATTATCCCCCACATATAACCAGGCGGGGAGGGCATATAAAACCTGGACCCATGGGAAGATGGATGGACATCTGCAGCTAACTTTCCTAAGAAGGGTCGTCTGGTCCACCTTGTTAAAGGCGTTAGAAAAATCAATAGTGAGCATAGCCAGGGACTCGTCAGAATGGAACGCGCTCAGAAACCTATTATCACTATGCAGTACCGCTTCGGACCCATTAGGGATCCTAGATCCTTTAAGGATAATATATCCTCTCAGGATAATGAATCCTGATCAGAAGAAATACTTTTTGAGGTGGATAGCATTCCATGCTCTTGGTAATCTGATGCAATCCATTGTGAGCAAATGATATGCCCCCTTTCCTGCCTCCGACTCAATCTGATAAGGTCCTTCCCATTTGGGTGCTAACTTTCCATCAGCCGGATTGGTAGTATTTTGGAAGGTTTTCCTCAAGACTAAATCTCCTTCTTGAAATCTTCTTATTCTTATATTCTTGTTGTAGGCCTCAACTACCCTTTGTTGATAAGCTGTCATTCTAATCTTGGCTAGGTCTCTGAGTTCTTCTACAGTATCCAAGTCTTCAAGAAGGATTTCTTCATTTGCTTCAGGATCACGGATGCTTGTTCTTGCTGTAGGAACTACCATCTTTGTTGGGATTACTGCCTCTTAGCCAAATACTAATGAGAATGGTGTCTGGCCTGTTGCATTCTTGGGTGTTGTCCTGTCTGCCCAAAGAACATAAGGTAGCTCTTCGGCCCACTTTCCCTTCTTGGATCCTAGTTTCTTCTTCAGATTATTGATGATAATTTTGTTGCTAGACTCTGCTTGACCATTAGCTTGACCATTTGCATGCCTTTGGCAGGCATCACACTTCTTCGAGTACTCTATTGCATCCTTCTTCATTGTCGGCCAAAAGTAATCAATAATGAATCCATATATACTTGAAGATACCTGATCCTCATGCACTTAGCTAACTACAAACCTGCGATCAAAGCCTCATATTCTGCTTCATTGTTCGTCGCTTGAAACTCACAGGCTATAGACTGGGGTAATATGTCCCCTTGTGGCGATTTCAGTAGGATCCTCAATCCTGTTCCTCTTACGTTGGATGCTCCGTCTGTAAAGAGGATCTAAGGATCCTTAGTCTTCTCTAGTTGTTGGACCTCCAAGTCAGCTTCTTTTTGTAGGTCACTAGTGAAATCAGCCACAAAGTCTGCTAGTGCTTGAGACTTGATTGCTGTTCTTGGCTCGTATTGGATATCATATGCACTTAATTTCACAGCCCACTTGGCCATTCTACCTGATAATTCTGGTTTTCTAAGAACATTCTTCACATGATAATTAGTTCTCAAAATAATATGATGAGTTTCAAAATAATGTCTCAACTTAGTAGAAGCCATAATGAGTGCAAGAATTAACTTTTCTAAATGAGAATACCTGGCTTCCGCATCTAGAAGACTTTTACTTACATAGTAAACGGGATGTTGTTCACCTTCATGATCCTTTACCAAGACGTCACTTACTGCATTTCCTGAGACAGCTAAATACAGATATAAGGATTCTCCATCCATTGGCTTCATTAGAGCTGGAGCTGAGGATAAGTAATCCTTCAAGGCTGTAAGCGCAACCTCATGCTTTTCCGTCCATTCAAACTTCTTATTCTTCCTAAGGATGTCATAGAAGTCCTTGCATTTCTCAGAGGATCTTGAGATGAACCTATTGAGAGCAGCTATTCTTCCTGTGAGCCTTTGGACATCCTTTGCGTTTGTAGGGGATTTCAAATTGAGGATGGCTTCAATCTTCTCAGGGCTTGCTTCTATCCCTCTTTTAGTAACCATGTATCCTAGAAACTTTCCAGCCTTAACACCAAAATGGCATTTTGACGGGTTCAGCTTCATGTTATACTGGTCGAGGATATTGAATGCTTCTTCAAGATCTCTGAGGTGATCCTCAGCTCTCTTTGACTTCACCACCATATCATCTATGTAGACCTCCATAGTCTTACCCAACTGATTCTTGAACATCATGTTGACTAGTCTTTGGTATGTTGCCCCTGCATTTCTTAGTCCAAATGACATAGCAGTATAACAGTATATGCCGGTAAGAGTCATGAATGCTGTATCCTCTTGATTAGATGGTTCCATTTGAATTTGTTGAAATCCAGAGGAAGCATCCATAAAGGTAAGAATTTCATGTCCTGCCGTCGCATCCACCATGGAATCTATATGTGGTAATGGGAAAGGATCCTTGGGACATGCCTTGTTTAAATCGGTAAAATCGACACATACCCTCCACTTTCCATCTTTTTTGAAACAACGACCAGCTAGCCATCGAGGATACTGAACCTCTTTGATCATACCGGACTTAAGAAGTTTTTCAACTTCTTCTTGTATGATCTTGCTCCTTTCAGGATTAAATTTCCTTTGCTTCTGATGGACGGGTTTAACAGATAAATCAAGGCCTAGTTTATGAGTGATTACCTCTTTTGAAATACCTGTCATGTCTGAGTGCTTGAAGGCAAAGGTAGATCTTCTTCGCCCTAAGAAGGATACTAAATCCTCCTCAATCTTACTGGGGATACTGGATCCTCGGGGTCCAATGATACTTCTTTAAGGTCTTTCTCCCGAGCTTCCAGCACGTCCCTAGGATGTTGCTGTAGTTGCTATACTATAGTTTGCTTGGCTGTTGGCTTCATTGATGAAGAATAGTAGTTTATGGCCTCCGTTTGATCACCCACTATCTTTACAACTCCCCAAGGAGTAGGTAGCTTGATGCATTGGTGATAAGTTGAGGCTACTGCCTTCATTCCATGGAGCCAAGGCCTACCTAAAATAACATTGCAACAGGAAAGGTTATCTATAACACAAAATTTCTGGTATGAATTTAACCCTTCGATATAAATTGGGATGTTGATGTCCCCCAATGTCTTCTTGGTTTCACCACTGAAACCGACTAGCACCGATGTTCTAGGAATGATCTTTGAATCCGGAATGTTCATCTTCTTGAGTACATCATGCTGGATAATGTTGACCGAGCTCCCACCGTCAACTAGGATCATGCGTACATAATGGTTAGCGATAAATAAAGTAATAATCAAACCGTCATGATGAGGATCCTGGATGTTTAGTTTGTCTTCCTCATCAAAGAAGATCCCTTTGTCTGTCGTCAAAGTGGTGGATACTATTGGTCGATCTCCGTTATCCATCTTGATCTCTTTGGCCAGTCTTCTTGCTGCAGAGAAAGAAGTTCCACATATGTCAGAACCTCCGGAGATGAAATTGACCGTCTGCACATTCAGCTCATCCTGGTGAGGATCCTGGATCCTCGAGTTGAAGAAGATTCTCTGATCAGTCACTCGAGTAGTGGGGATGAGCGGTCTTCTTTCATCATCCAACTCGAATTCTTCTACGGGGTTTTCTTTTATAACACAAGAATCTCGAAACATTTCATAGTCTCTGGAGACAAAGTTGATCATATGAGCATCTGGTGGTGGTGGTGGTGTTGCTTTCTGTGGAAGATCTTGTCACACCTTCAAAATCCACTAACGGAGTTTTACCGTCAGAGGGTGTGAACTAACAGGATCGGAATCATTAGTTATAATCAAACACCATAAATAAAGTTTTCAAACCACGAAAACATTTAAGTTTAAATAAGTGCGGAAGCGTAAATTCGTAAACCAAGTGTTGCGTCACGCAGGACGACTTGTAGTTTATGAGAATGATATTTGTTATTCCCGTTAAATGGTAATTCCAATTAATTCAAGACCAATTGGATTAGGTTCTTAACTCAACATGTTAACTTCCAGAAGTGGAAACAACCTATTTGGTCTTGTAGTTTATGAGATATGATAATTACAAAACAGCCTAACAGCAGGTCTCACAATTCAGACTTGCACTTCAGTTTTGTAAAATAATAAAGGTTAACTTTTACCCGTCCAAAAATTACAAACTTGGACTTTATAGAAACTAGACTCAAACTTGTACACTGTAGTGTTAACAATCTTGACCAATTACCACATTAACATTCAGTTACAGTTGTCTAAACATAACTTACAATCTGTCCAGTACCAGTTTTGACCTTTGATCACATTTAAATCGTTTGAGCAAACAAAACACCTCCAAATCAGGCGTGGTTGTGTTTTCTGAAAATTAGACTCAGAGCACTACCTTTTAGACTCATAAATATTCCAGTTTTGTTTTATATTTAACAAGTTACACCTCGTTCAAGTTTAACTATCTCTGCTGTCAAAAATCAGCAAGCACACACAATCGTCTAGCATGCATCCTAAGCATACGACATATCTCCAATCATGCAATAACCATAATTATCCATAAAAATCAGTAGTAAACCCTTTAGGGTTTACGAACAATCAATGATCTAACAATCTTTCACCGTTCAAAATCACACATGATCATCTAAATCAATAACCGAAGCATAATCAAGCATCATCTAATCAAAACAAAGCATATGAACACTTAACACATGATTTACAAAATTAGAGTTTTATATTTATACCTTAAAAACGCAGAAACGAGCAATAGGAAGGTGAGAGATGCCTAGAAACAAGTGTGGGATGCTCCGATTATGAAAAACAAGGTCAAAACGGAAGTGATATGGTGGTGGTGATGGCTGCCGTCGCAAGGGGGGTGAGGGAGGGCCGATCTGGTTTAAGGGGGGAGGGTGGGGATTAGGGTTTTTATTATTATTAATAATAATATGTTACACAAAGGCCCCTCAACTTTTAGTTATTACTTTTCTAGCATAAAGTAGCTTTTTGCATATTGAGTTAATGTTCTACACAATATTATCAAATAACACATAAGCCTAACACATAATTATCAAATAATTATTGTTTTGATGTTTTCGTTTATTCACCAATGGTTTGCGTAAACTCGTTTGCGTTTCGGTGCAATCCTTAAAGACTACATGTGTAGTGATTGTCAAGCGTCATTTAAAACCCTAGTTTAAATGTAATGAGGTGTGTGTTATAGATCAAGTGATCTTAAGTTTGAATTGACGGAGTTTTGATTAACGGAGTTAACCTGAAATTGACGAGTGTCACATCATTCCCATGTTGAAAGAATTTTCGTCCCGAAAATTTGAGTCAACTCGCGATGGGCGTCTGAAAAAGGCAAAAATTTTCAGTTTGTTATATCATCCCCTAGTAGAAAGAAATTTCGTCCCGAAATTTAATTCATACCTCTGGTGATTTCTGACGGTTTGACGGCTTTTGCGGTTTTCGGTGTTTGGTCAACCCTTCCAAAAGGTGAGGATACTTTTTCATCATTTGGTCCTCGCGTTCCCACGTGAACTCCGGTCCACGTCTCGAGTTCCAACGAACCTTAACGATTGGAATTTTGCTGTGCTTGAGCGTTTTGGTTTCCCAATCCAAAACTTCGACTGGTTCTTCGATGAAGCGTAGCTGTTCATCAACTTGCAACTCGTCCAAAGGGACTGCTTGGGTTTCATCGGAAAGGCATTTCATCAAATTGGATATGTGGAATACATTGTGTACGCTACTGAGTTCCGTTGGTAGATCCAGTCGGTACGCCACCGGACCAATGCGCTCAGTTATCCGGTAAGGGCCAACGTATCGTGGGTTGAGTTTGTTTCGCTTTCCAAAGGGAACTACACCTTTACAAGGTGAGACTTTGAGTAATACTTGGCCGTTCACTTGAAATTCCAGAGGTTTTCGGCGCTTGTCGGCGTAACTCTTTTGGCGATCTCTTGCTGCTGCCATGCGGTTTCGGATTTGAACAATCTTTTCAGAGGTTTCAAGTACTAGTTCTGGACCAATGATTTGGCTATCACCCACCTCTGCCCAGCAGAGAGGTGATCGACACTTCCGTCTGTACAACGCTTCAAATGGCGCTGCTTTAATGCTTGCGTGGTAGCTGTTATTATACGAAAACTCTACCAAGGGCAAGTGAGGTTCCCAACTTTTTCCGAAATCCAACACGCATGCACGCAACATGTCTTCCAAAGTCTGAATAGTGCGTTCACTTTGCCCATCCGTTTGAGGATGGTATGCTGTGCTCATATCGAGGCGGGTGCCTAGTGCGCTCTGTAGTGACTTCCAAAAGTGCGAATTAAAACGGGAATCTCGATTAGATATGATTGAGACAGGCACTCGTGTCTAGACACTACTTCTTTCATATAGGTGCGAGTCAGTCTTTCCATTTTGTCCGATTCCTTGATTGCTAGGAAGTGTGCAGACTTAGTCAACCGGTCAACGATCACCCAGATGGTATCGCATCCCGTCGGTGTTTTGGGTAATCCCGTGATGAAATCCATGGAAATGTGTTCCCATTTCCACGTTGGAAGTTCCAGTTGCTGTAGCAGACCAGATGGTTTCTGATATTCCACTTTGACTCTTGCACAAGTCAAGCATTTGCTCACGTATGTGGCAATATCGGCTTTCATGTTTGGCCACCAGTAAAGTGCCTTTAGGTCATGGTACATTTTATCTAAGCCAGGGTGGATGGAATATCGGGACTTGTGTGCTTCGTCCATCACTAGAGTTCTCAACTCTCCATATCGAGGGACCCAAATCCGGTTTTCGAAATATCGGACCCCGTCCGATTTGGTTTCAAGTCGCTTGTTCATGCCTCGCATGATTTCTGATGGGAGGTCTTTCAAGGCTTCGAGTTGCGCATCGCAAATCTGATCGGGTAAGTTGGCGTGGATCGTGAGTTGTAATGCTCGCACTCGCCTAGGTTTATCGGTTTCTTTTCTGCTGAGAGCGTCGGCCACTACATTGGCCTTGCCAGGGTGGTACTTGATTGCACAATCATAATCCTTAAGTAGCTCGACCCAACGACGCTGTCGCATGTTCAACTCCTTCTGATCGTAGATATGTTGGAGACTCTTGTGGTCGGTGTAAATGGTAAACTTGGTACCGTACAAGTAATGCTTCCATATCTTAAGAGCAAACACCACAGCTCCGAGTTCCAAGTTATGGGTCGTGTAGTTTTTCTCGTGAATCCGTAGTTGTCGAGAGGCATAGGCTATAACTTTCTCGAGTTGCATCAGCACGCAACCGAGACCTTGTATCGATGCGTCACAATGTACCTCAAAATTTTCTGTTCCCTCGGGAAGGGCTAGGATAGGGGCGCTACAGAGTTTGGTTTTCAACAGTTGGAAAGCGGATTCTTACGCGTCACCCCAATTGTACTTAGTACCCTTGTGAGTCAAAGCGGTGAGGGGTTGAGCAATCTTTGAAAATCCTTCGATAAAACGCCGGTAGGAGCCGGCCAGTCCTAGGAATTGTCGCACCTCAGTCGGAGTCTTAGGTGCTTCCCAGTTTTTGATGGCCTCTACTTTACCGGGATCGACATGGATACCATTCTCATTGATCACATGTCCTAAGAAGTGAACCTCGCGAAGCCAAAATTCGCATTTCGAGAGTTTAGCGTACAGTTGTTCCTTCTTTAATAATTCTAGGATCAATCTCAGGTGTTCTTCGTGGTCGGTCTTGTCCTTGAAGTAGACGAGGATATCATCAATAAAAACAATCACAAACTTGTCGAGGTACGCCTTGCATACTCTGTTCATGAGATCCATAAATACGGCTGATGCGTTTGTGACTTTCGTCAATTTCAGGTTAACTCCGTTAATTCAAACTCCGTTAATTCAAACTTAAGATCACTTGATCTATAACGCACATCTCATTACATTTAAACTAGGGTTTTAAATGACGCTTGACAATTACTACATGTGTAGTCTTTCGGGATTGCACCGAAACGCAAACGAGTTGACGCAAACCATTGGTGAATAAACGAAAAACATCCAAACAATAATTATTTGATAATTATGTGTTAGGCTTATGTGCTATTTGATAATATTATATAGAACACTAACTCAAGATGCAAACAAGTTACTTTAAGCTAGAAAAGTAATAAATAGAAGTTGAGGGGCCTTTGTGTAACATATTATTATTAATAATATTAAAAACCCTAACCCCTCTCTCCCTCCCAAACCCGATCGGCCCCCATCACCCCTCCTTCTCATCCTTTGCGACGGCAGCCACCCCCACCACCATATCACACCCGTTTTGGCTTGGTTCTTCATAATCGGAGCATCCCACACTCGTTTCTAAGCATCTCTCAACTTCCTCTTGGTTGTTTCTGCGTTTTTAAGGTATAAACATGAAAACCTAATTTTGTAAATCATGTATTAAGTGTTCTTATGCTTTGTATGGATTAGATGATGATTGATTATGCTTTGGTTATTGATTTAGATGATCATATGTTATTTTGAACGGTGAAAGAAGTTAAATCATTGATTATTCGTAAACCCTAGAGGGTTACTACTGATTTTATGGATAATTATGTTTATTGCATGTTTGGGGATATGTCGTATGCTTAGGATGCATGTTAGACGATTGTGTGTGCTTGCTGAGTTTTGACAGCAGAGATAACTAAACTTGAACGACGTGTAACTTGTTAAATATAAAACCAAACTGGACTAATTATGAGTCTAAAAGGTAGTGCTCTGAGTCTAGTTTTCAGAAAACCCAACCACGCCTAATTTGGAGGTGTTTTGGTTGCTCAAACGATTTAAATGTGATTAAAAGTCAAAACTGGTACTGGACAGATTGTAAGTTATGTTTAGACAACTGTAATTGAATGTTAAATTGGTAATTGGTCGAGATTGCTAACACTACAGTGTGCTACATCAAGTCTAGTTTCTATAAAGTCTAAGTTTGTAATTTTTGGAAGGGTAAAAGTTAACTTTTATTATTTTACAAAACTGAAGTGCAAATCTGAATTGTGAGACCTGCTGTTAGGTTTTTTTGTAATTATCATATCTCATGAACTACAAGACCAAATGGGTTGGTTCTACTTCTGGAAGTTAACATGTTGAGTTAAGAACCTAACCCAGTTGGTCTTGCATTAATTGGATTTTTCATTTAACAGGAATAATAAATAACATTCTGTTGCGCATGATTTTGACTGCTGTGAGTTTACTGTAATGTTCTGATCATTGTGAGTAAACTATGTGGAATAAAAATACAATAAAAATAGTTCTGGAAACCTAACTCATGTATGCTTTTGTGACGATTTTTGGTGAATTATTTGATATGTTGTGATCTATTGAATATAGTAATCTTTCAAGTAGGATTCTGTCTTGATAAAACTAGCTGCTGAACTATGTGAAAATACATGAAACGTGCTTGTTGCTAGATAATTGCTATGTTTTTGACTAAATTGCCCTTGTGGGGAATAATTGCTAGTAATGTACACTATTAATACTTGACACGTAAGTAGTTGTTCACACATGTAACGTATCACCAATGTGTTTGCTGAGACACACACAATTCACAAACGAAACACGAAACGTATCTTATGCATAGGTGTTATGTGCCGAGTTTAGAGACTCGATAGTAGTTCCAACACTTAGAAAATCTCATTTGTTGTTTTAGAACGCTAGTGAGGATTTTCTGTGACACGCATCACTTGGGTGACTTGTTTTATTGAATTCTTCGCAAACAGTGAGTTTCACGTTCCCCTTTTAACTCTTTCAAACGCTTTTCACTTGGGGGAGAATACATACTCCAAAACACTTTAGATTTTGTTATTTAGTTATATATCACTTGTAAAGGCTAAGTGGCAAATGAAACAACTAAAGTCCTTCATAACATCGAACTGTTTAGTATTGGATAATAGCGAGTCACTGTTGAGTAGTACTACTGGGTTTGACAAACCCCATCCAACGCTAAACTCGACTGGAGGTCGAGTGGGTGTAATCTTGGCTAACACATTACCATGGTCGGGATAGACCTGGTGGCAAGTCAAATGATAAACAGTCAGCTTCGGTGTCGAACACTTAGTAATACTTGCTTTATAGGCTAGCTACCTATAGATATATAATTGATTTAACACTATCTGGTAACGCAAACGCAAAACGCAAAACGTAAACGCAAACGCTTTATTTTATATAAAATTGTGAACTCACCAACCCCGTGTTGACACTTTTAGTATGTTATTCTCAGGTAGCCGACGCGGGGGCGCGGTATAGGAACATGCATCATTGAACTCTATCGTTTTTGCAAACTTAATTTTAAACTGTTATTAATTGGGTTTTAAGTCGTCCTGCGTGAGGCAACACTTGGTTTATGATTTTACGCTTCCGCACTTATTTACACTTAAATGTTTTCGTGGTTTGAAAACTTTACTTATGGTTTGATTACAACTAATGATTCCGATCCTGTTAGTTCACACCCTCTGACGGTAAAACTCCGTTAGTGGATTTTGAGGGTGTGACAGCGTTGGTTAAGCCAAAAGGCATAACCGAAAACTCGTAGTGACCGTACCGAGTTCTGAAGGTCGTCTTTGAAATATCTTCTTCGCGCACTCTTAATTGATGGTAACCAGATCTCAGATCGATCGTCGAGTAGTAACTCGATCCTTGCAGCTGGTCGAATAGATCATCAATTTGGGGTAAGGGATAACGGTTCTTGATCGTCACCTTGTTCAGCTCTCGGTAGTCGATGCACATGCGGAAAGTCCCGTCATTCTTTCGAAGAAATAAGACTGGGGCTCCCCATGGTGATGAGCTAGGTCGGATAAAATCCTTATCCAACAAGTCTTGCAATTGAGTGGACAACTCTTGAAGCTCTGCCGGTGCGAGTCGATACGGGGCTCGTGCTATGGGTGCTGCACCGGGGGTCAATTCAATTTGGAATTCGACTTGCCGAATAGGTGGGAGTCCAGGAAAATCCTCCGGGAAGACTTCCGGAAAATCTCGCACAATCGGTATGTCTTCGATTCGCTTCTCCTCTGCGGGTTTCTCGACAATATGGGCTAAAATTGCTGGATGACCCTTTCGTAAATATTTCTGTGCCTTCATGAGGGTGATGACGCTGGTGGTCATGCCGCTCTTCTCGCCCTGGATCGAAATGATCTCGCCGGAAGGGGTAGTGATGTGGACTATCTTGTCGTGACATATAATCTCCGCTCAGTTCTCGGATAGCCAGTCCATGCCGACAACGACATCGAAACTACCAAGTGTAAAAGGTATGAGGTCGATATCAAAAGTATGACCCGATAGTTTCAACTTACATCCCGCAAGTACATGAGTTGTTTCTATAGACTTACCGTCAGCTAATTCAACAGGAAAGTTAGCATCTAACATGGTTGGAGTTAAGTATAAAAGTTTACTAAAGGCCTTCGACACAAAACTCCTATCAGCTCCAGTGTCAAACAAAACAGAAGCAAAGCAATCATTCACAGGAAACTTACCAGTAACCACATTCGGATCGTTGCGGGCCTGGCCCGACCCAATGACGAAAGCTCTACCTTTACCACTGCTTCCGCCACCGCTGCTGCCTCCATTGTTCTCATTCTGCTTTAGTTTGGGGCAATCCTTCTTGAAATGACCCTCTTGACCACACTCGAAACATCCTTTAGTCGCCGTAGGTTGTTTAGGAGCACCTTTTGCCGCTAGGTTTCCTCTACATTCTTTGGCCTGATGACCCATTTTTCCGCATCTCAGACACTTGATACGGTCGCATGAGCCAGCATGGTGATAGTTGCACTTGTTGCATTTCGGGTACTTTCTAGCATAGCCACTCAAACCCTGTCCGCCACCGTTGTTGTTATTGTTGGAACCCTGATTATTGAAGTTCCGAGCGAGTTCGGGTTTACGGTGGTGTTATTGCTGTGGAGGGTTCGATGATGAGGACCTGGTGTTGTCAAATTTCCTATTTCCATTACCAGAGTTGTTGATGTTGTTGTCAGTGCTTGAGTTATCACGGGTTTTAGAGGTGGAACCTCTAGGTGGTAACGCACCTTGTGCCACTGCTTGGTCCGTCAGTTTGTGGGCTATTCAGATTGCTTGCCGAATCGTAGCCGGTTTGGAAGACGTCACCATACCCTGAACCTGGGGTACCAAACCATCGATATACATCTCGATTCTCTTACTCGGAGGGTCAACCATCCACGGGCAAATCACTGCTAGCTCATGGGAACGGGTGGTGTAGGCTTCAATCTCGGAACCCACCATTTTCAACGCCCAAAATTCCGACTCCAAGTTCACGATTTCCTCTCTAGGACAATACTCTTCCCGCATCATGTTCTTGAATCCTCCCAGTTCAGAGCATTTGCCAATTCTAACACAAGAATTTGCACATTAGAGTTCCACTAGGTGTGAGAAAAATCTTGCAATGTTCCAGCAGCAAACTTGACCCTGCTGGCTGGTGGACCGTTACACATCTCGAAAGCTGACTCTGCCTTCTCGGCCCAACGCAGGAAACCTATGGTTCCCTCAGTTCCGTCAAATGAACTAGGCTTGCAGTCTAGGTAGTTCTTGAAAGTACAGACTCCGGCTTGACCTCTGGCTTGATTCTGAACATGCGCAGCTAGAGCTGCCGCCGCAGGGTCATTCGGTAGGGTTTGGAGTTCTGCTGCGGTTAGGTTAATGTTACCTCGACCATGACCAGCGTTTCCTCCAGACATCTAGGTGTTATCATCCTGAGATGTCGTCGCCTGAGAACACGTCCGAGTGTGCATCCTCCTCAGTATCTTCCTCGGGTTCTTCCTCAGGTTCTTCTGCATCCGGGGCAATCTGCGCCCCTAGTGTGTCGCATTGGGCTAGAGCTGTCGCTGCAAGGGCTCTTGCACTAAAAATTTGGTCACGCAAATCTATCATCTCTGCTTGCATTTTTTTCATTATCTCCATTTGCTGAACATGAGCATCCTAAACTTCCTTCATGGCTTCTGTCAGGAAGGAAATTCTCTCTCGGATATCGATTCCATTCTCTTTCAATTCTCTCACGTTTTCTCTAGTCGAGTGCATAATGTCAACCTCACGCTCTAAAAAAGAAACGAGGGCTGCGAAAGCACGCTCCATTGGTTCGGTTATGGGTGGTAGCGTGTTGAAGGACATATGACAGCCCGGGTGAGGTAATGGGGGAACTTGTTCACGGTAAACCATACGCTGGATCAAACTCGGGTACCAACTCCAGCTAACGTTGTCTTCGTACGCGACTCCAGATGGGTAGTGTCTCCTCGGTGCAGGGGCTGCTAGTGTCGGGACTACTCGAGGTGGTGATGAGTCGGGTAGCTGCGGTTCCTTACCAGGGGCGTGGGACATCGGATCGGATAATGATGATGGCGTTGACATCCATACAGGATAAGTCGTGTATGCGCTATGAGTGAATGAGGTAAAGAGATAAAGATAACGAATGACTAAATAAGATATACATGCAGTGCGTAGGAATTATAACTGATGGGTCGTTGCGGTTATAGTCTAGTATGCATGCAATTCTAGTTCGCTATAACCAATGGCTCTGATACCAATCTGTCACACCCTCAAAATCCACTAACGGAGTTTTACCGTCAGAGGGTGTGAACTAACAGGATCAGAATCATTAGTTATAATTAAACACCATAAATAAAGTTTTCAAACCACGAAAATATTTAAGTTTAAATAAGTGCGGAAGCGTAAATTCGTAAACCAAGTGTTGCGTAACGCAGGACGACTTAAAACCCAATTAATAACAGTTTAAAAACAAGTTTGCAAAAACAATAGAGTTCAATGAAATGCATGTTCCTATACCGCGAGCCCGCCTCGGCTACCTGAGAATAATATACTAAAAGTGTCAACACAGGGTTGGTGAGTTCACAAGTTTATATAAATAAAGCGTTTGCATTTACGTTTTGCGTTTGCGTTACCAGATAATGTTATGTCAATTATATATCGATAGGTAGCTAGCCTATACAACAAGTATTACTAAGTGTTCGACACCGAAGCTGACTGTTTATCAATTGCCTTGCCACCATGTCAACCACGACCATGGTAATGTGTTAGCCAAGATTACACCCACTCGACATCCAGTCGAGTTTAGCGTTGGGTGGGGTTTGTCAAACCCAGTAGTACTACTCAACAATGACTCGCTATTATACAAATATTAAACGGTTCGATGTTATGAAGGACTTTAGTTGGTTTGTTTGCCACTTAGCCTTTACAAGTGATATATAACTAATAACAAAATCTAAAGCGTTTTGGAGTATGTTATCTCCCCCAAGTGAAAAGCGTTTAAAAGAGAAAAGGGGGAACGTGAAACTCAATGTTTGCGAAGATAACCAAAAAGATCCGAGAAAGGTGCGCGTCACAGAAAATCCTCACTTAGTGTTCTAGAAACAAAAACGAGATTTTCTAAGTATTTAAACTACGAGTGAGTCCCTAGACTCGACACATACAACTTATGCCTGAGATGTGTTTCGTGTTTCGTTTGTGAAATAAGCGCCACTCGACAAACACGTTGGTGATACGTTACATGTGTGAACAACTACTTACGTGTCAAGTATTAATATTGTACATTACTAGCAATCATTCCCCACAAGGGCAATTTAGTCAAAAACATAGCAATTATCTAGCAACAAGCACGTTTCATGTATTTTCATATAGTTCAGCAGCTACTTTTATCAAGACAGATTTCTACTTGAAAGATTACTCTATTCAACAGATCATAACATATCAATTAATTCACCAAAAATCGTCACAAAAGCACACATGAGTTAGGTTTCCAGAACTATTTTTATTGTATTTTTATTCCACATAGATTTCTCACAATGATCAAAACATTACAGTAAACTCACAGCAGTCAAAATCATGCGCAACAAAATGATATTTGTTATTCCTGTTAAATGGTAATTCCAATTAATTCAAGACCAAATGGGTTAGGTTCTTAACTCAACCTGTTAACTTCCAGATGTGGAACCAACCCATTTGGTCTTGTAGTTTATGAGATATCATAATTACAAAACAGCCTAATAGCAGGTCTCACAATTAAGACTTGCACTTCAGTTTTGTAAAATAATAAAGGTTAACTTTTACCCGTCCAAAAATTACAAACTTGGACTTTATAGAAACTAGACTCAACCTAGTACACTGTAGTGTTAACAATCTCGACCAATTACCAAATTAACATTCAGTTACAGTTGGCTAAACATAACTTACAATATGTCCAGTACCAGTTTTGACCTTTGATCACATTTAAATCGTTTGAGCAACCAAAACACCTCCAAATCAGGCGTGGTTGGGTTTTCTGAAAACTAGACTCAGAACCTTTTAGACTCATAAATATTCCAGTTTTGTTTTGTATTTAACAAGTTACACCTCGTTCAAGTTTAACTATCTCTGCTGTCAAAAATCAGCAAGCACACACAATCGTCTAGCATGCATCCTAAGCATACGACATATCTCCAATCATGCAATAACCATAATTATCCATAAAAATCAGTAGTAAACCCTCTAGGGTTTACGAA